>NC_138076.1:94696147-95896147 GCF_964212035.1 Myotis nattereri | reverse complement strand
TGTGAGAGTGATGTCCGACTGCCGGTTTAGGTCCCATCCCTGGGATCAGACCTAAACAGGCAGTCGAACATCACCCAAGGAGTCCCGGATTGGAGAGGGTGTAGGCTGGGCTGAGGAGACACCCCCCCACCCCCATGCATGAATTTTGTCCATCAGGCCTAAAGTCCTATCTAATAAAAGAGAAACATGGTAATTAGCCATACCTCTGCTACCCTTCCCATTGGCTAATCAGGGTGATATGCAAATTAACTGCCAGCCAAGATGGCGGCCAGGCAGCTTGAAGCGAACATGAGGCTTGCTTGCTTCAGTGATGGAGGAAGCCAACATTCCCCGCCTGCTGCTGCTGGACTCTGAGCTTGCAGTTTGAAACATTGTTACACATATGGAAGCTAAACAAAACCCCAGAAACCTGCTTTCAGCCAGCCGGGATCTCAGAGCTGGAGTTGAAACAGTGTTACAATTATAGAACCCAAACCAGATACCTGCTTTCAGCCAGCCGGGATCTCAGAGCTGGAGTTGAAACAGTGTTACAATTATAGAACCCAAACAAACCAGATACCTGCTTTCAGCAGCCAAGGCCTCAGAGCTGGAGCCAAGCCTCAGAGCTAAAGCTGGCCAGGAATAAAAAAAAAAAAAAAAAGAAAAGAAAAAAAGGAGTGGTTGGAAGCTTCAGTCACCCGCCAGCCTGAAAACAGCCCTCAGCCCCTCACCCAGACTGGCCAGGCACCCCAGTGGGGACCCCCACCCTGAAGGGTGTGTGACCAGCTGCAAACAGCCATCATCCCCTCACCCTGGTTGGCCAGGCACGGAAGCGGGACCCCCACCCTGATCCAGGACACCCTTCAGGGAAAACCAGCCGGTGCCCACCCGTGCACCAGGCCTCTATCCTATATAGTAAAAGGGTAATATGCCTCCCAGCACCGGGATCAGCAGAGCTCCGAGGCCTCCCGGCACCGGGATCAGTGGAGCAGCAAGGCCTCCTGGCACCGGGATCAGCGTGACAGGGGGCAGCGTCCAAACCCCCTGATCGCCCTGAGGCTCTGTTTGTGACAGGGGGCGGGGCCAAAACCTCCCTATCCACCCTGCTCTGTTCGTGACCGGGGAAGGTGCCCCAACCCCCTGATCAGCCCTGCTCTGTGCCTGATAGGGGGGAGCTCCCCAACGCCCTGATCGCTCTGCGGCTCTGTGTGTGACAGGCTGTGGCGCCCCAACCCCCTGATTGGCCCTGCTCTGTGTGTGACAGGGTGCGGCACCCCAAACCACCCCCCCATGGGTCCTGCTCTGTGTGTGATGGGGTAGAGCCATAACCGCCCCATCGGCCCTGCTCTGAGTGTGACAGTTGCAACCCCCCAACCCCCTGATCCGCTCTGCTCTGTGTGTGACAGGGGCGGTGCCCCAACTCCCCTATCGGCCCTACTCTGTGAGTGACAGGAGGGAGCTCCTCAACCCCCTGATGGGCCCTGCTCTGTGCGTGACAGGGGGGAGCTCCCCAACCCCCTGATCGACCCTGCTCTGTGAGTGACAGGGGGCAGCGCCCCAACCCCCTGATTGACCATGCTCTGTGCGTGACAGGGGGTGGCGCCCCAACCTCCCCATCAACCCTGCCTTGAGTGTGACAGGGGGCGGTGCCCCAACCCCCCAATCGGCCCTACCCTGAGCGTGACTGTGAGTGGCATCGCAACCTCCCGATCTGCCCTGCTCTGTGCATGACAGGGGGCAGTGCCCCAACTCCCCAATCAGCCCTGCTCTGAGCCTAACCAGGGGCTGCACCTAGGGATTGGGCCTGCCCTCTGCCACCCGGGAGCAGGCCTAAGCGAGCAGGTCGTTATCTCCCGAGGGGTCCTAGACTTGAGAGTGCACAGGCCTGGCTGAGGGACTCCCCCTCCCCGCCGAGTGCCCAAATTTTTGTGCACCGGGCCTCTAGTATATATATAAAAGCCTAAGAGACTGTTATGACCGAACAACCGGAACAACTGGTTGACCAGTTGCTATGACGTGCACTGACCACGAAGGGGCAGATGCTCAATGCAGGAGCTTCCCCCTGGTGTTCAGTGTGCTCCCACAGCCAACCTCCCATGGTCCATTTCCCCGGCTGGTCCCTCCCCCTGGCCAGCAGGCCCCGATCGGCCTGGCCCTGATTGGTCCGGACCTGATTGGCCCTGATCGCCAGCCAGGCCTAGGGACCTCACCCATGCACAAATTTTTGCATTGGGCCTCTAGTATCATTAATAACGACAGTCATCATTGCTAACACTTAGCACTTCTGGCATGCAAGAAATAGTTTCTATCAATGAACTCTCCATAACTTGTCCAGGTCACACAGCTAATAAATGATGTTCTTAAGAACAACAGCCACAATAACAACATCAATAGCCACCATTGATTATGCTTTCATTCTGTTCTAGGTACTTTGTATGTATTATCTCAGTTAATCCTCACCAGGCCCCCAAGGAAATAGGTTCTAAATTTTTCTCTATGTAGCTGGGTAGTTTCAAAGTGACATTGCTAAGAAATGGGACTTAAAATCCAGATGTTCTAGTTGCCATTTTTCCCTGACAGTTCCAAATAAAACTCAGGCTATTTTTACCCATGCTGGATAAACCAGGAGTTAAGTGTGTCCCACCGTATTGATATAAAAACCCAGGATTAAAGGAAAGTTATAGAAAAGAGAAGTGACATATTTCAATGGCACATTTCAGTCTCCAGCCCCCAATGTAAGAAATCTTGCATTTTTAAAAGTGAATTTGGATTTTTACAAATAAACTAGAGGCCCAGTGCACAAATAAACTAGAGGCCCTCAGCCCAGTCTGCACCCTCTCCAATCTGGGACCCCTCGGGGGATGTCCGACTGCTGGTTTAGGCCTGATCTCACAGGTATTGGGCCTAAACCAGCAGTCGGACATTCTTCTCACAATCCAGGACTGCTGGCTCCCAACCACTCGCCTGCCTGCCTGCCTGATTGCCCCTAACCACTTCTGCTTGCCAGCCTGATTACCCCCTAACCACTCCCCTGCCAGCCTGATTGATGCCTAACTGTCCTCCCCTGCTGGCCTGATTGCCCACAGCTGCCCTCCACTGCTGGCCATCTTGTGGTGACCATCTTGTGTCAACATGGGGGCGGTCATCTTGTGACCACATGGGGGTGGCCATCTTGTGTGAGGGCATGATGGTCAATTTGCATATTACCTCTTTATTATATAGGATTACTGTATTATTTAATGCCTTGAAGAGGTAATAAGAGTATATAAAAAATATATATTAGAATGTTTATTCTATTCACCGCAGATGAATTAAGTCTGTTATATGCAACCAAATCTCACTTGTTTTCCACAATATAGTCTACCTTGTTTTGTGCTTCTTCATTCACTTAATTCCCAAATGTTCATTGAGCACTTTTATGTCTAGCACTTATATACTAGACACTGAAAATACAATGAGTAATAAGGTGTAGTCCCTATTTTAAAGAGCATATAATCTGGTGATTAAATTGAGACACAAATAAGCATAATTGCTGTGCAACATGATAAATACTGTATGTGAATGTAGAAGAGCTATAGAGCCATAGGGAGCAACTCTATTCTCTGTGCTTGGTTATGGACAGCAGGGTTCCAGTTGGCTGGTTCTGGTAGGGATTCAGTAGGAGATAGGCTCTCCAGATCAAGGAGGGCCTGTTCATGAGGGCAAGATCACAGGTATTCAGGAGAAGCAAGAGTATGGTGGGAGGGCTGAACTGGATGGGCAATTAGAGGAGTGACCAGTGGTGAGACTGGCAGGCCATCCAGTGAGATTATTAAAGGCATAGGGGCAAAACTAAGGAGTTTAGAAGATAATTTGTGCAGACAAATCTACCTATACAGGAAATTTAGGCAAGGCAATGCTACTTTTATATTTTCCATCAAACTATCCAATTTAGCACATATATTGGGAGAACAATAGAAGTCAGCACATAAGGTATAGTTTTATTAATTTTTTCTACCCTATAATCTAAAAAAACCTCTTTGTGATGCAAAAATCATAGTACTTTATTTAATTTTCTTCTTTCTTTGGTAGTGTGTTTATATGGTTTTTATCTTGTTACCTCTTTTATAAACTTTTCAAGGGGGACCATGTCACTTAGCTTTTCCTTTATTATTAATGAAATACTAGTACACTATAAAGAAATGTAGGAAAAAGGGGAAAAATTTACCCAGAATGGCACAATATGAACCTAGCCATTGATAATATTTTTTATATAAAATAGGTGTATTTTATGAAGTTAAAATCATGCTTTCTAGCTTGTTGTCAATTGCCTTTTCAAGAATATGCCACTGTATTTATCTGCTTTCCTCAGTCATTAGTACAGGATACCAGGAGAGTATTCAGTCCAACCTAGTTGCTCAATTATGGTATGCAATGACTCTGTCAGTTTATTTTTTCTCATATTTTGTGTAAATGCTCATATATATATATATATATATATATATATATATATATATCCTCTTTTCCATATTAGTTTAATTCCATATAATTTTTATGTTTGTTTTTTACTTTTAAAAATTAGCACATTAAAAAAATTTTGAGGTCATGTCGAGAAAGATAACTTGCAGCATACCTTTCATGGAATGTGATTTTATCTTCTGACCCCAATCCTGTGTCTACACAAGGAGCAAGTTGCATGGTTGGGTAATTACTGGATGATTTTGAGATATGCAAGAGGGGAAAGGAAGGCTATGGCCAAGAAGCTG
The DNA here is from genome assembly GCF_964212035.1 of Myotis nattereri. Taxonomy (NCBI): domain Eukaryota; kingdom Metazoa; phylum Chordata; class Mammalia; order Chiroptera; family Vespertilionidae; genus Myotis; species Myotis nattereri. Next base: position 95,891,423 of record NC_138076.1, on the reverse strand, counting down.
GAAAAGCAATAAAAGCTGCTTGAGTTCACTAAAAATGAGTCATTCATTTGACAAACTTAAAAATGATATTTTTATTGCCCTGATAATTGGATCTGCTCAGGCAGCTGAAATGAGCATCTGGGTTGTATGTGTCCAGGCTGTGTTCAGGCGCACTCCAGGTGCACTGCTTGGATAGCAGTTGACACATCAGCCTGCCCAACTCTGCTTCCTTTTGTTATTGTTTGTTTTGTTATTGTTATTGTTTCTCTTGAGCTATTTGGCCCACAGTTCTGGATCTCTGCTATGGTTTCTTTTTAAGTAGTCAGGTTATTTGCTCTGGGTCTCTGTTATTTTTGTAAGATTCAACCCTAAAGGGGAACTGAACCCTTGTTTCTCTACCTGAGAGGTGGAGCCTCCAGATAAGTTTTCATTTAAAAAAAAGTCTACTCCCATGCTATGCTCTGGCTCTACATTTGTTTCTACATTTTAGATTATTTCTGGTGAAGATAAAGAGGTTTGGATTATCTTTTATTGAAATGTCAGATTAGTGCCTCCAATTTCATCACTTGTAAATTATGTTAGATGTTTTTAAATGAATGCATATTTTTTCTGCTAGTATATAATTTGCACTGAACTGGTTTGGGAAACAATGCCAAATGTTATCTGTGTCTGCTTCTTAGTGGAGTTAACTAGTAAGGTCAAAGATCCAAACAGATTGTTTTGCAAGGTATAGTGACACAGGGATACCTGGATTTGTATCCAGCTCTGCCTCTTACTAGCAGTGTGACCATGGGCAAGTGACTCAGCTCTCTCCGAGCCTCGGTTTCCCCTCTCTAAAATGGGGATAACAATAGTAACTATCTTCTAGAGTAGTTGAAAGATTAAATGAGTTAACATGCTGAAAATAGTATCTGGCACATAGTGCTTAGCAGGTGTTAATTGTTTTTTTAATCACTATTATTATCCTGTTGGTGCTGAATGAATCCATGGAATGGAAGGTTTACATACTCACTGTTTAAATGTAATTCTCTACTGGGTGAAGTAGATTGGACACTGTGGAGGCTTGGGTAGAAAATAAAGACCTGAGAATTTAAAACCAGTAGGAATTTTGCATATGGTGTGTATGTAGACAAAGTGTTAACTCTAATAAGTTACATTTTTAAATATTACATATTATATACCTATTGTACCTTCTTAAAGATGATTCTTTTTAAAACATAAATACTATTACTAGTATATATATATAAGCAAATAATAAACATTATACAGTAAATATAGAGCATAGTCACTAATTGTTATGAATGTTATCTGTTATCTTCTTATCTTTTAGAACTCTTCAACAATAAGTACATTTATTAAGAACCATGGCTTTAAAAGTGCTACTAGAACAAGAGAAAACATTTTTCACCATTGTAGCTTTACTAGCCTATTTGGTAAGTCAACTCTACTTTCCTAAGAATGTGGTGAGCCCTGGTTGGTGTGGCTCAGTTGGTTGAGTGTCGTCCCATGTACCCAAAGGTCGCTGGTTTGATTACAGTTCAGGGCACATGCCCACGTTGCAGGTTCGATCTCTGATTGGGGCACATGTAGGAGCTGATTGATGTTTTGCTCTCTCTCTCTCTTCCTCTCCCTCTCTCTCTAAAAATATATATCAATAAAAAATAAAAAAAGAGAGTGGTGGAAGAATTCATATACATAGTACCCAAACTGTTTTCTATGTCTGATTCCATATTTTAAAATTTGCTTTCAAATTGCATTTTATAATTGTTACATTTAATTAATAAATCACAGATTGCTCCTGAGTCTGGACTTTTGTAACAATTGTCAAAATTATATTTTATTTTTACTTGCAGCCCCATGACAGTTATTACTTTGGGTTTACAGGCATTCCCACAGCACCTAACAAGACCATAGAGCAGGGGTGGGCAAACTTTTTGACTCGAGGGCCACAATGGGTTCTTAAACTGGACCTGAGGACCGGAACAAAAGCATGGATGGAGTGTTTGTGTGAACTAATATAAATTCAAAGTAAACATCATTACATAAAAGGGTACGGTCTTTTTTTTCAATAGTTTTATTCATTTCAAACGGGCCAGATCCGGCCCGCGGGCTGTAGTTTGCCCACGGCTGCCATAGAGTCTGACTTGGAGCCCATGACTCACACAGTTTGTGAAGTATTTAGAATTGATTTTTGAAAGTTCTGTTATTTTAATATAGTTATTTATATTCTAGGTTCCAAAAAGCATTAAGGACAGATGGAGGATTTTCATGATTGAAAGCTTGACACAAAAGATATATGAAGGTGTTCAAAAGAATTGAAACTTATTTAGTTTGAAGATATAATTATGATCTACAACTATGAAAAGAATTATTTATACTGAAGGCAGTAGTCAAAGTCTTCTTGGAAGACAAAATAAGAGGAAATGGGGTCCATTTAGAGTCTGAGATTCAGGCAGATATAAGGAAAGCTTCCTTTCTTTCAGTTGAGGTAGTGAAACATTGGAATGAAGGAGGAGGTTGGGTAATGTCTTTCTCAAAACCATTGCAGTTGCTTTGCAGTGGGAGGGAATCTCTTACCTCTCCAAATAAAACCAAACTCCTCTAAGATTGGTAGTCAAGAACAGTGAAGAGAGGCAGGAGGAGATTATTAGATCTTTAGCCCCAAATCATGTTGTAGGCCTAAATTCCACCATGAACTCTCCCTTCTGCCTGCTCAGGAGTTTCCGTCTTTGTTTTTATATAAGGAGGCTTGCCGATATCCTTACAGATATTTCTGCTACAAGGTGGAGGTAATTTGTACTGAATAATTGCTCATTATTATAGCCATCAAAAACAATTCAGTGTGCACCTGTGTGTGATAGGCTTTTTCCATAACAGCAGTCACTGTTCTTCCAGTACTTCCTAGAGGTTTTTAGCTTTCATTTTGGAAAACAAAATTATAGTCAGGAATGTCATTGAGGGCATTTTTGCTAACGATGAAAGGTTGAACTGAATGTTGTCTCCAATCGGAAATTCTATTATTTCGGACAGTTTTTTCTTCCCCACAAAATACTGTTAAGAAAACAGAATAACACAATTTTGTAGGATAATCGTATATAAAGTGAATTTACTGTTTTTAGATAAAATAAGAAAAAAGGCTATATTTTGAAAATTACTTACAACCTATGTTTTTGGCAAAATAGATAATCTTTCTATTTAAGTCCTATGTTGTGAACCAAAGTATATCATTAGGTCCTATTTAAATGGTTAAAAGGTAGTCAATAAGCATAGAAGTTTATATTTACATAGTACTTTTAATTTGAATCATTCAGAGTGTTTGGCTACCATTGTCATCTTCATCATCAAAAATTTTACTGATCTCAAGATTGTCAGAAGTTATCGAAAGACAATCTCTAAATAAATGCAGTTCACCTAAAAAGGTTGAAATTTCTACATCAAAACTGGGTGGCAGATATGTGTAAAGGATAATAGCAAAATTCCTATAGCTATATTAATTAATTTCATTTATTTATTTATTCAATTCATTATCCTTGAATATGCTTATATTTCTTGATGATCAAAAATATAGTTTTGGAAATCAGAATTTTTGAGATTACAAAGGACCTTGGGTCTCTGCATGACTATTCTTTTATAATCCTCCTAAAAAAGAGAGCAGCTCTTAAGGCATTTTCTACCTTGGGTCCTCAGAAATGTATCAAATTCCAAGAAAAAGGGAACCTCGTTCAGAGAATACAGAAAAGAATCAGACATATTGATTTATTTGTTCCACTTACATATTCAAAAAGGTTTTTATTCCTAAAGTGAAAATTAAATTGGCCTCACTCTGACTTAATGTTTACATTCGGTGATTATAGGAATTATCCTGATGATATTATTTCTTCCTTGCAAAAAATGCAATTAACTTACTTTAATATAATGCTTTGTGAAACATTTTTTTTCAGGTATGTAAAGTGATTTGTGAAACAGGGGATTGTAGACAACAAGAATTCAAGGATCGGTTTGGAAATTGTGTTCCCTGCAAGCAGTGTGGACCAGGCATGGAGTTGTCTAAGGTATGGTATGCATGGTATAGTTGTAGATCTGTGTTTTTAAATGTAGTATTTTTAGCTAAATTCTTTTCATTAATTACTAGTGAAGATGTGGACACCATGGCAGAATTCTTGGTTCATTGTGTCACTTTAGCCAAATGGAACACAATTTCCTCTTCAATACATTTGACTGTGTGTTTTACTGAGATAAAAGAAGTAGGTTCTAATAACCAGAATCCAATAAATGTCATTGTTTTATATAACTTATTGTTTATTGTATTTTATTGAAAGACTAGAATTATTAATATTTATTTGTATTAATTAAAAAGAATTGATAGTCTACTAAACATTTAAAAATAAAGCATTGATAACAGAAAGTGGTAATGCTCACATACTGAGACTTTTCTTTCTTAAAATGAATGTTACCCTCTGAGAATCTCAGAGGAAAGGCAGGGGTGACTGGGTGGGAAGAGATCAACCAAAGAACTTGTATGCATGTATACAAGTTATTGGACACAGATAATAGGGTGATGAAGGCCTGGGATGAAGGGTGGGCTAGAAGAGGTCATTGGGGGTGGGGGGGAGGAAAAAGGAGCATATGTAATACTTTCAACAATGAAGATTTAAAACAAAACAAGAAAAATAAATAAATTGCAATTATGGAAAAAGAAATGAATGTTACCATTGCTAGTCAAGAAGTAGAGCTCAATGGTCTCTTAAGTAATGATGCTCCAAGAGAGCAGTTCTTTTCCAAATCAGGGTTTTGAACATTTTTGACAATGCAAGTATTATCAGTCTTCCCAAGTTGAGTGTATGTTACTCCCAGGGTCATTTTAAAATATATTCATTTTAACCATTATTTGTTAAGAAACACTCTGTGTGTGTTCTAGCATATTTCTAAGTCATGGATATTCTTGGGGCTCTTCTTTTTTGAGAGCAGGTTCAGAGCTATATATCTATTTGCTTTATTTTCTGACCTTTTGAAGATGTTACTAGTTGTAGAGAATTGATGTATCATTTTTTTGTTGTTCTAAATAAAGCATCAAAGTCTTCCTGTCAGAAAAGGAACAAAAGATTTTTCTTTTTATTTAAAGTTACTTTTAAATAGAAGACCTTTGCCCCTACAGACTGCCATTATTTAAGGTTGAGTGTTGTCATTCATAGATTTTTTGATCAATGATCTACAAACAGCAGAACACTAAGATTTATGCATTCCACAGTAATTCCTGGTGCAGGGCCTCTCTCTGGTTATTGTGTTAGATAAGTGGTGGCTTTCCATATCCTGAGCTTTCCCTTTGGATTGAAACTGGCTGACCTTCACTCCACCGCTGTGGCTCAGTGATTGAGCATTGACCTATGAACCAGTTGGTCACCGGTCAGGGCGCATGCACGAGTTTGTGGGCTCAATCCCCAGTAGGGGACATACAGGAGGCAGCTGATCAATGATTCTCGTCATTGATATTTCTATCTCTCTCTCCTTCCCCCTTCCTCTCTAAAATCAATAAAAATATATTTTTTTAAAAAGAAAAAAACTGACCTTCAAACTCTGTGTGACATCTACTTAACTACAGCATCACAGCTGATATATTTTAATCTGTGGATATTAGTAACATGCATTTTCAAAAAGATTTTGTTCTGTTTATATAAATACTAAAGGCCCAGTGCACAAAATTCATGCATGGGGGGGTGTGTCCTCAGCCTGGCCTGCACCCTCTCCAATCTGCAACCCCTCGGGGGATGTCCGCCGGCAGTCAGACATCCCTCTCACAATCTGGAACTGCTGGCTCCTAACTGCTCGCCTGCCTGCCTGCCTGATCACACCCTAACCACTCCCCTGCTGTCTTGATTGATGTCTAATTGCTCCCCTGCCTGCCCGATTGCCCCCAACTGCCCTCCCTTGCCAGCCTGTTCATCCCCAACTGCCCTCCCCTGTCAGCCTGGTCGCCCCCACCTGCCCTCTCCTGCAGGCCTGGTTGCCCCCACCTGCCCTCTCGTGCAGGCCATCTTGTGAAGGCGGCCATCTTGTGGCAGCCATCTTGTGATGACATCACACGTGACGCCACCTAGGCTTTTATTATATAGGATTCTTTATAGAAGATCTGAATATCTAGGATCAGTAAACAAAGTAGTTAAAAATCAACAGTGCCCATGAGGAAAATAGATTATGATATTTCCACCCCTCAAAAGTTCTTCATTTCCCAAATCTCTATGAAAATCTCAATGAAACTTTACAGATGCCAAGTTGAGTAAATGATTTCTAAGAAATTGCTCCTTAACCTTCATCCTTTGAACCCAGAGACTATAACCTCAAAATTATTTCTGGAGAATCAAACCAGAGGATGAAAGTATTATCAACTCTAATATTTTTTACTAGAGGCCTGATGCACGAAATTCGTGCAAGGAGCTCGGCTCTCACAGCCCCAGCTGCCTCAGCCAGCCCTTGCAGCCCTGGCTTTTTCCGGAAGGTCATCTGGACGGTTGTTCTATTGTTTGGTCTAATCAGCATATTAACTCTTTATTATATAGGATTTTAAAAAAAATCTATCTTCTGCCCTAGCTGGTTTGACTCAGTAGATAGAGCATCCACTTGCAGACTGAAGGGTCCTGGGTTCAGTTCTGGTCAAGGGCCCATGCCTGAGTTGCAGGCTCAATCCCCAGTAGGGGGCATGCAGCAGGCATCCAATGGATGATTCTCTCAATCATTGATGTTTCTATCTCTCTCTCCCTCTCCCTCTCTGAAATCAATAAAAAAAAAATATATACAAAACGAAGTCAAGGGGAAAATTTAGTCTTTTGATTAAGACTAAATTTTTATTAATTGTCAGATAACTACATTTATAAATAATGAATTGCTTTTTACCTGGAATGCTAAATATATTATAACTATAGGCGGGGTGCATGAAATTTGTGCACAGGTGGGGGGGTCCCTCAGCCCGGCCTGCATCCTCTATAATCCTGGACCCTTCAGAGGATGTCTGACTGCCTTTTGCAATCCAGGACTGCTGGCTCCTAACCGCTCACCTGCCTGCCTGCCTGATCGCCCTTAACCCCTCTGCCTGCCTGCCTGATCACCCCTAACCCCTCTGCCTGCCTGCCTGATCACTCTTAACCACCTCTGCCTCACCCCACACCCGGGACTCGGGCTTCACTCCCTCTGGCCAGCTGCAGACATCCAGGATCCGGCTGGCTTTGCCTAGGCCAGCTGCAGCCACAGGGAACCACGGGGCAGGCGGCTTGTCCCTCTCTTGGGCCCCTTGCACAGGTGCAGCCACTGGTGCCTGAGACTTGGGCAGCTTTTCCCTCTCCCAGGCTGCATCCCCAGCTGCTGGCGCCCGGGACTGCGGGGTGGACAGCTTGTCCCTCTCCTGGGCTGCAGGCGCAGCCACTGGCACCCGGGACCATGGGGTGTGTGGCTTGTCCCTCTCCTGGGCAGCAGCCTGGATGCTCCAATTCCTCTCTCACAAGCTCATTTGTGCCTGGCTGGTCTCCATTCCTCTCTTGTGAGCTCATTTGTGCCTGCCTGGTCCCCATTCCTCTCTCCCCAGTGTTGAGTGTCTGAGCCTTTACGGCATGATGGCGTGAGGGTGTGATGACCATTTTCATATTAGCTCTTTATTATACAGGATAATATATATTATTATTCTACTTCCTATTTAAGACATATTGAAATGTGGCTTGAGTCACCAAGGACTGGATTGTTTATTTCATTTCATATTAATTAATTAAATTTATGTTTCACCACATGAAGTCATAGCTGTTGTATGGGACAGTGCTGCTCTAGAATCGTAAACTTTCCTCCAGATGTTCTGACTGAGGACCCACTTCTGAAACAGATAGCTATCCAAATCATGTTCACCTGCTGCACATGTGCGGTGCAGGAGCTGCTCCCTGGTCAGCCTCCATCCTCTTCTTCCTCCTTTGAGTCTCCGTGCTGGCCACTGGTTTCAAAGCATCCACTTGTTTCTGTTCCTCCACAGCTCCTGTTTGGTCTTGCCAAGTGGGCGCCATCCCTGTGGCTCCTCATACCTTTGTGTGCCCTCTTGTGCCATTCTGAGCAGTCTCATCCCATTAGCTCTTTTGGTTTCCAGTTCCCTCCCTGAAAGCCCAATCATCACTTCTTCATATTTAGGTTCTTTTTAGTAATTCAGCTTAATAAGTAGTTTTTTTATATCTCTGGGAAAACCCGTGACCCATCACTGAGCCATTTGGAGTCTGTTTTGAGGATTTTATCCATTGAGCCATATTTAGTTGTTCTCTCTTCCTCTACAGGGTTTAGTTTTTGAAAGTTTATGGGGATAATTGATAGTGTCTTTTTCCTATTTCTGAGGCAAAAAAATACAAAATGCTGTTTACATTGCTCCATAAGAAGTACATGCTGGGTGTCTCGAGTAGTGAATCTGGGTAGGAGTATTACACAGACATTCTTTCAGCTCATGAGAATAAACACCATTGGTATATGTGAGAGAGGATGAGTTTTGTGTTCCTGAGTGATCACATAGATTTTTACTTCTTACTTTAAAATTTGCTTAGCCATGGCCCCTCCTCCTTACTGAGCATTAATGCCAACAATGTGCTTTTAACATGATTGCCTCCAAGCAGTAAATCAGGAAACTTGTTTTTGGATAAACTACTTGAAACAGACTTCAAGTCTCTGGCATGATTTTCAAAGTAAGCTTTTCTAACCAATTATTGGGTGACTTTAGTTAATATGAGAAAATGAATTCTTGTAAACAGCAGCATACTTCTCTCCACACGGATGCATGTCTGGCTTCATATTTTTAAAGACATCTACTTTAGGGAAAACTATTTTCAACCATATGAAGAAAGTCACACACACAAAAATTAATGCAATTTGCAAGCATAAAAAAGATTCATTTTTGCCACTTAATTGCTGTGTTGCTCACTTTATTAATGTTTAATTGTCCTAATCGAGCCCTGTGGTGTTTGGCAAATATTAACAAGCTCTAGCTTGTACTTTTCCTTATAAAAGTTCAACTATGGATTTTCATAAACTGAAAGTTGTCAGGAGGGTATGTCTTTGGTTTTGTTTTATGAAAGGAAATTTAAAAAGCTGATTTCTAAACACCAGCCATGTAAATCTAATTTGTCGTTTCCATTTGTATACCCTAGATTTTCTCCACACGTAGCTTCTTCTTTGTCCAGACATGAACTTTTAAAGTTCAAAGAACCAAATTTAATAACTTATTGGCTGTACAAATAAATAGAGCTTTAGACCCAAGGCCCCAGAATGTGTTTCCTGGACAATTGATGGTCTGTGAAAATCCTGTGACCTGAGGAACTGCTCCTCGAAAATGTAGGTGTAGGTGTATGTGGGCTCCACTTGAGTTTTTGTTCAGTGCTAGATTTGCAGAGGGAGAAAAGGGAGAAGGGGATTTGAGGACTGTTTACTTTGAGTCATTTTGCTACTGCAAAGCCACTGAATGTGGCTTAAAAGTATTGGGCAGAGTGACAGAGCTACTCCTGTCGCCAGCTTGGGTGTAAGCAGCCCAGATGAATCCAGCCCTCTCTTGTCTTGGAACCACTGCAAAAAAGTCTGCTCACACCTCTACCCTCACCCTAGACAGACTCTCACCCTTATTTTCACCCACCCCCAACTCCACTCCACCAGACTAGGAGGATCTTACCAAGTGGAGCCATTGCCATAAACTTTACACAGTTTTGCTCTCTGGAATAAAATAAAAATAACTTTAAGAAACACTCCCTTAAACAAAATTCATCCATTTGTCTATTCAGCAAGTACTTATTACTCACCATCCTGTTGTGTACTGTTAAAAAAAAATCAGTGATGAAAATGGTAAGGCCAACTTTATTCAGGACCTTCACGGTAGATATAGGGACCAGTGTAATGGGATTTTACAGTAGGGAGAGAGATTGGACTTGACTCCAAATACAGCATGGGCAAGGGGGAATTATAACCAAGGAACAGGGTGAGGGTCAGTGGACAGAAAATTACTAAGAGGAAACATAAGGAGTAAGGGGGTTCTGGCTAAAGCCGACCTAACATGGTGTTCAGGCATCACCTTGGGGATGATGGAGGATAAGGAACTCTATCAGATATTGAGGGTGGGGCTCCTGGTTAAGCTGACTTAGTGAAGGTCTTGCCAAAACTGGATTTTGCAAGGGCGTGCACAGATGGGCCTAGGAGAAGCTTTAGGAACCTACTAAAGTTTGATCAAGCGAAGAATCCTTGTCAGTACCAGGTGCTATGATAAGCTCTTGGGAAAGAGTGGTAAAGGAGATGTCAAGTACAAAGAATTGTTAACTTATTGCATGATTTTCAGAACTAGGAACCCTACAGCAATGTTGTTGTTTTTTTAATTGTATTTTTAAAAATTTGTGTATCTATTTTCCCATCTCAAAGTTTATTAGTAAAAGATTTTCTCAGGGATTCAGGGAAGGTATTTCCTTCAGGTTTCTAAGGTGCCAGGTGCCTGAATATAGTCTTTATTTATTTAGAAATAAAGACTATAGGATTATTTTAAAGCCCAAGTACATACCTACAATTGATATTAATGGAAGACCATGTTCTAAAAAAATAAAACACACATATCTTATTCTGAAGCCCAGGCCATTGACTGACTTACTCTTCCCTACCCTCTTTATCCTTCCTCACCAAACACACACACACACACACACACACACACACACACACACACCACAGAGTCCTTCTTATGAAATAATGAGGAGAACCCTAGTGCAACTGGGAAAGTCTCAAAGAGAAGAACAGAGGTTAAAGCAATAAAAGCAAATTTTATTCAGGAACTATTGCCATAGGGTAAAAGAGACCTCAGATAGAACTAGGCTCAATACCAATACAACATAGACAAGTGGGGGTTTATAACCAAGGAGCAGAGTCAGTATGGGACATTACTTAGAGGAAACATCAGAGTAGGGGGGATTCTGGCTAAACAGACATAACAGGATTGTTACTGAAGGCAGGCCAGAGTGATCAGATATCATCTGAGGGATGGTGATTGAGGAAATTTGATCAGATATTGAGGATAAGCAGTATGAGGCGGGCAGGGTGGTGGTATAGATTGAAGCTAAACTTACTTGACAGGATTTTTGGACAACTTGGCTCTTAAGGACAAGGCCTAAGAACAAGGCCTTGTTGAAAATGGCTCAGAGGAGCTTGTAGAGTTTAGTCAAGGAGATAGTTTGTCAAAAGGCTAAACCTGAACACAGCATGACTAGCCTACTCTCTCCTTTCAGTAATCTGTTTTATTTTACCAAAAACTCCCTCATACCTTTTCTTCTATTCCCAAGTGTAATATAGTAGCTGGCCACAGAAAATAATATGCCTAAGGAAATTGCCCCTTTCTATTCAAAAGTAATGAGAGAAAATACGCCAAAGATTTGATACTGTTTTTATTAAATGCACAGTTAGATCAGTGATGTGCACTGGTGAAATTCACCAAACGTGTTGCCCTCTATGTTCCAACCCTTGAGACACAGTGATGGTTAAGGACATCTGCAGAGTAGAAGAAGCTGCCGCCATACGATGGGACATCTCCATATGCTGGTCTGAGGGACTCTCCAAGATGCTTTGAGTGGGGGCAATAAAAAATTAGTTGCAGAACAGTGGTGCATATGGAGAATATTTCTGGCAGGTTATCCCAAAACCTGATAACAGTGTTTGCCTGTATGGAGGAAGTAGGAACTCAGAGACTAGAGATGGGAAGGAATGTGTTTTTGTTTTTTGAGAAAAATCTTGTATGTTACAGTAATTTTACAATATAAGAGGTTATAAAAAGAGAAGGAAAAAGAAATGGTCTCTAGCCTCCTTTATTATTTTCCTTTGTACTTATTTATTGAACTTAATGGGAAGATTTCAAGGTACTTTAATCACCTAGTTTTACTGAATGAAATAAAAACATCAAAGTAGACATTTATATTATGGGTAATTTAAAATTTATAGTTGACTCTTGAACACAGAGATTAGGGGCACTGATCCCCCTGATCAGACCTCCAAATTCACAGATTCCTAATCTCAGATAGAAAATACATATTATGCTGTATAATGTATAGCCTGGATTTCAAATAATTACAGCATCTCTGTGTTCCTAGTGCTCTATAAATAGCACAGTTCATTCTAAAAGTGATTACTGCCCTGTACACTATACTGTAATTACATTTCTTGGAAATAACTTCTCTAAATTTTCAATTAATTTAATGTTTGTGGTTAATTTAACATGTAGCTTGCCACTTCATAACTGCAAGCTATTTAATTTTTTAAAGTTTTAAAATAATAGGCTGGTTTTCTAATCTTTTTTAAATTGGCAAATAATTTAGAGAAAATATATTTAAATAACATTTCCCCAAATAATCTTTATGCAAGTTCCCAGGAGACTATATGATTTATAGTACATGCTCAGAACATTGTGGCATTGTTTGTGGTAGTAATTGATACAAAGCCTTATTCAACCCCTCACCTAACCATAAAGATTATTATTATTGTCATCAAAACATAAACTCTAAGCAGAAATAATAAGTTAATACCCAGATAATGAAGGCAAACTATGATGCATGGGAAGCATTTCTTTCTGTACATGATTTTGGGCCAGTGTAGAATAGACCCCAATTTTTTTTCATGACATCCTTATTCTACAAAATACAATGACAGGTAAATGACACAAAGTGATCTATGGCAAAAATGCATCGGTTAAAATAGTTCTTGTGTACAATGTAAACTCTAGGATACAGTCAGGATTCAAAAAATAAGAACAGAGTTCTCCCCAACACTAAAATCTCTGATCTTTTTCAAAAGAGATGAGAAATCAAAACACCCATTTATATTTGTTCAAGTTCATTTCTATTTGGATCATTTAATCTAGTTTCTTAGGACTGGAGAAAGAAAGTGAATCCTTGGAGACAATGACACTCAGCAAGAACAGGAAATGACAGTTGACTTCCTGCCAGGGGTGTGAAAACAGCAGAACTGTTCACATACACACAGGGATCCCTAGTTTTTTGTATTACAGCACATTGCAGCAGTTGGCTCAGCCAGATAAAGTTAAATTATATTTTAACTAAAAGCCCAGTGCACAAATTCGTGCACGGATGGGGTCCCTTAGCCTGGCCAGCAATCAAGGTGATTAGGGCCAGCCAACAGGGGAGGGGGGGACGGGGTGGGAGGGACCTCAGGACATTGGCTGTGGGAGCGCACTGACCACCAGGGGGCAGTTCCTGTGTTGAGTGTCTGCTCCCTGGTGGTCAGTGTGTCATAGTGACCAGTCATTTGGTTGACCAGTCGTAAGGCTCACTTAAGCTTTTATATATATACAGATTACTATTCTTTAAAAGGCAGGCAATTGCAATTCATTTTAGAAAAAAAATTTATTTAGTAAAAATGTTTTAAATGGAAAGCAATGTTTTAAGTAACCTTGAAAATATTGGGGTCTGAAGATTCCCTGTTCCCAGTGATTATACGTTAACCAGGAAAGTTGGTTTATTGGGATGTAGAAAACCCAAAATAATAATTGCCATAGGTATCATGTATTTGACGAATGCCTACTCTGTGCTTCATTTACAGTTTAGAGGCTTAATAGGTTTTCTTGCTTATTCCTCAAAACAACTTTGTAGGGCAGGTATTATTATCTCCATGTCTCTGAGGATCAGAGAGTTTCCAAAATAACTTAGCTGACAAGTGGCAGAGTTGGCATTTAAACTCATGTGACTTTAGCTTCAATGAAGGAAAATACACACTTTCCCTCCTCTATCAACCTGGCTTGAAAAAGAAAATGTCAGACTTTACTCCCAGTTAATATACCTCTTCTGTCTCTTTTTCCTTTCTCTCCCTTTGTTTTCCCTTTTACTCTCCCTTTTCCCTTTTCTTGTCTTTGTTGTTTTAACTTGTATATGGGACCCTTACCATCCAAGCTGCCTGGATCAAATCATGATTTTGAAACATTGTCTTTGTGTGAACCTTTGAAGTGGAGATGCTGAGCCTGTGAATGGGGAGGTCCCCACTGTCCAGGGGTTGTCCAGGGGTTACGTGCTTGCCTTGATCCTAGGAGATGGGGTGGAGCCTCCTTTCTATACTTAAAGAAAGCCTTTGGGTTAGCTGAGCTTTCTCAACAACTAAAGTTCTCAGCACAAACACACTTCTCTCCCCAGGCAGATCCATACTGCCCAGGGACAGAGAACAAAAAAAAAAAAAAAAAAAAAAGTATTGGCCTCTCCACAAAGACCTAGTACATGACCTAAGAAATTCTTTGTGAATTTCTTCATATATCTTCATTTTTTTAAATTACTAGAGTAATGGATGCTTTTTGCAAAAAAATACCTAAATTATTACAGAATTATAAAAATTGAGAGTAATTCAATTCCTCTAATTCCTGTTAATGGTTTTAAAGAAATTCTAATTTGTGAATTAGTTCTTCAAATCAAGTGGTTGGGTTTTTTCCTCCTCCTGTCTGTGCTTTGGTTTAGAACAATTGTGTAGCTAGAGCACTCAGAATTAAGATGGTGGTTAGCCTTTTGCTTTTTTATCACCTCTATCTTTTTTTGCATGTTCAAGGTATATATTTGAAAGACAGGCAGAGTAAACAAAATGAAGGAAGGTGTCACTCCTCCAAAATGTAAATGAGTTCATTAGTAAAAAAAATCTACATTGGACTGTTATTACTAATATTTTTTATTGAGTAGTTTATTGACTACAGGTTATACTGTCCTTCGTGTTGGTTTTGATTTAATTTTTGGCTAGTAAATATTGCCTAGATAACTGTGTATATAAATATGGATGAAGGAATTAAAATATATAAATTCTATTAAAAGTGAGAATTTTGAACTAGCTAGGATTTGCATTCTGGCATCTGTAGTTTACATCTGAGGAGGCTGAGTCTGAGGGATTTTGTCAGAGCCCTTCCTCCCTCTGTGCATACAGTCTCTGTGTGTGGATTTGATCGGCATGCTCTTGCATACACGTTCTTTTTGAAGTTCTCAGCTGCTGACTTCTTTTTTTTAAATGACCAATGTTCTATAGCAACCATCGTAAAGTATAGATAACCAGTGTTAACATTCGGTATGTAATCTTTCAGACACCTTCCTATGTATATCTCAGATAAAGTACCTGGCCGACCCTAGTGTTATGAAGTCTAACTCTGGAATTAAACTGTGTAGATTCAAATCCTGGTTCTAACATTAGCTATGTCACCTTGGTTAAGGTACATACCTTCTGGGAAGCTCCATAATTAGATCTATGAAATGGGATAATGATAGTGCTTATCTCATTGGGGAGGAGTATGAATTAATGAGAAAATATGTATAAAGTTCCTGGAATAGAATAAGCACCCAATAAATGTTAGTACTCAAATGTTAGTACTCAAGAAATGGGATCATACTTCTAATTCTGTATGATAGCTTATTTTTTGAACAATCACAAGCACACATCTGCCTCATTCTTTTTATGGTTGCATTATACTGGTAATTACATTAGGTGATCTGCTGTAATTTGTTTAGTTCCCAAACATGTGGAAAGGATCATAATGTGGGTCAAAGAACCATTTGTTTTGCCCAATCTTGGAAAAGAGTATGGTGTACTGATATCCAAGTCCAGAGACACTTATGACCTTTCGTACCACACAGTTTTATCCAAACAAGAATGTAGTGTTTTTTAGAGAAATATGTGAGAATCTTCCTATCAGACAATGTTAAGCTGCTGAACATTTTAGGGTCCTCTCTACTGGGTAGACTTCTAGACTTGTAAACTTAAGAAATTTTGTATTATGAGTTATCCTTATTTTCTAAAATACCATTGTTGATATCAAAGTACTTGTTTTCTGCCTTGATAAGTGAATACTGAATATACACTGACTTTTATCTGAATATTTCCCTGACTTTAATTTCTGAACATTCACAAGACTGGCTTAATTAGAAAAGGGGAAATGCCATAATTCTGCCATAACCTGCAATAATGCAGCAGTGGGGGCCCTGGAGAACCATTATTATTCAAATGATCGTGGTTACTTGAATAAAGTGGACGACTAAGTATACCTCTCATAGTAAGAGAGATGATTAGCAGTGGGAGACACATTTGAACTTGCTTAGAGAGCTGCCTTTGTCTCTAGGAGGGCTGGCACTCAGTAATCACTAGAACAGGTCTTCCTTTCATCCCAGCCTCTTTCCTTTTTCATGCTTGCAGTGTTTGAATAGCTTTCTATTGCCTGTTAATCCCCACAGGAATGTGGCTTTGGCTACGGGGAGGATGCTCAGTGTGTGACTTGCCGGCTGCACAGGTTCAAAGAGGACTGGGGCTTTCAGAAATGCAAGCCATGCCTGGACTGTGCGGTGGTGAACCGCTTCCAGAAAGCAAACTGTTCTGTCACCAGTGATGCTGTCTGCGGGGACTGCTTGCCAGGGTAGGTTGGATGATTTCTTTCCCCCTTGTAATCATTCTGTTTTTTTAAAAACAGGCATTTTTCATTTCCTTTTCCAAATGTGAATGCACAGTGATATTAACCTGAACACATTTGTTGAGTATTCATGAGTTTGCATCTCAACAGTCACCACTAGATTCTTGGTGCCGGTGCCATGGACTGTGACAGGTGCTTGTTATAAATAAAATGAGTAAGCATACTAACAAATGAATAATGCCACAGAATTCTAAAAAGTTCCTGTAGTAAAAACCTAATATGCTAAGTGTCTGACCGTTCGACTGTTCGATCAGTCACTATGACGCTATGACACGCAGTGACCACCCGGGGACAGATGCTCTGACCGGTAGGTTAGCTTTCTGCTGGGGTCCAGCCAATGAGAACTGGGTGAAATGCTCCAGACACACCCTGGAGCCCTCCTATGGTCCCTCCCCGGCCCTGATCTTGCACTGGTGGGGTCCCTCGACCTGGCCTGCGCCCTCTCAGAATCTGGGACCCCTCAGGGGATGTCAGAGAGCCTGTTTCGGCCCGATCCCTGCAGGCCAGGCCAAGGTACCCCACTGGTGCACAAATCCATGCACCGGGCCTCTAGTATATCTATAATAAAGAAAACATGAACAAATGGACCAGAGAATGAACAGGCAATTCACAAAAGAGGAAACACATATGTTCATCCTCATTGGGGATCCGAGAAATGCAAATCGTGACCATTCACTCATTTTAACAGATACAGAGGAACTTGGTTTCTCCCACTTAATTCTTCCTGGAAGGCTGTTAGAGAAGCAATTTGTTCAAAAACCAACTCATTCTTTTGTATTAGAAATAATGTAAATTGAATTAATCCATTCCAGACCCCCAAATGATTCCCTGTTTTAACCTTTATATATACAGTACATGTCTAATGTGCTGTTTAATTTATAAATAAATACTCTTAAATTTCTTGAACCACATCCTCCCCATCTCCCCCCGCCCCCAACTAGGAATTTTTCATCTATCAGTGCCTCTGAAATTCTATCATTAGCTCACCACTTTTTCTTTATCCAGATCAACAACAGTTTTTACACCTATTCATTTGCCTGTGATTGCTGTTTTATGAGCACTTTCACACACTTAGTAAGATTAGCACTCTTGATGGCCTCTTTAAGTTTTAAAATTGTCAGCAACAAAAGCATTCTCTCCTTTGTTTGTTACCTGAGAGATGCTTTTGTCATTCTGAGGTATCAGCATAAAAGGGTTTTCAAGTCCAAAACTGAAGTTTTGGTCTACAACCAAGACATTTTTTCTGTGAGCAACTTAGTTGAGAACCAAATTGTTCAAGATGGGAGACGTTGGAGAACCAAGGTTTGACTGTATTTGTCCAGCAGCCACGAGGCATTGCTTTAGATAAAGCTGTTATCAGTGAAAGTAGCGTTCTTGGGGTGCCTCAGGGAAAAGAATTTTCTGAGGCCCCCATAGGAGGATGGGGTTTTGTGGAAAGCTTTATTGATGATGTAAAATTAAGGGGGTTCCCATCCAAGGTCCCATCTCTGTACCTCTCACCATGGAAGAAGTCCAATTTTGTATTTAACGGGGCCAGAATTAAGGCAACTGCTCAGAATTTCTGTTTGATATTAAAGTCCAGTCCAGTCCAGCATCTGGCTACCTTAGCCTGTGTTCCCAGCTGCAGTCCATTGTGTGTGGGGTCTGCATGGCCATGGGCCATGCGGCTGCTTAAGGTCACATGGTTATGAGAGAGAATAGGAAAGCACACTAATGAGTATGGGCCATGGAGCTAGAGAGCGCAAGAGAGAAAAAGAACAAGAGAGGGGGAACTCTGAGGATTATGTATTCCCAAAATTTCATGGGCTTGCTTTGGGGTCCACCCTTCTAGCCAATTGACTGTTCTCCAGGTTAGACTGACAGGCAAGTATTCCCCCCCCCGTCTTTTGTCCATCCCTTCCACCAGTAGTTCCTTGGGGAGTGTGAAGCTCCCCAGGTTCCTGGTGAAGCTGCCTAGATGACTATGCTTATAAAATCTGGGCTCCCCTTTGCTCTCTTCCTATTATTAATATTAATAAACTAGCTAATTATATCCTAATAAGGTTTTAAAAAATATCTAAACAGTAAATATTAAAGAAGTAAATTATGCAAAAGGCAGAAGATGGTGATTTCTGTGGGGGAAAAAAGAAAATCTAGAGCAGCTAAGGGGATTAGGCATGCCTCGTGGAATGGATAGATAAGTTGCAGTATTAAAGTTGTAGGCATTACTGAAAAGGGGAGATCTGTCCAAAGACTTGAAGCAATTAGCAGAGCAGATATGTGGGGAAGAGCACTGTAGATACAGGGAACCACTAGAGACAGGCCCCGAAGATGGACATAAACCTGGTATTTTTTTATTTTTAAGAAGCTGCAAAGAGACCAGGGTATCTTCAGGAGGAAGAAAGAGTTGAGTAGAAAAAGAGAGGGTGGAAGGAAGTGGACACATGTAAATTGTGAAAACCTTAAATGTTGAAAATGAACCCAGGCCATGGAAGGAAAGGAGAACTAGACCTGGGCCAGGAGGAGAGGTAAAGCCCAGGAGGAGGCATTTTAAAGTTTTAAGTGTTCCTGGGTAAGCATTGGGTAGATATGCCAGATAAAATAAGCAGTTGGGGGATAAACTCCATATGAAGAGTGGGACTTAGGAAGGCATGGGTGATGATCTGTTAGGGAATGATAGGCATTACCCTCCAATGTAAAAAGGAAGAGAGACAAAGCATACTATCAAAATACTTTCATGGGAGTAGAGTGCAGCCTGTGTTACCAACCAAAGATGGAAGAGAGAGAACCCAGAATTTCTGGAGCTGTGGAAAACAAGCTCTGTTGCAGGGATAAAACAATCAGTAACAGCAGCATTACAGGAGAAGCAAACATTAATTAGTTATAATGTGCCAGGCACTTGGCTAAGTACTTTACATGAGTGATGTACTATAATGTTCACAGTGTCTTAAACATGAAGAAAGTGTGCCTTATCAAGGATGAAGTTTATTCAGGCAAGATCACTTAGCCAGTATATAGTGGAGCTTGGAGCCACATTCAGGAATCTACTGCAACAAGCCATGCACTAAGTCACTGCAGAGGAAGGACTTTAGCTGGACTTGGCCATACATGCCCACAAAATTGGGATGCTTTTGACCAAATGGCATGGTGATAGCTCTGGGTCCCTTGTTGAAGCCAGAGGAGGAAAAAATGCTCTGGACCTGAAAGGCAGAGGCAGGAGATAGCCTGTGGTTCAAGCATGGCCTTTTGCAATGACTCAACACCAAAACCGGTGTAAAAAGTAGTGGCCTAACACCAAAAGCATAAGCAACCAAATAAAAAATAGCTATATTGGACTTAATTAAATTTAAAATCTTTTGTGCTTCAATAGATACCATCAAGAAAATGAAAAGACAACCCACAGAATTAGTGAAACTATTTGTAAATTATATATGTGATAAGGGATTTTTTAATCTAGAATATATAAAGAACTTTTACAACTCTAATAAAAAGGCAAATAAGTAAATTAAAATATGGGCAAAGGATTTGGTTATACTTTTCTTCAAAGAAGATTTGCAAATGATCAATAAACACATGAAAAAATGCTCAACATTATTAGCAATCAGGGACATGCAAATTAAAAATGCATACTTCACACCCACTAGAATGGCTGTTACCAAAAATATAGACTATAACAAGTGTTGGTGAGGAATCAGAGAAAGTGGAACCTTCATACACTGTTGGAGGGAATGTAAAATGGTGCAGCCACTTTGCAAAAAATCTGGCAGTTCCTCAACAAGTTAAACATAGTTACCATGTGACCCAGCAATTCTGCTCTTAGATATGTAACCAAGATAATTGAGAATACATCCATGAAATAACATGCACACAAATGTTCATAACAGCATTATGCATAATAGTCAAAAGTCAAAACAACCCAAATGTCCCTCAACTGATGAATGGATAAGCAAAATGGATTGTATTCAAACATTTGAATTTTACTCAGCAATAAAAAGGAATGAATTATTGATACATGCCACAAAATGGATGAACCTAGAAAACAATGTTAAATGAAAGAAGCCACTTACAAAAGACCACCTATTGTATGATCTCATCGCATGAAATATCCAGAACAGGCAAATTTATAAAGACAAAAAGTAAGCTAGTAGTTGTCTAGGGTTGGTGGTGATGGTAGTGATTGTGGTGGGGTTGCGGGGAGGGTTTGGGGTACAGAGGGTTTTTTTTGGCATGATGAAAATGTTTTCAAATGAATTGTACTTGATGGTTACACAAATCCATGAATATATTAAGACCATATAATTGTGTGCTTTAACTTGATGGATTCTATGGTTTGTAAAATATTTCAATAAATCTGTTATTTAATAAAAAAGTAATGGTCTAAAATCTCAGAAACATTGATACCCATTAATATCTTTACCCAGAATTTTGACCTTGTGAAAATCTATTTGAGGAGCACACACTGAATATCTTACACATTTTTATTATTCCTTTCTACAATTTTGATAAAAACATGCCTGTGTATGTTTGCTCTCTTCATCTGGAGGGCAGGAAGAAGAAAAGGTCCACAGGAGATAATGCCCATTGTATGCCTGACATAAGGGATGAGGGCTGAGGTAGGCAGTGCCCAGAGATTGTGGGGGGAAGCACAGGGTACAAGGACTAGGTTTTCACTAAGAAGGAATGGTATGCTGCTGGAGTGTGGGAGAGGATATGGTCTCTCCAGGAGCTCCCAAATGGGCTTTCCATGCTTAACTTCTGTTGTCTTCTGAACCCATGGCTTTTAGTTTCTACAGTGTTTGTTCATTCTTTAAATAAGTGCTTAGATGCAGGAAGGTTAGAAACGAGTAGACATTTGAATGATTTTTCACAGTTTACTTATATGATTAGTTCAAAATTACATCCTTTTCTAAGTTAGCATGAATGTATGAGGCAGGCAATAATCACATAGTAACTTTTACTCAAGTTTTCCAGAGTGTTTTAAAAGTGCTCATCTAGTCCGCTGGCATGCTCAGTGGTTGCATGTTGACCTATGAACCAAGAGGTCATGGTTCAATTCCCAGTCAGGGAACATGCCCATGGTGGACTCAATCCCCAGTGTAGGGTGTGCAGGAGGCAGCCTATCAATGATTCTCTCTCATCATTGATGTTTCTATTTCTCTCCCCTTCTCTCTTCCTCTCTGAAATCAATAAAAATATATTAAAAAATAAAAGTGCTTATCTAGCTTAGAATATGATTTTGCAAATATTTTCTCCCATTTTGTAGGTTGCCCTTCACTGTTGATTGTATCTTTTACTTTTAATCTTAGAAGGAATCATTATTATTTTATTATAATTTAAAACTTTAAAAATTTAATTTAAAAATTTAAAATTTTAGTGTGACTTACTTTTTAACCATTTTATTAAGGTATTTAATATATACAACTCAATGAGTTTGGGTGTAAGTATACATTGATTGTATCATTTTATGTACAAGTTTTAAGTTTGATGTAGTCCACTTGCATTTTTATTTTTGCTGCCTATTTCATATATGCCTTTTGATTGCCTTTTGGTGTCATATCCAAGAAATTATTGCCAAATTCAATGTCATTTAGCTTTTCTCCTATATTTTCTTCCGGGAGTTTTATACTTTGGGCTGTTTCATTTAATTTATTTTGAATTAATTTTTGTATATGAGCTAAGATAAGGAGCCAGCTTTATTATTTTGCATGTGGGTATCCAGTTTCCCAGCACTATTTGTTGAAGGGACTGTCCTATCCCCATTAAGTGGTCTTTGTTCCCTGATCAAAGATAATTTGACCATATACATGGGGATTTATTTTTAGGCTCTTTTTTCTGTTCATTGGTCTACATGTCTCTCTTTATGCCAGTACCACACTGCATTGATTAATATACTTTGTAATATTTTCATATCGGGCAGTATGAATCTTCCAACTTTGTTCTTTGATTTTGACTTTATAAATTCCAAAATAAATATCTTTAATTAAAATTTGGTGAGAATTCACTATATTACAATCATTTGGACAGATGTTCATAGTCAAATGAAAATGGAATGATGAGCAAATAAGGAAGTTATTGGGCATTTGAGGTAACTTACTTAGTTTCAAAATGCAAATTTCATTTCAATCATAAATTATACAGATTTGTTACAACAGTATCCAATTTTACAAAATAATTGCATCTACCTGTCCTCTATATACTTGATTTGTAAATTTATTCTCCAAATCTCTATTTTTGTCAGAAAAGTTGGAAGTTTTCTGTAGAAAAGAAAATTGCTTGAATTCTCACCATCAAGAAATGATCACTGTTAATATTCAATATATAAGTTTTTTCAGTACTAATATATACATATAAATGTCTTTAGCTGCATTGGTAAATAGTCTGAAAAAATATATATCAAGGTGTGTTTGTATAAAATGAAATTATATTATTCACACTTCTTTTTTCACTTAATGATACTTTATGAGTTAAAAAATTATGTATGGTAGATCTGCATCATTGTTTCTGAAGCTCACCTTTTATTCTTTTTCCCTGGTTCCATCATAGTTGGTCATATCTAATGTTGGATATTGGGATTGTGCCTAGTTGGCTTCTTTTCTTTTATAAACAACTAAAGACCTGGTGCACGGATTCGTGCACCCGTGGGGTCTCTTGGCTTGGCCTGTGGAGATCGGGCCAAAACCGGCTCTCCCACATCCCCCGAGGGTCCCAGATTGTTAGAGGGTGGTTCTCGGGTGATGCAGCCAGGAATTGGGCTCCCTCCTCTCTGGTTCCGGGTGCATCACCCAAGAACCGCAGCTGCCAAGTCACTGCAGCTCAGCAGCTCCTGTGTTGAGCATCTGCCCCCTGGTGGTCAGTGCACATCATAGCTACCTGTCAGAGCGTCTGCCCCTGCCCCCTGGTGGCCATTATGTGTCATAGCTACCAGTTGGACAGTCGAACGGTTGGACAGTCGCTTAGGCTTTTATATAGATGGATGGATGGATAGATGATAGATAGATAGATAGATAGATAGATAGATAGATAGATAGATAGATGATAGATAGATAGATGATAGCTAGATAGATAGATAGATACTGTGATTACATTCTTATATATATAGTTTTACCCACCTAATTATTTCTTTTGGATACATTTCACAAAATGAAATTATTGGGTAAAGGATGTAAATAAACTATATGAATTCTGATGCTGTATTGCTAAATTGCCCTCCTGCAAGTGGCAATTTCTATTCCCACTGGAAATATATACATGTGCTTATTTACCTAGCCTTACACCAGCACTTTCTCAATTTTTTAAGTAAAAATGGTGTATTTTCATTGCAATTTATAGTTACTTGAATAATAATGAGTTTAAACATTTTAATGTTAAATTAAAATTAATGGCATTCTTTTTAATTTTAATTATGAAAATTAAAAATTATGAAATGTTATTCTTTTGGGAGTTAATGTTCTTTGCCTGTTTTTTCCTTTCACCTTAATGATTTTTAAGTTTAATGTTACAGACTTAAGTTATAGAAGATGCTGTGATCAGAACTATTTTTCAATTTTCTTTTGCCCATTAACTAGGTTAATGATACTTTGTTTTTGCTCTTCAGTTGTCTTTAATATCGTGTGTGTGTGTGTGTGTGTGTGTGTGTGTGTGTGTGTGTTTTCAAAGCTGTAAATCTCTTTCTGGCTCCTGGGTCATTTTCCATTTATATTAATATTAATTAGTCTTGTCATGCCTAGTAAGATGTCCCCATATCAAAATTATATAAGCACCTCACTATATTTTTCTATTGCTTTTATGGTTTGCTGGGCTCTTTTGGTCTTTGAATTTCAAATGTTAAAAACTAGCACTTTATTTATAAGGCATTTTATCATTTAAATTGATTTCATATTCCCTCACCAGCACCCACTCCCCTAATATAGAAAATGTGAGGCTAAGTAAAATCTACAGTTATGTTTAGTGGAGTTGGCCTTTCATAAGTATTCACTGCACGCTCAGAGGTCTTTCTAAGGATGTCTGTCTAAGATACTACTATATTTAAGACTTTGAGCCCTAGCCAGTTTGGCTCGGTGAATAGGGCATCAGCCTGCGGATTGAAGGGTCCCAGGTTCGATTCTGGTCAAAGGCACATCCCCGGGTTGCGGGCTCAGTCCCCAGTGTCGGGGCATGCAAGAGGCAGCCAATTAATGATTCTCTCTCATCTTTGATGTTTCTATCACTCTCTCCCTCTTCCTTCCTCTCTGAAATCAATAAAAATATGTTTTTAAAAAAAGACTTTGAGAACTTTTTTAAAAAACAGTAGAATTAGTAATGGAGACTGCCAGTAATTTATGTAATCTGTTCACTGCAACTGTGAGTTCAGATAAAAGAGCTAACAAGGATTATTTTCCTTTTTCTTCTAGATTTTATAGGAAGACAAAACTTGTTGGTTTTCAAGACATGGAGTGTGTACCTTGTGGAGACCCTCCTCCTCCTTATGAACCACACTGTGAGTGAACTCCATACAAACACAGCAGAAGGGCTCTTGGCCTTTAAAAAAAAACCAAACACCTTTGTTCCATTGGCAAATAGAGCAAAATCTCTCTCTACTGTGGGTCTTATAGTGTGCACTCTTTTATCAGCTTTCAGCAGGACATAAAGCTCTTTTGTTGTGTGCCTCAGTCAGCAAACTATGTCCACTGATTTGAATCTCAAAGTGAAATACAGATATTTTGTGGCTGCTGTACTCCATTCAAACTCTTATCTTTTCATATGTGTGTGTGTGTGTGTGTGTGTGTGTATAATACATATATATATATCATGCAACTCTGATGAACTAGGTGGTCTAAATCCTAATGCATAATGTCTTTGTGCCATGGCCCCATTAATTCCTGTGTTTTCCCATCTTAGTCCCCAAGCACTGTCATGTGGTGTCTTCCATTCCAAACACATTCCTCTCCATGAATTGCCTGCCCTAATTAATGTATTGTTAAATGGAATCTTAGTTCACTTCATTCATTTCTTTACTTTTCTTGTTTAATAAATAAGAAGAGAAACTCACTGTGTACTGGGAATATAACTGCAAATTGTGCCTTTTTCTATTTATATTAATATTAATTAATCTTTTTGACCATAATTTTTCTTTAGATATGAAAGATATTTGTTACAAGTTTTATGAACTTGCATTGATTTTGAATGGGAATCCTAAGTACAAATCTGGCCAATGAAAACCAACAGGTGTTGGACCAGGAAAGAAATCAGCAGGTGGCCCCCCTCATATGCTCAGCTCATGCTTGTCTTTGCTAAGCAGGGCTTTAGTGAATTGTGTTTTACTGTACACAAGAAATAGCAGGTTTAGGCAGAGGAGGCAGGAGGGTTTTTATCCCAAGTGTAGGTTCCTCATGCCTTTCTGGGGAGCACTGGTAATATCAATGTTTATATTTAGGGGTTGTTTTGATATAATTTTCAATGCACGGGATTTGTCCTCTTCTTTCTGTGACACAAGTCTCCTCTGAACTAATTGAAGTTATTGCATTATTTGGTAAGGTCACAACTGTTTCCCATCAATTCATGGACTTTTGTAGTACATATTATTATGTCCTTTATCAAAATGCATTACTTTTTATTCTTCCTTTGAAGTGATAGAAAATTAAAAAAAAAATGCAGACTCTAACTTTTAAAGAAATGTATTTTGACCCTCATTTTTATAACATCTAAATATTCACCAAATGATTCATTGCAATTAATGAATGTAATCATGAATGTCTGTTATGTATTAGTTGTCATTGGGAAACAATTTGTTTTACTCAATACCACACCATCAGCCCACATTTGGAGGACACCAGGTCCAGAGATGTTAATAACTTTTCATTGCTGCCTGGTAATTGGCAGAAACAGTATTCAAACCTAAGTCTGTCTAATTCGAAGTGGTATGTTCTTTCCACCACACTCTACTGTCTCCCTAAGAAAAACCAAACTATCTAATCTGTCCTTTGTTGGCTGATGTAATTGCTTCATGTTGACTTCTTCTTATATTGTTTGCTTCATAATTAATGAAAATGCTAAAAATATAATATAGAGAAGATCCTGAAAGAGCCTCTTAATGCTACACAATCTATAAAATGACGTGTTCTCTTGCCCTTTAAAATGGGGTAGCAACTTGATCTTGCCGGTGGGTCAGCTCAGCCATCATTTTGTCCAGAAGGCAAAGATTATGATCTTCATCCCAAACTACCATGAAAAGATTTAGTAAAGAAATTGGTATTGATCAATTTAAAGTTGGAAAGTTCTGGGTTAATTTTTTCTGTTTAATAATCTACTCATAAGTCTGAGGCACTGGAATTTTTTGCCTTCGAGGATCTGACTATGTTTGGACATCATAAATTAGCCTTCAAATGTAGATTTCACATTTAACTTTTAATGTCTTGTAAATCCATACTTAAGTTATAACTTGAAAAGAAAATTAACTAGTTTAAATTATATGTATAGACAATTTTTCCATATATAAAACTTTTTAGAAAGCAAAGAAACAAATTATTTTTCAAAGTCAGAGATGTAGTGTGCACAACTAATACTTTTTTGAATCATGAAACAAGAGTCTGGTGGTCTTTAGTGAGTGTTAATCCTTATTAAGCTCTGCAAAGGAAAGTTTGCTGCTTTTGGCACAGTTCTTGGGAATCATTCCAGAACACAACTAATCTCCTCAAAAGAGATCTTCATGTTTGGGGGAAAAATTATGTAAGGTGCCTTATGTTTTTATTTCTCCTACTTTGGGCTTTTCAACTTATTCACAAAAAAACCTGCTTCTTCAGTGTTTTTTTTTTTGTGTGTGTGTGTGTGTCCCCACATCCCCCCACTCATGAGGAGCTCCTATATTTTTTAGATTCCTAGTTAGCTATAAGAAAGTTATGGCACTCAAGCTACCTCAAGTAAAGGACACAGGCAGTACTGAGAGAGGCAGGAATTTCCTAGAACCCAGGGGTAGCCCTTGCTTGAAACCTCAGGCAGCCATGGAGTCTGGAGACCATGGTCCCCTACAGCCTGAGGCTCTGAGCCCTGCATTTGTGCCACACAGCTACTTGCTCAATCTGCAGGCCTCTCTTTATACCTCCCAGTTTTCCTTCATACTTTCACCAGACTGCATTGGTCTGGACTTTCCTCTTTCCACTCCTGAAGGACAAAATCTGATTGGTCTAATTAGATACCATTGTCCTGTGAGGCATCGTCTTTTCCGTTTACCTGTTGAACAAACATTTAAGTGCCAGACACACAGTGAAGGACAGATAGACCCCAGTTCTTTTCTTTGGGGAGAGTACAGCGTAGTGGAGGAGTTGTGAAATAACTAGAGTTAAACAGTATTAAGATATAACACATGTAGAGGCAAAATTGTGACTGCTTAGTCCCTTTTTTGGAGGGATCCAGGGTACTCTGAAGGTGAATAATGGGTAATGACGTAGGAGCATTAGGGAAGGCTTTGAGCTGTGATTTAAACAATCAGTTAGAGGAGGATGAGCCTGAAAAGGTGACTAAACAGAGGGTCCAGAGAAGTCTGGGGAAACCAGGGGAGTAAGGTGGTGTGACGCATACTGGTGGGTGCTGTATGCAAGTTGAGTCTGTTGACACTGGAAATGCCCTTTTCACCTTGGAGGTCTTTGAGGACATTGACAAGAACCATTTTAATGAGTAATGAAAATGGAGTCACATTAAAATTAAACAAGAAATTAATGTAAGCAGAGAATGGAGACCATTATAGACAACTCTGAGATGTTTGCCTGTGAAGGTGACAATGGAATGTGCAGACAAGGGAGGGATTTTGTTTTATTTAGTTTTTTAGGTGTAGACATATCTGCATGTTTTCATATTGAGAGAACAAAAGAATAACCAGTCACATAAGGTTTGTTGGAGAAGGATCCTGAAGCTAAAATGTTCCATTGGCTTTATCTGGGAGGAGGAAGAGACCTCTGCCATAACCTGGGAAAGGGGAGTGGGGGAAGATGAGCATGAGCTTGTCATTCAGTGATGAGGTTGAGAAGTTCACATACCCTGCTTCTGTGTGTGCGACAGAGAAGACACTCTGTTCCACCAAGTAAGACAGGAGCCAAGGAACTCAGAGGCTGGAAGAGCACAAGTGTTTGAGGTTCTCATTACAGATAGTGGGAGGCAGGTTGATTAGAGAAAATAGCGAGTTTCCTGGTAACAAGGGTCCAGCTGAAGTCTGTGGTCATAGTGGTACATTGTTTGATCCTCATATGATATCTGAAGGGGCTTCTACTGTGGGGATGACTCAGGCCACCTCTGAAACAGCCCCAAGATATGCATAAGTTGCATCCTACATATATAGCAAGCTACAAAGAAGTTTTTATTTTTTTATTTTTTTATTTTTTAAATATATTTTATTGATTTTTTACAGAGAGGAAGGGAGAAAGATAGAGAGTTAGAAACATTGATGAGAGAGAAACATCGATCAGCTGCCTCCTGCACATCTCCTACTGGGGATATGCCCGCAACCCAGGTACATGCCCTTGACCGGAATCGAACCTGGGACCTTTCAGTCCGCAGGCCGACGCTCTATCCACTGAGCCAAACCGGTTTTGGCTACAAAGAAGTTTTTAAAACGGATGACTGTGTTAACACAAGAATAATTTTAAATTAAGGTAATATTTTTTTGGTATTGCTATAATACCTGAAGCAAACCAAAGTAACACTGGATTGAAAACTTCTCATGTATCTGTCAACTTTCCAAGGGGCCACCCCAAGTCCATACTTGTATACAACTGGTGTACCTTTGGCCAAGAGACTTACTTAATTCTCCTAGGGATAGGTGTTTTCCCTGTAAAATGGGGTTACCTACCTATGAAGGTTGTTGTAAGTACTGAATAGTCAATATATGTAAGTCGCCTGACATAGTGTCTGGCAATGAGCAGGGTCTCCAATCTGTTGGCTCCCTTCCTTGCTCCCTCCACCCTGCAATGCTTCTTGGGTTGTGAGATCTTAACTCCTAGTATTTGCCCAGAGATTTAGTATTCAGGAGAGGCAGTGGTTCAAAGAAGATCAGTGAGCTAGCACTGTGTGTATAACTGCCCCACTCAACAGGAAATGGCATAATAGGAGATTGCCAGAATTTTAGCCATCAGATAACAAATAGGTTCTCTACAGCTTAAATTTGTAATAAAGTGTCTAAATGTAAGTTTCTTTGTAGGGCATACCTGTATTCCTTGTAAAGTGATTTTGAAAACAAGACAGAAGTTTTTGTCCCTCATGATTTATATTGCCCCAGTCTTAAGAAGGCCTCAAAAAGGCGTCTATCAGAGTCAATAGAGTAGAGCAGGACAGTATGAGACCTATTGCTGGAGGTTTTGGATTCACATTTAGGCTCAGCCTTCTACGATGGTGTAACCTTTGGCAAATCATCTCACCACTTTGAACTTCCATTTACTCTTTGGAAAATGGGGACAATCATACCATGTTAGCAGATTTTAGACTGAACTATATGAGATAGTGTCCAGAAGCGTACCTGCCACAGAGTGAACTCAGTAACAACTATCTGCCCACTGGCCTGCTCTCTTACAAATAATGGCTGCATCTGTCCTGTGTCCCTTGGCTAGCCCTGACCAGGTATGCTCTGTGGAAGGTATGGCAGTTGGGAGTGGTCCCATATGGGGAGGATCTCATGATGCAGTTGGTTTGATGTTTGTTTTGCTGGTCTTTCACCTCCAGAGGTGGGTGAGCAATGGAAAATACCTAGAAAGAGGCTGCAGTGGATTTTTGTATTTGTCACTTGAATGGTAGACTACTTAGGCTGATCCCTTTTCTCTTTGCCCCATTGCTCAACCCCTCATGCCCCATGCCCAAACAGCATGGGCTTTAAGCTTCCCAACCTTCCAGATAATGATGGATGCGTGCATAGAATTGATTAGGCCACCCATAACCTCTTTGCCAGTCACTAATAGCATTAATTTATAAGAACGACTGGTTGGTCATGGAGCCCAGGGTCTATTAGTGACATCACTGTAATTTGTAGGTGAATAAAAGGGACCCTTTCCATAGAAACCCTTGCTTCAGGCTTTACTCCTCTTTGAGCCTTCACTTCCTAGTAATACGTGCCCATTTAAGAAGAGATGGAGAAAAACACACAAGAAATTTGAGAACTACATTCTGCCCTGTGTCTGATAAGAAATGCAGATTTTGTCTGATTTCTTTTAGCAGTGTTTACTTAATGTGGAACAAACACTGGTTGGAACAAATGGTTTTGAAAAAATTCAAAGCTATTTTCACCGAAGTCCAGCTTTATTTAAGTGTGTTTAACCTAGATGTTTGCTTTGTTCTTGGGGGCTTTGTAAAACAAGCCATGTGATTACAAAGAGATAAGCGATCAGATAAGTGGCTGTGTGTGTGTGTGTGTGGGGGGGGGGGGGGGCGAGGAAGCAGCTCTGTTGACCTGACACTATTTAGAAACTTTACATGGTTTAAAACTCAGGAAACAGCAGGTCTCTGTATCAACAAGTAATAAATCATATTATTTAAAGTATTAAAATATTTAATAATTATTTCTTGAGTAAAGTACCATGTAGGTATTTTGACAACAGGGGTTTTAAGGCTCCTGTTACCCACATTGCTGCTCTTCACATTTCTGTGTAGGTGTTTTTACTCACTAATGAATTGATAGTGTGTTTACGTGTATAGAGGTATTACTATTTTTGTGTCTTGACAGGCAATGTTAAATTATTTTAAAGTAAAGGTACCTTGTAAATGCCTCTTTAAAAAATAAAAAACAAATCTAAAAGGAAATAAATTGGGAGTGTTTGATGAGTTTTCCAGTTTTAAAGGAAGGAAGGGGAGATGAGCAGAAGGAGGAAGAGAAGAGGGAGGTGAATTACAAGTTGACTTAAGCTTTACCTGAATGATTTAACCAACTAGACTCCTGAAGTGCAGAAACCAGTTCCTAGTATTCTCCCAGCAGGTAGTACTCTGCATCCTGGGGTACTTAAACACTTAATGAATCTAACCACAGTGAATGCCTATATAATGGCATGCAGAAGAGATGCAGGAAATTCAAAGGTATTTTACATTTGTTTTGGAAAAATTATGTGATTTTTATTGTATCTGTGTATATTCTTTTGCTTCTGCAGCAGAGTTCTTCTGATGAGTTTGCTGATATTTAGTGGCCTGGCTTTCCAGAGGACTTACTAGATCCTCTACAGGATAAAGATAGGTCCACAAAGCCAGTATGTACTAATTGAGGGTTTAGTTTACTGAAGATTTTCAGTAGTCTGTGGTCCTCAGGCCAAGACTCCTCAGTGTCCAGCTAGGGCATTGCTGCCATGTCTTGTGCTGATAGAGCCTGCTTTGGGGATGGTTTGGGGGAAAAGATGAGTGCTGCTGTGTGTCCTGAGCAAATGGTTAAGGCTGTAGAGATAGGGAGCTTACTAAAGAGAAGTCTTAACAATGGAGTTCTTTCCTGTTAGACTTTCAGGGTGGGAAACAGAAGGACAATGAGATCAAAGAGAACTTGGTAAAACAACTAAAACAGCCCAAGGCTTATGGCAGACAAATTTAAAAGCCAGCCCTCCCAGCAAACATTTGAAGCAAAGATGCTGTTGTTTTCACTGATTTATTTGTTGGTTTAGGGTACTATTGCTCTTCTCTTTTTCCCACTGCCTATTGCTCCCTGCATGTCTTTTATATCATCCTTTCTTTTTGTCAATAATATGTAATTTCATTATTTTATTGAAAAACAAATTTAAAGTAATGGTAGTCAGAGGCAACTTCTGTGGAAACCAAAGGAACAGATGATCTTGCAGAATCCAGGCATTGGAGCACTTCACTGAGAGGAATGCCATTGAGCCCTCCCATGGAATCCTTTTACTTTTATTGTAAACCTTGTTCTGCCAAACCCAACACCCCTGGTGAAGGAAAGGAGAAGAGTGGTAAGGAGCTAATAAAAGCAGAGAAAAGGATGCAGCAAGAAATGAAAAGCCAGACTGCAGTACAGCAGGGAGGAGTCAGAACACAACAAAAATCAAGCCATAAGAACTTCAAATACTGTATGTACACTATAATTTTGTGCCATTGAGTGTATAGCAAACAGTCCCATACAGCCTAATTAATGACTGACCCTTAAAGTTTTCTCTCTAATACCACTCAGTAGAATAATTATAGTTCTCATTATTATTCTGGACAGGAAAAAGGGTTGGGGGATAATCAGAATACAAATTTGTTAAGAAAACTATTTATTTTAGAATGATTTCCATCAAGCATAATCCTTTTAAAAGTGTATTTGCTTATTAAGGTAAACAACTGTTATCTGAAAATATATTGAAAATTTATTATAGTAAGGTCCTCATTTTCCAAGGATGTTGAAAAAAATAGCTGTGCAGTTTAAATACCATAGCCCCTTTAGAAAAAAAAAAAGTGCTATAAATGCAAGTGCTTTGGATGATTACTGATTTCATATATTTATCTTTACTTAGCACTAGTTTCATTAAAGTTATAGAAATAAAAAATTCTTAGAAGTTTCTTAAACTCTTGTTCTCTACATTCATCCTTTTGGCCCAATATAAAACTGTTAAATATTGGTAAGCCATTAACTTTCTTCTAAGCGAAGAAAAGTGTAAGTACCTGACTCAATCAGGTGGCCCTGTGCCTTGAATCTGGGATGCTTTGGAGAGTTCTTGTTGGTCTGTGATGGTCTGTGACGCTCCTGAGTTGCTAATGAGCAGGCCAGAGGCTTTGAGAATAGCAGCAGTTGATTATTACCTAGTCAGCTATAAATCTAACTTCTCTGCCTTTATCTTCAGTCTCTTTTAGACATTTAAAGTCAATGAGCTGGTTTAAATATTTACTCATGAAGAAACAGGTTGTGGTTTGTTACAGGCCATCACTAAATTAAATGAATGTTAGATTAAATACAGTTTATTTAAAAATATGTAATCCAGCAGGCCTGTATCATTAAGTTGTGGACTTTTACAAATGAACAGTGATTTGTGTGTGTACCCATTAAATGCTGAATTTTGTCTTTTTTTAACTTAAAATTTTATTATTATGTGTTGGTTTCAGGTGTACAGCTTAGTGGTTAGACAATCATGTACTTTACATAGTGTTTCCCTCGATATTTCCAGCACCCCAACTGGCACCATACATAGTTACCACAATTATTATTGACTATTTTTCTATGCTTTACTGGCCATGCCTGATTTTTAAGTAATGTTTTCTACATTGTGAGATGCCACAATCTTTCAGCTAACTTTCAGGCCCTCAGAAAAAATTCTTTTATTCCCCAAAACCTCATCAATAGTGTTTGAAGACTGAAGTAGATGTATTTTATACATGGGTGAAGCTATGCATAGAGAAGGCAGAAATTACAAGAAACAAAATTAGTGCAGATCGGAGAGAAGGATAGCAGGTGAATTTTGTCTTTAAATTATTTTCTGCAAGATCTTCAGTGTCAAACTTAAGAAAATGTAATTGAAAAGCAGTCATTTCTGGGAAGGTTTTTAGTGTTCATAGGAAGCATGCTTTTCTTCAAAATGAGAAAAATTACTTTTTAAAAGTTTTTATTGGACTGTTTAACTCAGGAGACATGTCAAGAAATATATTCTGAGTGTCTAATGTTATGTCTCTATGATACTTCTCCCATGTTGTAAATTACCTGCAGATGAGTTTGTCCTCTCACTCATTGACCAATATATTGAACTAGAGGCCAGGCACCAGTGGGGTCCCTTGGCCTGGCCTGTGCCCTCTTGCAATCCAGGACCCCTTCGGGGGTGTTGGACTGCCAGTTTCAACCCAATCCCCGCAGGCCAGGCCGAGGGACCCCACTGGTGCATAAATTCGTGCATCAGGCCTCTAGTATGCATATAAGATCTTTGGTTAATCTCTTCCTGCTCTCCCTTCTCCCACCTTCCTTCTGAGATTCATCAGTCTGTTCCAGGTTTCCATGTCTGTGCATTGAGCATCTGCCCCCTGGTGGTCAGTGCGCATCATAGCTACCAGTTGAATGGTTGAATGGTTGCTTAGGCTTTTATATATATAGATGCCTACTGTGAGCACTGATGTGAGCACTGAGGAACCCACAGTGACAAACACAGACTAAATTCTCAGTCCTCAATGAGCTCACATTCTAATGCTCCAGAGTAGGGGTTTATTTAAAACTAGAGGCCTGGTGCACGAAATTTGTGCATGGGGTGTCCCCTTAGCCCAGCTTTTACCCTCTCTAGTCCGGGACTCCTTGGGGTATGTCCGACTGCCAGGGATTGGGCCTAAACCTGCAGTTGACATCCCTCTCACAATTCTGGACTGCTGGCTCCTAATCGCTCACCTGCCTGCCTGCCTGATTGACCCTTACTGCCCCCCCTGCCAACCTGGTCGCCCCCAACTGCCCCCTCTCTGCCAGCCTGGTCGCTCCTAACTGCCCCCCACACCAGCCTGGTCACCCCCACTGCCCCCCTCTACCAGCCTGGTCACCTCTAACTGCCCCCCACCCCCGCCGGCTTGGTCACTCCCAACTGCCCCTCCCCCACTAGCCTAGTTGCCCCTCACTGCCCCCCCGACAGCCTAATCACCCCTAACTGCACCCCCTGCTAGCCTAGTCACCCCTAACTGACCCCCCACACAAGCCTGGTTGCCTCTTACTGCCCCCCCCCCACCCTGCCAACCTGGTCGCCCCTAACTGCCCCCTCCTACCAGCCTAGTCATCCCACGCAGCCTGCTTATTCAGTCATTTGGTCGTCCCTCACTAACCCTCCTGCTGACCTGGTCGCAGCAGCCATCTTGTGAGGGTATGAGGGTCAATTTGCATATTAGCTCTTTATTATATAGGATAAGGTGGTTAGAGAAGGCCTAAATAAGATGAGCCTAAGACAGGGTCCTAAAGGAAGGGAGGAGGGAGAAAGCTGTGGCTATAGGGAGCAACACACATAGCAGAGCCTGGAGCCCAGTGAATGCAAAGATAAACTTGTGGGGAGGGTGTAGACTGAGTAGGGTTTGTAGGCCACTGTAAAGACCTGATCTTTACTCTTAGGGAGATGGAAAATGTAAACTACAGGAATGACATGATCTGACTGAAGTTTTAAAAAATCTTCTGGCTACTGTTGAGCATAAATTTCAGGGAAGCAAGGGACGAAGCAAAGTGATTACTTAAACACAATTATGTTTTGCTGATACAATAAATGTACACACTTTAAAGAACAGGCTTTCCACCCTTTTCTCAAGAATTAATTATTAGTTTAATTTAATTTAATTGAAATACATTTAATTATTTGTTATATTAATAGTATAATCTTTACGTTTTCTTGCTCTGTGTGATGTCAAAGAAGACTGCAGAAGAATAGCATCTGGTTGATTTTTTTTTGCTAAACTCAGGCAAAACACAAATTTGGAAGAAGTTAACTTAAGATTTTACATTGTACCATAAATTCTACTTCATCATAAATGATTTCTATTCTTTTTAGTCCATGGAGACACAGATAAAGATATGAAAAATAAGATGGGGGAGCTTCTAACTTCTAATACAAATTATCACTGATGGACACTTTCTCATAACTACCTCATTTGATCTTCCCAAGACTAATGCAAACCAATATCAACTTGATATTTTTTCTGGGATTAGCTAACTTAATTTTCACTGTAAAGAGGGCTTGATTTTGAGCCCTGGTCCTAACACCTAACTTTCAGACAAGTTACTTACCTTTCCTGCGCCCTAGTTTTTTCATGTACAAATAAGAATTCTAATAATAATAAAAGAGGCATGAAGCTTTGGTTGAATTCCTGAATCTTCTTCATGTTCCAAACTCCAGAAAAGTGTGTTCTTTCCAACCTAACCCAGAGTTTTGTTTTTTATCGTAAGTTCTGCCAACTGTAAAATTATAAGTAAATTAAGCAGTATTAAACTTCTTCTGGAATAGGAAATAGCAAGAACCACAGTCTAAATAAAGACTTTCTTTTCAATTTAGACTCAGTCATATTAAATCATGAATACACACACACACTCCCCCCCCCCGCCCCCCCTCCCCACCCCCTGCTTAGGAGGAAGCTAACAAGTAGAAATCATTTGAGTTTCATCATCTTAGAATAATTTCACAGAAGATTACTTCTTTTAATACTGAAATGAGATAAATAAGAGTTACCCACTTTACTAATAACAGGAAACTTGAGAATTACAGGATGTAGAGTCCTTAGGTGAAAGTGTGCCTGTCTTGACTGTGCCTTCTCCAAAGATGAGATAAAGTGAACAAAGCCATGCTTTCATGGGGGCAGAGTTCAGGGCTTTAAATAGAGCCTGGCACACAAAGGGTTAAGCAAAGTCTGTGCAGGAACAGGGAGGGCAGTAGCCCAAGTTTCATATCTTTGTTTCAATTCCCAGATGGCAGCCTTGTCTGTTAGTCCCAACTGAAGCAATACTATTTTTGAGCTTGTGTATCCTTCAGCACAGATGTTCAAGGCCATAATAATGTGTTTCTTTTATGGTGTCTTTTCTATTTCTTGGTGTAGAAGTTTAAAAGCTTCATTGTTTCATCAGTCAAATAAACACAGCGAAACCTTATAGGAATGTGGGATAATAAAAAGAAGAAAAACACCCTTGAAAGCAGGAATACAGTATTTCACTTGCTCATGTTTGCAGAGAAATTCTGTGGACAATCTGCTACCATTTTGTGGCTTATTTTAGTGTTAATTACGGTGTTTATCTTAATTAACAAACCAAACAGTTATACTTAAGATCCACCAAGTGCCAAAGAGAAATCTTAAAGTAATGCTCTTGCTCTGGCATACCAGACTTTCTCTGAAAAGCACATGGCAATAAAAGTCTTTAGTCAATCCCATGGTCCCAACTGTGGGCAGTGGTGGCCTGTTGTTTACCTCCTGCTTTACTAGCCACTGTCTGTGATAGCAGCTTTCTCTTCTTTCTCTTTCTTGCTTTCTTTCTTTCCCCCTTAACAACATGCATGATAAATAATATTTGAACTACACGGTTCTGGTGGCAAACAAATCAGTAGGCCAAGTGACCTGGAAGCAATATTAAGAACAGCAGAAACTGGAGGGAAAAAAATAGTGGCCAAATAGGCAGACATTTCTTGAACCTTCTCCCAGTGCCAGACTGGAAATAAAACTAAATTGGGGAACATTCACTCGGAAATACCAAGTGAGGTCCAGCTGAGGAGGGGACTTATGTAAAGGAAGGACAGAAGGCACGTGGAAACTGGTAGGAAGCGTGAAGTTGCTGGAGGGGCTGACCCAGCTTCCACGGGTGGCAGACTGAGAGTGAAAAGGAATCTCTCAGCTATGGGAGGGTTATTTCCCTAAGAGGATCAAGGCCCAGAACCCAAGCTGGGCTCCACAGTCCAGAGCACCAGAGCTGAAACCAGTGGCTCACGTAACATCCAACTGTGAAAGGCTGCAGGGCTGCTGGCTGCCCAGGAGACCAGAGCTGGTAGACCAGAGCTAGTTGCAGAGAAAACCTCAGTTTTGTTTTTTGTTGTTTATTTTTTAAACCCAGAGCACAGATGTTTGTTTGCAGCTACTCACCCAAGGCTTTGGTGAAAGGAGGGTGGTGTGGACTCTAGGTACCTAAGGAGAAGCTGGGGTGGGAAGCATTGGGGAGAGCTGTGCAAAAGCAACAGCCGGGAATCCTGCATTTGGTCATTATACCCTCCCCTAACTAAAATGGCCATTTTCCTTAGAGGCACCAGCCCCTCTCAGAAGCCACAGCTCAGGAAAAGGAAAAAAACTTGCCCTAAGTGATACAGCCCGCCACACCCTCAGGAGCCCTGCCTGCCACACTCTGCATCTTGACCTTTGCAGAGGAGACAGCAACAGAGGCCAAGCAGTCTGAGTGACTGACTTAGGGGTGTGGCTGTCCCGGGAACCTCACTGGTGCTTCCTCACACAGGAGAGCTAATAAAAACTCCCAGTACCCAGCTGATCTCACTGAACTGCATACAAGGATCTCCACCCAGCTGAGGGCAGAATAATATTCTGGGCCACTCACAGAGTAGTAGCTCTGGGACAGGGAAACACATACACCACTTTCCCTGAAATCTGAACAGCACCTCCCCCTTACAGGAGACCCAGAGGTCTATACTCCCAATTCTACCTGAAGCCCTTTCAAAACAGACTTTTGAGTAATTAAGATTGATAGTTGGCTGGCAGGTGAAGGTAGACAGAGGCAGAGCCCGGGAACCTGAGGAAGTTTGGTGACCCAGCCCTGGGCCTTGTGTTTCTCACAAACTGGCCTTGGAGTGCACCTTGGCCCGTCCCACTCGGCAGCCAAATCCTGTGGAGACACTCAGAAACTGTAGATTGCTTGGAGCTTCAAACAGTTTGTTGAAAGCCAAAGGAGGACAGTTTCTGACAATAAGTACACCCCCAAGGACCCAGAATTAGCAGACAGAACAGTTAGCCATAATCATCAGCAGAGCAGGATCCAAAGGGAGTTCCCAGGAGGCACTAAACTGCTCAGACAAATGCCACTTCACTTTTTTTTCCTTTTTCCTTCCCTTTTTTATTCTTTTTATAAATATATCTTCATTATCTGTTTTATTGATTTGCTATTATTTTAGTATCTATTGTTTCTTTTATATATCTAATTTTTCTCTTCTCTTTTCCTACTCTATTTTTCCCTTTTCTCCTTCTTTCTCCTCTATTTTCCTTTTCAGTTTTTCCTCTTTTCTATTATACCATTTTCCTCCCCTTATTCTTTATTTTTATTTTCTTTATTCATTATCTTCCATTTCATATTCCTTTTTCTTCTCCCCCTTTTTCCTCCTCATACTTTTTTTCTTTCTTCTCTTTCTTGCTCTCTTTTCTCTTTCCTAATTCTCTCTTCTTTTGCGGTTGCTTTTGTTGTTGTTGTAGGGGGTCTTGTGTATGTTTCTTTTCTTTCTTGTTTTGTTTTATTTTCTTCTGTTCTGATGTGATCATGGGTGAGCCTCATGAGAGGATATTCCATCCACAAATGGGACAACATTCAAGACCCAGATACAAGAGAACAAAAATAACCCAAACAAGGGGCATTCCTAGAACATCCAGTTCAGGAGATCTAAGAGACAGCATTTACTACATAAGACCACGCCACAAAACACCTACTACATAAGACCACACCATGAAGACTAGGAGGCATAGCAGTTTGATCTAAGACATAGAAACAATACAAAGGGAAAGCAAAAATGGGAAGACAAAGAAACAATACCAAAATGAAAGAAAAGGAGGAATCACCAGAAAAGGAACTAAATGAAACAGAGGCAAGCAATTTTGCCAGATAAAGAATTCAAAGTAACGGTTATAAGGGTGCTCAAACAACAGTGAGAACTGGAAATAATTTAATGAGAACTTTATGGAACTTAATAAGAACTACACCAGCATTAAAAAAAAAAAAGTGGAAACCATGAATAAGAATCAGGAGGAAATGAAGAATGACATAGCTGAAATAAAAATACCATGGAAGGAATCAACAGTACATTAGAAGAAGCAAAGGACCCAATCAGTGAGTTATAAGACAAGGTAGAAGAAAATACCCAATCAGGGCAGCTATTGGGAAAAAAATTAAAAAGCAGGAGAGTTTAAGGGAGCTTTGGGACAACATGGAACATAACAACATCCACATTGTAGGGATCCCAGAAGGAGAAGAATCTGAGAAAGCAATAGAGAACCTATTTGAAGAAATAATGACACAAAATTTCCCTAACCTGGTTAAGGAAAAAGTCACTCAAGTTCAGGAGTACCAATCAAGCTGAACCCCAAAAGGCACACACCAACACACATTATACTTAAAATGGCAAACATTAAAGACAAAGAAAGAATCTTAAAACTACAAGAGAGATTGCCGAAACCGGGTTGGCTCAGTGGATAGAGCGTCGGCCTGCGGACTGAAAGGTCCCAGGTTCGATTCCGGTCAAGGGCATGTACCTGGGTTGCGGGCACATCCCCGGTGGGGGATGTGCAGGAGGCGGCTGGTCGATGTTTCTCTCTCATCGATGTTTCTGACTCTCTATCTCTCTCTCTTCCTCTCTGTAAAAAATCAATAAAATATATTTTTTAAAAAAAAACTACAAGAGAGAGACAGAAAGTTACCTACAAGGGAGCTGCCATTAGACTCTGAGCTGAGTTCTTAGTAAAAACACTTCAGGTCAGAAGGGAGAGACATGAAGTATACACAATAATGAAAACCAAGGGACTGAATCCAAGACTATGCAGCAAGGCTGTCATTCAGAATTGAAGGTGAAATAAAGAGCTTTGCAGACAAAAAAAAAAAAATACTAAAAGTGTTTATTAACACCAAACAAGCAATGCAAGAAATTCCAAAGGGACTATTTTAAGAAGAAGAAGGGTTGGGGGGTGGAACAGGCATAAAGGTTTAAAACAGCAAGAAATAAGTACCTACCAATGATACCCTTAAATGTAAAGGGCTTAAATGCTCCAACCAAAAGACATAGGTTAGCTGAATGGATAAGAAAACATGACCTATATATATGCTGTCTATAAGAGATGCACTTCAGAACAAAACACTCACACAGGATAAAGGTGAAAGAATGGAAAAAATTTTCCATGCAAATGAAAAGTTAAAAAAAAAACAACAACCCTGGGGTAGTAATATTGATACTTGAACCAGTGAGCAGGAATTCTTCGCGGGAACATGTCTCACAGAATAGAAGAATGAAGCCGTGGACCAGAGGAGTTCAAATAAAGCAGGAGTTTATTGCAAGCAAACACGGGTTCCCCACTCGGGATGGGACCCAAATGGGTTGTCCTCGAAGCATTCTGCTCTTACCCTTCTATCTACTAAAGGCCCACTCTTTGTCTATCTGTGCCACTCTCTGATTGGTTCCTGGCCTTTTTGCAACATTTTATTTTGCACTTGCAATAAAAAATCCTTGCTTTAAAACACCTTACTTTTCTGCTCTCCATCCTGTTTTTCTGCAAAACATTTTGTGGTTTCAGCTAGCTCCATGATTCCTTCTTATTTTTTTTTTCTTGTCTTGCACAGCACACTTTATTTAAGCATTTCCTCCATCCTTACATTACCTTTAGCACATTACGTCATTGCTTTTTTCCATAATTACATTATCTTGAAGGCACTGCATAAATGTGGTATTTTATTAAGCTGGTCTATTGATGGGTGGGAGAAAAGAAATGTCTTCAAATGTTCTCAGGTCCCAGATGAGTTCAGAAAAATAATTCAAGGCCCCTTTGGTGGCAGGGATATCAGATAAGGGCGTGTGGACACGTGGTCAGCAAGAAACGAATTTAGGTCTGGTCCTACAACATCTTCCACTGCTGTGATTTTTGTTTTATGATTCTCAAAATAATATATGCTCATTGTCAAAAAAATGTAAAATTCAGAGAAAAAGTAAACAACTTGCAATCAGTGTGATTTTTGGGAATAAACCGTTCTGTTTGGGAAAGCGATGAAGAGGAGAGAACACATTAGATCTCTGGCCCAGAACACTGGGCAGCAGGGTACCCCTGATTGATGGATTAAATCAGGGTTTGAAAGGCCATCTCCTTTTCTGCCACCTGTATGGTAACTGGTGCCTCCCCAACAGGGCTCCTGGACCCCATCACCTGGTTCCTACAGTCCTCTACATGGAGACCCTACCCGGGGACCTTTCCCGTAAGTGTCTACCAACTGAAAATAGATCTCGAGTCAGTCCCCAGCCCTCTTCACCTTCAAATCCTCCCCTTTCTGATTCCTCCTTCTTCCACCTCTTTCCCTGTCTACCTAATTCTGCTTGAACTCCTTTCAATACTAATATCTGAAAAAATATACTTCAAGAAATGAAGGCCATAAAAAGAGACCATGAAGGTCATGTCATAATACTAAAGGAATTGATACAACAAGAGCATATAACCTTGGTAAACATATATGCATCCAATACAGGAGGAACCAAATATATAAAAAAAAACTCCTGGAGGATTTTTTAGGGAGAGATTGACAGCAATACAATCATAGTAGAGGACTTTAACACCCAACTGACATCACTGAATTGATCTTTTAGACAAAAAATGAACAAGGAAACAGCAACCCTCAATAACACACTAGATCAAATGAATTTAATAGACATTTACAGAACATTTTACTCCAAAGTTGCAGAATATACATTCTTCTTATGTGTACATGGTACACTCTCAAAGACAGACCACATGTTAGGACACAAACTAAGCCTCTACAAATTCAAGAAGATTGAAACCGTATCAAGCATCTTCTCAGATCTCAATGGCATGAAACTACAAATCAACTACAATAAAAACATTCAAATACATGGAGGCTAAATAGCATGATATGAAACAATGAATGGATTACCAATGAGGTCAAGGAAGAAATCTAAAACTTCCTGGAAACAAATGAATATGAACACCACAACCCAAAATCATGGGACACAGTGAAAGCAGTCCTGAGAAAGAAGTTCATAGCACTACAGGCCTACATCAAGCAACAAGAAAAATTTCTAATAAACTATTAAACCCTACATCTTAGAGAATTAGAAAGAGAATAACAAGAAAAGCCCAGAGTAAGTAGTAGGAAGGAAATAATAGAGATCAGAGTGGAAATAAATGATAGAGAATAAAAAGTTAATACAAAAAATAAATGAAACCAAGAGCTTGTTCTTTGAAAAGATAAGCAAGGTTGATGAATCTTTAGCCAGACTCGTAAAGAAACAAAGAGAGCTTCCCAATAAATAGAATCAGAAACACAAGAGGTAAAGTACTAGTAACAACTGACACTACAGAAATACAAAGGATTGTAAGAAAATACTATGAACAACTATATGCCAACAAGCTGGACAAATGGGACAAATTTCTAGAAAAGTATAATCTTCCAAAACTGAATCAGGAAGAAACAGGAAACCTGAGTAGGCCAATAACAACTGATGAAATTGAAGCAGGAATAAAAAAAAACTCGCAGCAAACAAAAGGGTTGGCCTACTCAGCTTCACATGGGAGTTTTACCAAACATTCAAAGAAAAACTAACACCTATCTTCTGCAAACTATTCCAAAAATT
Organism: Myotis nattereri; assembly: GCF_964212035.1. Taxonomy (NCBI): domain Eukaryota; kingdom Metazoa; phylum Chordata; class Mammalia; order Chiroptera; family Vespertilionidae; genus Myotis; species Myotis nattereri. Next base: position 95,848,043 of record NC_138076.1, on the reverse strand, counting down.
TCAAGAGAAAGAAACACTTCTAAGACCTTTTTACAATATCCCTGATGAACATAGATGCTAAAATCCTCAACAAAATATTAGCAAATTGGATCCAGCAATATATTAAAAAGATCATACACCATAACCAAGTGGAATTTATTCTGGGGATGCAAGGCTGGTACAATATTTACAAATTAATAAATGTGATACATCACATAAACAAAAATGAAAGACAAAAAATCACATGATCATATTAATAGATGCAGAAAAAGCATTCAACAAAATCCAGCACCCATTTTTGATAAAAACTCTCAGCAAAGCAGAAATAGAGGACTCATACCTCAACATAATAAAGGCCATCTATGACAAACCTACAGCCAAAATCATACTCAATGGGCAAAAACTCAAACCATTCCATTAAGAACAGGAACAAAACAAAGTTGTCTGCTTTCACCACTCTTATTCAACATAGTACTGGAGCCATGCTATGCTCAACCATATACACACCCTGGGTACATTTGTCCTTCCCTTGTCCCTGGTGTCTCTTTTTCAGTTTTGGGGAGCAAACCATGAAAGAATGAGGTGCTCAGAGTCCACACTTCATCTTTATTTCATAGGTAGCTCCTAAACCAATACAAAACTCGCTCCTGTGGCCAATTTGGGCAGCAGAGTAGCAGTCGGCATGGCCTGACCTGGCAGGACCCAGGCCTGTTAGGAGGCCTTGCAGTTGAGGAGGAGGTGATGAGCCAGAACCAAGGTCATTGCTGAAGGGAAGGAAAAGAAAGAGACCCAAGTATTAGGGAAGATGGTTTTCAAAGCAGTATGCACTGCTGGATATGAAAGGATATTCTAAAAACAGCATGGTTCTGGCAATTGAAATACAAAATACTATTGCAGGCAGAATGAATAATGATCCTGTGGTTTTTTCCCCAAACAAAACTTTATTGGCAGGAAAACAATGCTTTGTACTTAGGTTGTTATGTACCATCAATGTACTTTATAGTCAATGTTTACAGTAGTCTAATACACCAGTGGAGCGAGGAATGGGGACGCAGAGAGAGTACTCTCTCCAAGGAGAAGGGAGCTTGGCTGCCCAAGGACTTTTAAATCATGCCATGGGAGGATGTTTAGGAGGAGGTTTTCAATGGAAGATAATGGTCTCAGTTGTACAGGGAACCAAGCCATGTCTATACACACCAGTAGAGACATGGTGACTTCTGCCTTATTTTTTAAAAATCAGTTTTTGTAACCACACAGGTTAGTAATTTAAGTCAGGAAATTTTGCTACCTGTGTTGATGAGAATTAGAAACTGCCAAATTTCTCCTTAACTTCACACTGTCAGCTTATTTCCAAATAAAGACTATTACAGAATTATTTGACTGCTAAAATATACGTAACTTTGAGTGAGAGTTTGATTCTCTAAGTAAAAACAAAAAGGGAAAGTCAAGGAAAGAAAATAGACATGGGATAAATATTACCAACAGCAAATCTAATTTCCCATTGGTCAGTATATCTTTTTGGTTATAAATGCTATGCTGGGTCAGATAGTCTTCTATACTCTCTTCAAATAGGAATATTTCTCTTCCCATGTTGGCAATCCAGAATGTTGAAGATTTCACTTGAGTGTCACTGATCCACCTTCATGAATGAATTAAGTCAAATTAACTTGTTCATGAAGGCAGTTGTCAATGTACATGTAATTGATCTTTTTGTGTGTGTGCCATAATTTACAATAAGGCAAGACCATTTAAATATTGGCAGTAGAACCTGAGAAATCTATCTAATAATAGAGGAATATGAAAATTGTCTGGGACGCCATCACAGTAACAGTAACGAACAAACAGTAGGTTGCTTGGGGTGACAAAACCAGCAGGGGGGTTAGTGAGGGAAGACCAAACAACTGAACAGCAGGCTGCATGGGGCAACCAGGCTGGCAGGGGGGTTAGTGAGGGATCAGACAGCAGGCAGGCAAGCGGTTAGGAGCCAGCAGTCCCGGATTGTGAGAGGGATGTCCGACTGCCAGTTTAGGCCTGATCCCTGTGAGATCAAGCCTAAACCGGCAGTTGAACATCCCCCAAGGGGTCCCAGATTGGAGAGGGTGCAGGCCAGGCTGAGGGACACCCCCCCACACACACACTAATTTCATGCACCGGGCCTCTAGGGTATATCTACACTAATAAAAGAGAAACATGGTAATTGGCGTACGACCGCTACCCTTCCCATTGGCTAATCAGGGCAATATGCAAATTAACTGTCAGCCAAGATGGCGGCCAGCAGCCAGGCAGCTTGAAACTAACATGAGGCTTGCTTGCTTCAGTGACGGAGGACTCCAATGTTCCCCGCCTGCCACTGCAGGCCTCTGAGCCTGCAGTTTCAAACATTGTAACAAATACAGACGCTAAACAAAACTCCAGAAACCAGCTTTCAGCCAGCTGGGATCTCAGAGCTGGAGTTGATACAGAGTTTTGAGAACCAAAACAAACCAGATACTTGCTTTCAGGAGTGGAGGCCTAAGAGCTGGAGCCTTAGAGCTAAAGCTGGCCCAGAATAAAAAAAAAAGAAAGAAAAAAAGGAGCAGTTGGTAGCTTCAGTCCCAGCCTGAAAACAGCCCTCAGCCCCTCACCCAGACTGGCCAGGCACCCCAGTGGGGACCCCCACCCTGAAGGGTGTGTGACCAGCTGCAAACAGCCATCATCCCCTCACCCAGGCTGGCCGGCCACCCCAGTGGGGACCCCCACCCTGATCCAGGACACCCTTCAGGGCAAACCAGCCAGACCCACCCGTGCACCAGGCCTCTATTCTATATAGTAAAAGGGTAATATGCCTCCCAGCACTGGGATCAGCGGAGCCACGAGGCCTCCCGGCACCGGGATCAGCGTGACAGGGGGCAACGCCCAAACCCCCTGATCACCCTGTGGCTCTGTGTGTGACAGGGGGTGGGGTCACAGCCTCCCTATCCACCGTGCTCTGTTCATGACAGGGGAAGGCGCCCCAACCCCCTGATTGGCCCTGCTCTGTGGGTGATAGAGGGTGGTACCCCAATCCCCTGATCTGCCCTGCTCTGTGTGTGACAGGGGGCGGTGTGCCAACTCCCCTATCGGCCCTACTCTGTGAGTGATGGGGGGAGCTCCTCAACTCCCTGATGGGCCCTGCTCTGTGCGTGACAGGGGGCAGCGCCCCAACCCCCTGATTGGCCCTGCTCTGTGCGTGACAGGGGGTGGCGCCACAACCTCCCCATCGACTCTGCCTTGAGTGTGACAGGGGGCGGTGCCCCAACCCCCCAATAGGCCCTACCCTGAGCATGACTGAGGGTGGCATCATAACCTCCCAATCCGCCCTGCTCTGTGCATGACAGGGGGCGGTGCCCCAACTCCCCAATTGGCACTGCTCTGAGCCCAACCAGGGGCTGCACCTAGGGATTGGGCCTGCCCTCTGCCACCCGGGAGCAGGCCTAAGCCAGCAGGTCGTTATCTCCCAAGGGGTCCCAGACTGCGAGAAGGCACAGGCCAGGCTGAGGGACCCCTCCCACCCCCCGAGTGCACAAATTTTTGTGCACCGGGCCTCTAGTATTTACATATTTATATATACAAATATATCTATATGTTTATATATTTTTTAGAAGATATAGGATTCTTCTCTGTCTTCCTTTCAGACTATCATTCTTATTTGTTTTCCTTCAATGCCCCTTTTTTTGCATGCATTTAATGCAAAATAATTATATTTGCTTAGTGTTTGTTTATATTTCTGTTTATCTGTTGCTATGTAGTTAATAAGTCCAACAAGCAATCTAATAAAAAAAAAAAAAGAAATGGGCAGAGGACCTGAATAGACACTTTTCCAAGGAAGGCACATGTAACTTTTGACTCCCCCAAAACTTAGTTTTTGGTTCTAGGACCCCCCCTGTGGATACCAAAATCTGCAGATGCTCAGATCCCCTATCTATAAAATAGCCATAGATCAATACATACAGATAGCCCTCCACATCTGTAGACTCCCAATCATGGATCGAACATAGTATAGTATAGATATTGAGAAAAATAGGAATATAAATAGACTCTATTAGCAATTCTTCATGATATGCTCTCAACAAACATGGTAACAGGCTGAGAATGGCAATAAAACAGGAATGGGCAGGCAGCCCAGAGGAAAACAAATTGATCAAATCAGAATTGCTGTATGGAGATAGGGCTCATAGGTCCTCTCTGAGGAAATCTGAGGATATCCTGATCTGTATTGCTCTAAATAACCTGAGTAGTAATCACTGCCTAATTGCACAGTGGAAGAGGCTGTCAGTGCCATTGTAGAACACCATGGGTTTCTTTGGTTCTGGGGGTATCCTTTTACCTTTTATATTTCACTGTATGTACAACTCACTGCCTCGCCCTTAGATACAACTTGACCAAGTGGTAAATAAAGATATAAAAGTTTACTTCTTAAGGGTGGGCTCTGTTTATAATAAGTCATCTTTGTGACTCATCTGTATTAGTATTAAAAGAAAGCAGCTTGGGGCTACCTTGGAGTTCTGCTTTGGTTCACTGGCATTTAAATCATGAAAGAACTGGTAATTACGGCAGTGCCAGAAGGGAACTTAAAAGAAGAATTCAAGCTAGAAATTCTGTATTTATAAACAAATGTTACATTATTGCTCAACAAAGGAAAAAATGCTTGCATAGCTGAACTGTTTTCTGATGTGTTCAAAAAGGAAAGTCAGTGAAAATAGTTTAGAGCACTAACTTGGAAACCCAGCCCTCAATGTTTGAAAACTGTCTGGCAAGATGAACTTTTGTTTCTAGACATAGATGTTAGAAGAGATTGGTCAATGTTTATTAATCTTAGATGCTGGTAAACAGAGATGCCAAGCCAAAGAAATATATACTTGTTTGGTTGAAACTTCAAAAGTAAGCTCAGAATGATTCCTTAAGAAAAAGATGCAAGTCCTAGTATAATCTTTCTATCATTCATTTGAAAAATGATACTTTCTTAATTTATATAATCTTGCTTATTAAGTAATGGGACCTTGATTAACTCATGTTTACTATTTGTTATAAACTCCTACTGAGCTTTGCTCCTCCTATTTGTGTGATATCACATTTCAAAATCACATCTTGGTGTAATTTTCAAAGATTCATTCAATAATAAATTTTCAGGCAGCTACAAGGGACAAGATCACTCATTTTTAAAAAACACATATATGTTTAACTTTCCTCCAGAATGTTAAAATTTGCTTTCTGTAAATAATCCCCAAAATAAGATATTCTGAGGTAGCCTAGTTATTTAAGCAACAGAAGAACTCATCCCCTTAAGCTTCTTGAAATGTGTACTTGCTTTCTTCTTATCTCAGAGGCTTGCTCCTCTCTTCTGATTTCCTAATTTCAGAGTGTTCCTGTGTTCTGTGCCAGGTCCGCTTCTTTATCTACACTGTACCTGTAGGTGATTTTAACAGTCCACGAGCTTTAGAGATTATGCACGCATGCTTTTAAAATTTTTACCTCTAATTTCAATCTCTCTTTGCCTCATTCGGATATCCAAATGCCAGCTCAATAGCTCCTCATGCATAGATAATAGGATTTCAAACCAGAAATTTTTATCCCCCGCCCCGCCCATTGTTAAATTCACTGTCCCTCAAGTTTTGGCCATCCCAATCAGTAAATGGAACCGTAATTTACTTGGTGGTTTACCCCAAAAACTAGGCACCAGCATTGATTCCATGTTTACTTTCACCTGACTCATAATCAGTATATACAATTGCTCTGACAACAAATGTTTCTCAAATATAACCATGGCAACATCTCCAATCTTTACCCAAGCCATCGTCATTGTCATCTAGATCACTACAACACCCTTCCACCTCATACCTGTCCTTCAGTACCTTGCAGATGGTGATCTTTCTAAAGTGTTACCCTCCACACATGAACCTTTCCAATCACTTCCTAGTATTCTTTTTTTATTGGTAAAATTTGCCATTTTTAACTGTGCAATTCACTGGTATATAAATACACACATAATGTTGTGCAACATCACTATGTACTTCCATTACCCTTTCATCACTCCCTGTTCCACTCCCACACACACCTCTAGTAAATTCTAATCTACTTTATGTCTCTACGAACTTGCCTATTCTAGATTTTTAAAATATTTGGAATTATATAAATATCTGTTCTTTTGTATTTGGCTTATTTTACTTAGCATAATGTTTTCAACATTCATCCATGTTGTGGCTTGTATTAAATTTTTATTCCTCCTTAAGGCTAAATAATATTCTATTGTATATACAGGGTAGGACAAAGGTAGGTTTATAGTTGTGAGTATGTGAAACAGTTTATTCTTGTATTATTATTTATTGTATTTTCCATATGAACAACTGTAATTCTACTTTTGCCACACCCTGCATATACCATTTTAATCCAGTCATCTTTATAGATGATTAGGTCATTTCCACCTTATGGCTATTGCAAATAATGTTGCTATGAAGATTGGTGTACAAGTATCTATTTGAGTTTCTGTTTCCTACGCTTTGGGGTATATACCAAGAGTGAAATTGCTGAATTATACAATAATTCTATGTTTAAATTTTGGAGGAACTGCCAAACTCTAACCCTCCAGCAATCTGCTAGTATAAGTTACAATTTCCCCACATCTTTACCAACACTTATTATTTTCTGGTTTATTATTATTATTATTATTGCCACCCTAATAGGTACGAAGTGGTATATAATTGTACTATTGATTTGAATTACCCTAATGACTAATGATGTTGAGTATCTTTTCTTGTGTTTGTTGGCCACTGTATACCTTCTTTGGAGAAATGTCTATTTAAGTGCTATATCTATTTTTTAATTGGATTATTTGTCTTTTTGTTGTTAAGTTAGGGTTTTTTTATATGTTCTAGATTAAACACTTACTAGATATATGATTTGCAAATATTTTCTCCCATTCTGTGGGTTGTTATTTCATGTACTTGATCGTATTCTTTAAAGCATAAAAGTTTTAATTTGGTAAAACCCAATTTATCTATTTTTTCTTGTGTTGTCTGTGCTTTTGCTATATGTTTAAGGAACCATTGCCAAATCCAAGGTCATGAACATTTTCCCATATGTCTTCTAATAATTTTGTAGCTTTAGCTTTTAAATTTAAGTCTTCAATCCATTTTTAAATTAATTTTTAAAATATGGAATGAGATAGTATCCAACTTCATTCTCTTTCACAGGTGGATATCCAATTTTCCCAGCATCATTTGTTGAAAAACCTGTTTTTCCCCACTGAATGGTCTTGGAACCCTTGTCAAAAATCAGCTGATCATAGATGTATGGTTTTATTTCTGGACTTTCAATTCTGTTCCATTGTTATATGTGTCTGCCTTTATTCTAGTACCACACCTTTCTGATTACTATAGCAAGTTTTGATATCAGGATGTGTTAATCCTCCAACTTCATTCTTTTTCAAGATTGTTTTGGCTATTAGGGATTCTTAAAATTCTATATAAATTTTAGGATGGTATTTTTTAAATTTCTGCAAAGAAAGAAAAAAGTCATTATGATCTTAATAGAGAGGACATCAAGCCTCTTTGGGCAGTGTTGTTATCTTAACAATATTAAGTCTTCCAGTCTATTAACATGGGATATGTTTCCATTTATTTTGTTGTTCTTTAATTTCTTTCGACAATGTTTGTAGTTTTCAGTGTATAAGTTTAGCACCTCCTTAATTAAATTTATTCCTAATTATTACAGTCTTTTTGATGTTATTGCTAATGGAATTGTTTTCTTCTTTTTTTAATATATTTTATTGATTTTTTTTTTACGGAGAGGAAGGGAGAGAGATAGAGAGTTAGAAACATCGATGAGAGGGAAACATCGATCAGCCGCCTCCCGCACATCTCCCACTGGGGATGTGCCCGCAACCCAGGTACATGCCCTTGACCGGAATCGAACCTGGGACCCTTCAGTCCGCAGGCCGACGCTCTATCCACCGAGCCAAACCGGTTTCGGCAGAATTGTTTTCTTAATTTCCTTTTTGGATTGTTCATTGCTCATGTATAGAACACAACTGATTTTTGTAGGTATGTTGATTTTGTATTCTAAAATTTTACTGAATTTGTTTATTAGTTCTAACAGGTTTTTTGTGGAATCTTTATGGTTTTCTACACATAATATCATGTGCTATCTTTGCCAACAGAGATAAGTTTGCTTCTTCCTTTCCAATTTGGATGCCTTTTCTTGCCTAACTGCTCTGGCAAGGACTTGTAGTACTATGTTGAATAGAAGTGGTGAAGTTAGTATCCTTGTCGTCTTCTTGATCTCAGGGGGAGAATGTTGAGTCTTTTACCATTGAATATGATTTTAGCTGTGAGTTTTTAATATATGACCTTTATCATGATGAAATTCTCTTTTATCCTTAATCTTTTTTCTCTTATACCACTTCTTTTTATGTATAATTTGTGTTCAATGCCAATCAGTTTTATAATATGAAAAGGTACTATGAATCAAAATATAAATATACAAACACAGTATATAATCTAAAATATATATATAGCAAGCAGGTATGAAAAAAAGAAATGTTTATTCACACACACTGTAGCTTGGGTTCATTGGATTATGGTTGTTCCCATGTAGGTATCTAAAGATTTAAAAAATGTCTTTAGTTTTCAAGATTACTATGGCCATATTAGATACTGGAACATCTAAGTATCAGTGTTTGATCATGCAAAAAAGACTTTAGTCAGTGTTTGTTTTTTAAAAGTTTTCTGTGCATTGAGATGTTTGTGAAAAGCTTTACTTTCTAGAATCAAGCCCATTTTAGGCTTAGGACTAGATTCTAAATAACCAAAAATATTAACTGATAATAGAAAGTGTTTCAAGTGCAGCTATTCTGATTCATAGAGGGTTGTTTTTTTTTAAAGTATTTACAGAAAGACAGTAAAAGTTTTCCTGAATTTAATGCCCACTAGTGTCCAGTCTTCACTTCCCAAATACTTGATTTACAGTTTTGGCTCCTTCACATATTTACCATTTTAATTTCAAGATTTGTTCATTTTACCTTCAAAACTGATCATTGTTTGGAATTTAAAAAATTAATCAACATATGCAGAAATAAAAAAGTGTTTTAAATCTGTTGAGGTCATGCACTTCTACCCAATGGAATCAGTTTACATGAATTTGGTGTCCTTGTTGAATAGGAATAGGTGATAAGTATGTAAGCAAAATTTACTCATTGGATTTAGGACAGATTCCAATCCATCTTTGCCCTGGCACATGTCAATTAACACAGAAGATATCAAATGCAATGTCAAATCCAAAGTTTCAGGGAAAGAGTTTGGTTCACATGAGAACAGTGATAGCTTAACTTTAAAACTATCAGCATTAAATTAGTACTGTGATTCAGTACATTGAGGATTTACAGTAACACCTGAAAGATCCTTCTAATGTACATGTAAATAAAGTTATGTAAGCTTATTATATTACTTGTTTTATGGCCTTATGGATTTAATTAACCAAATGAAGAGTCTCTTTTCCATTTCCCATCCTTTATCTTTAGATATAATAGTATCTTTTCTTATTTTCAAGGTAGAGTTTGTGTCCATCCTTCTCAAACCTTCACATTTAAGGAAATTATATTTTAACTAATTTTGGATGTTGTCTCTCTTCATCTTGTACATGAAACTCCAGCAAATTTAGATGGCACTTATTATCTAGTCAAACCCTTTACATGATCTTCAAAGCAATCAAATTTAGGACCCTCAAATTTTTCTCGGTCAATCAAATAAGGTGTAGAATTAGCAGATTTGATTAAAACCTGTTCTATCCTTGCCACACTGGAATCTAGATGCCATTTGGATTGGGTTTAGAAGATGGAGAAGTATAGATGTTTCTTGGCCTGAGTCTCTTAACAGTAGAGATATAGAGGGGAGAGCAGGATCATGAAGAGACTGGCATTGACCGCAGAGCACTGCCACTTGCCATGATGGTGGTATTTCATGAATTTGGGACAGCTGAGGTATTCTATGTGGAATTACTTAATTAAAGTGTTGCACAGTTGTTTAGTTTGAATAAATCTATATGAGTAAGAGCACTGCCAGAAGCAGCAGCCCAGTACAAACCTGGCCACCATTGTTGTGCCATTGTCTTCTTTGTTAGTGCCCAGCAAGCCTCCCTGGGTGTTAGGTATGTGGAGAACCACTGGCTCAGGGTGGGTGCAGGCAGGGACTGTCTTAAATTTATTGAGTGTTTTTATCATGAAAAGATATTGAATTTTGTCAAGTGCTTTTCAGCATAGTTGAGATGATCATGTGTTTTTTCCCCCCTCTCATTTTATTGTACTAGAGGGCCAATGCACGAAATTCATGCAAGAGTAAGTCTTCCTTCCCCCGGCTGCTGGCACTGGCTTCCCTCTGACACCCGGAACCTGGGCTACCCTCTGGCTGCCAACTTCCCTCACAACCCGGATTCATCTGGAAGGTTGTCCGGAAGGACATCCGGTCTAATTAATATATTATGCTTATACTATTATAGATATTATAGTGATTGATTTTTGTATGATCAGGTATCATTGCCTTCCTAGGATAGATCCCACTTGATCATGGGGTATCCTATATAATAAAGAGGTAATATGCAAATTGACTGTCATGCCCTTGCACAAGATGGCCACCCCCATGTGGTCAAAAGATGGCCGCCACAAGATGGCCGGCAGTGGAGGGGAGTTAGGGGTGACCAGGAGAGGGAAGTTGGGGGCGATAGGCCACAAGGGAGGGCAATTAGGGGTGACCAGGCCAGCAGGGGAGGGCATTTGGGTGAGACCGGGCCAGCAGGGGATGGCAGTTGTGGGTGATCGGGCCAGCAGGGGAGCAGTTAGGCATCGATTAGGCTGGCAGGGGAGTAGTTAGGGGGTGATCAGGCTGGCAGGCAGAAGCAGTTAGGGGCAATGAGGCAGGCAGGAGAGCAGTTGAGAGCCAGCAGTCCCGGATTGTGAGAGGGATGTCTGACTGCTGGGATCGGGCCTAAACCAGCAGTCAGACATCACCTGAGGGGTCCCAGATTGGAGAGGATGCAGCAGGCTGGACTGAGGGACACACGCCCCCCCCCCCCCGCTGTGCATGAATTTCATGCACTGGGCCTCTAGTAATCATATAATATGCTATGAATTGAATTTAGTACTACTTTGTTGAGGATAATTTTTGCATCTATACTTATAAGGAATCTTGATTTGTAGTTTTCTTCTCATGTCGTGCCTTTATCTGACTTTGGTGTCAGAGTAATGTTGGCCTCATACAATGAGTTAAAGTGTTGTTTCTTCATTTTTGGAAGAGTTTGAAAAGGATTGGTGTTAATATTAAAAAATATATTTGGTGGATTTCACCAGTGAAGCCGTCTAATCCTGGGCTTTTCTTTGTCAGGAGTTTTTTACTTACTGATTCTATCTCTTTGTTATGTCTATTTTTATTTTATTTTCTTCTTTTGTCAGTTTTGTTGGTTCATGTATTTCTAAGAATTTGTCCATCTCTTGTAGTTTACCCAATTTGTTGGTGCACAGTTTGAATAATATTTTTATATCCTTTTTATTTCTGTACAGTCAGTAGCAGTGTCCTCTCTTTTATTTCTGATTTTTAGAAATTGGAATCTTTTTTTTCTTAGTCAATCTGAAGTTGTGTCCATTTTTATTTTTTCAAAAAACCAACTTTTGGCTTTATTAGTTCTGTAGTGTTTCTATTCTCTGTTTTATTTATTTTTGCTTCACTCATTATTTCTTTTCATCTGTTAGCTTTGGGTTTAGTTTGCTCTTTTTCTAATGTCTTGAAGTTGAAGGGTTAGGTTATTGATTTTAGATCTTTTTTAATGTAGACATCTACTGCTATAAATTTCCTTCTAAACACTACTTTTTCTGTTTCCCATGAGTTTTGGTTTATATTTTTGTTTTCATTCATCTCAAAGTACTTTCTAATTTTCTTTGTGATTTCTTCTTAGACCCATTTGGTTATTTAAAAGTCTATTATCTAATATCTGCATATTTGTGAATTTTCCAGTTTTCTTTCTGTTAATGATTTCTGGCTTAATTCTGTTGTGATTAGAAAAGATAATCTGTCTGATTTCAGTCTTCTTAAATTTATTGAAACTTATTTTGTGACCTAAAATATGGTTTCTCCTGGAGAATATTCCCCATGCACTTGAGAAGAATGTGTACTGTGTTATCATTTATTATTCATTGAATAGAAACCAAACTCCTCACTACCATTTATAAATCCCTATGTGAACTTACCCTGACCAGCTTCTCTGGTATCATCCCCCTTCACTCTTCTCTTAGTTCTTTGAACCATCATAAGTATATTTCCTGACATTAATTAATGTTTTAGTGTAATAACACTGAATATATGACTGACTTATTAATGAACTTAATGCTGGAGGCAGTGGTCAGCAAACTCATTAGTTAACAGAGCCAAATATCAACAGTACAACAATTGAAATTTCTTTTGAGAGCCAAATTTTTTAAACTTAAACTATATAGGTAGGTACATTGTTATTAACTTAATTAAGATACTCCTAAGGCTTAGGAAGAGCCACACTCAAGGGGCCAAAGAGCCACATGTGGCTCGTGAGCTGCAGTTTGCCGACCATGGCTGTAGTGTAATAACAGTAATGTATCTTTTGATAGCATGTGGAACAATTCCTATGTATCTCTGAAAAGTTTAAAAATATATGGAAACAGCTTGTACATGAATGTTCATAGAAGCACTACTCACAATATCCAAAAGTTGGAGACAACCCAAATGTCCATCATCTGATGAATGGATAAACAAAATGAGGTACAGGTTTCCCCCAATACCCAAAACGAGAGCTTTCCTATGAAACCCTTTGTAAGCCAAAATGGCATAAAACTAAGAAGCAATTACTTTAGGGACACATCTTGCTAACAGATGCACAAAATAAACTGAGATAAAGCACAGATGCTCACACAGTTCAAAGCCCTGATGGCTCAATGCTGAGATGTTAAGTGTGATTCCCAGGAAAGAGCTTAGAAGCACCACTCTTTTTAAAAAGATTTTTATTTTTTAAAATATGTTTTTATTGATTTTAGAGAGAGAGGAAGAGAAAAAAATATCAATGAGAGAGAACCATCAATTGGCACCCTTGTACATGCCCCATAGTGGGAATCAAACCCATAACCCGGGCATGTGCCCTGACTGGGAATTGAACCTGTGACCTCTTGGTACATGGGGCGATGCTCAACCAACTGAGCCATACTGGCCAGGGCAGGTGCCACTCTTAATGATCTGGGTGCTGCTGCATCTATGAGGCACTGCATAACAAATGCTGAATGCTATTTTCCCCTTTCACCTTTTTTCATAAAAGCAAAAATGCTCTTTGGATTTCTTTTGGTTTCCAAAAACAGATACTAATGCAGGTCTTTAGTAAAATCAATATAGCATAAGAAAAATTTTCCAAAAGTAAGGGATACATGTATATCAGCCATAAAAAGGAAAGAAGTTCTGATATGTGCTACAGCATGGATGAACCTTGAAAACATGATGCTAAATGAAAAAAGATGGACACAAGAGGCCACATAATATTGCATGATTTTATTTATATGAGATATCCAGAATAAGCAAAATCCATAGAGACAGAAAGCAGATTAGTGGTTGCCAAAAGTGGGAGAAGGAGGGATGGGTAGTGACTGCTTAATGGATATGGGGTTTCTTTGTGGGGTGATGAAACTGTTCTGGAATTTAATGGCGATGGTTCACAATATTGTGACTATACTCAATGTCACTAATGGTAAATTTTATGTTACATATTTTAACTGCAATTTGGCAAATCTGTCCAATTTATTATTATTATTATTTATTTACTTATTAGTTGTGTAAACAAAAAAAGGCTCATTTAGGAATAATATTTCTATCCATTATTGAAAAACAGACCACATAGTTTTAAGACCAAAGTGTTTAGAATGAAAAGAATTAAATGATACAAACTTAATTTTGTATGTTCATCCAGTGCTTGGTATAAAGTGGATTAAAAAAATTAAACTATTTTGTTTATTGGCAGACTCTTTTGTGGTACATCTGGAATTCATATTTTGAGTGTTACCATAGGTATTTTTATTTAACCAGTTTAGATTAACAAGATAAAGCTTGCACGATAGAACTATATGCTTCCCTCAGTAAGACTGCAAGGAGTTCTTTGTTAATAATTGTCTTTAATTAAAGGACATGGCTAGAGGTAGATTTTCAGGTTTTAATTTTGTTAAACCTTTATTCGACATGGCCTTTTTTGTTGGTGATGATGGTGATGGAAAAGCACAAAAAGCAATGGGTTGAATTGTAGTTTTCTTGAAACAAATATAAAAGTCCAAGATAAAATATTTTACTGAAAATTATTAGAAAATGTCTCAATCATATGCCTTTAGTCCAGAACTAATTGTTAATGGAATTCCATGTGCCAAAATATGGAATTTTAACTTATCAATGAGTCAAAATGCTCATATTTCCAATTTTGTTGGTGTTTCCAGAGAGATATGTGATACAGCAAGAAACCTGATGTGATGTCTTCATGTGTTAAACACTGATGAAAACACAAGGCATTGGTGAAATCTCAAAAATGGAAGTTCAGACAGAAAGCATAATTAGTTCATTTACAACTTGTGCTTCTCTACTATGTTTTGATACTCATCTAATTATACTACATTGACCATAAAAATAACATTTAAAAAAGAAATTTTAAAAATCATATGTTATTTTTCTTTGCAACAGCCTCTTTAATCGTGGGGGTAAGACAGACTGAATTTGTAAAGCTCTATTTGTGTTTTAAATTAGGTCGTTATATTGTATATGTTAACTAATTAACTAGAGTTCATTGGCCTGTACAAAATAAGAACCACTAATCATTCACACTTTAGTATAATTTTTGCTCTAAATGGTTGGAAAGAGTATGGCATAATTTATGGGGGAGGGGGGGAGAGCATAAGTTTTAGAGTCAAACAACCCCAGATTGAATCTAGACCCAACCACCTGATGTCATTTTGAAATGAAAAAAGTATTTATAGATATGTACAGACTTCTTCATCTATGGAACCTTTGCCATAGGGATTATTGTGACATTTTCAAAGTCAGTATGGAAAGGCTATCCCCTGTAGGTGTTTGGTATATGGTAGTTGTTATGGTATTGATGATCATTTGTATAACTTTCCACAAAACATAATTATAGGCTACTGTACTAACAGTTCTCTAGAGGCTCATGGTATTTTATTCATACTTCTGAATAGTGTTAAGGGGAAGAGGGTATGTTTAAAGGTAGAGTTAATATGCCTAATTTGATAAAATGATAGGAATTCTTAGTTGTTCCCTTATCCAACTTGCCTAATAATCCATTTTTGAAATTTATAGCAAAGCAGCATTCTGTGGAAGATGAGATTGATCTCCAGAAGGTCCTCCCCTTTTCTAGGTTCTTTGGTAATTCATTATAAATCTGCCATCACTATGTATGCATTGTTAAATAAGATTACATTTGGTATATAATAACTAAAATAAGATCCCTTTGTGATGAATCCATAAAATGCTAATTAGAATTGATTGGAGAAGGCTAAATTTTTTTTAGTATTCATTCCAGGCAAAGTCTATGTATTGATAGATCTGAGCAAACACTGCTTTTTCATCCATAGTCAAATTAACACTGTATAAAATAAGTGTATGCAAATCAACCTGTTATTTGCCTCATGTTATTTCCATCTGTACTGTCCTACAAAGCCAAAGATGGAAGAATAGAAGACAAGCATGCTTTGAGCATAATTTTATCTTTTAAATATTTTAAATTAAATTTATTGGAGATAATACACCATCTGTATATTGCATTGTGTGTTTACAACCCAAAGTCAAATTACATAATTGCATATGATTGTTTGAACAATTCCCCATTTAATAAATTTGTTGGAATATTTGGGGTTTTTCAGTTGCTTTCAAAAACATTAATTTATTTAATCATTTATCAAATATTTATCAGGCACCAACTGTATGCCAGGAAATCTTGTACTTATTAGAAGTACAGTGGTGAACAAAACTGGCCCAAATCCTTGCCCTTGTGGAACTTATATTTTAGGGAGGGATTCAATTGGTTAGGGCAAAGACTGGGCTGTTGTAATAAGGAAACCCCAAAATATTATAACCTCAGTAATATAGAAGTTCCTCTTTCCATTCAGACAGTCCAGCCCATCATCCTGGTGGTGCAGCTCTGCTGCAGCACATCATTGAGAGACCAAGTTTCTTGCTCCCTATTGCTTTGCCAGCCTTTTGATATCTTTCTCATCTGTAGAATCAAGATTAGGCTGCTGCAGCTTTCAGCTTCCATCCCACAGTGAAGGGGAATTCTTGGGCAAGAAATTTGTACCTAAATTGGAGACGACACAGATGCTATACTCATCACTTCTGCTTACCATCCCTCCCCCATCAGTCTCTATTGACTCTAATTTATACATATGACCACACTAAGCTGCAAAGGGGGCTGGAAAATGAGAGCTCTTGCTGGACCCAGCTTAAATACAAACCAGGTGGATGTGTTGGGGAAGCAAGATGGATTCTATTATTCCCACCATATGGGAGAATGACAAGAAGCAAACAAGTTAAATATGTAAGTCTCATATGGGGATAAGTGCAGGGAAGTGAATAGAAAGCACTGGAGAGAGATGGTGATTTTAGAGTTTGGTGGGGAAGCCTCACTAAATAGGTGACATTTGAAGCAGGACCTACAACACTTGAAGCAGCAGCAGCCAATTGCACAAAGAGGTAATGACAGGTGGCAAAAATTTGTGGGAGAACCACGGGGTATTGGAGGGATAGAAAGAGAGTGGGTCATGATTGTAATGGAGAGCTCATTTTTGGATATGTTGTGTTTAAGACACATCTCCGTCCAAGTGAAATGTTCAATAGACTGTTGGATATATGAATCTACTGTTCAGGAAAGCAGCTCAAACTGGAAATATAAATTGCTAAGTAGTGAAATACACATCCTACTTCATCTTATTCTTTAATATGAAGGTCATGATTATTTCTGTGGGAAGAAATCAGCCAGACCATGAGAGAGATCATGGGACTTCTCAGTAGCTGTCCTGTCCAAGTGTATATGGAAGCTAGTTTCACACTGAGTTCATCAGCCCTAAGATAAATTTTCAGTGATTCCCATGGTGGATCTTGGTGTCTGCATAATGAGCCACTGTTTAATCGTCCCTGTGAGGAAATTGAGGTTCAGAGGTACAAATTCTTGTTCATGACCAGCGTAGAAAGGGGTGAGAGCCTCATTTTGAAAACCCATTTCCTTCCTCCCAAACCTGAACAGAGACCTACCTTTGTTAGAAGTATAGTCTGGGAAGAAGGACCTTTTGTTTAGCAGGTTTTTAAACATAGTCTGCTAGGTTGCCCAGAGAGCTCAATTGGTAGAGCAGGAGACTCTTAAACATAGTCTGTTAGGAAGTTGGAATGGTTAAACATGTAGGGAGATTCATAGAAAGCAGAGCTATGGTTACACAAAGGGGATGGCCCTGAAAACCCAGGCAGAGTGCACTGCCCAGCCTGACACTTCAGCAGCCATCTTTGCAAGCCTTTCCCATCTCTTTCTCTCTAACCAGCCCTTTCCAGATTCAGTTACCTCCATAAAATTTTCTCTCCTCCCACTTCAGTATTACTCCAACATTGCTCAGTGTGCCCATTCCTGGCACGCCTCCTCATGGCAGCTCATTATGTGACACTGAGACCCACACAGAGGCAGAGGGTTGCTGAAACTTTCAGGGCAGAAGCACTGGGGAAACCAGCTGTCATGCACAAGTGAACAGGTCTTCTGTCCCATGATCTTCCTGTGGCCTGGCTGGTTTCTCCCCACAGAGCCACAGATTTGAGCATGTTCTTCACAGAAACAGACTTGAGCCACATTTTGCTTATTGTTATCTCCCAGAATGTTTTACTCTGTTAGAAGCTACATGCATCCATGGAACACTGATCCACTGGAAAAGATCAAAAGGCCTTATTCCAGTTCTCAAGCAGTCTCCACTTTGCTGTGAAACCTTGAGCAAGCACTAAAAGTCTTGGTTTTCTCATCTACCAAATGAGAGTCAGCAATAACTGTCAGCACTTTGCCTCACTGGTAGGAAGGTTAAATCACTGAGAGTGTGTGAGCAATGTACAGATGTATGAAAGCACACAGATGTCCAGTCAACCATGTGGTCTGAAAACAAGTTCCTCTTCCAAGACTTTTCCATGACTAGTCAGAGTCCAATAACACAGATCTCTTCAACATACGAATCTCTCCAGCTACCTTTCAGAAGGGTGAAAAGTGAGGAGAGCATCTCTGCTGTTTGGATTTGTGCACCTCGTTACTTCAAAGGGTAACAGTGGACTTTATAACAACACTTGCTAAACTTTGCTGGTGACCTCTGTTTTCTTCTATTCAGATTCTAATTCAACGCGCTGAATGACTGGTAGGATGTCTTATGTATAGTAGATACTCAGTACCTCAGTTGAGCTAAGGAAAGGTATAATATAAAAATGAACCTATGTCATGTATGTAATGTGATGTAAAACGTAAGCTAAGAAAACAGTTCTTACTGAAATAAATTGCCAAAAGGTAATGCTAAGATTATAGTGGAATTTAAAAACTTAATTGGTTAGGGTAAGAGATGCCTTTGTATTTCAGAAAAGTTAAAACTTTCCAAGAATGTGAGTATTCCTATTCCCAGTTCTTCAGAAGTACGGTCCACATCCTAATAAGGTTTGGGGAAAATTCCTCACTGACATTCAGTATGCTTGGTGAACTATGGGCATAGAATTTAGTCAAAGCATGTGGGTGGGAAGAATCTTTAATCTCAATATAATTACAACAGCCACAGGTCAGCAAAGCAATATTTCTTAGTTTGCAGCAGATAAACCTTTTTCTGAGGAATTCTCAGCAACATCTAAATTAACCAGAACTTAATAGAGTGTAGACACCACTTCATGTAATTAGTACCAACCTCCTCCCCGCCTTTTTCTCTCTGCTTAAGTCAAAGAGAAAATAGGCTTTTAACAGGAATTTATGTGAATGAATTTCTGGGGTTGTTCCAAAATCAAATGATAGGTTGTTTTCCTATAGCTTCAATTTTATGTCTCTATTGCTGTATGTGACAATTGAACCTAAGAATAATGAACCCATTTCCAATAAAAAGATTATGTTTGCTATATAAGTGTCATAAACGTATACATATAAACAAGAGCATACATTCCAGAACTTGACTTCCCATGGGGACTTTCTGAGGGGGTGTCTGAGTTAACAAAGTGCCTTTTCTTATATAGGTGTCAAAAATTGAGTGGTAAAACTACTGCATTTTTCTTTTCATTTTCAGATGTACTGCCCTGGAAGGGCATAGAGAAAAGGGACTTATTTCCTTTAAAATTGATGTTATTATGGAAACTCTATAATATTGCAATTACAGTTGTAGTTTTCAATCATGGGAAAATATATATTAGCAAGACTTTCATGATTGGCATGGGGAAATAAATCCTGAATCACAACCATCAAGTTAAAAATAAAACTTCTTGCCCAGGTGTGGATCAATGGTTGAGCGTTGAACTATGGACCAGGAGGTTATGTTGCGATTCCTGGTTGAGGCACATGCCAGGGTTGTGGGCTCGATCCCCAGTAAGGGGCATGCAGGAGGCAGTTGATCAATGCCTCGCTCTCATTGATGTTTCTATCTTTCTATCACTTCCCCTTCCTCTCTTTCTAAGAAATCAATAGAAACATATTTAAAAAATAAAAATAATTTGTTTTCCATTTGGGGGCATTTTAGTTTGTTTATAAGTCAGAAAGAGTTCTTTTATCTGAAGGTAAATAAGTTGACTAATACATTTTAGAAAGATTTCAAACAAGAAGAACTTACAGAACTCTAATCATTAAATTAAAATCCCTATTTCGGTAAGGTTTTTTGAATATACAATACTATGTTAATTGATGATCTTAATAGTTACAACATTGGTTAGAAGCTTTGATATCTTCAACTCACATCATGTATTATACTTCATTTTTATGACAACTAGAGCCAGGTTGTTTAAAGGAAAGTATAAGCTAAGGGACCTGATCTCATTCCTATAAACTGCCTTGCTCAAAAACATTAATGAGATGGCAGTTTGCCACAACTTTCCCATTTGGCCCACATAATTCTTCTATTTCCCAAATAACTTCCCCTTCAATGAAGCCTACTACTTTACTTGCATAGGATATAAATTCTTTGTCAGTTATCTATTTGTTAGTGTTTGAGATTAAAGATATTAACCATGTTCACAAACAAATATTCTTCAAAATGTGTGATTAGTTTATGATTCCTGTTTATCCAAGGAATATAGCTTATATATAAATCCTGAACAAATAATTGCCTTTCCAGGTGGCAATAAGAAACTTTTATTAGTGTGATTCAGATTTATTGAGCCTAGAAATACCAAGATTCAATGTTACAAGATAGTCATTCCTGTTATATTTATGATTCAATAATATTAACCCAAGACATTCTCTCTGATTCTAGTCTGCAGCAAGGAATGGGGAGAAAGGTATCAGCTACTGAGTTGGCTTGCCTATAGGTGCCATGTTGCATAAATACACATGCCAGCCTTGAATCTTTAGAGTTTCAATGTCCATTATGATTGCCTTAGGCACATGTGACACGTGAGCACTTGAAATATGGTTGGTCAAATGGAGATGTGCTGTCAATGTAAAATCACACCCAGCTTTGACATTTTTATATAAAAATAAAGAATGCAAAAGATGTCAGTAAGTTTTACATTGAGTGCACATTGAAATGATAATATTTGAAGATAATTGGCTTAAGAAAAAGGTTAATTTCACCTGTTTATTTTTCCCTTTTTAATGTGGATTCTAGACAACTTAAAATTACATGAGTGGCGCATGCTTCTGTGAGGCAGCAGGGAGCTTCTGCCGGTTGTTGCTAAGGAGCTGGGAGCAACTGAAGGGAGCAAAATGGAGTCCTACCTCAGCTTAAGGGCAGTTACTTGGAGACAAAGAAAGCATAGCTGTTCCTCTGTTTAGGTTTCCATCTCTCAAATTCTTTTGAGGCTAGTTAAATGGGACCTCACTGAATACAGATTTCTAAACTGAGTTTGTCCATCCCAGTACCCAAAGATAAAGTGTCAACTGCGATCTTCATTGATACAATGGCTAATGTTCTATAGCACTGGGTACAGTGCTTGTTCTAAATGCTTTTATGATCACCCATTTCATCCTCTCACCAGCAAGGTAAGGCAGGTACTATTTCTACCTCTGTTTGAACAGATGTGGACTTGAGACTCTGAGACATTAAGTAATTTTCTCAAGGTCACACATCTAGAAGTTGACCTGTACAGTAGGATTCCCCAGATTTCGGCCCTTAGCCATGATGCAGTATTATCCTCGAAGAAAAAATCTCTTCTTGATGCTTTAAGACATTAGTATGCATGCCTCTCCATCATATAACAATGGTGTCAGTGTTTTCTCCACAACTTAGATGTTGTTCAGTAATGTAACAGCTAAGATTTAAAAATATTTACTGTGTCAGAAATTGGGGACCTAGTGTAAGGTCATGAATGGTCCAACTTCTTGTTTTTCCCTAAAGTTGCCCCCAAAAGCATACCATAGTTCAGTCTATTTTAAAATGTAGGTAGCTTGATTCAAATGAAATAAATATGAAGTACCTACTATGTGCCAAACACATTGCCAAGTACTGGGGACACAGAGATAAAGATGATAAATTCACAAATGGTTCTGGTCTAGGGAACCTAAAAGCACCTTCCTGCAATACAGTGTTGAGGCTTGTGTGTTGTGGGAATGAAGGAGCAGAACATTACACAGTTTGGGGTTCAGGGCAGAGCTGTAGTAGTCAAGAAATCTTCTAGGAGGAGGGAGTGCTTAAGCCATCTTAACATACCTCCCACTAGTTCCTAGGGTTTGATTTATATTGCATGAAGACCATTGTTAATAATGACAGCTGAGGTCAGTGTACTAGTAAGTGTCTGAGTCTCTTGGGTGGTTGAGAGCACTGATTCCATTTGTTTGGTTTTCAGGTACCAGTAAGGTCAACCTCGTGAAGATCCCATCCACAGCCTCCAGCCCGAGAGACACAGCCCTGGCTGCTGTTATCTGCAGTGCCTTGGCTACTGTCCTGCTGGCTCTGCTCATTCTCTGTATCATCTATTGTAAGAGACAATTTATGGAGAAGAAACCCAGCTGTAAGTTTTGAGCTCTTTCTATTTCTCAGCATTGGTGAAGTACAATTATCATCATTGTCATTTTCGTGTTCCACAAGAGACTTGAATAAGACGAGAATCAAGGAGCTGTTTAAGGCACAGAGAGCACATGAAAAGAGATCTCACAGTCTTTTGTCACAGTCTTTTTAGCCCTGAGGGAGCAGACTGATGGGTAGCAGAGATGTCCCTGTGCCACTAGGCAAAAATAAAAATTACTCTAAGTGCTAGCAACATAAGTACTTTCCATTTCAAGCTTTCTTAACAAATTATTTCATACTAGATGCCCAGTGCACAAAGTTTGTGCACTGGTAGGGTCCCTACTAGCTGCCAGCTGCTGGCCAGGTACTCCCTCCCTTCCCCTGGTCGCCTGCCACTGCCACCGCCACTGCCGGCCAGGGCTTCCTGTCACTGCCACTGCTGGCTGTGGCCTCCCTCCCTTCCCCTGGCTGGCCCCACCCCCCTGGTCAAACTCCCAGATGACCTCCCGGTCGAGGGGACAATTTGCATACTACACTTTTATTATATAGGATTTGTGCCTTCGTGTAAGAAGAAATATTTTAAAATGTGAATGATAGCCTTCTTTTAAAAAAAATACAAATGCTAGGATGGTACTTGTCTGTATTATGATGTGAAGGACGTCCTTTAAAGAGGAAATTGTCTTTACTGACAGAATTCTCACCCCCTCCTTTAGGGTCTCTGAGAGCACAGGATATTCAGTACAATGGTTCTGAACTGGCCTGTTTTGACAGACCTCAGCTCAATAACTCTGCTCCCAGAGCCTGCTGTCAGTGCCACCGGGACTTAGCCCAGACCTGCGGTAAGTTCAGACAGCTATGAATCCATTAGGGAAACCAGAGGAATGACATTGAAGCTGCAAAGGACTGTTCCGTTCCTGTTTGTCCCACAGCTGGGTTGCTCCGCTTGGTTTCTACTTAAAGCTAATCTTGTTAAATAGTTATTCTCACCCTAACCTGTTTGGCTCAGTGGATAGAGCGTCACCCTGCGGACTCAAGGGTTCCATGTTCGATTTCGGTCAAGGGCATGTACCTTGGTTGAGGGCATATCCCCAGTGGGGGGTGTGCAGGAGGCAGCTGATCGATGTTTCTCTCTCATTGATGTTTCTAACTCTCGATCCTTCTCCTTTCCTCTCTGTAAAAAATCAATAAAATATAGTTTAAAAAAATAGTTATTCTCCACCGTACTCAAATGTTTGGTGTGTGTTGTGCCACTTAAATATTAAGAAGAAAATAATGATCAAAATCCTAAAAGTTTTCAGCAAATTTGTCTTTGTTGTTTTGAGTCAGTTAATCTAAAACACTATCAACTTTTTGTAGAGGAGGACTTTGTATCCCTTCCTTTCTAGTGGGTTCACACCTAAAGTTCATGTATCCACCTTAATGCCTTGGATTTCTTAAGGAAGAAGGAGGAGAAAGCTCTATGACAGGGTTTTCCACAAACCATAATTGCCTGTTAGTTTATTGACAGAAATGAAAGTTCAGGGAAATAATTCAAATGGGAATTGGTTTCTGATGTGGGCAAAATGGGCAAAGGTAGTACCAACTTTCTTTGCCACTTATTTATATTCATTAACACAAGGTTTCTACACTTACACTCCCCACTCCTATCCCCACTATAATGACCTTATCTCCACTGCAAAGTACAATTTGATGTGGCCAGCAACCCTTTCTAGAAACCTGCCCTGGCCTCCCTCCTCTCTCCTCACTTCCCAATTCTCTTAGCACCTTTGAAGCAATACTAACATCAACTTTTGTCACATTCTTTAAGTGAAATGTATCCTGATGAGATTGACTTATTCTCTTGGAACTGTTTAATTTTTCTTTTTCAAGAAATTGCAGGATTGAGCTTTTCAATCTAATATCTCATATGTGGCATAAGGAGTTTTCAACATAATTATTTTTCTACTGATCATAACTATATTCTATTTTAGGAATATATTTAAGAATGAAATGTAAGACTTTGTGGTGTGTGGGAATCTATTTTTGCCTCTGACTACACTGATAATAGACTCTTAGCTACCAATAGCTACTGGATCCTCAAAATGCCCCAAGCGTTGTTTCCTAGATACTGTACCATGACATTGACACAGAATCAGAGTGAGGGATAATTTCTTAAGATAGAAATTCAAATTTTAAATATAATAAAATACAGCATTGTACAAACTCTGCCTCACCTGAACTTCTGTCTGAAAAGAAACATTAAATATATAGATAGCCTTGTTTCATGTCCTCTTAGAATGCTGAGCTTAATCCCCCCATGCTAATGCCTAGGTTCAATACAGTTTTCCATTTAAATCACTTCCTCCTTAATAATGTGCCTTTTTTCTTTTACCTTTTTATTTTAACATGTTTTTAGACTTACAAAAATGTTGAAAGGCTAGGACAAAAAACTCCCCCATACCTTTCACTCAGATTCCCTAAATATTAACATTTATCTCATCTGACGTTTACTTTATGATTTTTATCTCTATCTCTCTCTCTTAAGTGGTATATATATATATATATATATATATATATATATATATATTATTCATACATGTTTTGTATATTTTTTAAAAATATATTTTATTGATTTTTTTTGACAGAGAGGAAGGGAGAGGGATAGAGAGTCAGAAACATCTATCAGCTGCCTCCTGCACACCCCCTACTGGGGATGTGCCCACAACCAAGGTACATGCCCTTGACCGGAATCAAACCTGGGAACTTCCAGTCTGAAGGCCGATGCTCTATCCACTGAGCCAAACCGGTCAGGGCTGTTTTGTATATTTTGCATATACACACACATTTTTGCATATGTATATATACACATATATATACACTTTTTTTTTTCACTTGCCATTTAAAAATCATTTGCAGATATAATGTCCCTTTACCCTTTATTACTTTGGTGATTGTTTTCTAAGAACAAGAACATTCTCTTACATAAAGCACGCTTATTAAATCAGGAAAGTAACATTAAATCTATTGCTATTAAATAATCTACAGAATATATTCAGATTTTCCTAATTGTCCCAATAATGTCCTATGTAGCAAAAGAAAATCCCAGATAACACTTATTTACTTGTCCTGTCTCTTTACTCTCATTTAATCTGGAATATTTCTTTAATCTTCCTTTGCGTTTTATGACAATATTTTTGACAAAAGCAGGCCAATAATTTTGTAGAATGACCCTCAGTTTGGGTTTTCTCATTTTTTTTTTTATGATCAGATTCAGAAATACCACAGAGGTGATGTTGTGTATTTCTCAGTGCCCCATATCAGGAGGTACATCTGTCTCATTTCGGTCAGATTAACTAGGGTCACTTTGTTAAGGTGGTGTCTGCAAGCTTTCTCTACTACAAAATGATCATTGTTTTTGGTAATTAATGAAACTTCGTAGGAGATTATTTGAGATTATGTACATATCCTATTGATTTCAAACTTTGGCCCAGTAGTTTAGCATTCTCTGATGATTCTTACCTGAGTCAGTCATTAGTATAATGGTTAACAATTGCTGGTTTTCTAATTGCATCATTCTTTCTACATTTATTAGTTGGCATCCTATGGTCAGAAAGAACTTCCCTTCTTCCCATTTATTTACTTTAATTAGTGTGGACTAATGGACCCCATTCAGTGGGTTACAATCCTTTGTAATCATTTATTTTGATGCTCAAATGTTCCTAGATTTGACAAGTGGAAATCCCTTCAGGCTGTTTCATGCTCGTCTTATACTTTCCCTGATTGAGTCCTAGAACCAGCCATTTCTAGAAGGAATGGGAGTGCCTTTTGCTTTTAAATAATTTTGAGAAATTCCACAGTGAGCATGACACATGTTTGTTGAGTTAATTGGTAGTGAATCCAAGTGAGTTCTTCATGGTCATAATAACACGTATTCAGACAGCACAAGGTGTGGCCTGTTTGAGAGAGATTCAGGTGAAAGTATGTTGGCTGTCTGTCCTGCTTAACACTGGTTTGCAATTGTATCTCAATATATTTTCAAAAGGGAAATATTAGTTTCATATTATTCTCCTGTTTATAAAAGTAAAGAGATAATCCTCATGTTAAGTTTGAATATACATAAACATATATGTACATGTAAATATATAATTACTTCAAGTCTTTTTCTCTCTATATATATATGTGTGTCTTTGTATTTGCCTGTATGCTTTAGTATGTTTATGGTTTTATAAAATTAGAATTATATGTGTATATATATAGAGAAAAGTCTAGCTGTTCACCAAATATTGACAGTGTTTATTTCTAGTTTATAGGGCTAAGGAAGATTTATTTTTAAATTTAACTAATCTCTCTTTTTTTTAATAATTTTTATTTCTTGAAGTATTACAAAGAGTATTACATATGTCTCCTTTCCGCCGCACCCCTCCCTTGACATTCCCCCGGCCCCTACCCCCTAGTGTTTTGTGTCCATTGGTTATTCTTATATGCATGCATACAAGTCCTTCAGTTGATCTCTTAACTCCCCCCCCGCCCCTCAACCCCCCCCCCGCAAACCCTCCCTAGGCTTCCCACTGTAGTTTGACAGTCTGTTCAATGCTGCTCTGCCTCTGCATCTACCCCTGTTCATCAGTCGATACTGGTCCCCATTATCTGTCCCAACCTCACTGGAGCCCTCCCAACCTCACTGGGGCCGTTTTGTCCTCACCAGGGCCATCTTGACCTCACCGGGGCCGTCCCTACCTCACTGGGGCTATCCCTACCTCACCAGGGCCGTTTCCACCTCACTGGGGCTGTCCCGACATCACCGGGCTGTCTCGACCTTGCCGGTGCCGTACATCACCTGGGTCGTTTCGGCCTCACCGGGGAAACACGAAGTTTGGCACTCTGTCCACAGCAGGGCAGCTCCCCACCAGACAAAATCTCCAGGCTTTCCTGGTGGCTAAACATCCAGTACGCCTGCTCGGACTTCGCCCTCCACCAAGTGCACAGACTGCCCATCTGCCGTCCCCCAGTGTCCCACGCGAGACTGGAACCAGTGGGAGTGCTTGTGCACCTGCTGGTACAGTGGTTTCACATTGCCAGCCCAGCCAGCCGGGCCAGGCCTGCCCCGAACCCGACTCCGCGCCCCCCGCCGCCCCCCCCCCCCCCCCCCCCCCCGGATGCAAGGAGCCGAAATCTGCAGCCTGCTGGGTTGGGCTCTGTACTTGGTGCCTCTGCCTTTTCTTCAATAAATTTAAGTGTACAGTTCAGTGGATTAAGTACATTCACATTATTGTGCAACCATCACCGCCCATCCATTTCCAGAACTTTCCCATTTTTCCAAACTGAAACTGTATCCATCATACACTAACTTCCCATTCCCCCTCCCCCAGCCGCTGGCAACCACCATTCTACTTTGTCTCTATGAATTTGAATACTCTAGGTATATAATATAAATGGTTCATCATTTTTTTAAAAAGATAAAAACAGAGAAAAAAATTAAGACTCATATTCCCGTTCCCCAAAAAGTTACCCAAAGGGGAATAGTTCAAGTTTCAAGAACGATGTTGTACTGGTATTAAAGAGAACATTCCCAGGAAAAGCATTATGCTTCACACCTCTGCTGTCTTTCCTAGGGCCTGTTCACTTGATCCCATCCTTGTGCTGTGATGACTCCTGCAGCATCGACCAGGTGACTCTTGGTTGCAGGATGCATTCCCAGGCCACAATTCAGGAGAGGTAACTGGGTATTTTTTAAGCAATATAATTTCATAATTTTTGTGAAAATATGCATTACATTCATTTACCAATTTTCATGTGAAACATTTAAAAATGTTTCATGAGGGCATCACTTTTTAATATCATTAATGCCATTCTGGTCATTGGAGGGGGCATGTGTTTGGCACGAATTAGGTAAGTCTCTCAGGGTTACTAATATCCAATACAACATTTTTTATACTTTACCCTCAATTTTATTTTATTTTTTTAAAATATATTTTTATTGATTTCAGAGAGGAGGGGAGAGGGAGAGATAGAAACATCAATGATAAGAGAGAATCATTGATCAGCTGCCTCCTGCACGCCCCCTACTGGGGATTGAGCCCGCAACTCCTGGCATGTGCCTTTGACTGCAATCGAACCTGGGACCGTTCAGTCCACAGGCTGACGCTCTATCCACTGAGCCAAACCAGCTAGGGCCCCTCAATTTTATTTTTGTCTTTATTTGTGACACTTCTGCCATCTGCAAGTAATTTTTAACATGTCATGTACTCATAGAATTTTAGAACAGCCTTCAAACTCAGTTAAGACCCAGGAAACTGCATGTTTTAGACATTGTATTAAGTATAACTACATTGATTAAAACAAAGTATATTCAATTTTAAAGTAATTGGAGGAATTAAGCTTATTGTATTAAAGCAAGTTTATAACAACTGGAATTCTGACAATAAGTTGCTATTTCATCTAGAAAGCTTGAAAGTATTGTTGGAATGTTGCTTTGTAGTCGTGGTTTTTCTCCCTATAGAACACTTAAAAGTCTTTTGAACATGTGTTCAGAAATGCAGGTCCGGTGGGAGAGACCATGCCGTCTTTCTTCGGGTCCCTTTCTCAGTTCATCTGTGGCGAGTTTTCGGATGCCTGGCCTCTGGTGAAAAATCCCATTTATGGTGATGATATCTCCTTTTGTGACTCTTATCCTGAACTCACTGGAGAAGATATTTATTCTCTCAATCCAGAAAATGAATCCTTGGATTCAAACAGTAGTCAGGATTTGGTTGGTGGCACTGTTCCAATTCAAGCTCCTTCTGAAAACGTTACAGAAACTACTGATTTGTTTAGATACAATTCACTGATAGAACCAGTTCGAACTCAGGATGCACTAATTACTAGAAGCCAGCTAGGTCAAACGAGTGGGGATATCATTAACCGAACCACTCAAACTCAGACGTCCCTCCAGGTAAGGCAATGACTGATTTTACTGTGGACAAAGCATTGACTTTTGGAAGACCATAGGGAATGAATTCTGTTCCTACCACAATATGTGGGGGAACCTGATGAGATTTGCCATCTTTCATAACTTCTTGTGTGTTAAAGAAGAATATATACTTTTTAATTTTTTTCAAATATATCTTTATTGTTGAAAGTATTACAGATGTTCCCTTTCTCCACCCCCCATTGACCCCCTTTACCTTGTTCCAGCCTCTCCCCAGATCTTCCCCACACTATTGTTTGTCCATGGGCTATGCATATATGCATAACAATTCTTTGGTTAATCTCTTCCAGCCCTTCCCCCTTCCCTCTCAAATACCTCATTCTGCGGCATGCTTCAATGTCTCTGAATGTTTTTCATTAATCAGTTTATTGTGTTCATTCGATTCCACATATGAGTGAGATCATGTGATACTTGTCTTTTTCTGACTGGCTTATTTCATTTAGCATAATACTCTTCAGGTCCCTCCATGCTATCTCAAATGGTAAGAGATCCTCCTTTTTTACAGCTGTATAGTATTCCATTTGTGTAAATGTATGACAGTTTTTTAGCACTGCTATGAACATAGGGGTGCATATATTCTTTCTGATTGGTGCTTCTGGCTTCTTAGGATATATTCCTAGAAGTGGGACCACTGGGTCAAATGGCAGTTCCATTCTCTTAATTTTTTAAGGAAACTCCACACTGTTTTCCATAGTGGCTGTACCAGTCTGCATTCCCACCAGTGGTGTACTAAGGTTCCTTTTTTTTCTACATCATTGCCAACACTTCTTGTTTGTTGATTTATTGATTGTAGCCATTCTGGCAGCTGTGAGGTGGTACCTCACTGTGGTTTTGATTTGCATCTCTCTAATAATTAGTGATGTTGAGCATTTTTTCATATGTCTCTTGGCCATCTGTATGTTCACTTTGGAGAAGTGTCTGTTTAGGTCCTCTTTCCATTTTTTAATTGGTTTGTCTTCCTTTTGGTGAGTTGTATGAGTACTTTATATATTTTGGAAATTAACCCTTTATCAGATGTATCATTAGCAAATATGTTCTCCCGTACAGTGGGTTTCCTTTTCATTTTGATACTGATTTCTTTTGCTGTGCAGAAGCTCTTTAGTTTGATGTAGTCCCATTTGTTTATTTTGTTTGTTTATTTCTCTTGCCGTAGGCATTGTATCTGTGAAAATTCTGCTACATAAGATGTCTGATATTTTGCTGCCTCTATTTTCTTGTAGGATTTTTATGGTTTCAAGACTTACATTTAAGTCTTTTATCCATTTTGAGTTTATTTTTGTGTTTGGTGTAAGTTGGTTGTCTAATTTCATTTTTTTGCAAGTATCTGTCCAATTTTCCCAACACCATTTATTGAAGAGACTGTCTTTACTCCATTGTATGCTCTTGCCTTCACTGCCAAATATTATTGAGCATAATGGCTTGGGTTGGTTTCCAGGTTCTCTATTCTGTTCCATTGATCTATATGTCTGTTCTTGTGCGGTACCACGCTGTTTTGATTATAGTGGCTTTGTAGTATAGCTTGATAACTGGTATTGTGATCCCTCCAACTTTGTTCTTTTTTTAAAGATTGCTGCAGCTATTTGGGGTCTTTTTTGGTTTCATATGAATTTTGGAATATTTGTTCTAGATCTATGAAATATGCCATTGGTATTTTAATAAGGATTTCATTGAATCTGTAGATTGCTTTGGTTAGTATGGCCATTTTAATTCTACCAATCCATGAACACAGTATATTCTTCCACTTGTTTATATCTTCTACTATCTCTTTTTTCAACATCCTATAGTTTTCTAAGTACAGGTCTTTTACCTCCTTGGTTAAATTTATTCCTAAGTATCTTAATTTTTTGTTGCAATGGTAAATGAGATTGTGGGGTTTTTTTTAGTTTCTCTTTCGGATAGATCATTATTGGTGTATAGAAGAATATACTGTATTTTAAATTAAATTCTAAGAGTTTTCTTTTAAACTCACAGCTAATGTATAAGGCCATAAAGGGCAGCTACATTTTTTTATTCTTCTTTTTAAATCCAACAACAGTTGACTCTTTTTAAAAATATATATATTTTATTGATTTTTCACAGAGAGGAAGGGAGAGGGATAGAGTGTCAGAAACATCGGTGAGAGAGAAACATTGGTCAGGTGCCTCCTGCACACCCCCCACTGGGGATGTGCCCGCAACCAAGGTACATGCCCTTGACCGGAATCAAACCCCGGGCCCTTCAGTCTGCAGACCAATGCTCTATCCACTGAGCAAAACCAGTTAGGGCTACAGTTGACTCTTGAACAATGTGGGAGTTAGGGCTACAACTCCCTGCACAGTAGAAAATCCAAGTGTAACCTCAGACTCTCCAAAATATTAACTACTAATATAGCTTATCACAGGGATGGGTAACAATAGGTTTACAGTTGTTTGTATAGAAAATAACACAATAATTAATAAATAATAATACAAGAATAAACTGTTTCCCATACTAACAACTGTAAACCTACTTTTGCCTACCCCTGTATTGACTGGAAGTCTTATCGATAATATAAAACATAGGTTAATATATATTTTGTATAATAGGGATTATGTACAATAAGGTGAGAGAAAATAAAATGTTATTAAGAAAATCCCAAGGAAGAGAAAATATACTTACAGTACTATACATACGTATTGAAAAAAATTTACATATACGTGAGCCTGCACAATTCAAACCCGTGTTGTTTAAGAGTCAATGCTACTTAGCACAGTGCCTCCTGGCTCCATTCCTGCTTGAGAGAGAAGAGTTAGTTATAGGAGAATCTTGCAAACAGTTTCTCACCTTTGTTCTTCCCTGTAATATTCTTATGCCCAATACTTAAAGGCACTTCATTCAATGTGAAGTCCATGAGAATTTAGGTCTCCTAAAGCTATGCTTTTCCTTCCTCTCTGCTCTGACTGCCTGACCGGTTTGGTTGGAAATTGTCGGTTGTGATTTGAGACTAAATGCCGCATAAACCCTAGGTAAAAGGGTTTAAAGTAAGGTTTGGGAAGGTGGCGACTGCGGGCATACGGGTCTCTCTGGCATGCTGCAAGACCAGAGGCAGAGAAGCACTCAGGAACACCTGGGCACTGACCCTGCTTTTTCCTCCAGGCAAGGATGTGGACATTACTGAGTTTGACTTAATGTTTAATATTTCCTTAATGTAAGCACATATATTGTTGGTATACATTCTTCCGGAAGAATGATGCCAGCCTTGAGTATGAAAGGGCAGAGTCGCAGAACAGTGAGGCTCCCAGGCCCCACAAGACTAGCGTTGCTCTCACTCCTGGCCCAGTGAGGGGCCTGGGTACTGAGGCAGCACTCTGGGACATGCTGCATGTGCTCCTGAGTGAACCCTTGTCTACGCAGATCAGGAACATGCTAATGTCAAAGTGTAGATGGAGATGTATTCCTTTTAGGTTGTATATTAATCTAAATCTGCAGTACTATTTTTTTGTTTTTAACTTCCAGCACATTCTATAGGCATTTATAGGGAATTTTATACAAAAACATTTGTTGGCTCTGGAGCAAAAATAAATTGTCCCTCAAAAAAAGAAAATGAAGAAAAGATAAGTAAGAGAAAGAAAAAAAAATTAGACAGTTTAAAAATGATGATGGAATAAAATAAATTTTTAAAAAATGCATACCTCTGTAGTTGGGAAAGACTCTTACTGACCTTGTTCTCTTGAGCCATCCCTAATTTTTATAACTTTCATGATAATAAGAAAAGACTTAAGAGTTAGCTTAGCCCTAGCCAATTTGGCTCAGTGGATAGAGCATTGGCCTGTGGACGAAAGGGTCCTAGGTTTGATTCTGGTCAAAAGCATGTACCTCGGTTACAGGCTCCTCCCCGGCCTGGGCCCTGTTCCGGGCTCATGCAGGAGCAACCAATCAATGTGTTTCTCTCACATTGATGTTTCTCTCTGTCTTTTCCTCTCTTTTCCTCTCTCCCTAAAAATCAATGGAAAAATATCCTTGGGTGAGGATTAACAATAACAACAACGAAAAAAGAGTTCCCTTAACTGCGGGTAGGTCTCAAGGATGGCTGTGGCCCACAAACCTTTGGGGTTGAGGACTCCCAGCAGTCCAGAGCAGGTAACTGGCCTTACAATAGGTTAAAGATGCATGGAGAGGCCTCCACCCCCTTCATAACTAATCTCAGTATCCCAATGGATGCCTTGCCAGGTACTCCAAAATAAAAGTCATAGAACTCTTAGAGTTTAATGCATTCCATTTTCAGTACAAGATGTTGAAGTTTCTTTTATATCAATTCAGTTGACATTGATATCAAACTTGTTTGTGTTACCATCACAAATATCTATTACATCTTCCCATACACCATTAGGGGAGAAAGTCTGAGTAACTAAAATGACTGTGCTACCAGCTCACTACTGGTATTTCAGAGTATTGTCAGTAAATAGAATTACCACTCATCTTAATTTTGTAGCTTGTCCCCAATTTTGTGATGTAAATACTAAGGAATGAAACATTTTTATACCAAGTTATATAAAAACCAACTCATTCTCTACCTTTTTCTGTTTATGTTGTTGGTGAGGTGGACATAGGGTTGATAGGCACTATTATCAGTTACATTAGCGTAAAATTTTAGAAATGTAGTTTAGTATATAAGTGGGTATAAAATGACATTAATTCCTTTTCAAAGAGTGTTCTCAAGGTGATTATGATCTGCATAAAGTTATTTTCAACACAAATTATTATGGAAAGTTATAATTATACATGAAATGATGAGGAAGCATTACATTCAAGTTACACAATGTAATTTATTAATTAAAGGTTCTTATTAGCTTTATAAGATGTGTTATAATTATTACATAATTTTGGTAAATCTAAATAAGACATTCTGAATTCAAAAAATGAATCATTTCCATTTTTACCCTAAAGTTAAAAACAGCAAATAATGTCTTTTTAAAAATATATTTTTATTGATTTTAGAGAGAAAGGGAGAGAGAGATAGAAACATCAGTGATGGGAATCATTGATTGGCTGCCTCTTGCACGCCCCTTACTGGGGATCGAGTTCACAACCAGGGCCTGTGCCCTTGACCAGAATCAAACCTGGGACTCTTCAGTCTGCAGGCCAGTGCTCTATCCACTGAGTCAAACCAGCTAGGGCAAAGAACAGCAAATAATCTTTTGAGCCCATTCTTAAAGATAACATTTTCCAGATTCTGAAAAGTACTTCTTCATGGGATGCATTAACTTAATGTGGGAAACTTGGTGAATGAAGCTTACTCTTCAAAAGAAAATAGGAGATAGGGGTAACTGTATCTCTTTGGGAAATTGATCCTCTTTATTTCAAGGGTCAGCCACATATTTAACTGGAATCCAATCCATTAGATTCCAAAAAGCAATTCAGACTTCCCTCAATAGGTTAATTCTCCAAGGTAGAGAATATACTTATTTAAAAATTTGATTTCAGCAGCTTACTATTGTGCAGCAAGTATAGGACTTTTAGTTCCTCAAGGTCATGTTTAGTCAGCTTGGCTCCTTGGCATGGGCTCATTCATAATTCAGGAAAGCACTGGATTTCCATTTAGGTGATGTGTAAGAGCAGTAATAGCCATAACAGACCTTTTTTTTTTTTTTTAAGGGATTAATTTATTTTATTTTAAATAAAACTTTAAATTCCTCCCTAGGCATTCACTTTATTTTCAGTTTGTTAACATCTATTCACTCTTTTTCCAAGATTTATTGAGATACAGTTGACATATAACATTGTATAAGTTAAAGATGTACAATATGATTTGCTACACATGTATATTGTGAAATGCATAACAGCATGTTTGTCTTTCTATGGTGTTAAGTTCAAATTTCTAATGCATGCAGCATTTGTTTCCAAACACAAATGCTTTCTTGTAGGTGGTTTAAGACCATTCAGAATCTGATGATGAGAGTTATGGTTCAGAATAAAGCCAATAGGTGTCAGAGCCTTCTTAGGTCTGTATGATTTAATAATTTTTCTCCCTCCCCAGAAGGGAACAGACCTAAGATATTTGGGACATCATTTGCTATGATGTTTGGGAGAAGGAGGCCAGCCTCTTTACTTACAGGAAAAGCTTTTTATGGTGATGTTTTTTTAACCAACATTTTAAGTGTCAGCATAAAACAATGGGAGGAATGGTAAGAAAGATATGAAATGACTTGGATTCTAGTTTTTTAAAATCTCTATATCCTTATTGACGAAATGAGTATAATGTGCCTCCCACAATAATGTTAATGTGCTTATTATTATGTCTATTGATTGACATATTTAACTAAACTATCTCTGATGATAGAGAGTATTTAAGAAGTTCCTATTTTCAGATAATCTCCTTAGGCCTAGGGGGGGATTTTTTTTCAAAAATGTATCCAATATGTCACTAATGCCAAATTAGTGGTATACAAGTTAATGAAGAGTCAGTGCATAAAATGAAGATTTTATATACTTACAGTACTTACAGTTGGCCAGTGCCTAGTCCCCTCATGAGATGAGGTCACTGCCCTCTTGTGATAAGGACAAATATAAGGGCTCCACTTTCCAGAGGACATCAGCCCTACGAAGAGTGTGAATATTTCAAGGAGAGCATTATAAGAGGAATCTCATTCCCAAACTATTTATAAATTTTCTCCATTAGTTTAGTGTAAGTTTTAAATTTAAAGATGAAGAATGGCACTGTTCATTAATCATCTTTGTTCTTTTAAATAAGAGTCAAAAGGCTCCTAAGATCTTTACCTACTTTAAAGGAGTACAACACAGAAACGGGTTTTCTATGTTTAAATGGGGTTGAAAATTGTTTAATACACTTTGTTTGCTATGGGTTACATCAAGCATGTCAAACTCAAAAACTAACATGGGCCAAATAAACAAGGTTTACGTTTATGTGGGCCGCAAAAAAACAAGTTTCAATTTTCATAGAAACGTAGGTTTATTTCGATAGAGACATGCTGAATACAAAGGACTAAAATAAATGAGTAATCGTTAACATAAAATAATAAAACATTTTAATAAAAATTAGTATTTTTTCTTGAGCATTAACTTACCAGACACTGAATAACTGTACAAATTAATAAGCATAATGCAAATAAACCTATTTTTCTTGTTCTCTTGAAAGCGAAATATTTCTTGATGTGCACACCAAACAAGTTAGTATAAGACTAATGGCATGGCAACCAGCTGCTAAAATATTTGCTGCTAGTATTAGTGGAGAGAGATGGTGTGCCTGCACATAAGGTGCGT
The DNA here is from genome assembly GCF_964212035.1 of Myotis nattereri. Taxonomy (NCBI): domain Eukaryota; kingdom Metazoa; phylum Chordata; class Mammalia; order Chiroptera; family Vespertilionidae; genus Myotis; species Myotis nattereri. The sequence continues at coordinate 95,811,666 of NC_138076.1, read as the reverse complement.
AAGGAAAATGAATGCAACACGATTATAGTAATCAGTCATTAGTGAACATTGTAGTTTGTTATTAATAGTTATGTGTAACAGGATATTATAAAAATTAAGTTACAAAATTTTTATTAAAACGTTTCTTACATACGGTTATATTGACTGGGCTGCAAAAATATTCATTGTGGGCTGCATGCGGCTCGTGGGCAGCGAGTTTGACATGCTTGGGTTACATTATCATTTTTTTAAGTACTGTTTGCAAATATTGAGTGACTGTGAGTTGTTATAGAATCTTTATTTTATTCTCAAAGTAATGGGTACTTGGATATATGAACACCATTACATGAGCTTTTTGTCTGTATGTGATTAAATTCATGTGTATTACTAGTAAAAGTGTTATATATAGATTTTTTTACAATTACAGTTTCCCAGCTTTAATTTGTAAGGTATGGTTTTTAAAACTCTCCTTCTGTTGCTGTTTTAGGAAGCTTTTTAGGACTCCATTCTTTCTGGATTAGAAGTGCACGTATGGAGCCCAAGGGGCACGCACTCCTCCACTTACACTTATGAACTGAGCAGTCTGGACCTTGCATGGCTTCTGGGGGGAAATATAAATCTGAATCAAACTGATGGCTTTTTAAGCCTTTCAACCAGTTGCTTCTGAGCCAGACCAGCTGTAAGCTGAAACCTCAAGGAAGAACAGGACAAGACTGCAGGCATTCATGATGCTTTGCATCTTTCCTAAATAAGAAGTTTCTGTGCTACAAGTGTGACTTCAAAGACTGATGCACTGAGTTGGCAGCCAGGGAGGTTACAGACCAATAACAAGAACCAGAAATGCAGTCGTGTGTATTTTCAAGGTGAATGTGGTTTCACAAGACTAAAGACCCAAAGTATAAGTTTTCATCTATATTTTCTTTAAAAATAATTTCACATAGTCAATTATCCTACTAAAAGTCAATGTTATATTAATTACCTTAGTTTTTATGTAGAATGGGTTCAAAAATGAGTGTTTCTATTTGAGGAAGGTCACTTTTTTGTCATCTAAACTAATTGACCTGGGAAGACTAGAATTGACTTCATTCTGCCTGCCTAAATCTTGGGTTTATTAGTTGAAGTCAATTGACCTAACTAGAAATTAGAGGAAAACAAGTCTTTTTAAGAATCAACACTTCTAACCTCAGCCAGCAGCTCACAAACACCTACCTGCTGGAGCTACTCATTAGAGGACTGCGTCAGGGAACAAGGTGGGGAAAGGCCGCCATCACCCTGAGTCCAAAACCACTGAACACACACATTCTAGAGACTTGCATATTTCTGTGGAAATCAGTTGGTATGGCAGCATCTGTTACTCTGTCCCTGTGACAGAAGATGCAGAATTTCTCTTTTATAGAAAAGTATTTATTAAGATAATCTTTTTTTTTTCTTTCTCTCACCCCTCACCCACCAACCTATTCTCTGTATCTATGAACTTGGTTTGTTTGTTTTTTTGTTTTTTTTGTTTTGCCTATCATACTAAGGAATTTAGAAATGACAATATATCTGGTCCCTTTACTACTGAAACATGTCACCAAGTGAACAATCTTATGAGATACACTACATATTATAACCAGGAGAAAAAGCAGTTTGTCAGCAGCCTTTGAGTGAACACCCTGTCACTGCTGCAATGTAGTTTGACCAAGACATTAGAGTGTTCCCTCTGATCTCATCAGCTTAGTTAGGACAATAATGTCCCATCTTAGCCAGACAATGCTGATTTAAGTGTGGAGCTTCTCTTCAGATGCTTACCCCATCCTGTCTCACATTGGTATTTACACACTAGAAATATCTCTATAGCCAAGACAGAAATAAATGCAGATCAGGCAGGAACTGGGGATGGCTCATTTCTCTTCATCTTTTATGGCCAGGAGAGGAGTTAATTGAACAGGATTTATTGTTTCTTTCTTAAACCTATATGATCAGATCTGGCCTTTTAACTGATTCCATTAGCTTTGTCCCATTTGCACTTTTTAAAAAAGAAAGACCTTTCAACATTAGTGTGTTAGAATGTACTAAAATATTTTGTTTCAGAATTACCCCATCCAAATCAGTGTCTTTTACCTAAACTGAACATTTAAACTGAACATTAAAAATCTGGACATTATTATCTTCTCACATCACCCCATACGTTTCTCTCTTTGTAAGACATTAGTAAAACCTAATGATCCCTTTTCTGTGGCTGGAACAGTTTCTCTATCCATAGTTTCAGGCTCTGATATGTGCATGTTAACTTGCCTGGGTTTGTCCTTCTCATGACCTCAGTTCATTTAACTGAAATACGAAATTAGAGTGTCTCATGGCAACTCACAATTTTGTGTGAGCACCCAGTCATAATCGACTGATTTCTACTTTCTTGTTTGTGCGTTGTGTTTTTTGTTTTGTTTTTTACCATAAACCAATAGTTCTTAAACTTTGGTACTCACCAACTCTTACGAGAATTGTCTTTAGGAAACTCAGGTGAAATGTTTAGGACTTGACCACAAGATGTCTATGAAAATGCTTTTTAAATTCATATACGTGTTCCATTGTTTGCAATCTGATCATTTTTGTTATGAAAGAGGGATGATCAAAGTAAGCCAAGGTTGTACTCATTTTTGTAACCTGAATATGTTTTTCATATGAGCCCTCATTAACTTTAAAGACAAACACTTGCTGGAGAATGAGAGCTAGATTGATGAGAATGAGATTGGCCAAAAATCCTGAAACATCACTTTTGATCAGTAGATAAATGCTTAGAGTTGAAAGTCAATTTGACTTGATACTGCATTTGAAAAATCCTGGATTATTTTTATTAAGATGAAGACATTTTACCCCACTACTATAGACACATACAGTGATATATTCTACATTCTTTGTAAACATTTGAGGAAAATCCATTTTGCATTTCACATTGTTGGAATACCCTATAGCACTCAAATAAATTCAGCTGCTAGAGTGCTGAAGCTGGAAACTCAAGTAATAACATGGCTGGGAGTGCATAATTGTGACTTTTAATGCTGCAAGCAGTCATCGACAAGAATGAGACAAGGATTTGAAAGACAACCATATAAAGGCATGGGTTTTCTAATTTTATGTATATGGAATATATATTTCAAATATAAAATTTCTACTTTAAATAAAGTTAATGTTGCTGTTACCTAGGATAAGCACTACTTACTGTCTATGCTAGTAAAAATATAAACCATAAAAAGGAAAAAATATATCATTGCCTTAAGGTAGTCAGCTTGACTCAATTTAGATTTCATTATTATTGTTTTGCATACTGGAATTTTCTTATATGAATAGTTTTGTAATACCTTTTTTATTTGTGAATAAAATTGTTATCTGGTATTCTTATTTGCATGTTTAGAAGAAAGTGATTGATGGTGTGAATGCACGCCATCTTGCTGTCCCATGTGAGAGTCTCATCAAGTTCTGATCTTTCCAATATAACCCTTTTGGCCTCTCAAACTTTATGAGGGATATTTGAAATCCTTACTAGTGACTACCTATATTTCTCAGGCATATCAAGCTACTGAAAATGCTTTGAGTTATTTGAGAATCTTTGTTATTAAAGTTTTATTATGATCTCTTTCTTTCCCTTCATTTTATGACACAAAGAAGGAAGGACTTATGGAAGAAGTTTTATGTATTAATTTTTTATGGAGGGCAATAGGCTGTTCTCCTGCAGAGGTGTAGACTAACAAAAGATAAGAACACTGGTCACTGTAAGAGTTTCCTTTTTCTTCCTAGCTTCTTACCTTCCTTCCTCAATCCCTTTATTCATTCTTCCCTTCCTTCCCCTCAGTAACCTATCCTATCTAATAATAGAGAAACATGGTAATTAACCATAACTTCGCTACCCTTCCCATTGGCTAATCAGCGAGATATGCAAATTAACTGCCAACCAAGATGGCGGCCAGCAGCCAGGCAGCTGAAGCGAACAGGAGGCTTGCTTGCTCCAGTGAAGGAGGAAGCCAAGGTTCCCTGCCTGCCGCTGCCGGCTTCTGAGCTGCAGTCTAAGAAACAATGTTGCAATTATAGAAGCTAAACAAACCCAAGAAACCTGCTTTCAGCTGTCAGAGCTGGAGTTGCAACAGAGTTTCAATTATAGAACCCAAACAAACCCAGGTACCTGCTTTCAGCAGCCGAGGTCTCAGAGCTGGAGCCGAGCCTCAGAGCTAAAGCCGGCTCTCAGCTCCAGTGACAGCCATAGAAGGTAAATAAATCCCAGAATAAAAAGAAAAAAGAAAAAAAGAAGAGGTTGGGAGCTTCAGTCACCCGCCAGCCTGAAAACGGCCCTCAGCCCCTCACCCAGACTGGCCAGGCACCCACGTGGAGACCCCCACCCTGAAGGGGGTGTGACCAGCTGCAAACAGCCATCATCCCCTCATCCAGGCTAGCCAGGCACCCAAGCGGGACCCCCACCCTGATCCGGGACACCCTTCAGGGCAAACCAGCCAGAACCCACCCATGCACCAGGCCTCTATCCTATATAGTAAAAGGGTAATATGCAAACTGACCCTAACAGGAGAAGGACTGGGAATGACTGTTCACTATGACACACACTGACCACCAGGGGGCAGATGCTCAATGCAGGTGCTGCCCTCTGGTGGTCAGGGTGCTCTCACATGGGAGGAGCTCTGTTCAGCCACAAGCCAGGCTGATGGCTGCCAGTACAGCGGTGGTGGTGGGAGCCTCTCCTGCCTCCTCAGCAGCGCTAAGGATGTCCGACTGCAGTTTAGGCCTGCTCCTTGCTGGCAAGTGGACATCCCCCGAGGGCTGCCGGGCTGCCAGAGGGATGTCTGATTGCCATCTTAGGCCCAATCCCCCCGGGGAGCGGGCCTAAGCCAGCAGGTGGTCATCCCCTGAGGGGTCCCAGACTGCGAGAGGGCACAGGCTGGGCTGAGGGACCCCCCCTGCCCCTCAAGTGCACAAATTTTTGTGCACTGGGCCTCTAGTCCTATATAATAAAAGCCTAATATGCTAAGTGTCTGGTCGTCCAGTGACCAGTAGACTGTTCAACCAATCAAAGTGTAATATGCTAATGGTATGCTAAGGCCACTCAACCACTTGCTATGATGTGCACTGACCACCAGGGGGAAGACAGTCAACCTGTCAACCAGTTGCTATGACATACACTGACCACCAGAAGGCAGACGCTCCGACCAGTAGGTTAGCTTGCTTCTGGGGTCTGGCTAATCAGGACTGAACAAGACGGGCCTGACATGCCCTAGAGCCCTCCCACGGTCCCTCCCCGGCCCCAATCATGCACTAGTGGGGTACTTCGTTTGGCCTGGCCTGCACCCTCTTTCAATCTGGGACCCCTCAGGGGATGTCGGAGAGCCAGTTTTGGCCCAATCCAGCAGGCCACTCCATTCTTGAGGGTCCCAGACACAGGGCTCACAGCTGGCGAGAACTGCTGCTATGGTGGTGTGAACTTCTCCCTATTGGGACTGATTGGGTGCAAGCCTGTGGTAGGCGCAGTGGGGCCGGGATGAGTGGCAGGTAGGAGCTGCAGGCAGCGTTGGACTATGGGTTTCCACCCAACCCCCGCAGGTCACCCAGAGGAACCCACCTATCCACAAATTTGTGCACTGGACCTCTAGTATTATTAGATTTTAAGAAGGGGGCTTTAAACTTCCTGAAAAAAATGGGTTATTTTAAAGCAACATCATATTCTCTCAGCTGGTTAGTCTGTGGTGTTAAAGACACTGTGGCTTTCATGAGCTTCTTTAGCTTCTTTCCCTTTTCCACACAATGACCCATGAGCCCCTTGGCTTATGTAGACTGGTGTCCATGTAGACTGGCTGGGAAAAGTAACTCAAGCTTATGAGATTCTAACAGCAGGTCTGAAGTATTCTGTAGTCACATAAATGAGATTTTCATTATTACCACTATTATTAAGATCTCTTTGCTATTAGCTACTTGTCATCCTGAATTTGTCTGTTTGTCCCATTTTAACTCAATAAGGTATTTTCTGATTTTTAAAAACCTATTTGGCATCCAATAAGGCATATACATACAGCTTAAATTTATCATTTGCTCATCTTTAATATCTAAGAATTTTCAATAAGACCTGGTATGTGATTCTAGAGAAATAATTACACTGAATCAAGTCAGCAGTTCACAGTAACATTGCTTATGTCACATCTCAGCCAGAGGAAGATCACACGGTATCTGCTATGGAGATTAAGCAGGCCAGGGTCAGGTCCTTTTATGAACCACCAATGGCATTTGAATTAGTGTGATTTATGGTTGCTTTCAAATCAGCCTCTCCAAAAGACTTGAATTTTAAAAACTTAACCAGCAAACCTCCTTTTCTGGAACCATGGGTGGTCTTCTGAAGCAGGTTTCAATTAGTGTATAACAACAGAGGATTCTTTCTTTTTATCTTAATTTCTAATGGAATTAAGGATTTGTATTTAAGACAGAAATAGCTCTGCTCTATCAATTTTGTTGTGCGGTTGAATTTACCAAGCAGAACACTGAAGAGGGATTTTCCTTAATTTGTCTGACTATTTACAGTAAATAGAAGATTTACAGAACACTGTTGGCAATCCTTTAATAGCTGATTAGGGAGGCAGGCTGCCCCACAGAGAGACACACATCACACACCTCGATGTATCAGATTTTAATTGTTTCCTTTGATGTTATCAATACAAGTCTAATAACCTTCAGAGGCCTCTAAGAAGAGGCCATTCCTTCATTCATCCATATACTACTATACATTTATACAGGATATGTACTTGGTTATTTATGAATGCAATGCCAGTGTGAAGTAGACACTAAGAAGTAAGAGAGAAACAAACTTTGAAGTATTTATAAAATACATCTTGATTGTAACACAGGTGCAAATTTTTCTGGGACATGGGGGAGCAGGGTCGTTCTGGGTGAAGTCAGGAAGAGCACAAAAGCTGCACCCTGAAGAGAGAGGATGGAAGGAGCTAGCACAGCACATGCAAAGCCCAGCTTGTTCTGAGAGTGACAGAGTGTGAGGGGCAGGGGTGAAATTGCTGAGGCCTGAGTTCCAGCTTGACAAGTGTCTAGTGCAGTGGTCGGCAAACTGCGGCTCACGAGCCACATGCGACTCTTTGGCCCCTTGAGTGTGGATCTTCCACAAAATACCACGTGCGGGCGCACACGTACAGTGCGATTGAAACTTCGTGGCCCATGCGCAGAAGTCGGTATTTTGTGGAAGAGCCACACTCAAGGGGCCAAAGAGCCTCATGTGGCTCGTGAGCAGCAGTTTGCCGACCACTGGTCTAGTGGGCTCTGCCTCAGGCTTTGAACTTACCTGAAGGGAATATACTTGCCTTTAAACCTGGGGTGGGGAACCTTTTTTCTGCCAAGGGCCATTTGGATATTTTTACCATTATTCCTGGGCCATACAAAATTATCAACTTAAAAATTAGCCTGCCATATTTGGTCAAACATTTAATTAACTCACCACTAATGCCTTGGCAGGGCCAGATCAAAATATTTTGTGGGCTCTATATGGTTCGTGGGCCAGACTGTCCCCTGCTAAACAAATGGATGACACAGCATAAAACTCTCAAATCTCTAGTCTTTTGTTTTTTTACCGCTGCATAGTATCTCTTACCCTTTGAAACAGCATGGAGGGACCTGGAGAGTATTATGCTAAGTGAAATCAGCTAGTCAGAGAAAGACAAGTATCACATGATCTCACTCATATGTGGAATCAAATGAACAAAATAAACTGATGAACAAAACAGATCCACAAACAGAAGCATGGAAGAGACTGGAATCTCAGAGGGAAGGTGGGGAGGGGGTGGTTGGGAAGAGATCAACCAAAGAATTTGTGTGCATATATGCATAACCTTTGGACACAGACAATAGGGTGGTGAAGGCCCGTGACAGAATCAGAGAAAGAAACTCTATCATTTGCAGTTCCCAAGCATCATTTTCATGAGTCCAGTAGAAACTTGTTCCCCAAGATTCAAAGTCCTTGCAAGCATAATTTCTCCCTTCTCCAAAAGTCAATCTCACCTACATAATCTTATCACTCAGGTGATCAATCTGTGTTCATTCTACGGACAGATTTCTGTACTGCTCTCCTACATTGGGATTCAGGGGCCTAGGAATGGCACCCCAGGAAATTTTTCTCATTGGTCTAAAGGCCCAGTATGCCAATTTATTAGTAAGTAAACTAATTCAGTTGTCAATTTCCACATTTCTTTAAATGGTGGAATTTATTAGTGTAGGCCAGGAACCTGAATTTTAGAAAAATCATACATTAAAAAGTACAGTAGAATCTACACACAAGGAAATAAGCTCATGGCATAGAAAGTGTTTTTGATTTTTAAACACATTCAACTTACCAACCTAGATTCACTACCTATAGCTCTATGGGTTTTCACCAAAATTCACTTCAATAAAGAGTTACCACCACCAAGGAAATAACAGCTTTGGAGACAGCATCAAGAGATACATTTCAAAGAAATCTTAAGTAACAGCAATATTATCAGAATAACAAATTGCCCAACCAAAGGACATTTTTGAAGATAATATTTATCTGGATATTAAAGTCTTATTTATTTAGAAAAATCTCAGTACTTTACCACTAGACCTTGTACACTGGAAATTTCTTTGATGAATATACTTTAAACTGATTCTTCATTTGGTGATCTGATGATAGTAATATGTAACAATTGATAACATCTCTTATGGAACACTTTAATGTCAATTATTTCATTTGATGCTTACATCTGTCCTATGAATAGTGTTACAGATGAAGAAATTGGAACACAAAGAGATTAAATGACCAGCCCTAAGGATAACAAATAGTATAAAGTGGTATAAGATATGTTTTTAAAAGTTTTAGTCCAATAAATGGGAGAGCAGGGATTTGAAACCTGGATTTATGACTTCCTAAGCCATGATCTTTTTGCCATGCAATGCAATTAGGAAGTAATTTTCCATATAAAGTAAAATTAAAGAAGATCCCAGGTTTCATGACATATTTATGCACAATGTTAAGTCCTGACTCTATCAGGACAATCAAGGCTCCTCATGATCTGGCGCCAGTTCAGCACATCATCTTCATCCCCCAGAGTCTCCTGTTTCATCCCAGTCTCTCACTACACCCCACCCAAATCTATACTCTAGGCCCATGGTCAGCAAACTGCGGCTCACGAGCCACATGCAGCTCTTTGGCCCCTTGAGTGTGGCTCTTCCTAAGCCTTAGGAATATCCTAATTAAGTTAATAACAATGTACCTACCTATATAGTTTAAGTTTAAAAAATTTGGCTCTCAAAAGAAATTTCAATCATTGTACTGTTGATATTTGGCTCTGTTGACTAATGAGTTTGCCGACCACTGCTCTAGGCTTATTGAAATGGCTGAGCTTCCCAACATACTCTACTCTCTCACATCTTCCTACACAATGGTTGCTCTGCCCACTTCCTGGTCTTACCTTCTGGTCTCCTTAGGGAATTCAAACTTCAAATCATTAATATTCATAACAAATCATTGCATATATGTAATCCCTAGATGAAGTCTTCCCTAAACTCATTGCACAGTTTAAAATGTTCTTTCTTCTAAGGTTTCTACTGCTATACTTTTTTTTTTTTTAGCAATAATCATATTAGTTCTTGATTATGAGAATGTTTTTCTTATCACTAGGCTACAAACAAAATAAAATGCACAGAAAGTGAAGTTTTCTATAAATAAATCAACAAACAAGTGCTGGTGAGGATGTGGACAAAAGGGAACCCTGGTACACTGTTGTTGGGAATGCAGACTGGTACAGCCACTGTGGAAAACATCATGGAGTTTCCTCAAAAAATTAAAAATGGAAGTTCCTTTTTACCCAGTGATCCCACTTCTGGGAATATATCCTAAGAATCCAGAAACACCAAATCAAGAGAATATATGCACCCCTATGTTCATAGCAGCATTATTTATAATAGCTAAGCCCTAGAAACAGCCCAAGTGCCCGTCAGTAGAGGAATGGATAAAAAAGATGTGGTAAAATCAAGATGGCAATGTATTAAGTGGAAGCTACACTAGCTTCTTCCCAGGACCAAACTGGAATTACAACTAAATTATTTAAAAAATCATTCTGAATAACCAACTGAAGACTAGCTAGAAAGAAGCCTTATAACCAAGGACTTACAGAAGAAGCCACATAGAGACTGGTACTAAGTGTGGAGGTGTGAGAGGGATGACTGGGCTCTCCAGCAGCTGAAGTTCTGGAGAGATATCTCAGCTTTGGGAGGGGGGTTACCCCTGAGAAGTGTGGGGTCTAAACCTCAAGCTGGGCTCCTAAGCCTAGAGCATCAGAACCTAGAAAGGCACCCACATGACATCCAGCTTTGAAAAGCAGTGGGGTTTCTGTGCATCAGGAAGAGATGGCTAGAGATGCAGGCAACTCCTTAAAAGGCAAACACAAAATTTTGTTCACAGACATTCATCCTGGGCTCCAGCAGAGCAAGGACGAGCCAAATGAAGAGTCTGGGGTAGGTGGTTCTGAGGAGAGAGCTGAAGGATCAACTGCCAGAATCTCTGTGCTGAGTCATTCCCCCATACTTTAGAAGCCGTCTTTCTCTGGCAGAGCACTTCTCTCCATGATGTATTAGCTTGAGGGGAAACAATAGGCCCACAGAAATGCCTCCTGCCTACCTTATGGAGCTTATGCCCTGTTGAGGGCCACAGCCAGAGGCTCTTTCAATGACTAAGTCTAACAGAAAATCTGCAGGTAGAGGCGAATCTCTCTGTGCTTTGAGACTCTTGCTTACCTACTCCTGGCCCCAGGACTGGTAAAATCTGGCCTTGGTGTGCAGCTCTGTGCTTTCTGTATGCACCCAAGCCTAGAAGAGAGAGCCACAGGCTGTAGATCACCGGTAGTTCCAAACAAGTTGCCCAGGATCAGTCACAGGCAGCTTCTGACATAGGCCTACACCAGAGTCCCTCTAAAGAGGCCCATAATCATAATACCCATTGACCAGCTTCAGACAACATCAGAGAAGGATCCAATAAGCTTTACAAACAGCATATCCACAGGGAGATATTGGCAGGCACCAATCCCTGCAGAGGTGAATTCTGCTTCATGCCATCAGTGCCTGCACAGCAGCTTGCACGCTCTGTTGGTGGTTGAGCTTCACATTCAGCCAGTCTTAGGGTTGATCTCACACACAAATGGGCTAACAGCAATCAATATTCATTTACAACAGGAGGGCACACATAATGTGCACAAAGGACATTCCTAGAGCACCCAACTTAGGTGATCAGAGAGACTGTGTCACTGGGTCCATGGGACCCCTACTACCAAAGGCCACCTACTAAGACTGGGAGGCATAGAAAATCTACCTAATACACAGAAACAAACACAAAGAGGCAGCCAAAATAGGAAAATTAAAAAAATATACCCCAACTGAAAGAATAAGAGAATTCTCCAAAATAAGAGCTAACTGTAATAGAGGCAAGCAATGTGTCAGATACAGAGTTCAAAGTAATGATTATAAGGATGCCCAAAAGCATAAAAAAATACATAGAAACCATAACAAAGGATGAGTCATAAATGAAGAATACAATATCTGGAATAAAGAATACACTAGAAGGAATAAACAGTAGGTTGGATGAAATGGAGGACTGAATATGCAATTTGGAAGACCAAGTAGAAAAAACACACCCAATCGGAGCATCAAAAAGAAACAGAATTTTTAAAAAGTGAGAATAGTTTAAGGGACCTTTGGACAACATGAAGCATAACTACATCCACGTCATAGGGATGACAGAAGGAGAGGAGAGAGAGTGAGTAATCAAGAACCTATTTGAGAAATAATGACAGAAAACTTCCATAACCTGGTGAATGAAAAAGACACACAAGTCCAGAAAGCACAGAGAGTCCAAACAATATAGATGCAAAGAGGCTCACACCAAGACACATCATAATTAAAATGCCAATGGTTAGACAAAGAGAGAATCTTAAAAGTATTAAGAGAAAGGCAGTTAGTTACCTACAAGAGAGCTCCCATAGACTGTCAGCTGATTTCTCAACAGAAACATTTCAGGCCAGAAGGGATTGGCATGAAATATTCAAAGTGCTGAAAAGCAAGGACCTACATCCAAGGCTGAATTACTTACTCAGTAAGTCTATTATTTAAAATTGAAGGAGAAATAAAGAGCTTCCCAGACAAGAAAAACCTAAAAGGGTTGTTTCCACCAAACCAGTATTATAAGAAATGATAAAGGGCTTACTTGAAGAGGAAGAAGTAGAAGGAGGAGGAGGAGGAGGAGGAGGAGGAGGAGGAGGAGAAAAAAAACAGAAGGAGGAGGAGGAGAGGAAGAAGAGAAGGAAGAAGAAGAAAAGACAGGGATATGGTTTTAAAAATAAAATAGCAATAAATATGTACATATCAATGATTGCTTTAAATGTAAATGGATTAAATGCTCCAATCAAAAGACATAGAGTAACTGAATGGATAAGAAAGTAAGACCTAGCCCTGGTGGTTTTGCTGAGTGGTTAGAGTATCAGCCTATAGACTGAAGGGTTGCAGGTTCAATTCTCAGTCAAGGGCACATACCTCAGTTTCAGGCTCAATCCCCAGCCCCGGTTAGGGTGCGAACAGGAGGCAACCAGTTGATATGTCTCACTTCAATGTTTCTCTCTTCCCCCACTCCTCTAGCCCCTCTACTCTCTCCAAACAAATCAATGGGAAAAAAATACCCTCTGGTGAGGATTTTAAAAAAAAGAAAACAAGGCCAATATATATGCTGTCTTCAAGAATGAAAGATACATGCAGACTAAAAGTAAAGGGTTGGAAAAGATATTTCACACAAATGGAAAGGAAAAAAAGCTGGGGTAGCAATATTTATATCTGACAAAATAGACTTTAAAACCAAGTCTGTAGTAAGAGAGAAAGAAGGACACTACATAATGATAAGGGGAATAAGAGGATATAACACTTGTAAACATTATGCACCCAACATAGAAGCACCTAAATATATAAAACAAATCTTGATGGACATAAAGGGAGAGATGGACAGTAATACAGTAGGGGATTTTAACACTCCATTGACATCATTGGATAGATCTTCCAGACAGAAAAATCAACAAGGAGATGGCAGCCTTAAATGACACACTAGACTGGGTGGATTTAATTGACATCTTCAGAGCTGTTTACCCCAAAGTAGCAGAATATACATTCTATTCAAGTGTATATGGAACATTTCCTAGGATAGACCATATGTTAAAACACAAAATAAGTCTCAATAAATTCAAGAAGATTGAAACTATATCAAGCATATTCTCTGACCATAATGCTATAAAACTGGAGATCAATCACAAGAAGAAAACTGAAAAACACAGACTAAAAACATGTTACTAAACAATTAATATGTTAACAATGAGATCAAGGAAGAAATCAAAAGATAACTTGAAACAAATTCTAATGAGAACACAACAACCCAAAAATCTTTGTGACACAGGCAAAGCAATCCTAAGAGGGAAATTCATAGCATCCAGGCCTATCTCAAGAAACAAGAAAAAGCTCAAGTAAACAATCTAACCTTACACTTAAAAGAACTTGAAAAAGAAGAACTATATTCCAAAAATTTGGACAATTTGGATCAAGTAGATAAATTCCTAGAAATATACAATCTCCCAAATCAAAATCAGGAAGAATAAGAGAATCTGAATAGACAGATTACAACTACTGAAATTGAAGCAGTAATAAAAAAAAAAAAACTCTAAACATACAGAAGCCCTGAATTTTACCACACATTCATGGAAGAACTAACACTTATCCTTCTGCGACTATTCCAAAAAATTCAAGAGAAGACAATACTCCCAGTCTCATTTTACATTATGTTCATTCCAAAATCAGGTAAAGACACTACAAAGAAAAAAATTATAAGCCAATATCCCTGATGAATACAAATGCTAAAATCCTTAACAAAATATTAGTAGACTGAATCCAGCAATACATTTAAAAAAATCATACACCATGGTTAACTGGGATTTATTCCAGGATCTAAGGTTGGTACAATATCCACAAATCAATAAACATGATACACCACATACACAATGAAGGATATGAACCACATGATCATATAATAAGATTAAGAAAAAGCATTTGATAAAATCCAGCACCCATTTATGATAAAAATTCTCAGCAAAGTGAGAATAAAAGGAACTTACCTCAACATAATAAAGGCCATATATGACAAACCCACAGCCAATATCATACTCAATGGGTAAAAAATACAAGTGTCCCACTTACAATCAGGAACAAGACAGGGATGTCTGCTTTCAATCACTCTTATTCAACATAGTACTGGAAGTTCTAGACACAGTAATCAAAAAAGAAAAAGGAATAAAAGTATCTAAATTGGAAATGAAGAAATAAAACTGTCATTATTTTCAGATGACATGATACTATATATAAAGCACCATAAAGATTACACCAAAAAAAAATGCTAGAATTGGTCAATGAATTCGGTAAAATAGCAAGATACAAAATAAGTATCCAGAACTCAGTTGCATTTTATACATCAATAATGAACCATCAGAAAGGAAAACTATCCCATTCACAATTGCTTCAAAAATAATAAAATACTTAGAAATAAGTTTAACCAAGGATGTAAAAGAGCTGTACTTATAAGACACTGAAAAAAGAAGAAGATACAAATAAGTGGAAGCATATATAATATTCACAGATAGGAAGAATTTTCGTCATTAAAATGTCCATACTACTCAAAGCAATCTATAAATTCAATGCAACTCCTAGCAAGATACCAATGGCATACTTCACAGAACTAGAACAAATAAACCAAAAATTTACATGGAACCACAAAAGACCCCGAATAGCAACAGCAATCTTGAGAAAGAAAAACAAAGTTAGAGGAATCACCCTACCCTATATCACACTCTACTACAAATCCATAGTTATCAAAACAACACAGGACTGGCATACAAACAGACATATAGATCAATGGAACCAAATAGAGAGCCCAGAAATAAATCTATGCCTTTATAATCAAGTGATATTTGACAAAGGAGTCAAAAACATTATAGTGGGATAAAGATAGTGTATTCAATAAATGGTGTTGGGAAAATTTGACAGATATGAGCAAAATGAATCTAACCACCTCCTCACACCACACACAAGAATAAATTCAAAATGGGTTAATGATTTAAATGTTAGACTTGAAACCATAAAAATCCTAGAAGAAAATATAGGCAGTAAAATCTTGAACATTTCTTGTAGCAATCTTTTTTAATATGCCTCCTTGGACAAGGGAAACAAAAGGAAAATGAACAAATGGGACTATATCAAACTAAAAGGTTTTTCCCAGCAAAGGAAACCATCAACAAAATGAAGAAACAGCCCACTGAATGGGAGAACATATTTGTTGATATATCTGATAAGGGCTTCATATCTAAAATTTATAAAGAACTTGTAAAACTCAATACCAAGGAAAGAAAAAACAGTCCATTTTTTAAAGTGGGCAAAGGATATGAATAGACATTTCTCCAAAGAGAATATACAGATGGCCAATAGACATATGAAAATATACTCAATATAACTAATCATCAGAGAAATGCAAAGTAAAACACAATGAGATTTCACCTCACACCTATCAGAATGGCTATCATCAATAAATCAACAAACAAGAAGTACTGATGAGGATGTGGAGAGGGGAACCCTGTACACTGTTGGTGGAAATTCATATTTATGCAGTCACTATGGAAGCAGTATAGAATTACATGAGAACATTAAAAATGGAACTGCCATATAACCCAGTGATTCTACGTCTGATAATTTATCCAAAGAAACCAAAACACTAAAAGAATCTATGTCCTTATGTTCATTGCAGCATTATTTACAACTAGAGGTTGGGTGCACAAAATTCATGCACTCAGGGGGGGAGGGTCCCTCAGCCCGGTCTGCGCCCTCTCGCAATCCAGGAGCCTCAGGAGATGTCCGACTGACGACTTGCGGGGAGCAAGCCTAAGCCGTCAGTCAGACATAGTTAGCGCTGCTGCTCGGGGCTTCTGGCTGAGTTGCACTCCCCGCTGTGGGAGCTCACTGACCACAATGGGGCAGCTCCTGCATTGAACATCTGCCCCCTAGTGGTCATTGAGCATCATAGCAACTGGTCGTTCCACCATTCAGTCAATTTGCATATTACCCTGTTATTATATAGGATAGCCAAAACCTGGAAGCAGCCCAAGTGTTCATCAGTAGATGAGTGGATAAAACAGCTATGACACATTTGCACAATGGAATACTACACCGCCGTAAAAAGAAAGGAAATCTCACCCTTTGCAACAGCATGGATGGACCAGGATAGCATTATGCTAAATAAAATAAGCCAGTCAGAGAAAGACAAGTACCATATGATTTCACTCATATGTGGAATACTATGCAGCCATAGAAAAGAAGGAACTCTTACCTTTTGCAACAGTCTGGATGGACCTGGAGACTATTATGCTAAATTAAATAAACTAGTCAGAGAAAGAGAAATACCATGTGATCTCATTTGTATGTGGAGCCTAATGAACAAAATAGAAACAGGGGCATAGATACATGGGACAGACTGATAGCTGTCAGAGGGGAGTGGGGTAAGAGGACTGGATGAAAGAAGGTGAAGGGATTAGCCAAAGAACATATATGCATAACCCATAGACACAGAGAACAGTGGGGTGATGGCCAGAGGGGAGGGGAGGCAAAGGTGGGGGTTGGTGGGCAAAGAGCAGGGGGTGGGGAGAAATGGGGACATCTGTAATAGTGTCAGCAATAAAAATAAAATAAAAAAGAAAGGAAGTGAAATTTTATCTCTCCATTTTTATATTTTTAGTCTAGAACAGTGCTTGATAGATAATGGGTATTTTTTTTTACCCAGTATTCATTATAGTATGTAAATATTTATGCTTAATTATATTTATTAATTATAAATATTAAATAAATAAATAAAATATTTATTCATATAAATATGCATTTATTGAATATAATGTAAGTAAATGTCTCTGTTACCATTTACTAAATGAATGAGAGAATCTCAAATGCCTTGGAGCCCATGGTTCCTAGAATAAATAATAAACCCTTTTTGGCCTTCAAGGCCCTTCCTGACTCCATCCCTGCCCACTACTCAGTCATTTCATACTGCTCTCCTGCTGGCCCTCTTCTTTTTGATGCCTGGGCATTTGCACTTGTCCGTCCCTTGGACTATAATGGCAGATTCAGTCTCATCTGCAGACTTCAGCTCAGGAGTATCCCTCCAAGAACCTTTCCCTGACCACCCTTATTTAAAATATATATGCTCCCATACACTGGAGTCAAGACAGCCTCTTCAATAAATAGTTTTGGAAAAATTGGACAGATACATGCAAAAAAATGAAACTAGACCACCAACTTACACCATACACAAAAATAAACTCAAAATGGATAAAGGACTTAAACGTAAGAAGAGAAACCATAAAAGTCCATAGAAGAATCCACAGGCAGCAAAATATCAGGCATATGTCATACAATATCTTTACTGATATAGCTCCTCGGGCAATGGAAACTAAGAAGAAAATAAACAAATGGGACTACATTAGAATACAAAGCTTCTGCACAGCAAAAGAACCCATCAACAAAACAACAAGAAAGCCCACTGCATGGGAGAACATATTTGCCAATGTTATATCTGATAAGGGTCTAATCTCCAAAACTTATGGGAAACTCATACACCTTAACAAAAGGAAAATAAACAATCCAATCAAAAAATGGGCAGAGGACATAAATAGGGACTTTTTTTGTGTGTGATGATTTCTTTTTTTTTTTAATCTTTAAATTCTTTATTAGTTAAGGAATTACAAATGTCTCGTAATTCCCCCCCATTAGCCCCCATCCTCTCCCCCCCCCCCCAACTCATGCTCTCATCCCCCTGTTGTCCGTATCCATTGGTTTGGTTTATATGCATGCATACAAGTCCTTTGGTTGATCTCTTCCCCTTACCCCCACCCTCCCCTACTTTCCCTCTGGGGATTAATATTCTGATTGCTGTTTCTCTGTCTTTGGATCTGTCCCTGTTCATTAGTCTATGTTGTTCTCTATATTCCACAAATGAGTGAGATCATGTGGCATTTATCTTTCTCTGACTGTCTAATTTCACTTAGCATAATGCTCTCCAGTTCCATCCAAGCTGTTGCAAAAGGAAAGAGTTCCTTCTTTTTTATAGCAGCATAGTATTCCATTGTGTAGATGTACCACAGTTTTCTAATCCATTCATCTATTGATGGGCACTTAGGCTGTTTCCAAATCTTAGCTATGGTGAATTGTGCTGTTATGAACGTAGGGGTGTATATATCCTTTCTGATTGGTGTTTCTGGCTTCTTGAGATATATTCCCAGAAGTGGGATCACTGGGTCAAATGGGAGTTCCATTTTTAGTTTTTTGAGAAAGCTCCTCACTGTCTTCCACAGTGGCTGCACCAGTCTGCATTCCCACCAGCAGTGTAGAAGGGTTCCTTTTTCTCCACATCCTCTCCAACACTTGTGGTTTGTTGATTTGTTGATTATAGCCATTCTGAAAGGTGTGAGGTGATACTGCATTGTCGTTTTGATTTGCATCTCTCGTATAATTAGTAACTTTGAGCATGTTTTCATATGTCTTTCGGCCCTCTGTATGTCCTCCTTCAAAAAGTGTCTATCTAGGTCCATTGCCTATTTTTTGATTGGATTGTTTATCTTCCTATTATTAAGTTTCATGAGTTCCTTGTAAATGTTGGAGATTAAACCCTTATCAGTGATATCATTGGCAAATATGTTCTCCCATGCAGTGGGTCTTCTTGTTGTTTTGTTGATGGTTTCCTTTGCTGTGCAAAAGCTTTTTATTTTAATGTAGTTCCATTTGTTTATTTTCTCTTTAGTTTCCATTGCCCTAGGAGCATTATCAGAGAAGAAATTCCTTAGACATATGTTTGCGATTTCACTGCCTATGGATTCCTCTAGTATTTTTATGGTTTCCCGTCTCACGTTTAAGTCTTTTATCCATTTTGAGTTTATGTTTGTGTATGGTGTGAGTTGGTGGTCTAGTTTCATCTTTTTGCATGTATCTGTCCAATTTTCCCAACACCATTTATTGAAGAGACTGTCTTGACTCCATTGTATGTTCTTGCCTCCTTTGTCAAATATTAATTGGGCATAGTGCTTTGGGTCAATTTCTGGGTTCTCTATTCTATTCCATTGATATATGTCTGTTCTTGTGCCAGTACCAAGCTCTTTTAAGAACAGTGGCTTTGTAATACAGTTTGATATCAGGAATTGAGATCCCACCTACTTTGTTCTTCTTTCTCAGGATTGCTGCAGCTATTTGAGGTCTTTTTTTATTCCAGATGAATTTTTGGAACGTTCGTTCTAGATATGTGAAATATACCATTGGTAATTTAATGGGGATTGCATTCAATCTATAGATTGCTTTGGGTAGTATGGATATTTTGATGATGTTGATTCTACCAATCCATGAACACGGTATGTTCTTCCATCTGTTTATGTCTTCCTCTATCTCTTTTTACATGGTGCTGTAGTTTTCTGAGTAGAGGTCTTTTACCTCTTTAGTTAAGTTTATTCCTAGGTAGCTTAATTTTTTTTGGTGCGATAGTAAATGGGATTGTTTTTTTAGTCTCTCTTTCTGTAAGTTCACTATTGGTGTATAGAAATGCCATAGATTTCTTGGAGTTAATTTTGTATCCTGCTACATTGCCAAATTCATTGATTAAGTCTAGTAGTTTTTTGATGGAGTCTTTAGGGTTTTGTATGTATAATATCATGTCGTCTGCAAATAGGGACAGTTTTACTTCCTCTTTTCCAATTTGGATGCCTTTTATTTCTTCTTCTTGTCTAATTGCAATGGCCAGTACTTCCAGTACTATGTTGAACAAAAGTGGTGAGAGGGGGCATCCCTGTCTTGTTCCTGTTCTTAGGGGAAATGGTGTTAGTTTTTGTCCATTGAGTATGATGTTGGCTGTGGGCTTGTCATATATGGCTTTTATTATGTTGAGGTATGATCCTTCTACTCCCACCTTGCTGAGAGTTTTTTTTATCAAAAACGGGTGTTGGATTTTGTCAAATGCTTTTTCTGCTTCAATTGAAATGACTATGTGGTTTTTTCCTTTCAATTTGTTTATGTGATGTATCACGTTTATTGATTTGCGGATATTGTACCATCCTTGCATCCCTGGAATAAATCCTACCTGGTCATGGTGTATGATCTTTCTGATGTACTGCTGGATCCGATTTGCTAAGATTTTGTTGAGGATTTTGGCATCTGTGTTCATGAGGGATATTGGCCTGTAATTCTCTTTCATTGTGTTGTCTTTATCTGGTTTTGGTATTAGGGTGATGATGGCTTCATAGAATGAGCTTGGAAGTGTTCCTTCCTCTTGGATTTTTTGTAGTAGTCTGAGGAGGATAGGTTTTAGTTCTTCCTTGAATGTTTAGAAAACTCCCCTGTGAAGCCATCTGGCCCCGGGCTTTTGTTTGCTGGGAGCTTTTTGATGACTGCTTCAATTTCTTCCATCGTTATTGGCCTGTTGAGATTTTTAGAATCCTCTGGATTGAGTTTTGGAATGTTGTATTTTTCTAGGAATATGTCCATTTCCTCCAGGTTGTCTAGTTTGTTAGAATAGAGTTGTTCATAGTAATTTTTAACAATTCTTTGAATTTCTGAGGGGTTTGTTGTTATTTCACCTCTTTCATTTCTGATTTTGTTTATTTGAGTCCTCTCTCTTTGATTCTTGGTGAGCCTAGCTAGAGGCTCATCAATCTTGTTTATCCTTTCAAAGAACCAGCTCTTGCTTTCATTCATCTTTTGTATTTTTTTTTTTTTTGGTCTCTATGTCATTTATTTCTGCTCTGATCTTTATTAAATCCTTTCTTCTCCTCACTCTGGGCTTTTCTTGTTGCTTTCTTTCTAACTCTTTGAGTTTAGGGTTAGATAATTTATTACCATTGTTTCTTGTTTTTTGAGGTACACCTGTAGTGCTATAAACTTCCCTCTCAGGACTGCTTTCATTGTGTCCCATAAATTTTGGGTTTTTTTACTGTTATTGTCATTAGTTTCCAGGGTGTTTTTAATTTCTACTTTGATCTCACTGGTAACCCAATCATTATTTAGTAACATGCTATTCAGCTTCCAAGTGTTTGATTTTTTTTGAATTGCTTTTATTGTGGTTTATTTCTAATATTATGCCCTTGTGATCTGAGAAGATGCTTGGTATGATTTCAAACTTCTTGTATTTGGGGACACTTTGCTTGTGACCCAATATGTGGTCTATTTTTGAAAATGTCCCATGTACACTTGAGAAGAACGTATATTCTGTGGCTTTTGGGTGAAATGTTCTGAAGATGTCAATTAAGTCTATTTGATCTAGAGAGTCATTTAGGATTGCTGTTTCCTTGCTGACTTTTTGTCTAGAGCAGGGGTGGGCAAACTTTTTGACTCGAGGGCCACAATGGGTTCTTAAACTGGACTGGAGGGCCGGAACAAAAGCATGGATGGAGTGTTTGTGTAAACTAATATAAATTCAAAGTAAACATCATTACATAAAAGGGTACGGTCTTTTTTTTTTTTTTTTTCAGTTTTATTCATTTAAAATGGGCCGGATCCGGCCCGCTGGCCATAGTTTGCCCACGGCTGGTCTAGAGGATTTATCCAGTGATGTCAGTGGTGTGTTTAAGTCCCCTACTATGATTATGTTGTTGTTGATCTCTCCCTTGTTATTTTCCAGGAGGTTTTTTATGTATTTGGGTGCTCCTGCATTGGGTGCATATATGTTTATCAGGGCTATATCCTCTTGTTGTATCAATCCCTTTAATATTATGAAGTGGCCTTCCTTATCTCTTGTTATTGCCTTCACTTTGAGGTCTATTTTGTCAGATATAAGTATTGCTACCCTAGCTTTTTTTTCATTTCCATTTGCCTGAAAGATATTTTTCCATCCTTTCACTTTCAGTCTGTGTGAGTCCCTTTTTCTGAGGTGAGTCTCTTGTAGACAGCATATATGTGGGTCATGTCTTTTTATCCATTCAGCCATTCGATGTCTTTTGATTTGAGTGTTTAGTCCGTTTACATTTAAAGTTATTATTGAAAGGTACGTGCTTGGAGTCATTTCTATTTTCGTGCCTGTGTTCTTTCTTACCTTTATATTTCTTCTTTTTATAGCATTCCTTTTAGCATTTCTTGCATTGCTGGCTTGGTAATGATAAACTCCCTTAGCCTTTTTTTCGTCTGCAAAGCTCCTGATTTCCCCTTCAATTGTGATTGATAGTCTTGCTGGATATATTATTCTTGGATTCAGCCCTTTGCTTTGCAACACTTTGTATACCTCCTTCCATTCTTTTCTGGCCTGATGTGTTTCTGTTGAGAAATCATTTGATAATCTGATGGGGGATCCTTTGTAGGTAACTCTCCGTTTCTCTCTTGCAGCCTTTAAGATTCTCTCTTTGTCTTGTACATTTGCCATCGTTATTATGACGTTTCTTGGTGTGGATTTGTTGGGGTTCATCTTGCTTGGGACTCTCTGTACTTGTGTAACTTTTTTCTTCCCCATATCTGGGAAGTTTTCTGTCATTATTTCTTCAAATAGATTTTCTAATCCTTGGTGCTCTTCTTGTCCTTCTTGCAGCCCTATTATGCGTATGTTACTTTGTTTCATGTTGTCCCAAAGCTCCCTTAGGCTCTCCTCCTGCTTTTTAATTGTTTTCTCCAGTTGTTGTTCAGATTGAGCTTGTTTCTCTGCCTTATCTTCTAACTCACTGATTCGGTCCTCTGCTTCTTCTAGTCTGCTTTTGAAACTTTCTATGCTGTTTTTTTTTTTTTCATTTGTTATTTTTATTTTTTTTGTCTACTTTGATTCTTTTTTTTTTAAGTTTTATTGCTTAAAGTATTACAAATGGTATTACATATGTCTCCTTTTTTCCCCCCACCCTTGACAACCTCCTGGCCTCCCATACCCCCCCAGTGTCTTATGTCCATTGGTTATGCTTATATGCATTATACGCATACATATAAGTCCTTCAGTTGATCTCTTACCACTCCCCCCCCCCTCCTGCCCCCTACCCTCTCCGGCCTTCCCGCTGCAGTTTGACAGTCTGTTTGAGGCAGCTCTGCCTCTGTATCTATTTTAGTTCATAAGTTTATAATGGTCTTTATTATCCATGAATGAGTGAGATCATGTGGTATTTTTCCTTCATTGACTGGCTTATTTCACTTAACATCCATGCCATTGCAAATGGTAAGAGTTCCTTCTTTTTTACAGCAGCATAGTATTCCATGGTGTAGATGTATCACAGTTTTCTAATCCATTCATCTACTGATGGGCACTTAGGCTATTTCCAGATCTTAACTATGGTGAATTGTGCTGCTATCAACATGTGGGTGCATATATCCTTTCTGATTGGTGTTTCTGGTTCCTTGGGATATATTCCTAGAAGTGGGATCACAGGGTCAAATGGGAGTTACATTTGTAGTTTTTTGAGGAAACTCCATACTGTCTTCCATAGTGGTTGCACCAACTGCATTGCCACCAGCAGTGCACGAGTGTTCCTTTTTCTCCACATCCTCTCCAGCACTTATCATTTGTTGATTTGTTGATGATAGCCATTCTGACAGGTGTGAGATGGTACCTCATTGTTGTTTTGATTTGCATCTCTCAGATGATTAGTGACTTTGAACATGTTTTCATATGTCTCTTGGCTTTCTGAATGTCCTCTTTTGAAAGGTGTCTATTTAGATCCTTTGCCCATTTTTTGATTGGATTGTTTATCTTCCTTTTGTTAAGTTGTATGAGTTCCCTATAAATTTTGGAGATTAGGCCCTTATCAGATATGACATTGGCAAATATGTTTTCCCACACAGTGGGCTTTCTTGTTGTTTTGTTGATGGTTTCTTTTGCTGTGCAGAAGCTTTTTATTTTGATGTAGTCCCATATGTTCATTTTCTCTTTAGTTTCAAGTGCCCTAGAAGCTGTATCAGTGAAGAAATTGCTTCGGCATATGTCTGAGATTTTGTTGCCTTTGGATTCTTCTAGAATTTTTATGGTTTCCTGTCGTACATTTAAGTCCTTTATCCATTTTGAGTTTATTTTTATGTACGGTGTAAGCTGGTGGTCTAGTTTCATTTTCTTGCATATATCTGTCCAATTTTCCCAACACCATTTATTGAAGAGACTGTCTTGACTCCATTGTGTGTTCTTGCCTCCTTTGTCAAATATTAATTGAGCATATTGGTTCGGCCGATTTTGGAGCTCTCTATTCTATTCCATTGATCTATATGTCTGTTCTTGTGCCAGTACCAGGCAGTTTTGAGAACAGTGGCTTTGTAATACAGCTTGATATCTGGTATTGAGATCCCACCTACTTTGTTCTTTCTCAAGATAGTTGCAACTATTCGAGGTCTTTTTTTATTCCAGATGAGTTTTAGGAGCATTCGTTCTAGATCTGTGAAATATACCATTGGTAATTTAATGGGGATTGCATTCAATCTATAGATTGCTTTGGGTAGTATGGATATTTTGATGATGTTGATTCTACCAATCCATGAACACGGTATGTTCTTCCATCTGTTTATGTCTTCCTCTATCTGTTTTTACACGGTCCTGTAGTTTTCTGAGTAGAGGTCTTTTACCTCTTTAGTTAAGTTTATTCCTAGGTAGCTTAATTTTTTTTGGTGTGATAGTAAATGGGATTGTTTTTTTAGTCTCTCTTTCTGTAAGTTCACTATTGGTGTATAGAAATGCCATAGATTTCTTGGAGTTAATTTTGTATCCTGCTACATTGCCAAATTCATTGATTAAGTCTAGTAGTTTTTTGATGGAGTCTTTAGGGTTTTGTATGTATAATATCATGTCGTCTGCAAATAGGGACAGTTTTACTTCCTCTTTTCCAATTTGGATGCCTTTTATTTCTTCTTCTTGTCTAATTGCAATGGCCAGTACTTCCAGTACTATGTTGAACAAAAGTGGTGAGAGGGGGCATCCCTGTCTTGTTCCTGTTCTTAGGGGAAATGGTGTTAGTTTTTGTCCATTGAGTATGATGTTGGCTGTGGGCTTGTCATATATGGCTTTTATTATGTTGAGGTATGATCCTTCTACTCCCACCTTGCTGAGAGTTTTTTTGTCAAAAACGGGTGTTGGATTTTGTCAAATGCTTTTTCTGCTTCAATTGAAATGACTATGTGGTTTTTTCCTTTCAATTTGTTTATGTGATGTATCACGTTTATTGATTTTCGGATATTGTACCAGCCTTGCATCCCTGGGATAAATCCAACTTGGTCATGTTGTATGATCTTTCTGATGTACTGCTGGATCCAATTTGCCAAGATTTTGTTGAGGATTTTGGCATCTGTGTTCATGAGGGATATTGGCCTGTAATTCTCTTTCATTGTGTTGTCTTTATCTGGTTTTGGTATTAGGGTGATGCTGGCTTCATAGAATGAGCTTGGAAGTATTCCTTCCTCTTGGATTTTTTGTAGTAGTCTGAGGAGGATAGGTTTTAGTTCTTCCTTGAATGTTTGGTAAAATTCCCCTATGACGCCTTCTGGTCCAGGGCTTTTGTTTGCTGGAAGCTTTTTGATGACTGCTTCAATTTCTTCCACAGTTATTAGCCGATGAGATTTTTAAATTCTTCCTTATTGAGTTTTGGAATGTTGCATTTTTCTAGGAATTTGTCCATTTCCTCCAGGTTATCGAGTTTGTTGGAGTAGAGTTGTCCATAGTATTTTTTAACAATCATTTGAATTTCTGTGGCGTCTGTTGTTATTTGCCTCTATCATTTCTGATTTTGTTTATTTTCATCCTCTCTCTTTGCTTCTTGGTGAGCCTGGCTAGAGTCTCATCTTGTTTATCCTTTCAAAGAACCAGCTCTTGATTATATTGATTTTCTGTATTGTTTTTTGGGTTTCTATGTCATTTATTTCTGCTCTAATCTTCATTATCTCCTTCCTTCTGGTCACTCTGGAGGTTTCTTGTTGCTCTGTTTCTCATTCTTTGAGATGTAGAGTTAGATGATTTACTACCATTTTTTCTTGTTTTTTGAGATAGGCCTTTAGAGCTATAAAGTTCCCTCTCAGGAGTGCTTTCATTGCGTCCCATAGGTTTTGGATTGTTGTGTTTTCATTGTCATTAGTTTCCAGGATATTTTTAATTTCTTCTTTGATCTCATTGGTAACCCAATCAATATTTAATAACATGCTATTCAGCTCCAAGTGTTTGAGTATTTTGGGTTGTTTTTATTGTAGTTTATTTCTAATATTATGCCATCGTGGTCTGAGAAGATGCTTGGTATGATTTCAATCTTCTTGAATTTGGGGATTCTTTGTTTGTGACTCAATATATGGCCTATTTTTGAAGATGTCCCATGAGCACTTGAGAAGAATGTATATTCCATGGCTTTGGGGTGAAGTGTTCTGAAGATGTCAATTAAATCCATCTGATCTAGTGAGCCATTTAGGATTGCTGTTTCTTTGCTGATTATTTGTCTAGAGGATTTATCCAGTGCTGTCAGTGGTGTATTAAAGTCCCCTACTATGATTGTATTGTTGTCGATCTCTCCTTTGACATCTTCCAGGAGTTTTTTTTATGTATTTGGTTGCTCCTGCATTGGGTGCATATATGTTTATCAGGGTTATATCTTCTTGTTGTATTAATCCCTTTAGTATTATGAAGTGGCCTTCCTTATCTCTTGTTATGGCCTTCACTTGAGGTCTATTTTGTCCGATATAAGTGTTGCTACCCCAGCTTTCTTTTCATTTCCATTTGCATGAAAGATACTTATCCATCCCTTCACTTTCAGTCCGTGTGAGTCCCTTCTTCTGAGGTGGGTCTCTTGTAGACAGCAAACGGATGGGTCATGTTTTTTTATCCATTCAGCCACTCGATGTCTTTTGGTTGGAGCATTTAGTCCGTTTACGTTTAAAGTTATTATTGAAAGGTAATTGTTTGTAGCCATTTCTTTTTGTGTGTGGCTATTTTCTTTCTGAGCTTTTTTTTCTTCTTTTTATACCAGTCCCTTTAGCATTTCTTGCATTGCTGGCTTGGTGGTGATAAACTCCCTTAGCCTTTTTTTGTCTGTGAAGCTCCTTATTTCCCCTTCAATTTTGAATGATAGCCTTGCTGGATAGAGTATTCTTGGATTCAGTCCTTTGCTTTGCATCACTTTGTAAATTTCTGTCCATTCTTTTCTGGCCTGATGTGTTTCTGTTGAGAAATCATTTCACAATCTATTGGGAGATCCCTTGAATATAACTTTCCGTCTCTCTCTTGCAGCCTGTAAGATTCTCTCTTTGTCCTGAACATTTGCCACGGTAATTATGATGTGTCTTGGTGTGGGTCTTTTCAGGTTCACCTTGTTTGGGACTCTCTGTGCTTTTGTGACTTTTTTCTTCCCCACCTCAGGGAAGTTTTCTGATATTTCTTCAAATAGGTTTTCTAATCCTTGTTCCTCTTTCTGTGGTTGCAGGACCCCTAATATTCGTATGTTGTTTCATTTCATGTTGTCCCAAAGCTCCCTTAGGTTCTCCTCCTGTCTTTTAATTTTTTTCTGCAATTGCAGTACAGTTTGGGTGTGTTTTGCTTCCTTGTCTTCTAATTCACTAATTTGGTCCTCCTCTTCTCCTAGTCTACTGTTGATACTTTCCATGGTGTTTTTTACTGCAGCTATATCACTCTTCATTTCTTCTTGGGTCTTACATAATTTATTGATTTTTTTCGTCTGTTTCTTGTTGCTTCTTGCATAAGTTGATGATTTTTTCCTCCATCTGGTTTATGCACTCTAGGACCCTTATTCTGAATTCTTTTTCTGTCATGTTGAATGCCTCTGTATCACTTAGCTGCTTTTCTGGCGAGTCCTCCTTTTCTTTCCTTTGGGGGTTTCTTTGTCTACCCATGTTTGATCTCACTGACATATCTAGATGTTGAGTCATTTAGTGGCTGCTCCCTGGGTAGCAGTGGCTCTTCTGGCTGTGGTTGCTCCTCGGGCGGTTGCAGTAGCACCTCTCCTCACTTGGCAGCAGCTCCTCTGGTGGGTGCTGTTCACAGCTGTGGTGGCTCTTCTGGCTTGTTGGGGGAGGCTTCACGTACAGCTGTTGTTCCTCAGACAGATCAGGAGGCTGCTGTTGCTTGGATCTGCTGCATTGATTTAAAGGCCCAAAATACAACACAACAAGGCACAACATACCAGGCACTCAACACAAATGTATTCACGATATTAATAACCCCAAATAAAGGTGACCACCCAAATTAAGAGAATTAGAGGATAAGGAAGAAAGAAGAGAAAAAGAGAAAAGAGAAAAAAGGAAAGAAAAAAGAAAAAGAAAAAAAAAGGAGTGTAAAAATGAAATTGGGAAAAAGGAGGGCAATAAAAAGAAAAACAAAGAGCAAAAAGAGAGAATGAAGTAGAAGAGGGGAAGAGACTATTTAAATGAGGAAAAAACTCTGACAGAACCACCACTAATCCCAATAATTTCCAGCAACAGATCCCTGGAGATGAATGCAAACTACAAACAACCAATAATATCAAGTGAGGCAAGGGAAAACAGAAGCACAAAAATAACTGGGGGGGGGGGGGGGAGGAAGGACCAGCAGAAAAAAATAAAAAGAAAAAGCAAAACTACCTTACAACCAGTCCTGAAAAAAAAAGAAACAAACAAACAAAAAAACAATATACTCAACAATCAAGAAAACAGCAACAAAACAATAGAAAGATAAAAGAAGAAAAAAAATTTGGATAGTGAAGAAAGTTAAGGGAGAGATGTATGAGGATTTAGAGCAGTGGATTGGAAATAGGATTTATAAGTAGGGTGAAATTTTTACAGGGGGTAAAAAGAAGGAATAGGGAAAATCTAAAGCAGGAATAGGGTAAGAGAAACAGGACAACAAAAGGGGAAAATTGAGGAAGACGGTTTTAGCAAAGAGGTAAAATTGAGGTAGAGAAAAATGATGCTAAAGGAATGATGAAAATAGAACAGAGAACACTAATCCCAAAATAAAATAAAGAGAAAATAAAATGGCACTTTAAAAAATGGTAACATGGTAGCAGTAATAATACTGCTTAAAAATAAAAATGTAGTAATTGAAAGGGTAAAATCAGGTGATGGAAAAAGAAAAAAAAATAGTTTCTTAGTTAAAAGGTGAAAAAATAATAAAAAAAAATTTGCAGTAGTCAAGGTCCTTCGGTTCTTCTACTCTTCAGTCTGGCTCGCCTTAGTCCTGCCAGATATTCAGGAGAGTGTTGAATTTCCCTGCGATACACTGTTCCTCCGTGTTGTAAACCACAGTCCTGATTCTAAAGCAGGCCGTATTTGTTTCCCAGACTACCTTAATTTGTATTTACTTAAGAGTCAGTTTGTGGCTCAGCCTCTGGGTGGCAGTGTTTCTGGATTGACCTCCGAGGCTATACAGCCTCTCCATCCAAAAGATGGAGTTTATTTTTCTATTGCACTTAAAACTGGTTTGAGGAAGTCCACTGTCCAGAGCTGGTTCATTAATTGTTACCCTGCCCTGTTTCCCAGATGAAACAAAGACGACTTTCCCCTGCAGTCTCTGCAAGTGTCCCCAACTGGGAAATCCCATGCACTGGGTTTAATAATCAAACGCAAAGATTTTAGGAGAAGAGAAAGAATAAAAAAAGAAAAAAAAAACAAAACAAAACAAAACCAAAAAAAAAACAAGAGCCTGCAGAGTTGCGCAAATTCGCAACCCTGCACCTTCCAGCCCACGCAGTCTCTTCCGCGCACCCTCTCTCTCCTTACATTGAGTAGCCTGCACAGTGGCAAAATCTGAGGTTGCCTTTTGGCTAATTTTAAGCGTTCCCTTCTGCCAGCAGCCCTGTGGGAGCTCTTCCACACGCTGGCCCCAAAGGCCACGGTCTTTGTGGGGCGCAGACCTTCCCATGCACACTCCTCTCCCCAACCTGAATTGCCAACTGTACCTTCAGGCAAGATCTGACCTTTCCGTGAGAAGCAGGACTCCATGTAGTCGCGCTGTCCCAGATCCAGTGTCTCTGGGTTAGCAGCCGATCTCTGGATGCCGGGTCTTTGGGTGTACAGTATACGTTTCCAAAAAACAGCCACTCAAGATGGCCTCCATGGTGTTTTTGATTGTAGCTATATCACTTTTCATTTCTTCCTGATTCTTGCATAGGTTGTTGATTTTCTCATCCATCCAGTGAATGAATTGTACAACCATTACTCTGAATTCTTTTTCTGTCATGTTGCATGCTTCAATTTCATTAATTTCCTTTCTTGGCGACTCCTCATTGTCTTTCCTCTGGGTGTTGTTTCGTCTCTTCATTCTGATTATCTCTCGATGGTTCAAACGTTGAGTTGCATGGGCCTGGGCCGTGTGCAGTGGGAGCCTCACACCACCCCAGTGTCACTGAAGAGCTTTGACACTAAGATGTGTTGTTGTTGTGGCGTGGTGGGAACCAGGCTCGCTCAGAGTCAGTGTTGCCAGCGCTCAATGTGGCCTTGTGTGCGCCCTTAGAATCAGGGACCCTGCCTGCACCGTGCTGAAATAGAGACCCCCCGCCCCCCGGAGCGTGTTGAAAATCAGTCAAGTCACTGGTGCTTGGTGCTTCCTCCTGCCCAGAGAATCGGGGTCCCTGGGCCCACGCTATGCGAGACAAATTCCCGGTGTTTCTGCGATTGCTGCCAGCCCAGGGCTCCTGAAGCTGGCAATGCATGCAGGATCAGTTCCTGGTGTTTGTGCGTTTGCTCCCAGCCCAGGACTCCTGAAGCCAGCACTACGTGGAACCAGTTCCAAGGTGCTTGCGCACTTCCAGGCTAAAGTTCCTGTAGCAGCACTGAGGCCCAGGCAAGGGGTGGGTCTATCAGTTACTATGGCACTGCCCACGAGCCTGCAGGGAGGGGCATGGGCTCTGTTACTCACGGATCTGCTACGGGGATTTCTGAACTTTTGGTGTCCGCAGGTCTGTAGCTGTGGTCACAGGTCTCTGTCCCCAGAGGCTGCAGGGTCCTGGTATGCATCTGAGATCAGACTGGGTGGTGCTGAGGCCAGGATCCTAGTCTCAAGCAGCTCTGTTTCCCAAGATGGCGTGGTCACTGTGCCCGTGCTGGCCACCCAGGATTGTCTGCGCAGGGAGCGGGGCTCCGCCGTCTAAGACTGCCCGGTTTAACAGCCCCTTAGAAGACCTGCAGAATCTAACTGTCCCTAGCTCATATACACACACACCACACACATCCACACACTCCTCTATCACTCCCTCGCACTCTCACACTCTCTCCTGCCCTACCTTCCTGCTGGTCGCCATTTTTCCGAAACCTCTCTTTTCTTTATTTATGTATTATTTATTTATTTATTTATTTGTTTATTTATTTTGGATCACCATGCTTGATCTTGATTTGATTTATTTTTTTTCAAGAAAAACAATTTTAAATATAATAATGTTGCATGCAATAAACATTAATGTTTCAAAAAAACTATTTTAAATATAATAATGTTATATACAATAAACATTAATATTTCAAGAAAAACAATTTTAAATATATTACATACAATAAATATTAATCTTTCAAGAAAAAGATTTTAAATATAATAATACTAGAGGCCCGGTGCACAAAATTCGTACACTCAGGACAGGGAGTGGGGGAGGGGGGTCCACCAGCCAAGCCTGTGCCCTGTCACAGTGTGGGAGCCCCACGATTGATCGCCCCAAAGAGGTAGGCCCCGCCCACCCACCTGGGGCTCCTCGATGGATTGCCCCAAAAAGATAGGCCAGAGCCAGAGGTCCTCCCTCCGCACCACACAGAGCTGGGAGGCAGGACCCCCAGGACACAAAGGCAGGCCTTGCCTTGCGGAGCTGGGTGACCCCCAGGCAGGCCTCACTGCACGGAGCTGAAAGGAGGCAGGACCCCCAAGGCAGGTCTCACCACGCACAGCCAGGGTACCCCCAGGCAGGCCTCGCCTCACAGAGGTGGAACTCCCAGGCA
This sequence comes from Myotis nattereri, assembly GCF_964212035.1. Lineage (NCBI taxonomy): Eukaryota > Metazoa > Chordata > Mammalia > Chiroptera > Vespertilionidae > Myotis > Myotis nattereri. Next base: position 95,779,707 of record NC_138076.1, on the reverse strand, counting down.
GGCTCCATGCCACACATGCAGCATCAAGCCCAGCCCCGCCCGCCTGCGCACACCCGCTGTGCTCGCATTCATCTTGTGATGGCATGAGGCATCACAGCGTGATGACTACTTAGGCTTTTGTTAGTAAGAATTACCAAAACTGTACTAACAGTATAATATCACAAAAGTTGTAAGAAATATTAAAAATCTGCAAATAATAAGATTACTTCTTTTATATTCTAAAATATTTTTTTCTTCTGGCTCTATTTTTGTTCATCAGTTTATGTTGTTCATTATATTCCACAAATGAGTGAAATCTTGTGATATTTATCTTTCTCTGACTGGCTTATTTCACTTAGCATAATGCTCTCCAGGCCCATCCATGCTGCTGCAAATGGTAAGAGTTCCTTCTTTTTTACAGCAGCATAGTATTCCACCATGTAGATGTACCACAGTTTTTTCATCCACTCCTCTGCTGGTGGGCACTTAGGCTGTTTTTTGAAAGCGGATATACAGAAGGCCAAGAGACATGAAAACATGCTCAAAGTCACTAATCATCTGAGAAATGCAAATCAAAATGACAATGAGGTATCATCTCACAACTGTCAGAATAGCTATCATCAACAAATCAACAAACAACAAGTGCTGGTGAGGATGTGAAGAAAAAGGAACCTTCTTGCACTGCTGGTGGGAATGCAGAGTGGTGCAACCACTGTGGAAAACACTATGGAGTTTCCTCAAAAAATTAAAAATGGAACTCCCATTTGACCCACTAATCCCACTTCTAGGAATATATCCCAAGATCAGAAACACAATCAGAAAGGATATATGCACCCCTATGTTCATAGAAGCACAATTTACAATAGCTAAGATTTGGAATCATCTTAAGCGCCCATCAGCAGATGAGTGGATTAAAAACCGTGGTACATCTACACAATGGAATACTACCCTGCTGTAGATAAGAAAGAACTCTTACCATTTGCAACAGCATGGATGAACCTGGAGAGCATTATGCTAAGTGAAATAAGCCAGTCAGAGAAAGATAAATATCACATGAACTCACTCATTTGTAGAATATAATGAACAACAAAACTGATGAAAAAATATAGACTTAGAGACAGAGAAGCATTGAACAGACCACCAAACCTCGGAGGGAAGGTGAGGTGGTGGGGAGGGGTAAGAGATCAACCAAATGACTTGTATGCATGCATATAAGCATAACCAAAGTACACAGACACTAGGGGATGAGGGAATGTGCTGTTGGGTAGGAATGGCCAGGGAGAGGTCAATGGGGGGAAAAGGAAACATATGTAATATTTTAAACAATAAAGAATTGAAAAAATAAATAAAAAGTAAATAAAATACATATACTCCCATTACTTCCCTCCCAATACTCAGTGTTTATTAATGTGTATATAACATTATTTATTTTTCTGTTCATCTACCTCCTTATATAATGATCCTAATATATAAAAACCCTGAGTCCATCACAACTGGAGGCTCAACCAACCGGAAGTCAGTCCTACAGTCAGCATTGGTTTGCACTGACTGCTACGGCAGCAGGCGCGATGACCCAGCACTGACTGCTGAGCGGGCTGTGAATCAGGCCTGGAGAGAGGCCTGAAGAGAGAAGCAGGGTCTGATCCGCAGCCTCTGTGGCAGCTGTTGATCAGCACTTGCCTCTCTCTTTCTCTCCAGACCTGGCCAGCAGCCGTGCCTCCATTTCTCTTCAGGCCTCCACCTGGGCTACTGATCAGCCCCGCCTTTCTGATCAGGCCCTATTGATAGGCCCAGAGATGCTGACTGGCATAGAAACTGACCAATCAGAACCAAATCTGGGTGAAGTGTGAGGAGCCAATGGCTGTCTAGGAGGCAGAGCTTTTGATGCTGACTGACATAGAAACCAACCAATCAGAACCAAATTGGCCAGCAGAGGAGGGCAGTTGGGGGTGAGATCAGGCCAGCAGGGGAGGGCAGTTGGGGGCGAGATCAGGCCAGCAGGGGAGGGCAGTTGGGAGCCATCAGGCCCACAGGGGAGGGCAGTTGGGGGTGACCAGGCCTGCAGGGAAGGGCAGTTGGGGGTGAGTTCAGGCCGGCAGGGGAGAGCTGTTGGGGTGATAGGGCCGGCAGGGGAGCAGTTAGGTGTTAATCAGCCCAGAAGGGGAGCTGTTAGGGGGTGATCAGGCTGGCAGGCAGGCGAGTGGTTAGGAGTCAGCAGTCCCAGATTGTGAGAGCGACGTCTGATTGCCAGTTTAGGCCTGATCCCAAAGGGCCTAAACTGGCAGTCAGACATCCCCCGAGGGGTCCCAGATTGGAGAGGGTGCAAGGTGGGCTGAGGGACACCCCTCCAGTGCACAAATTTTGTGCACTGGACCTCTAGTTAAGTTATAAATAAGGAAGGAACTGGTCTTATTCATCATTAAATTTCAAAACTGGAATATTATGTGGCATATAGTACATGCTTAACAAATGTTTATTGAACAAATGAGTAAATGAGATCAGGCATCTGTGTACTTAATTGAGTTCTTGGCTTACTGGGCCTCCCCCTGACTCTGGACATTTTGTTGTTCTTGTAATCCTCACCCGAAGATATTTTTCCATTACTTTTAGATAGCATGGCAGAGAAAGTGAGAGAGAGAAAGAGAGAGAGAGAGAGAGATTGATGTGAGAGACACATCAATTGGTTGTCTCTTGCATATGCCCCAACTGGGCCAAGAATAGAACCTGCAACTCAAGTAGGTGACCTTGACTGGGAATCAAACCTAGGGTATCTGGGCCAATGCTCTAACCCAGGGGTGGGCAAACTTTTTGACTCGAGGGCCACAATGGGTTCTTAAACTGGACCAAAGGGCTGGAACAAAAGCATGGATGGAGAGTTTGTGTGAACTAATATAAATTCAAAGTAAACATCATTACATAAAAGGGTACGGTCTTTTTTTCAATAGTTTTATTCATTTCAAACGGGCTGGATCCGGCCCACGGGCCGTAGTTTGCCCACAGCTGCTCTAACCACTGAGCAACATGGACTAGCGCCGCACATATTTATTCAGTTACACCAGTTCAACATTAGACTAGACAACACATTGTCTCTTTTCTATTTTATGATGATTTGGGGACTTATCAGATTCATGGGGATGTTTTCCCTGGAGAGGGGATGTATTTATACAGAGGCCACATGATGTGGTCAAAAGCTTGGGCTCTGAAGTCACATAGACTGACATGAATCCTACCCCCAATACTTGACAGTGGTGTGACCCCATCAATGTTACTTAGTCTCTTTGAACACCAGGTTCCTCCATTACCAAATGGAGACAATAATGGTTCCTATCTCATAGTATAATTGTGAGAATTAAATAAGAACTTTAATGCACAAAAACTCATAGTTAATGTTGAGCTACTTCCCATTATACATATTTTTCCAGGTCCTAAATGACTATAGTCTAACTGTCCAAGAAGGGAGACAATGGATTGATGAAAATGGACATGAAGAACTCCCTGGGGGCCCAGCCCAAACCATGTGAGACTCTCCCGGTGGATCCCAGAAGCTGCTCCTGACAAAGGCTCCCTCAGTGATTCTAATGAAGCTGAAGTTTGGGGACTACTCACCCAATCCTCTTCAGTTTCAGAGGAGAAGACTGAGACCCAGTTTTCCTCCCAGCTGGTGCCATGCTTGCTCAGCCACACGGGATGGTCTGTGAAGCACAGGCTAGGTACATTTTCCCAAGATGCATGGATTTGGGGAAGGCAGCCTTGGCCAGTGCTGCTCAGTATCAGGATGCCAGTGCAGAGAGCTCAGACCACCTTGGCCAGCGGGAGCTCACTATGCAGCTGGGATCAGGTGAGGGACAGTCACTTCCATCATCACCTACTCAATCTCCAATCAGGGAGGCCCCAGGAGCAGGAGAGTCCCTGCAGTGTGGTTCCCTGTCAGACAGGATTGCCTGGCCACCTGGGGGCAGGAAAGAACAGAGGAGTCACCCAGCTCCCCAGAGTGTTCATCCCAGTGCAAATCCCCTTCATCCTGGGACCATTTACGCAGCGCCATGGGACCAGATTCAGGCTGCTCAGCATCTGAAGTGCATTTGGCCTCTGGAATTCCTTAAGAGCCAATCTGGGCTACTGTAGGCCAACTTTAAAAGGGGACAATTCAGGAAAGGCTCCAAAGGTTCCCAGGTTCCTGTGAAGACAAAGAGCCTGGTAGTGGGATCCAAGTCTTTGTTCTGTTGCAGGGCAAGCCCTTTAGCCTAACAGGACCCCCAGTGAGGTCCCGTGTCCCGCCCAGCTCCCCACCTGCTTCCACCAGATACCCCGCATTCTTCTGGCTAAGTTCTCCCTAATCCTAATGGAGAAAACATACTGCTTTTCTATTATGTTTATAGTCAGCTCATGTGTAGTCACTGCTTCACTTGTCTGACTAGTGTGCCAGGCTCTGTGCTGTGCTCTGAGATTCACAGGCGAGTGAAAGGTGAGTGGTGCTGTCAGATAGACAGTCACGGAACAGCCATGAAGCAGAGTGATGGACAAATGGCCACCTGGAATGCCAGAGTGGCTGGGAGTCAGGCAGAGCAGGGTCAAGGACAGGCTCTGCTCCTTACCTGACCCAGGGACCTGAGCAAGTCACTTAACTTATCTAAGTTTTTTTAAAACATTGTAGCAAAACATACATATCATACAATTTGCCATTTAAGTGTACAGTTCAGTTGTACTGAGTACATTCACGTTGTTGTGCAACCATCCCCATCATCCATCCACATAAAGTTTTCTCCTTCCAAACTGAAACTCTTTTACCCACTAAACACCAATGTCCATTCTCTCTCCCTGCAGACCCTGGTACCCACCATTCTTTCGGTCTGTGAGAATTTGACTGCTCTAGGGACCTCATATAAGTGAAATTATACAGTATTTATCTTTTTGTGACAGATTTATTTCACTCAACATAATGTCCTCCGGGTTCATCCACATTGTAGTGTCTGCCAGAATTTCATCTCAGATATTTTTATCTACTTCTGTGCAGAATGGTGATGATTTATAATTCTCCAGAGAGAATATAGTAAGAATCAGGGATAAAACACGTATAGCTCTGTCACAGAGCAGATAAGTGAAAGATAGTATAATGAAATGTGGAAAGAGTCTGCAAGCAAAATAGAAAGAGTCAAATCTACCTGTTCATTTGGGGCTGTGAGGTTTGGGGACTTCCTTCAGAAGCTGCCCACAGTAATATGAAGGTGCGGGAAAGTGTGTGGCCAGGCTGTGGCTTGTGAGCCTGGCTTCATTCTTCCCAGGAGGTATGTGCTGAGGTGGAATGGAATGCAAGGTAAAGAGGGTATGTTTCATCCCATGGTCTGTGATGGTTTTCCAACACTGGAAACTCATGAGGATGAAAGGCCTACCAGGTGCTGAAGGCAGTCCCATAGGCTGTGGGAGGAAGTGGGTGAGGCTTCCCAGAGGCCCCTCCCCATACCTTGATTCCAGGAAGGAGACCACAGCAATGAGAGGCCATTTCCTTTGGGAGTACTACAAGCACCAGATCATCAGGTGTAGAGGAAGCAGCAAGAATCATGTGAAGAGGCAGCAGAGGTGACAACAGTCAGTAAATAGGATGTTTGCCATGATCCAGATGCTCTCTGTGGGTCTTGGATTCTACTAGTCACTGTTGGGAAGATCTCTACACTCCCTCAGGGAGTGAAGACTGTCTTGGGAAAAGTAGTTACCAGGAATGTCCCAAAAGCCAGGAATACAAGCAGCACTTGCCTTGTCTAAAGCCAAGCTCTGCTTATGCTAATATGCCATGGAAGTCAATTTGAAGGGACAGAGACACCTCTGAAGAAAGAACCAAAGGGAAAAGGGCCAGATAATCTAAGAAAAACAAGCAAGCCTTTCTGCCTTATCTACCACCAAAGCCTCTCAGAAGAGGAATCTGGCCACCATGAGCTAGAGCAAACAGACATGACAGAGGCAAGATTGCTTGCAGCTCCAAGATCTTGCTGTAATAGAGCCATGGTATGGAATAAATCTTGTTATATAATATTAAAGAATAACAGAAGAAATACAAAATGATGAGAAAGAAAACAAGCAGATTTGGAAAAATAACCAATAGAACTTCCAAAATAAAAAATATAATAATTGAAATTTAAAACTAAAAGAAGAGTTGAAAAGCAAAAGAGACAAGTAAAAGAAAGTGAGTGAATTGGAAAACGATCTGAGGATTGGAAGGTATGTATGATCCTATCTAATAAAGAGGGAATATGCTAAATGATCCTCATGCCATCGCAAAGATGGTGGCGCCCACAGGCAATGAGGGAATATGCTAATTGACTGCCCCACCCTCAAAGATGGTGGCGCCCACAACCAATAAGGAGGAAATATGCTAATTGACTGCCACCCTCTCAAAGATGGCAGCACCCACATCAATAAGATGGCGGCGCCCAGAGGGGACTCTGCCTCCAGAGTCCCCCAGTCCCCTCAGCCCCCCAGCCACCCAGGGCCGGCCTGAGGTGCAGGCAAGCCTCGGATGTTGGCTGCCCAGCTGCCCAGGGCCACCCGAGGCTCAGATAACCAGGGCTGGCCAAGGCTTGCGCTGCCAGCAGTGGCAGCAGCAGAGGTGTGATAGGGGCATCGTCTTCCTCTTATCACCGGTCGCCTCCCACCTCTGAGGGTTCCTGGACTGGGAGAGGGGCCAGGCCAGGTTGAGGGACTCCCCTCCAGTACATGAATTTTCATGCACCAGGGAGTAGTAGAATATAAAAATAAAACAAGAATGTTTAATATATATCTAATAGGGATTCCAGAAGTAAACAATATGGAAAATAAGGGAAAGAAAATATTCAGAGACCATTTTCCAGGACCAAGTGGTATCTACAGTACCACCTTTAGACCCAGGTGAGAAGGTGCCCTGCCCTGGGCCCTGCACCTCAGGGAGCCCTGGTGCTTTAGAGTGTCTTCCTTGAAATTTTCTACATCTCCCTTTTAGGTGAGGACTGAAAAGAAAGGTAGCAATGTTTAACAGGGTGCCCAGAGCCTGGAATAAGAGCAGTGTGGACCACCACAGCCCTATTTCTTTCCTTCAAGACATTCTCTGACTTATAGAGACAGATGCTCCAAAGATTTTCAAGTCTTCCCCCTTGGGTTTACCTGGGGCCCTATGGCTGGGACTTGGCCTCAATAAGTGGCCTGCAGGGTGGGTCACTCAATTGGACAAAGAAGAACTTTTTCTCTTGAGATCATATGTGATTGAGCTGACAAAATGATGCTGACATGCTGGTTTTGTTGAGTCTATTGATTTAAATAGACAAGGACTCCACAAAAAGTATTTGTGCAGGACCCCACATATCCTCTCATTTTTTAATAGTAGCAAATGTCCATGAATCACACTGTTAGCCTGAGGTTACAGATCATAAATGATAGAGAGCTTCTTTAAAGCAATCAGAGAGGAAAAACAATTGCTTAGGAAGGAATGACAGCTTCCCTTACCAAGAGCCTTCAAGAACAGTCAAGGTCTGATGGCTTTGGAACAATATTTTCAAAATGCTGAAGAACACTGTCCACCTAGAAATCTGTATCCAGGTAAAATTTAATTTAAAATATGTATCCAGGTAAAATAAAATCAAATACATAAAAAACTTCTGGAAGACATAAAGGGAGAGATTGATAGCAATACAGTCATAGTAGGGGGCTTTAATGCCCCACTATAACCATTGGACAAATCCTCTAAACAAAAAAATCAGCAAAGAAACATCAATCCTAAATGATGCACTAGATCAAATGGAATTAATTGACATCTTCAGAACATTTCACCACAAAGCCACAGAATATACATTCTTCTCAAGTGCACATTTTCAAAGATAGACTATATATTGGGTCACGCACAAAGTTTCTTCAAATTCAAGAAGATAGAAATCATATCAAGCACCATCTCAGACCACAATGGCATAAAACTAGAAATCAACAATAAAAACAATAAAAAAAATCAAACACCTGGAGGCTAAATAGCATGCTATTAAACAATGACTGGGTTACCAGAGAGATCAAAGAAGAAATAAAAAGCATCATGGCAACAAACAACAATGAAAACACAACAATCCAAAATCTATGGGACACAGTGAAAGCAGTCTTGAGAGGGAAGTTCATAGCTCTACAGGCCTATCTCAAAAAACAAGAAACAATGGTAATAAATTATCTAACCCTACAACTCAAAGAGTTAGAAAGAAAGCAACAAGAAAAGCCCAGTGTAAGCAGAAGGAAGGAGATAATAAAGATCAGAGCGGAGATAAACAACACAAAGACCAAAAAAACAATACAAAAGAGCAACAAAACCAAGAGCTGGTTCTTTGAAAGGATAAACAAGATTGATGAGCCTCTAGACAGGCTCACCAAGAAGCAAAGAGAGAGGGCCCAAATAAACAAAATCAGAAATGAAAGAGGTGAAATAACAACTGATCCCAGAGAAATACAAACAATTATGGATAAATACTATGAACAACTCTATTCCAACAAAAAGGACAACCTAGATGAAATGGAAATATTCTTAGAAAAATACAAGCTCCCAAAACTCAACCAAGAAGAGTAAAAAAACCTGAATAGGTCGATAACTACTGAAGAAATTGAAACAGCGATCAAAAACCTTCCAGCAAAGAAAAGCCCTGGTCTGGATGGCTTCACAGGAGAGTTCTACTAAGCATTCAAAGAAGAACTAAAATCTATCTTACTCAGACTATTCCAAAAAATTCAAGAGGAAGGCACACTTCCAAGCTCTTTCTAAGAAGCCAGCATCACCCTAATCCCAAAACCAGATAAAGACACCACAAGAAAAGAGAACTATGAGCCAATGTCCTTGATAGATGCTAAAATCCTTAACAAAAGCCTAGCAAATCAGATTCAGCAATACATTAGAAAGATCATACACCATGACCAAGTGGGATTTATTCCAGGAATGCAAGGATGGTTCAATATCTGCAAATCAATAAATGTGATACATCACATAAACAAACTGAGAGACAAAAATCACATAATCATATCAATCGATGCAGAAAAAGCATTTGACAAAATCCAACAACCTTTCTTGATAAAAAATATAAGCAAAGTGGGAATAGAGGGATCATACCTCAACATAATAAAAGCCCTATATGACAAACCCACAGCCAACATCATACTCAATGGGCAAAAACTAAATCCATTTCCCATAAGAACAGGAGCAAGACAGGGATGCCCACTTTCACACTCTTGTTTGACATAGTACTAGAAGTACTAGCCATAGTGATCAGACAAGAAGAAAAAATAAAAGGCATCCAAATTGGAAAAGAAGAAGTAAAACTGTCCATATTTTCAGAGGACATGATATTATACATAGAAAACCCCAAAGACTCTATCAAAAAACTATTAGACCTAATAAATGAATTGGGCAATGTAGCAGGATACAAAATTAACACCCAAAGATCTATGGCCTTTTTATACACCAATAATGAACTCACAGAAAGAGAAATGAAAAAAAAAAAACAAACAATCCCATTTACCATTGCACCAAAAAAAATTAAGATACCTAGGAATAAACTTAACCAAGGACGTAAAAGACTTGTACTCGGAAAATTATAGGACATTGAAAAAAGAGATAGAGGAAGACATAAACAAATGGAAGAACATACCATGTTCATAGATTGGTAGAATCAACATCATCAAAATATCCATACTACCTAAAGCAATCTATAGACTCAATGAATTACCTATTAAAATACCAATGGTATATTTCAAAGATCTAGAACAAACTCTCCAAAAATTCATCTGGCATAAAAAAAAAAGACCCCAAATAGCCACAGCTATCCTCAGAAAGAAGAACAAAGTTGGAGGGGTCACAATACCAGACATCAAACTATATTACCAAGCTCAGTTCTCAAAATTGCCTGCTACTGGCACAAGAAGAGACATATAGACCAATGGAACAGAATAGAGGACCCAGAAATTGACCCAAGCCATTATACCAATTAATATTTGACAAAAGAGGCAAGAACATACAATGGAGTCAAAACAGCCTCTTTAATAAATGGTGCTGGGAAATTCGGTCAGATACATGCAAAAAAAAAAAATGAAACTAGATTACCAACTTACTCTATACACAAAAATAAACTCAAAATGGCTTAAGGACTTGAATGTAAGATGGGAAACCATAAAAATCCTACAAGACTCCATAGGCAGCAAAATTGCAGACATTTGACATAGAATATCTTTACAGACACAAATCCTAGGGCAAGAGAGACTAAGGAGAAAATAAACAAATGGGATTACATCAAAATAAAAAGCTTCTGCACAGCAAAAGAAACCATCAACAAAACAACAATAAAGCCCACTGTATGGGAGAACATATTTGCCAATGTTATCTCCGATAAGGGTTTAATCTCCAACATTTACAGGGAACTCATACAACTCAACAAAAGGAAAATAAAAAAATCCAATCAAATAATGGGCAAAGGACCTAAATAGAGTCTTTTTGAAAGAGGACACTCAGAAAGCCAAGAGACACATGAAAACATGCTCAAAGCCACTAATCATCCAAGAGATATAAACCAAAACGACAATGAGGTACTACCTCACACCTGTCAGAATGGCTATCATCAACAAATCAACAAATGACAAGTGCTGGAGAGGATGCAGTGAAAAAGGAACCCTCCTTCACTGCTGGTGGGAATGCACACTGGTGCAGCCATTGTGGAAAACAGTATGGCATTTCCTCAAAAATTTAAAAATGGACCTGCCATTTGATCCAGTAATACCACTTCTAGGAATATATCCCAAGAAAACAAAAACACCAGTCAGAAAGGATATATGCACCCCTATGTTCATAGCAGCACAATTTACAATAGCCAAGATTTGTAAACAGCCTAAATGCCATCAACAGATGAGTGGATTAGAAAACTATGGTACATCTACACAATGGAATACTATGCTGTTATAAAAAAGAAGGAATTCTTACCATTTGCAGGAGCATGGGTGGAACTGGAGAGCATTATGTTAAGTGAAATAAGCCAGGAAGTGAAAGAAAATCACCACATGATCTCACTCATTTATGGATAATAAAGAACATTATAACCTGATGAACAAAAAGATAAATACAGAGGCAGAGAAGCATGGAACTGACTGTCCAATTACAGCGGGAAGGCTGGGGATTGTTGGTGGGGGGAGGTAAGAGATCAACCGAAGGACTTGTATGCATGCATATAAGCATAACCAATGTACACAAGACACTGGGGGTGAGGGGTGAGGGCATGTGCAGGGGTTTGGGAGGCCGGGGGAAGGTCAATGGGGGGGGGGGGGAGACATATGTACTACTATCTGTAATACTTTAAACAAAAAAATAAAATTAAAAAAAACAACACATCTTTCACCACTCATGGAGCCTCACTGAGGAAACAAAGAATTTTATTCAAGGAGGAAAAAAAGAGAAATTAACCTGGAAGGAAAGAATAAGGTGAAAGAAATAATTGAGCAAATAAAAATTAATATCTGGGCAATCAATATGAATTTGCTATATAAAATAATAATTATAATATGTCTGATAGAAGATTTGAAAGCAATATGGGGGTTTATTCTCCTAATATTGGTGAGGTGGGTGTGTACACATGTTAAAATACATCAAATATGTCATTATTCTTTTTGTCAATTTTACCTCAATAAAACTTTAAATAAACAAAGAAAAGTGGAACTAAAATTCTCAGCAGTAAGAGTCTGAATGATGAATGAGATGAGAGTTAAACTTTCTAAGGTCTTTATGTTATTCAGAAGAAGGCTAAAGCTATTAACACTAGATTTTGTTAAATCAAGTCTGATTTTAAACATTTAAGTGTCACCCACTAAAAGAAAAAAAAATAAATTACATAACTTCCAAACCACTAGAAGGAAAATATTGGAATAAGGAAAACGGAAACACCCAAAAGAAGTCAGGAAAGAGAGAAACAAAGGAAAAAGGATGGTAAATAGGAAGCATAAAATAAAATTACTAATATCTCAATAACCACAATTAGCTTAACTGTCTAAACTCAACATTCAAATGCAAAGACTATCCAAATTAAATAAAAACCAAAATCCATAGGTATTTGCAAGAGACAAACCTAAAAAAAAAAAAAAAAATGATTAATGGAAAAATGATTATAGGAAAAAATATTCAGGCAAATACTGATTTAAAGAACACTGGGATGGCTATATTAATATAAGATCAAATGAATGCAAATTAAAGCAGAATTGAATGACATAGAGAAAAAGACTACACAAAAAAATTAGTAAAACAAAGAGCTGATTATTTGAAAAGATTAATAAAATTGACAAACCCCTGGAAGATTCACTAAGGAAAAAAGATAAAAGACTTACATAAACAAAATCATAATGAAAGAGGAGAAGTGACCACAGACATCACAGATATACAAAAGTTCAACTAGAATATTATGAAAGACTGCGTGCCACCAAATGCAATAACTTATAAGAAATGGATAAGTTCCTAGAAATAAATAACCTTCCTAGACTGAAACATGAAGAATTGGAAAATCTAAATAGACCAGTGAACAGTGGGGAAATTGAAACAACCATAGAAAAATTAAAATTCACGAGTAAATTCTACCAAACATCAAAAGGAGATTTGATACCTATCTTTCTCAAACTCTTCCAAAAAATTAAAGAAGAGGCAATACTTCCTAACACATTTTATGAGGCCAACATAACCCTGATACCAAAACTTGGCAAGGATAATACACAAAAAAGAAAACTACAGACCAATTCATCTCTGATAAATACAGATGCAAAAAAATTCTATACAAAATACTAGCAAATCAAATACAACAATACATTAAAAAATAGATCACATTCAACTGGGGTTCATTCCAGGTTAAAAGGATGGTTCAACACACACAATGTAATACACCATATTAATAAAACAAAGGATAAAAATAATATGATCTTATCAATAGATGCAGAATAAGCATAAGACATAATATACATTTATGATCAAAACTCTCAATAGGTATAGAAGAAAAGTACCTCAACATAATAAAGGTCATCCATGACAAACCCACAGCCAGTATCACACTCAATGGTGAAAAATGAAAGCTTTTCCTCTAAGATAAGGAACAAAACAAGGATGCCCACTCTGATCACTCTTATTCAACATAGTGCTGGAAGTCATAGCCAGAGCAATAAGGCAAAAGAAAGAAATAAAAAGCATCCAAATTGGGAATGAAGTAGTAAAATTGTCAGTTTTTGCAGATGACATAATTCTTTTTTTTATATATTTTATTGATTTTTTACAGAGAGGAAGGGAGAGAGATAGAGAGTTAGAAACATCGATGAGAGAGAAACATCGATCAGCTGCCTCCTGCACATCTCCTACTGGGGATATGCCCGCAACCCAGGTACATGCCCTTGACCGGAATCAAACCTGGGACCTTTCAGTCCGCAGACCGACGCTCTATCCACTGAGCCAAACCGGTTTCGGTGACATAATTCTTTATATAGAAAATCCTTAAGACTCCACCAAAAACTATTAGAAACAATAAACCAATACAGTAAAGTTACAGGATACAAAATCAATGTACAAGCATTTATTGTGCTCCTTTGTTAGTAACAATGAAATTTCAGAAAAAGAAATGAAAAAAAAAAGTTTCTTTTGCAATTGCAAAACAGCATGGTACTGGCAGAGAAATAGACACACTGACCAATGGAACAGAAATGAGAGTTCAGAAATAAAACCATATGTATATGGGCAAATAATTATTTATAAAGGAGCCAAAAACACACTATGGAGAAAAGAAATTCTCTTCAATATATGGTGCTGGGAAAATTGAAAAGCCACATGTAAAAGAATGGAACTAAATTACATTTTGTCCCCATGTGCAAAAATTAATTCAAAATGGATAAAAGACCAAAATAGAAGACCTGAAACAATAAGTTACAAATTAGAAAATATATGTACCAAACTTATGGACCTTGATCATTGAGAACATTTTATGAATCTGACCCAAAGGCAAGGGAAGTAAAGCCAAAAATAAATGAGTGGGACTATATCAAACTAAAAAGCATCTGCACAGCAAAAGAAACCAACAACTAAACAAAAAGGCAACCAACCAAATGGGAGATGATATTTGCAAACACCAGCTCCTACAAGACGTTAATATCAAAAATATGTAAATAACTCGTACAACCCAGCACTAAACACATAATCCAATCTTAAAAAATGGGCAGAGGACCTGAACAGACACCTCTCCTAAGAAAACATACAAGTGGCCAGTAGATACATGGAAAGATGTTCAACTTCATTAGCTATTAGGGAAATGAAAATAAAAACTACAATATGATACCACCTCACACTTGTTAGAATGGCTATTATCAACAAGATAGGTAATCACAAATGTTGGAGAGGTTGGAGAGGAAAAGGAACCCTCATTCACTGCTGGGGGAATGTAAACTGGTACATCCACTATGAAAAACAGTGTGGAAGTTCCTCAAAAAATAAAGAATAGAGTTGCTCTATGATCCAGTAATCCCTCTTCTGGGTTTCTACCAGAAATACTCGAAAACATTTATTCTCAAAGATATAAGCCCCCCCATGTTCACTGCAGTATTATTCATGGTGGCCAAGACATGGAGACAACCAAAGTGCCCTACGATAGTGGACTGGATATAAAAGATATGTCACATATATATGGTAGAATACTACTCATCCATAAGAAAAGATGAAATACTGCCATTTCCGACAACATGGATGGACCTTGAGAATATTATGCTAAGCAAAATAAGTCAGCCAGAAAAAGCTAAGAACCATATGATTTCACTTATATGTGGGTTATAAAACTGAAACTCATAGACACATATGTTGGTTACAAAAAAGGAGGGGGTGGGGAGGTAATAAAGGGTAAAGAGGACAAATATATGGATGGTGAGGGAAGATGATTTGACTTTGTGGGGTGGGCCACAATGCGATATACAGATCATGTATCATAGAAATGTACACTTGTAACCTATATGACCCTATTGACCAGTGTCACCCCAACAAATTTTAAAAAAGACCAAATGAATTTTAAGGCAAAAAAAAAATTGTTAGGATTGTTAAAGAAGATCATTGTGAAAACTGTAAATTCTTTTAAAGACCTCTGAAGCAACTACAGAACTGCAGGCCACCCCTTGTTGGGAAGAGTTGTTCTAATGCTTGCAAGTAAGAAAAGTTGCTTGATTGGCTGGTTGGTTCTGGTTTTCATTTGCTGCTTACTGTGGCAGGAAAACCTGGGGAGCATTCAGAAAAAGCCAGCATAGTTCCTGAAGTGGCCTTAGGAGTTCTGGGCAAGAATTCCCTTTTCCTCATCACCTGTGGTTTTCCCACCCTACAGGGAATCAGACCCATCTCTTGGCAGGAGGGTATGGACTATGGTGCAGCTTCTCAGAGATAGTGACCAGTTGTGCCTTTGAAGTCACCTGAATTGCTTATAGGTGACCCTGAGTGCTATCACTCCAGACACCTTGTGTCCTGGGGCTGCTTGGGTTCTGAGTGCACCAGAGACCTCTGGCCCTGGGGAAGCTATTAAACTCAGCATTGCACTGTTTTTCAGCAGGTAAACTGGGATAATTGGTCTGATACCATTCATCTTGGTGCAAGGTGGGAAGGGGAAGAATTTCTTCTTTGTTGTGGCTGTTTTGAGGGCCTTAGGCTCACATTCCCATGAAGTCCCTCTAAGCAACAGACTGTGTTCCACTCACCCTCCCTTTGCATGACTCTGCTGGCTGAAGTTGAAATTTCTATCTACTGCACATTCGACCTCAGACACCACTGCATTTTCTCATTGGAACAAAGGGCACTCAGAACAGGTGCTATGCACCACAGAGCCTCCGAGGAGAGGAGGAGGCAGGAGCAGGTCTGCACACCCGAAGCCAAGCCTCACGTGGCACTCTGTTCCAGCAGGAGGCCGTGTCTTCCAGGTTTAGTCTAGGCCTCAGTGTTGAAAAACCTGCCTTGTCCTTCCCAGAGCCACGCAGTAGTTTTGATGGTATCCTGCTTCACAGTTGTGTGACTCAGGAATCACGTGTGGCCCTGTGCTCAGAAACTTTTAGTCATTTTTATCGTGAATTGGATCCTCAACTGGGGTAGAAACATTGGGCCTGAACTATACATTTTCATTTGATTGGCAAGACAAGGGGATGGCCAAACAAGGAGAGGCTGAAAGGAAGAGTATGATGAAGGTGAAATGAAGGGGGTGCTCTGCTACGATGAGTTGAAACATCACTTCCTCTTATCACCTCTCTGTCCCTTTGAATCAACTCTGCCTGTGTTTCTCATTTCAGATTGCCTGTTGTGCCTACTAGAACCTAGTGCCTGGAAGGGTGTTAGACAACTCTGTGCCTGGGAGCTGAGTAACCTCCTGCTTAGGAACAAGGAATGGATACCACTGCCGCTGGTTTCTCTGTGTTCAAAACATCTCAAGTCATTGTAATCTGAAAATGAAGATGAACCCTCTTTTGGAATTCCTGATATAACCTACTCAGAGAAAACCAAATTCCATCCTAAGTACAGCCAAAGCAACCAGTGACGGCTCTCAAAACGCTGGAGTGATCACCCAGAGATTAAGAGCTGGATGGCATTTATAAAGCTCTGAGGTCAGCAGCCCAGGTTATCTTGAGAAAGCCTAACTGGCAAGTCCACTTTCTCTAATTGTGGATTTTGAGAGGAGATTGGGCTCAGTCTCTACTTTCCATGCTTTAGAAACAAAGGGGCCCTGATGACCAATGTGGGGAGAGCAACGGTGGTAGAAGGAAGGTGTTGAAATTTTGGGAATCTCTAAAGATTAGGGGTTCAAAGGAACACTAGAATGTTATCTCTCTATCAGACATTGCAACATTGCAATACCTCAGCTGATTCTTTCTCAAACATAAAAAGGTACGAAAAGTATCACATTAGGGAAAATACAGGATTTTGAAAACTCCACCCAATTCTATGAGCCTTGGTCCAAATGGGGATATGGTGAGGCACTCTATCTTGCCAACTTAGAGCTATAGACTAAATCTGAAAGCTGGACAAGACCTTATATATAATGAAGTCTGGAATATAAATAGATCAATGTGGGGAAAAGTGAGACCCTGAGAAGGAAAACAACTGACTTATGATATTTTCTGTCATCACATTATAACCATAAACTCCCCACATACTCATTGACCACTAATTCATTTCAAATACCTCATCTACCACTTCTGTCACTCCGTACTGTAGGTAGCAGGCAGCTGGGGGTAGCCAGAAAGTGTCAGTAGTGCAGAAATTCAGTTCAAATGGTCCCATAGCTGAGATCTGTCCCCAGATGATTCTGAAGCTGTCTATTTAAGGTGGGAGATGAGCTTCTGAGTTGGGGGCACATGTACACCATTTCCAAAGTCTGAGATGAGATGTGTGGAGATCAAATAAGTTTCCAGGATCAAGTATGTCTGTTGCAAACCTGCTCATTTGCAATTTATGGCATGCTCCTAATCCAAAATAACTCTAAAGATGCTGAGGTAAGTGGTTATTGTTGACTAGAAGGAAAGAAGATTGTTGAAAATGATGTCCAAATGGCTGGAATCAAAGCCAGAAGATGTTGAGAGAGTCTAAATGCATTAAGGATCTCATTTTACATGAGTTGGACCTGAGCCCTTCTGTACTGTAGAACAATCCTTGTTTTATTTTTAAAGATCAGGAAGGCAATTTCCCTCCCACTCCTGTGCCCAGGAAATCTTTCTTTGTCCCACATCCCAAGCCTCAGGATTAACTATGGAGAAGTTTTATCTTAAATCTAAATGAATTCCTTTTTCTAGCATTAATCCATTTACATCATGTGAAATAAATGTCAAATAGAGCTCATCTCTGTCCTTGATACAATAATCCTCACCCACAAAAAAAAGCACAGTTAGGTCATTGTGTCTATTTCCCAGTTAAGAGGTTAGTTATGTTTTCATCAGAGGTCATATATCTGAGTCTTTCCAGCAGCTTCTATTCCGGGCCCTGGTTGGCAGGAGTAACTGAATCAGCAGCACTCCATGAAGCAAGAGGAGGTGCGTGCCATCGCTGCACAGTAAATATCTTCCGCTGCGACAGTCCTCCCTGACGGGGGTAGGCAGCTTTCCATTAACTGAAACTAAATAAGCCTCCCACTGAAGGATGAGAATAGGACACAAATCAAAAGAGGCGATAATTAAGGGCAGTAAATGAAGGGAGGTCCAATGTGGAAAAAGCACAAGGAGGACAAAAATCTCAAGCATGGCTATTAATGGCAAGGAGATAAAGTCTTTGGAAAATACAAACACCAAACAAGACCTCAGCAGAATGAAAAAAAGCCAACAAATTATATGTGAGCTTGTAATGTGATACAGACGAAACAACCACACGGGACACAAGCAATTCTGAACTGCATAGTTGAGGGATCAAGTATAGACCAAGGACCAGAGAGATTTCTCCCTGAGCTCACAGAGACCACATCCAGGGCCCTGGGACAGCAGAGAGACTCAGATGAGATGGAGGGAACTGAAAGGGAAGCAACCACTGAGAGAAAGGAGTGGGAGGCATTGGTTTTAGAAGAGAATAACCACCTAAGCTTGTGCAAGTGGTGACTAGAACAGTGAAAGACAAGCACCAGGGCAATGGGGAGGCCTGCTAAGGAAGGTCTGCAGCTGGACATGGTAAGTCAACTAAGTGATGTGACCATAGGGTGCTGGGAGACATCAAGAGGCCACAGACTCATTGGTTGGAATGGCTCTTTGAAGCATGGTGGAGACCAGGTAACATGGCAACCGTGATGGAGTCTGCACAGCAGCTGATGCAGGGGAACCCCTGAGTCTTGGGTGTGCTCAATTGGAAAGGGACTGTGGGATTTCTTCCAGCCTTTCCAAATAACCACTGTGTTGATGCCATCAAAGGCCAAAGCTCTCAAGGACTGGGCTGCCTATTCCCACCTTTGCTCAAGACCCTGACTTTGGTGAGAGGCTGCACAATAAAGATTATTCCATCGCCCTCCCACCATGCCTGATCTTTCTATAATTTCTTGTGAGCTGTTTTCTACCCATATTTTTACAAAAAGCCAACACAAGAGATGAAAGCAGTGGAAGACAGAGGAGACAACAGAGTGGCAGAGAAGGTGGGGTAGGTTCTTGGGCAGGAGGATGGGGTGGTAGAAAGCTGAGTGGAGAGGCGTGTGGGGTGGCCCTGTAGTCCAGGCCCATGGTCAGTGGCCTGTGGGTCTGGAAGGTGTGGGCAAAGAGTCAGTGGCTCCCAGTAGCCTCCAAGGGCATCAGACAGTGGGCTGAAGGCAGGTAACATCTGACTTATGATATTTTCTGTCATCACATTATAACCATAAACTACCCACATACTCATTGACCACTAATTCATTTCAAATACCTCATCTACCACTTCTGTCACTCCGTACTGTAGGTAGCAGGCAGCTGGGGGTAGCCAGAAAGTGTCAGTAGTGCAGAAATTCAGTTCAAATGGTCAGGGTCTGTTCCCGATTTCAGGCACAAGCAAGCCACAACAGCTGTATGATACTCTTGAGCCTCTCAACTTTGTGCAAATATGTATTGAGCCCAATAGGCCCATCAGAGCACTACATGCTTACAGTGCAAAAATGAATAGCATGAACCTCAGCAGGGACAGAATCTGAGGATTATACGTGTTAATGCGTGCAAAGCCCTCAGAACTCTGTGTGACAAAAAGAAAGTGCTCACTAAATGAAGGTCTTTTCTGTCATGTAGTCAGAGAACTTGGAGGAATTCCGTGATGGGGGACAAAGAGACAGCGAGCTCAGCAGCAGAACGGTTGTAAGGACTGACAGGGAGGATGAGGCAGGGAAGTGCACTGCCGAGCACCACAGGCCCTGGGCTTTAGGAGAGTCAAACAAGGAATACTTTTCCACTTCTTATTTTTTAGATTTAAACATATATGACTTTTAAAATTACATTTGAAATCGTTTTTAAATTATATGACCTACAAAACTAAAATTAAAAGACTAGTATTTTGCTGTTGTTGTTAATCCTCACCTGAAGGTATTTTTCCCATTGATTTTTGTTTTTTTAAGAGAGAGTGAAAAGGAGGGGAAGAGACAGAAAGAAAGAAACATCAATGTGAAATGTTTGGATGGTTGTCTCCTACACACACCTGGACTGAGGATCGAGCCTACAACCCAGGTACATGCTTTGACCAAAATCAAACCTGCTATCCTTCAATCCACGGGTCAACACTCTAAAGACTGAGCCAAACTGGCTAGGACAATACTCTAGTATTTTTATATTGTATAATCCAAGAGTTGTATGAAATTGTTGCTTAAACATGTATTTACTTGTGGCCAAAAGAATAAACAGAAAACAAATGTCAGAGTTTAATTATGTGGCTCAAAAATAGATAATGCTAGGGAAGCATAAGGAGAAAAAATGAGTTCTACAAAATAAGGTCACTGAAAATGGTAAAATTAGTAATCAAAGCAAAAAGTTAGCATTTTAATATGTATGAATCCTTTACCTGAATGAAAGGCTCCAGTGTCTAGCCAGGCTTGTGGCCTGGGGAGAGGGCACTAGGGTCCCTGGGAGAAGACACTTGGATCAGAACTACCTGAATTTCTAGAAATCTCTCAGACAATGAAGAAGACACTGATTTTTAAATTAATATATAATACATTGACCCATGCTTCTTAAATATACATCCTTTCCCCAAAAGCTACATGTCTGCTATGTGCTCTGGGTCTCAGTAGAGGAGACTGGGCCCTCTCTCCTCTGACTCCTGCAGTAGGAGCAGGAGAGCAGGTGGGAACAGGCCTTGATTGGCCCACATATCCTGTAGAACAGGGCGGTCAGTTCAAAGTCCCTCATCTTCCTCCAATGCTCTGCCTCAGGTGGAGAACCCTAGGTGGGCCTGGCCAGTCTCTCTTCTCTACTCTCTGATACCTGAGACCCTCATCTCTTCAGTTCATTTGCATAGCTAAGATTTGGTATAAGGCTTGGAAAGAGGAGGCCCTATTGGGCCTCAGTCATGCTTCAGCCTCGTTTCCAAAGTGCTTCGAAGCCCAGCACAAAATGTCATGCTGCTTTGATTTACATGGCCATCATATTTGGGGTGGAGTCCTCCTCGGGTTTCCCAGAGATGGCTGGTTAAGAATAGGGTATTCTAGTGACCATGGCCATAATGACCTCTTAATACTGTCAAAACCACTCAAGCAAAAACACCTAAGTCCCCAATCACAGCTGGTCCCTGAAACACTGAAAAGAGGCCCTCCTCCATCACCTAAGTGCTAATGACAGGCACAAGAGCAGTGGGACATGATGAATTCTGGAGAATTGACTTCACTACTGCCAAGCGCCCTCACTCCACCAGCCTCATTCCACATCCCCACTTGAGTCTGTCTCAGCAAGCCAAATGCTTCCTGCACCGACCCAGATAACTTAATCCTGCTCTCATGACCATGCCGCCCACAGGCCTTCCATAACTTGGAAGCCACTGCTCAAGCACTTTGTATTGGCAGAGACTATGATTAAGATGAATAAAGTGTTTTGAACACGAGATGAGGAATAGAATGGACATTGTCAAGGCCTAAAGGAGGAGCACAGAATCAAGAACAATACTGGAGAAACCAAGATGGCAGCATAGGTTAACGCCGGAGATTGCAGCCTTGAACAACCAATTCAAGGGTACACCTAAAAGACAGAACGGACATCATCCAGAACCACAGGAAGGCTGGCTGAGTGGAAATTCTACAACTAGGAGGAAAGAGAATATCATACCCAGACTCAGAGGAGGTGCAGTGCTGAAGTGAAATACTCAGGTTCGGAGTGCACACGGAGCGGGCTGGCAGCGGAGGGCGCAGTTGTTGTTTTCAATCGGGAGGGAGTTTCAGACTCTGAGCTCCAGATCCGGGGGAGTCTCTAGGGACCCAGACTCAAACGGGAGAAGCGGGACTGTCTGGCTTCGGTCGGAACTCGAAGGCAGCTTTCTCTCCGAGGTTTGAAGCGGTTGCTGGGACTCTGTGAGGCAGAGCCCCTAGGGACGGAACTGAGAGCAGCCATAACTGCTCGCCCCGGCCCGCCCTGTAGATCCCCAGGGACCCGCCCCGCCCAAGCCCTGCACAGAGCCATTTGCTGGATAGCCTCAGGCAAATGCTAGATTAGCACCGCCCTAGAGATCCAGCACAGAAGCTCTCCCACTGCAGACGCAGCTGACTCTCATAGCCAGTTAGCCTGGAGGTCAAATCACCCCCGGTATTGCTGACAACAATCAAGGCTTAACTACAACAAGACTGCGCACAAAGACCACTAGGGGGTGCACCAAGAAAAGATAAAAAAATGCGGAGACAAAGAAACAGGACACAAATGTCAGAAATGGAAGATATAGAGCTCAAAAACCACACTTTTAAGGTCTCTCAAGAACTGTCTAGAAGCTGCCGCTAAACTTAGTAAGGCCCTCGAAAAGACTGGTGAGACCACCGATAAATGTAGTGAGATCCTCAAGAAATCTAATGAGACCCTCGATATTGTGATAAAGAACCAACTAGAAATTAAGCATACACTGACTGAAATAAAGAATATTGTACAGACACCCAACAGCAGACCAGAGGAGCGCAAGAATCAAGTCAAAGATTCGAAATGCGAAGAAGCAAAAAACACCCAACTGGAAAAGCAAAATGAAAAAAGAATCCGAAAATAAGAAGATAGGGTAAGGAGCCTCTGGGACAGCTTCAAGCGTACCAACATCAGAATTATAGGGGTGCCAGAAGATGAGAGAGAGCAAGATATTGAAAACCTATTTGAAGAAATAATGACAGAAAACTTCCCCTACCTGGTGAAAGAAATAGACTTACAGGTCCAGGAAGCGCAGAGAACCCCAAACAAAAAGAATCCAAAGAGGACCACACCAAGACACATCATAATTAAAATGCCAAGAGCAAAAGACAAAGAGAAAATCCTAAAAGCAGCAAGAGAAAGAAACTCAGTTACCTACAAGGGAATACCCATATGACTGTCAGCTGATTTCTCAACAGAAACTTTGCAGGCCAGAAGGGAATGGCAAGAAATATTCAAAGTGATGAATACCAAGAACCTACAACCAAGATTACTTTATCCAGCAAAGCTATCATTCAGAACTGAAGGTCAGATAAAGAGCTTCACAGATAAGGAAAAGCTAAAGGAGTTCATCACCACCAAACCAGTATTATATGAAATGCTGAAAGGTATCCTTTAAGAAGAGGAAGAAGAAGAAAAAGGTAAAGATACAAATTATGAACAACAAACATGCATCTATCAATAAGTGAATCTAAGAATCAAGTGAACAAATAATCTGGTGATCATAATAGAATCAGGGACATAGAAAGGGAATGGACTGACTATTCTTGGGGGGGAAAAGGAGTGTGGGAGATGCGGGAAGAGACTGGACAAAAATCATGCACCTATGGATGAGGACAGTGGGTGGGGAGGGAGGGCGGAGGGTGGGGCGGAAACTGGGAGGAGGGGAGTTATGGGGGGAAAAAAGAGGAACAAATGTAATAATCTGAACAATAAAGATTTAATTAAAAAAAAAAAAAAAAGAAGGAGCACAGTCACCATAGGCCTAGGATGGCTTTTTGCCCAAACCCTGATAAGTCTCCAGGAAGTTAATAAATAAGAAGCAGGACCCAGGCGGATGAATGTCTACTTGACCTCTTACATGATTAATGTGACCTCCCTTAGGTCTCTCCTGTACCACTTTCCACATAGGCTTCATAAAAATTATAAACCACTTTACCAGGGATGCTTGGAAATTCTTGAGGCCTCTTAAAATGCTAAGGTTTGGAGATGTGGCCCCAGAAGGGCAGGAGGTATCAGAATGACTATCAGATTGGCAATCTCCAGGCAAAATGCTAGATGGCCTCACTCCTTCAAGGTACAATGACAACTGAGAAGGGTCCCCTTCCCTTTACAATAGCATCTGAAATGTAAAGAGTTTTTAAAAATGATCAAAATTCAGGAAATTCGACACTTGATTTCAACAGCAGCATTCTCTCTGCCCACACATTCTCCCTAACCAGCCAGTGATAAGCAAAAGGCCTTGCCAGATGCCACTTGAAAGAGAGTGGGATTTACTCTGTGCTCCCTAGGACTGCAAGTCTACAAATCAAATACCTTTCATAAATATTTGACAATGCAACTTCGCTTACCTCTCCAAACCTCTTGGCCTGGATAAATGCCTTTGCTGGACTGGAAGGGGCAGCTCATGCTCACCAGGGCTTCTACATATGCCAGCTGTACCCCTGGCCAGAGACCCCACCCATTTCTAGCCATGGGATTGCAAAGGAGTAGGAGATACTTCTCAACACGCATGCTGCTGCTGCTGCTGTGTTGAGAAGTTACCATGTACCTAGCTCTGTGCTGAGAACTTAATGTAAATTGGCCATTTGTCAACAGCTTTTTGCTGTAAGCCTATTATGCCTGATGCTATTGTAAGTACTGTGATACAGTGATAAATAAAACAGTGCTTTACCATCGGGGGCTTACATTGGAAGTGAGGAAGATGTTATCAAGTCATGAACTAAACAAACAGGCTAGCTAGATGATATTTGATACAGATGAGTGCTATGAAGGACAAACCCAGAGACATATGGAAGAGATGACAATGTGTAGACAGTTTGATTCTTCTCTCACTTTGGGTCCCCACCATGAGGCTTCAGAGTAGATGTGAATTATTGCACCCCATTTTATGAATGAAGAGGCAGCTGGATAGATATGGGAAGTGAATCACTATAGGCTGCCTACCTCACAGAGCTAAGCCAGAATTCAAAATCAGGTCTCTCTGTCACAAAAAATTCATGTTCTTGCCACTATGTTGTACTCAAAAGACCTAAAATAACGTTGACTTCTGGTCAAATAAACCCAGCAGAATTTAGCCACATTGTGATGTAACAATGGCAGATACCTGCTTGAAACTGGAGTAATTGGTGTCTGGGGGGATTAAGTTGGAGAAGGCCTCAGGAGAAGGAAACCCAGTGTGCAGGGGGTGCAAATGCTGGGAGGAGTCAGTTGTGTGCTGGCGAGTGTTTAACAGCCAGTTCCTCAGGATGAAACCCCAATTTTAGTGTTTGCTGATTTCCATGATATAAACATTCCTGCTGTAGCTAATTTCCAGTTATCAAGGTGATGCCAGTGAATATGGATTTGGAAAGAGATGTGCATACCTGGCTACCAGGGCTGCTCTGCAGGGCTCCAGCTCACTACTAGAAGAGAAGGTAGCCCTTTCAGAGGCTGTGTGGCGTAGAGGTTAAGAGCATGGATTCTAAAGCCAGTCAGATTGTTTTCAAATCACAGCTTTGGTGTTTATTAGCTGTATAATTTAACCTCTCTGTACCTCGGTTTACCTCCCTGTAAAATGAGAACAATAATACCTACCTCAAGATTGGTATGAGGATTAAGTGACTTTAGATTTATAAAGTGTTCAGAAAACACCTAGCATGTAGAAAGTGATATTTAAATGTTTTCCAAATAAAATACAGAAGAAAGAATTGCACAGAAGTCCTAGTTCATCATGGTATGTTTCTAAGTTCAAGGACAAATCACAAACAAGTGCTTATGTTATAAAGGCAATAGAATATCAGACAAAAATAATTGTGAAAGCCCCAACCTTTCACAAGGTGTGGCTCAGTGGTTGAGTGTCGACGTATGAACCAGGAGGTCATGATTCAATTCCCTGTCAGGGCACATGCCCAGGTTGCGGGCTTGATCCCCAGTAGGGGGCATGCATAGGCAGCCAATCAATGATTCTCTCTCATCATTGATGTCTCTCTCTCTCTCTCTCTCTCTCTCTCTCTCTCTCTCTCTCTCCTCTCTCTCTCTCTCTCTCCCTTCCTCTCTCTGAAATCAATTAAAAATATTTTTAAAAAATAGTGTGAAAAGAAACCACCCCTCCCCCCCCCATTTCTTTGTTTTAAAAAATATATTATTGGTATTTAGCAAAGTTTAGTGTTTTAAGGTAGACATCTACAGCTTTCAAGTCTCAGGCTCATTTTCACCTCAGGGCTTCTGCACATGCTGTTTCCTCTGCTCTTCCCCCAGATGTCTCATGGCTCTTCACTGTGCTCTTTTAAGTTATGTTTCCAGTGAGGCTGCCTATGACCATAGGATTTAAAGTTGCATACCTCCCCCGATTCCATATTCCCGTCCCTCTATTTCCCATAGAAGCTGTTGATTTTATTCTCATTCCCTACTAGGATGTAAGTGCCAGGACAATAGAGTTTTGACTGTTTTTTCCCCTTCTGTATCCATAATGCTTAATAAGTACCGAATGCAGAGTAGGTACTTAAGTATTTGTGATATGAATAGAGGAATATGTCTTTTTGGGCTCAACTAAATTCTCAAGAGTTATTAACTTCATAACAATTGTGCTACATTGCACTTGGGCTTTAGTTGTAATTTTAGCAGTCTGGATTTTAACTCAAATATCAAGTGGTTTAATAAGATTCACCAGTAAGATTGCCATCATATAATATGCCCTTACCTCATCTCAGATAACCATCCATTGTGCATAGTTACTTCTTTGAACATTTATCTTACACAATTTTTTCATGCTTATTCATCTAAACAGCAACCTGAATATGAATTGCCGAGTACCGGGTACTAAGTAAATAGATTTTTCTTCAATCCATATATTTTAAATTCCTAGTTTTCTATACAAAGAACCTGAATGCATCCAAGGTAGAAAGCTAGAAATGGCTGACCCAGGAATCTGCCTGGATCTATCAAACTCTAAACCCGTGTCTCCTCTGCTCTGTCAAGTGCCCTCCAAGAATGATTTCTAGCTTACTCATTTGACTATTGATTTTACCTTCTTTTCTTCCACAACAAAGTTGATATAATCAAAACCCAATGTGGTTTTTCTGCCAGAAATGATACATTTTTAGGCATTCATATCAGTAAATTATTTATATAAATGTTACATTCCACATTTCTCCCATTTTCACAGACCTCAAGGTATTTTGGTCTTAGTGGTTTTTTCAATTTATCTACTTCTCTTGATGATTAGTTTATCTCTATCTGCCACTTACTTAGTATTAATAAGCAAAAGTCTTCTTCTAGGAACTACGTATGCAATGATGAGCATCAAGGTTCTCACAGCTCTTTCATCTAAAGCAGGGGTAAGAATGTCTGGCTGCGGACCACATAAGGCCCGCGAAATCATTTGCTCTGGACCTGCCAAGGCATTAGGGGTGAGTTAATCAAATGTTTGACCAAATATAGCAGGCTAATTTTTAAGATGATAATTTTGTATGGCCCGCAAATGATGTTTATAAATGTCTAATGGCTCTTGGCAGAAAAAAGGTTTCCCATCCCTGATCTACAGTTAAATAAAATTACCCTTAACATTTATTCATCCATTCATTCAGCAAAATTTTATTGAATGCCAGCTGTGTGCCAGGCATTGTGTTAAATAAAAAACAACAACACAAAACAACAAAGATACAATTTTTACCCTCAGGAGAATGTTCTATATAGTGGGAGATGTATGTGTAAAGCATTTAATAGCATATTGAAGGAAATTCTGCAGATTCTCCAAATCAGCAAATTATTAACAAATGGTAATTACCAGCTAGGTAACATAACTTGTCTGTAGCAAGAGTTGTCAGGAATCAGAGAGTCTCTGCAATTGAGATACCAGGAACACACACACACACACACACACACACACACACACACACATGCACATGCACACACACACATATACATACCCACAGGCCCACACTTGAGCAGTAATAGATCAAGTAGGGATTCCATTAATCTATCAAATGAATAATGTACACGTTTTAATTATGTGTATATACTCTTTCTGCTAACATTCTTAAAACAATAACATTGTCTATAAACACTGTGATTATTACCATCACACATATGTAAGCTATAAGAAACTCTCTCAGTCATAACCATAATTAATTCATAATCATTTTAACTCATTCAGGATTTCTAGGAAAGTCAGGCTTTACTCTCTATGGTGCATTTCAGAATGTTCTTGCAAGAGACTATCATAATACCACACAATAGACAAATGTAAAGCCCATGACCTGACTGGAAAGTATACCTGTTAACATTTTTAGAAAACTCTTTTCCTGAGGTATTTGTCCTGGGTGCATTTGGGCACCAGTTGGATGCCACTAATAGCTCTGCATTGTTTTGGAAGCTGACCACATGACCTCAAATATCCCAAACACTTCAAGAGTTTTAAAAATATGGCTGGGTGACCCTATTTTGAAAGTAGGCAGGAAGAGACTACAGGGCAAATCCGTCCTTTTCCTTTCCCTAGAATGTCCAGGGGCCACTGCCATCACCACCATAAATCTCAGCTACAAATGGCCCTAAGTCCTTTATAGTCCTTTAATTTAGAAAACCACCTCTTTTGTCCTCGACAAGCCAACAGGTTTTTGTTTATTTATTTTAAGAATTACTTAGAAACTAAGTAAATTAAAAAGCAATAAAATTGCTTTGGGTGACAACATTATATATAAAGGAGGAAAAACTACACCAAAACAGAGTTTAACAGGGGGCTGAAATGTGTCTCCACAAAGATATGGCCTGAAATAGTCCTATTACATTCAGAGCTGGTGGAATCTTTAACACTCTTCAGAAAATTTGGAGTCCAATTACTAGGTATGGAAGATTTCATAATGCCATTGATCTTCTGGAATTTTACCTTGCCCAGAGCTTCTCCCCTGTCCTTCCCTCCCCCCAGGACTTGGGTCTCTTGTCTCTGATTGGCTCCTATAATCTGCCCCCTCCCATCATCAAGTTCCCTCTCATTTTAGCAGTGTGCTCAACACCCAGGCAACTGATTGGAAGAACTGTCATCCCTTCAGCAGTAGCTCATGTCTCATCTGGACATCTCAAAAGCATTGGAAAGGATCTTAGTCTTACTTAGACCTCATCTGCTGCCTTCAGCTTTCAGAATTCCCTTACTGTAAACCAAATCTCTCATTCCTCAGGTCCACCACTAAGTTATGACATCATCAGTGACCCACACGTCATTGCCATGGGAGAGGAAAGCAACTGCCTGTCTGAGCTGGGTGAAGGACTGTGTCCTCCTGCCCCAGCTGTCAGTTTTCTTCCCTCTCATCCCTGCCATCTTTCTATTGGCTCAATACTCAGGAAGAAGTTTCATCTTAGTATTTCATGATAGTTTAATACACTCATAATTTCATTGTGTATGTTTGTCTCACCTTATACACAGAAAGAGGATGAGCATTTCCTCAGAAAAAGATTTCTGAAAGTGCTAGCTCACATATGATTTTATTTAAAATAATCAGGCTGCCTTGATGGTAAAGATATGCCTGAGAAAGATGTCCTCTGTAATATGAGGGAATGTTTCAGCACAGGAAATCAGGGTGACTGCCTTCTAAGCTCTAACTCCAGAGCCCCCAACTCTGGATTCTCCTCACAAAGCTCTGGTCCACTCTGCCCTCCCTCTGCCGGAGGACAAGGAGAGTGATGTCAGAGGAATGGCTGCGTGAGAGAGCACTTGACCTCTCCCCATGAAATGTCAACAAGTTAACCAATTATAATTCAACAGAGAAATCCCTGCTCAACATAGACACATGCCTGAGAGATCCACACATTGAAACATCTAAAGGTGGGCAACTGGAAATAAACAGAGAGACAAGAAGGGAAGAAAGTGCAGACAGCCTGCAGATGCAGCCCTGCAGCCAGGAGCAGAGAGGACACTGACAGTAGCAAGCACTTCTTTTGGCCAGGAGGAACAGAAGCTGCGGTGGGCAGCCCAAAAGGACAAGCCACTAGCAGAGCTAACATTGTCTGAGTCAGCAGATGCCTGACAGAGCACGGGATTCTGCCATGCAGCTCTCCATTATTGGGCTAGGTGGTGGTGTTTCAGATAAAGAAACAGAACTACAGAGCCTGCAGCCATTTAGACTCCCAAAACTCACCTCCCATTGTCCTTGGATTTGGGTCCATGAGCATATTATCTGTAAACCAAGAACTATTGCAGTAGAATGTCTGTTTCCCTCTATGGCTGATCACTAGGAGGGGTGCTTAAGCAGGACCCCATGGAGGCTAGAGGTCACCATTATGGTGAGGGAAAAACAAACCCCAGCCCCAAGAAGTGTGGCTGTACTCTTACAGAAGCCATGAAGGTCAAGATTGGGAGATTATAGAGGTAAAATATCTTGTGATTCAGTGCCATCTACTGGATAATAGTAGAAAGACCTCTTCATTAATATAGAAAGATTTAAATCCCCAGGCAAAGGAGAACAGCAAATACCATGAATAACCACGGTAACAAGGATGACCAGAAAGAAAATGAAAAAATCCCCCAAAAGCAAGCTGGAACATATGGAACTATGTGATGTAAATGACAGAGATTTCAAGATTGAAGTTTCAAAATATACTCAATGAGATGTGAGAAAAAACAGACAGGCAAGTCAATGCACTCAGAGAACAAATCAATGAACAAAATGAGTACTTTACCAAAAAAATTGAAACTTAAAAAAAAAACAGTCATAAATCCTGGAAATCAAGCATGCAATGAAGGAGATTAAGAGTGAACTACTGAGCATAGAAAATGGAGTTACCAGATGGAGGAAAGATTTAGTGATATCAAAGATAGGAATCTAGAAATGACACAGAGGGAAAAAAAGAGAGACCTGAGCATAAAGAAAAATGAAAGACCTCTATGAGAACTATCTGACTCCATCAGAAAAAGCAATATTAGAATTATAGGAAGTCCAGAGGAGGAGGAGAAGGAGTATGGAATGGAGAGTCTATTCAATTAGTGGATGAGAACTTCCCAAATCTATGGAAAGAACTAGATTCTCAAACCCAAGAAACAAACAGAACACCTAGTTACCTCAATCCAAAGAAATCCTCATCTAGGCACTTGGTATTAAAACTGTCAAAAATTAATGACAAAAAAAAAATTCTCAAAATAGCCAGGAAAAGAAGGAAGTGACCTACAAAGGAAAACCCATCAGAATTTCACCCAACTTCCCAGCAGAAACTCTGCAAGCCAGAAGATAGTGGAACCAAATAGTCAAACATCTGAAAGAGAGAAATTGCCAGCCATGAATAATATATCCAGCAAAATTATCCTTTAAATATGAAGGAATAATAAAGACATTCCATAAAGAAGCTGCGGGATTTTACCACCAGAAAACCTCCACTGCAGGATATACTCAAGAAAGTTATTTTACTTGAAACCAAGAACATAAGGTCACAACACTATGAGTAAGATCACCAAATATTTATAGCATAAACAGGGATAATTTGTGACAACAAAAAAATGAAAAGGGGGGGTTGGGGTGACTAAAGGTCTGAACTGGTAAAGGAGGATGAAGATCAGATGCACTCAAAAGAAAAAAATACTATGGTATACTAGGTGTACCAGTTAATGATGCAGATTTTTTTAATAGATGGAGTTACACATATGTTGATATACATGTGATCTGATATGTATGCTATTTTGTTGTATTGACAACAAGCTTCAAAACTTCATATGTCAAATTTGTTGAAGGTGATAACATCATAGATATTTTTACACTTAAAAATGTTGAATTTCATGACAAAAAAAGGGAACATTTACATTACTTTATTTTGAAGAAAAGTGTGGCTGAAAGTTATCATATATTTCTGGAAGCTTATAGTGAACATGCTTCATCTCAGAATACTTGTGAACGCTGGTTTAAACGCTTTAAAAGTGATGATTTCAATGTGAAAGACAAAGAACGTCCAGATCAACCAAAACGTTTGAAGACCAACAATTACAAGCATTATTGGATAAAGATGCATGTCAAACTCAAAAACAACTTGCAGAAAGATTAAACGTTGCTCAGCAAACAATTTCCGATTGTTTACAAGCAATGGGAAAGATATTAAAGGAAGCAAAATGGGTGCCACATCAACTGAACAAAAGACAAATGGAAAAACAAAAAGTCATCAGTAAAATGTTGCTTCAACGGCACGAAAGAAAGTCTTTTTTGCATCGAATTGTGACTGGCAATGAAGAGTGCATTTATTTTGAGAATCCCAAATGCACAAAATCATGGGTTGATCCAGGTCAACCATCGACATCGACTGCAAGGCCAAATTGCTTCGGAAAGAAGACAATGCTTTGCATTTGGTGGGATCAGGAAGGTGTGGTGTATTATGAGCTTCTAAAACCAGGTGAAACCATTAATACTGATCGCTACTGACAACAAATAATCAATTTGAACCACGCTCTGATCATGAAACGGCCAGAATGTGCCAGAAGACACTGCAAAGTAGTTTTGCTTCGTGATGACGCACCATTACACACTTCAAAACCAATTAAAGACACATTAAAAGATCTTGCCTGGGAAGTATTAACCCACCCACTATATTCACCAAACCTTGCTCCTTCATTTCAGATTCTACTTATTCTGATCGATAGCACACACTTTCTGAGCAGCACTTCAAAACATACAAAGAAGTGGAAAATTGGGTCTCTGAATGGTTTGCCTCAAAACAAGATAAGTTCTATTGAGACGTTATCCACAAATTACTTGAAAGATAGAGGAATGTGTAGCTAGCAATGGACATTACTTTGAATAAAGCACTTTTGATGTTTCTCTTGAAATTATCGTGTTTTCTTTGATTACAAAATCCGCCATTATTGACCTAGTATATTCAAGTTTATTTCTTATAAATCTAATGGTAACCACACACAAAATTCTCCAAACCAGAGCAGATAGCTTAAAGAAAAAAAAAATGGAAACAGAAGAAAGAAGTATGGAATACCACCAAACAAAAACAACAGACAGAAACACAAAGGAAAAGAACCAATGGAGCACAGAGTTACCTGTGAAAACAAAAGATAAAATTGCTATAGAAAATTCTCATACATTAATAATGACCCTAAATTTAAATGGTCTGTATTCACCAATAAAGAGGCACAGAATAGCCAAGTGGATCAAAAAACAAAACCCAACCATGTGCTGCCTACAAGAGACACAACTAAGCTGTAAAAACAAAGGCAAATTCAAAGTAAAAGGGTGGAAAATGATTCTCCAAGCAAATAGCATCTACAGAAAAGCAGGTGGCC
This sequence comes from Myotis nattereri, assembly GCF_964212035.1. Taxonomy (NCBI): domain Eukaryota; kingdom Metazoa; phylum Chordata; class Mammalia; order Chiroptera; family Vespertilionidae; genus Myotis; species Myotis nattereri. The sequence goes on along the minus strand of NC_138076.1, from coordinate 95,746,679 downwards.
ATACTTATATCTGACAAAATAAATTTAAAGATAAGAGACAAAGATGGACACTTTATATTGATGAAGGGAAGACTACATCAATAAAACATAACACTTCTTAATATATATGCACTCAACCAGGGAGCACCAAATTATATAAAACAACTATTCACAGAAATAAAGGGAGAAAGATCAAAACACAATCATAGTTGGGACCTCAATACTCCATAACAGCTCTAGACAGCTCAACCAAACAGAAAGTCAATTAAAAAAATATTGGCCTTAAATGAAACACAAGACCAAATGGACATAGTTGACATTCACAGAAGCTTTCATCCCAGAACATCAGATTATACATCTTATCCAGTGCATATGGAACAGTCTCAAGGATACACCATATGTTGGGTCACAAAACTAGCATCAACAAATTCAAGAAGATTGAAATTATACCAAACATATTCTCCAAACACAATGCCTTGAAATTCAAAATCAACTGAAAAAAGTAAGTAAAAACCCCACAAATATGTGGAGGCTAAGAACATGTTACTAAAAAATGACTGGTTCAAAGAAGAAATAAAAGATGAGATCAGAAGATATAGAGAGACAAATGAGAATGACAATACAATATTGCAAAACTTCTGGGATGCAATGAAAGCAATAATAAGAGTGAAGTTTATATCATTACAGGTCTATCTCAAGAAATGAGGGAAATCCCAAGTAAACAATCTAACATCACATCTTAAAGAACTAGAAAAAAAGCAACCCAAAGTCATCAAAAAAAGGAAATAATAAAAATTAGAGTAAAATTGAATGAAATATAGACCAAAAAAACTACACAAAAAATTAATTTATAAAAGAGAAGGTTATTTTGAAAAGATTAATAAAATCGACAACAATCTGGCTAGACTCACTAAGAAAGGGAAAAGACCCATAAAAACAAAATCAGAAATGAGAGAGGAGAAGTCACCACAGACATCACTAATATAAAAAGGATCATACTAGAATATTATAAAAGACTATATGCCACCAAATTCAATAACCTGGAAGAAATGGATAAGTTCCTAGAAAAATATAATCTTCCTAGACTAAATGTGAAGAATTGGAGAATCTAAATCGACCAATCAGTACTGAACAAATTGAAACAACCATGAGTGAAGTGGGTAGGGGAAGAAGGAAGTCCATACAAGCCTTTTCCCATGACCCCCTTCAAGACTTGTGGCTGCCACCTATCTCTCAACAAGAGAGTATTGGCTTCTAGTTTCCTTCTATGACTGGGATGAAAACCCAATGGATACTCTTCTCCACCTACTTGGGCAACTGCCCTCTTGGCAGCTGGATACCCTTCTCTGCCCACTTGGGCAACTGCCCTCTTGGCAGTTAGAAGGGCTTCCTCTATCTATGGGGTCTAGTCCCAAGTCGCCTCCTCCTGGGGCAACTGATACAATGGCCACAACAACTGTTACAGGTTGGGAATGAACACTCGCCAATACCTCAAAAAGACCAGCATGGGTAACTGTTTTACCATTGTAGGTTGGGGATAAGCCTGCACTTTGTTAATGACTGATGTTTAGGTATCACCTTGGTCTTACCTGACTAGACAACTCCCAAGAATCTGGCAGATAAGCCAGGTCCCTAGACCTTGTAGTCATTTACCACCAATCCCTATGACTCCAAAGCCTTCTGTAGACTACTGACAGCTGCATTCAAATCTGCAAGAGAATTAGAGGTTAACATGATGTCATTAATATAATGGAACATTGTCACTGTGGGAGGCTTGACGTAGGTGGCTAAATCTTGTGCCACCAGACCATGACAGATGGTAGGGCTGTGCAAATATCCTTATGGGAGGATGGCAAAAGTCCAGTGCTGACCTTCCAACAGGTAAGCAAACTGTTCTTGACTCTTTGGTGCTATGTCTATGGAAACAAAATTATTAGCTAAATCTACTACATACTGGTACCACCCCAACATCAATGTAAGGTGGTCCATAAGCTGTTATAGCCAGCACCACAGAGTGTAGCAGGGGAGTCACTTTATTTAGTTCCCTATAATCCACAGTTATTTTCAAGGGGCCATCAGGCTTCTTTACTGGCCATATGGGTTAATTATTATAGGGGCTGTGTGTGGGCCAGATGATCTCTACCTTTTCCAGCTGCAATATTGTCTAATTTCCTCATCGCCTCCTAGGTGGTTGTACTGCAGCACCAAATCCACTTGGTGGGGGTCAGGCAGTCTCAAGGCCGCATGATGCAAGTGCCCTCTTGTGATGGGCTTTATCACAGGCACCCACAAGCAGAATTCACCTTCAGTCATTGCAATTGTTAACCCTTTCATCACATCTATTCCCAAGATATATTCTGGTATGGAAGAGGTATACATGGTATAGGTCTTCAGGGGAAGGTGGCCAATACCCAGTGTCAAAGTTGCCTGCCACACACAGACAGTTCAGCCTTCATACCCACCTATATGGGCCACTGGGTCCAGGTTATCATAGAGAAAACTTCAGTCGGTGCCGGTATCCACCAGTGCCAACACATATTGCACGTTGCCAGGGAACCAATATATAGTAAGTTCAACATGTGGCCTCTGGTCCTCCCGGGTTCCCCCTAACTGGCTGCCTCAGCCTGTCCCTCAGTTGAGGAGATTAAACTCCTCCTCATCAGGAGAGTCTAAAATTTAGACTCTAGTCCTGGAGGCGTACGGGTCTAGAGGAAATGCCTTTTTTCTGCAGCTTCTGGAAAAGCTGTACTGCCAATAATTGCCTCTGTAAGGCCAGCAGAACATCATTAGGCTGCTGATCTATTTTCTCTTTCTTAACTATGCAGCCAGCAAGTCTACCCACATATTCATGCAGGACATTTTTACAGACTCTGTCCCTGCCACTTTTCCGGATCCTGACATCACCTTACCTACCTTAGGCTTCTGTAGTTACAGGTCTTGCTATCCCCTTTTCTCACCACTTGATTTCCTCATCTTCCAAGCCAGGCATGGCCATAGTAACTTCATGTATATATATGACAGTCTACAAAAGGGGTCAAAATGGCTGCCAGTGAAACAAATGCCACCAGAGGGGCTGTAGCAAGAATGAAGTCTTTCATACATGTTGTAAAATGCTCATCATCAGGACCATGAATATTCAAATTAAACATGGCTTGCCCATTCCCATTTCCCATATAACTTGCACTAAATCTACATACGTAGTCTATTTACAAACAGTTTCTGGCAATTCTCCACATCCTGCCAAGTGCTTTGAGATGGTGCCATTAACCAGTCCATCAGGGAATGATCTCCCTATCCAACTCCCAAACGGTGACTGAGCTGCAGTTGCTGCCTCAAGGAAGGATGGGTCATTATGGAGGCTAACTTCTCCATTTTGGGTGAAGACAGCTGCAAACTATCTTCACCATCAACCCACAACCTTAGGAACCATGCCGGAATCAGCTCCCTGGGTCTCTACTGGCTTTGTTTTCCTAATGATCTCAGTTCTGTAGGGATATAGAGGGTATCTATACTAATAAAAGGGTAATACTAATAAAAGGGTAATATGCTAATTAGACCGGGAGACCTTCCAGACGTCCTTCCAGACAAATCCATGGGGGGGGGGGGGGGCGAGGCAGAGGCGGTTAGGGGCAATCAGGCCAGGAGGGGAGGGAAGTTGGGGGTGATCAGACCAGCGGGGGGTGGGGGGCAGTTGGGGGCAAGCAGGCGAGCAGGGGGTGCCGGGAGCCGGTCCATCCTTGCTGTTTCAAGGGACCTGGCATATATGGCATACTGTTCTTAATATGTTTGCTCACCTTCTTGGCACTATGTGTTTTAACCAAGGTCTCCTCTCTGAGAAAGGTTGTTTCCCCAGGTAGGGATTTTCCCCTGAAGTTAGGGAGGGAATAAAACCCCTCAACTAAGTGCCAGGTGGGTAATTAATCACTTTAACTATGAACAATCATGCTTAAGCTACATAATCTTTACTCCCTGGAATGGAGATAAGAAACGCCCTAAGCTTTGTAATAGAGATTGATAGGATTGAATCAACTGGTATAAATACAGATGTAACAAGACAGCAAGAGACGGAACTTAGAAGACAGAACTTAGAAGACAGAACCTACACACAGAACTTAGAAGACAGAACCTACACAGAACCTACAGACAGAAGAACTTCGCTGGAGAGAACATGGCAAAAGATCCTGGACTGAACCTGACTACAGAAATTGGCAAGAGAACCTGACTAGAACCTGGTGACTGAACCTGGCTGGAGAACCTGGACAGAACCTGGCTGAAGAACCTGGCTGGAGAACCTGGAGAACCTAGCAAGAGAACATGGACACAGAACCTGGCTGGAGATCCAAACCAGAACTTCGCTGGAGATCCAGACCAGAACTTGGCTGGAGATCCTGGCTAGAGATCCTGGATAGGCTGCCGATCAACTGAACACTGTCTTCGTGTCATTCCTTCTTCGCCGACTCCGCCCACACCTTTGGGGACCCCTGGACCTGCTGGGGTTGGACCCCAGCAAGGGGGGGCCAGTTGGGGGCGAGCAGGCAGCAGGAGGGGCAGTTGGGGGCGAGCAGGCAGCGGAGGCTGGGGGGGCAGTTGGGGGCAAGCAGGCCGGCAGGCAGAGTAGTTAGGGGCAATCAGGCAGGCAGGCAGGTGAGTGGTTAGGAGCCAGCCGTCCCGGATTGTGAGGGGGATGTCCAACTGCTGGTATAGTTCATGCACTGGGCCACTATTATGTAGATAATTTAGTAACCATGGGCAGCCCTTGAGCCCCACCTCCTGGGGCCACAGGCTGATCATGCTCCAGATACCTTTTCTCTATCAGTCGTGCCTGTAAGACAAGGGCTTCTACACCAACGGTAACACTGTCCTCTGAGCCGTCATCTGGCTCTAGTTCTCCCAGTTCCTCCCATCCCAGGGAGGCTACCTCCTGCTCTAGCATGCATACCAGAGCCTCCAATCCCTCCTCCAGGTTCTGTAGCTCATGCATCATAGTTTCCCAAGTCAGCGTCTAGTGTTATTGCAGTTTCAAGGTTGTTAGGAGCAACCAGCCTACTTGCCCGGTAGCCTTCCACTGATATTTAAGAATAAGTCCATCAGGAATGACAAAGCCTTCTCTAATGCCTTTAGAGTTACCCCAACCTGCTCCCAGTCTGGAGGGCGGGGGCGGTGAAGGGGGCGGTTCCAAGGCATTAGGACTGCCACTACAGGATATCACAACCCGGTTGGAGGCCACATGCCCTTCAGTGGGGTGGATGGGGTACTTACCCCAGAATTCTGCAGACTACGCCAAGTGTTGGGTGCAAGTTTCTCAGCCAGGGACTTGACCCCTCTGGGTGTAGAAAATTGGAAGAACACATGAGTGACCATACGTAGGTAGGACATGCTTTATTACAAATAAAACAGCCAACAACTGGCTGGTCAGTGGCACCTTATATACACGGTCAAACAAAAGAGCCTTGTGCCAATTAGTGGTGTCCATGCTACATTTTAACATAAGCAGGTTATATAAGTGTGCCCCAGTGCAGTACATATAGTGCTACTGCTGAGTCATTGCACTCATGCACGGGTAGGGCAAAGGGGCCTTTAACATAATAATACTGCCGTGTTAGTGCCTGCACATATGCATATGGAGAATGGGCCTTTAACCTCCAGCGTGCTCTGGTCAGGGCCCCCACACCACCTTAAGACAGACTCAGACCTAGAGGGTTACTGGAGCCCACCAGAGCTTTTGGCCCTGTTTGCGGGAAGCATGCAGGCTGTCACAGATCCCTCTAGGAATTTGAAGCTAACTCCAGGCTCTCATCCCAGGAATGGCATACATACAAAATTTTGCATATGTTTAGGTGCTCCATGGACCTTTCAAAACCCATCCATACTGTTAAACTGCACCAAGGTCCCTGCAAACTTCTCACCTTTAATGGAGCAATTTTCATCTTAGGTTGTAGGTGATTAGAAATAATTTCTCTGCTTTTGAGTAACCATGATGACTCAGGTTCTCTTCTAAATGCTGAGGATTCATCAGTGGTCCAGAGAGATAAGCTCACTACCATTTTAGAGCTTACATTTCAGAGGGAAAGAGACAAAGGGCAAATAGTCAAATAAATCAGGTGATAACTTCAGGTTCTGATAAACGAATGAAAAGGTATAACTGGTGGTGCTGGTGAGGATGGCGGGAAGATCTCTACCAGAAGATGGCATTTGAGTTGAGACCTCGGATGAGAAATCCCTATTGAGAGCTGGGGGACAGGCAGGCCAGACAGCAGAAACAGCAAGTGTAGATACAGGTTAAAAAAAAGAGCTTGTTAACAACAGGGAGAAGAAAGGTGGCCAGCATGCCTGGAAAGCCATGGCAAAAAGGAGAGAGCTAGAGGACACAACTGGAGGGCATTACCACTTATATCTAATTTAATGGGACATATCCAGGATGCAGGGGCAGGATCAGAGCACCCTGCTCCCATGTACTCATAGAGCTGGCCCCTGCAGCCTTATTCTGCTTCCCTCCTCTCGGAAGGCCTAGAAATGGGCTCATTCTGGCCTGTGTTTTCTCTCCGTAGGGGCAGGAGCAGCAGCATTGCACCGATCTGTGCTTTCCCAAGATGCTGCACACAGGCATTGTCAATTGTTAGCTCTCACACTGAAAGAAAGCAGCTGGCATTCAGGTGGCCCAGGTCCTTGGCTGTGTTAGTGTTGGGATGAATTCTGACAAGCCTAAGGTCAATCCCAGGTGAATACCAAGCAAACATCCCTGTCTGCCATCGGGGCCATTTGAAGGACTCACTGTTTAGTGGGTGATGTACTTTCAGCTGTAGTATAAAGGTGTTTTAAACATGTACTTGTGCCAGGTGGTAAATTTTATAAACCAAATCTATTACCTATGGAAGCATTTATTTATTTATTTATTTTAAAAAAATATATTTTATTGATTTTTTTACAGAGAGGAAGGGGGAGGGACAGAGAGCTAGAAACATCGATGAGAGAGAAACATTGACCAGCTGCCTCCTGCACACCTCCCACTGGGGATGTGCCCGCAACCAAGGTACATGCCCTTGAACGGAATCGAACCTGGGACCTTTCAGTCTGCAGGCCGACGCTCTTTCCACTGAGCCAAACCGGTTTGGCCTATGGAAGCATTTAAATGAATAAGTAAATAAATATCTAGTGTTCTTTGTGGCAGAGATTCCTCATAGTGAGAGAAATGAAATATGGCCAGCATGTTACACACACACACACACACACACACACACACACACACACACACCCTGTTGCTGAGGGAAAGAGAGCACTGGTCAGATAACATGAGAAGACATCAAACAACTCAGTAAATCCTTGTCCCAGAACTGGTAAATTCCATGGCTTTGTACCTCTCTACTTACAGGTGGTTGGCTGCCTTAGCTGTTTTGATCTTCCATCTCTCCTCACGCTGTTACTGGTCTTCAGAAGGGACAGTGTTTGTTGGTTTCCTACCTTCTTTTCCATGTTAACTTTCAGAAAGAAATAAAAGGGATTCTGAACGCTGAGCCAAGCAACTCTGGGAAAGAGGTGTGCCCAGAATAATCAACGAGGTGCCCGGACTGGGTCTGGACCTGTCTGCTGCTTCCTGGACACACATGAGCTATTGGAGGTGGGTCCAAGACCTTTTCTAAGGTGTTTGTCTGAGGACAAGGGTGAGTCATAGGTGAGGAACCAAGTCAGACAAAGAGGACAACAAGGATTGCCAGGCACTATCCTCCCCTGGCTCAGCCTTTTACTGGTGAGGGTGGGGACTGGGAAGAGTTCACAAGAGAAGGTACCACACAGGTGTGGGAGCATACCCTGAAGATTCTGAGTACTTCACCATCACCCTCAGGTGTGAGGAAACGGGATATAGAGAGGCATGCAAAGGGCTGATGGGCCGATTATCAGGTGCTAGAAAGCCTAGTAGATCAAGAGACATACTAGATCAGTGGTTTTCAACCTTGGCTGCACATTAGAATCATCTGGGAATCTTTTTAAAATCCTGATTTCTGGGCCTTTATTATGTTGACACATGCTCCCTCTATTTCCACTTCGCTGATCTTTTTATAAAAAATGGGTGTTGCATTTTGTTGAATGCTTTTTCTGTCTATTGATATGATCATGTGATTTTTGTCTTTCAATTTGTTTATGTGATCACTTTTATTGATTTGTGAATATTGTACCAGTCTTGCATCCCAAGAATAAATCCCACTTGGTCATGGTGTATGATCTTTTTAATATATTATTGCTGGATCTGATTGGCTAATATTTTGTTAAGGATTTTATCATCTATATTCATCAGGGATATTGGCCTGTAATTCTCTTTCTTTGTAGTGTCTTTATCTGGTTTTGGAATTAGGATAATGCTGGCTTCATAAAAAGAGCTTGGAAGTGTTCCTTCCTCTTGGATTTTTCTGCAATAGTTTGAGGAGGATAGGTGTTAGTTCTTTGAATGTTTGGTAAAACTCCCATGTGAAGCCATCTGGAATAGGACTTTTGTTTATGAGTTTTTTGATTACTGATTCTGTTTCCTCAGTTGTTATTGGCCTATTCAAGTTTTCTGATTCTTCCTGATTGAGTTTTTGAAGATGGTATTTTTCTAGAATTTTTCATCCCCATTATCCAGCTTGTTGGTACAAAGATGTTCATAGTATTTTCTTACAATACTTTGTATTTCTTTGGTGTCAGCTGTTACTTCTCTGCTTTTGCTTATGATTTTATTTATTTGGATTCTCTCTGTTTGTTGATGAGTCTGGTTAAGGGTTCATCAATCTTGTTTATCTTTTCAAAGAACCAGCTCTTAGATTCATTGATTTTTTTTTTTTTTTGCATTTTTAAGTCTCTATGTCATTTATTTTTGCCCTAATCTTTATTATTTCCTTCCTTCTACTTACTCTGGACTTTTCTTGTGTTCTCTGTTATGTTGTAGAGTTAAACAGTTTATTAGAAAATTTTCTTGTGTTTTTTGAAGTAGACCTGTAGTGGTATGAACTTCCCTCTCAGGCTGCTTTTCTTGTGTCCCAGTGAACTTGTGTTCACTGACATTTGTTTCCAGGAATTTTTTTATTTCTTTCTTGATCTATTGGTAACCAATTCATTGTTTGATAAAATAGTATTTTGCCTCCATGTATTTGAATGTTTTTGAGTGTTTTTACTGTAGTTGATTTCTAATTTTATTCCATTGTGATCTGAGAAGATGCTTGATATGATTTCAATCTTCTTGAACTTGTAGAGACTTGTTTTGTGACCTAACATGTGATCTATCTTTCAGAATGACCCATGTGCACTTGAGAAGAATGTATATTGTGCAGCTTTGAGGTGAAATGTTCTATAAATGACAATTAAATCAATTTGATCCAGTGTGTCCTTTAGAATCACTATTTCCTTGTTACGTTTTTGTCTGGAAAATCTATCCAGTGAAGCCAGTGGGGTGTTGAAGTCCCCTACTATGACTGTGTTGTTGTCGATCTCTCCCTTAAAGTCCTCTAGAAGCTTTTTTTTATATATTTAGGTGCCCTATATTGGGTGCATATATGTTTACCAGGGTTATATCCTCTTGTTGGATCAATCCCTTTAGTATTATGTAGTGACCTTTGTTATTTCTTGTGATGGCCTTCATTTTGAAGTCTATTTTGTCAGATATGAGTATTGCTATTCCACCTTTTTATAAATTTCCATTTGCATGGGAATTTTTTTTCCATCCCTTCACTCTCATTCTGTGTGAGTCTTGTTCTGAGGTGGGTCTATTGTAGACAGCATATATTTGGGTCATGTTTTTCTATCCATTCAGCTTTACTGTGTCTTTTGATTGGAGCATTTAGTCAATTTACATTTAAGGTTATTATTGATAGGTACTTATTTATTACCATTTTAATTCTGTATGCCTATGTTTATCTCTCTATATATTTCTTCTCATTACAGCAGTCTCTTTAGCAATTCTTGTAGTGCTGGTTGGTGGTGATAAACTCCTTTAGCCTTCTGTGTGTGTGTGTGTGTGTGTGTGTGTGTGTGTGTGTGTTCTTGGAAATTCTTTATTTCAGCATCTATTTTTTTTTTTAGCAGAAGCAAAGTTTATTTATTTATTCTATTTATTTTATTTTTTTAACTTATTTTTCCCTTTATTGATTAAGATATTACAAATGTGTACTTATCCCCCCCAAATGTCCTCTCATCCCCCCAATCCTGCCCTCACCCTCACTCCCTGTTGTCCACATCCATCGCTTATGCATATATGCATGCATACAAGTCCTTAGGTTGATCTCTCCCCCTCCCCTCACCCTCCCCTACCTTCCCTCTGAGTTTTGAGTATCTGATCGATGCTTCTCTGTCTCTACATCTGTTTTTGTTCATTGGTTTATGTTGTTCATTATAATCCACAAATTAGAACATGTGATATTTATCTTTCTCTGACTGACTTATTTCACTTAGCATAATGCTCTCCAGCTCCATCCATGCTGTTACAAATGGTAGGAGTTCCTTCCTTTTTACAGCAGCATAGTAATCTATTGTGTAGATGTACCACAGTTTTTTAATCCATTCATCTGCTGATGGGCACTTAGGCTGATTCCAAATCTTAGCTATTGTAAATTGTGCAGCTATGAACAAGGGACGCATGTATCCTTTCTGATTGGTGTTTCTGATTTCTTGGGATATATTCCTAGAAGTGGGATCACTGGGTCAAATGGCAGTTCCATTTTTAGTTTTCTGAGGAAACTCCATACTGTTCTCCACGGTGGCTGCACCAGTTTGCATTCCCACCAGCAGTGAACGAGGGTTTCTTTTTTTCCGCATCCTCGCCAGCATTTGTCATTTGTAGATTTGTTGATGATAGACATTCTGACAAGTGTGAGATGGTACCTCATTGTCGTTTTGATTGCATCTCTCGTATAATTCGTGACTTTGAGCATGTTTTCATATGTCTCTCAGTCTTATGTATGTCCTCTTTCAAAAAGTGTCTATTTAGGTCAATTGCCCATTTTTTGATTGGGTTGTTTATCTTCCTTTTGTTAAGTTGTATGAGTTCCCTATAAATGTTGGAGATTAAACCTTTATCAGAGATATCATTGGCAAATATGTTCTCCCATGCAGTGGGTTTTCTTGTTGTTTTGTTGATCATTTCTTTTGCTGTACAGAAGCTTTTTATTTTGATATAGTCCCGTTTGTTTATTTTCCCTTTAGCTTCCATTGCCCTAGGAGCTGTGTCAGTGAAGAAATTCCTTCAGCATATATCTGAGATTTTGCTACCTGTGGATTCCTCTAATATTTTTATGGTTTTCCATCTTACGTTTAAGTCCTTAAGCCATTTTGAGTTTATTTTTGTGTATGGTGTAAGTTGGTGGTTTAGTTTCATTTTTTTGCATATGTCTGACCAAATTTCCCAGCACCATTTATTGAAGAAACTGTTTGACTCCATTGTATGTTCTTGCTTCCTTTGTCAAATATTAATTGAGCATAGTGGCTTGGGTCAATTTCTGGGTTCTCTATTCTATTCCATTGGTCTATATGTCTGTTCTTGTGCCAGTACCAGGCAGTTTTGAGAACAGTGGCTTTGTAATACAGCTCGATATCTGGTATTGAGATCCTCCTACTTTGTTCTTCTTTCTCAGGATCGCAGCAACTATTCGGTTTTTTTTTTTTTTAATTCCAGATGAATTTTTGGAGAGTTCTTCCTAGATCTGTGAAATATGCCATTTGTAATTTAATGGGGAGTGCATAGAGTCTATAGATTGCTTTGGGTAGTATGGACATTTTGATGATATTGATTCTACCAATCCATGAACAGGGTATGTTCTTCCATCTGTTTATGTCTTCCTCTATCTCTTTTTTCAATGTCCTGTAGTGTTCTGGGTAGAGGTCTTTAACCTCCTTAGTTATGTTTATTCCTAGGTATCTTAATTTTTTTGGTGCGATGGTAAATGGGATTGTTTTTTTTAATTTCTCTTTCTGTAAGTTCACTATTGGTGTATGAAAAATGCCATAGATTTCTTGGCGTTAATTTTTTTTTATTGCTTAAAGTATTACAAAGGGTATTACATATGTGTCCATTTTATCCCCCTGCCCTAGACAGTCCCCTAGCCTCCCCTATCCCCCAGTGTCTTATGTCCATTGGTTATGCTTATATGCATGCATACAAGTCCTTTAGTTGATCTCTTACCCCCCTACCTCCTGCCCCCCAACCCTCCCCGGCCTTCCCGCTGCAGTTTGACAATCTGTTTGAGGCAGCTCTGCCTCTGTATATATTATTGTTCAAAAGTTTATAATGGTCTCTATTATCCATGAATGAGTGAGGTCATGTGGTATTTTTCCTTCATTGACTGGCTTATTTCACTTAGCATAATGCTCTCCAGTTCCATCCATGACGTTCCAAATGGTAAGAGTTCCTTCCCTTTTAGAGCAGCATAGTATTCCATCGTGTAGATGTACCACAGTTTTCTAATCCATTCATCTACTGATGGGCACTTAGGCTGTTTCCAGATCTTAGCTATGGTGAATTGTGCTGCTATGAACATAGGGGTGCATATATCCTTTCTAATTGGTGTTTCTGGTTTCTTGGGATATATTCCTAGAAGTGGGATCACAGGGTCAAATGGGAGTTCCATTTTCAGTTTTTTAAGGAAACTCCATACTGTCTTCAATAGTGGCTGCACCAGTCTGCATTCCCACCAGCAGTGCACAAGTGTTCCTTTTTCTCCACATCCTCTCCAGCACTTGTCATTTGTTGATTTGTTGATGATAGCCAGTCTGACAGGTGTGAGATGGTACCTCATTGTTGTTTTGATTTGCATCTCTCAGATGATTAGTGACTTTGAGCATGTTTTCATATGTCTCTTGGCTTTCTGAATGTCCTCTTTTGAAAGGTGTCTATTTAGGTCGTTTGCCCATTTTTTGATTGGATTGTTTATCTTCCTTTTGTTAAGTTGTATGAGTTCCCTATAAATTTTGGAGATTAGGCCCTTATCAGATATGACATTGGCAAATATGTTTTCCCACACAGTGGGTTTTCTTGTTGTTTTGTTGATGGTTTCTTTTGCTGTGCAGAAGCTTTTTATTTTGAAGTAGTCCCATTTGTTCATTTTCTCTTTAGTTTCAAGTGCCCTAGGAGCTGTATCAGAAAAGATATTGCTTCGGCATATGTCTGAGATTTTGTTGCCTTTGGATTCTTCTAGAATTTTTCTGGTTTCCTGTCGTACATTTAAGTCCTTTATCCATTTTGAGTTTATTTTTGTGTATGGTGTAAGTTGGTGGTCTAGTTTCATTTTCTTGCATGTATCTGTCCAATTTTCCCAACACCATTTATTGAAGAGACTATCTTGGCTCCATTGTATGTTCTTGCCTCCTTTGTCAAATATTAATTGAGCATATTGGTTCGAGCCGATTTCTGGGCTCTCTATTCTATTCCATTGATCTATAAGCCTATTCTTGTGCCAGTACCAGACAGTTTTGAGAAAAGTGGCTTTGTAATACAACTTGATATCTGGTATTGAGATCCCACCTACTTTGTTCTTTTTCAGGATTGCTGCAGCTATTCGGGGTCTTTTTTTATTCCTGATGAATTTTTGGAGAGTTCGTTCTAGATCTCTGAAGTATGCCGTTGGTATTTTAATGGGAAGTGCGTTGAATTTATAGATTCCTTTGGGTAGTATGGACATTTTAATGATGTTGATTATACCAATCCATGAACACGGTATGTTCTTCCATCTGTTTATGTCTTCCTCTATATCTTTTGTCAATGTCCTGTAGTTTTCTGTGTAGAGGTCTTTTACCTGTTTAGTTAAGTTTATTCCTAGGTAGCTTAAATTTTTTGGTGCGATGGTAAACGGGATTGTTTTTATAATTTCTCTTTCTGAAAGTTCACTATTGGTGTATAGAAATGCCTCAGATTTCTTGGGGTTATTTTTGTATCCTGCTACATTGCCAAATTCATTGATTAAGTCTAGTAGCTTTTTGATGGAGTCTCTAGGGTTTTGTATGTATAATATCATGTCGTCTGCAAATAAGGACAGTTTTACTTCCTCTTTTCCAATTTGGATGCCTTTTATTTCTTCTTCTTGCCGAATTGTAATGGCCAATACTTCCAGTACTATGTTGAACAGGAGTGGTGAGAGTGGGCATCCCTGTCTTGTTCCTGTTCTTAGGGGAAATGGTGTTAGATTTTGTCCATTGAGTATGATCTTGGCTGTGGGCTTATCATATGTGGCTTTTATTATGTTGAGGTATGATCCTTCTACTCCCACCTTGCTGAGAATTTTTATCAAAAATGGGTGTTGAATTTTGTCAAATGCTTTTTCTGCATCAATTGATATGACCATGTGGTTTTTTTCTTTCAATTTGTTTATGTGATGTATCACGTTTATTTATTTGTGGATATTGTACCATCCTTGCAACCCTGGGATGAATCCTACTTGGTCATGGTGTATGATCTTTCTGATGTACTGCTGGATCCGATTTGCTAAGATTTTGTTGAGGATTTTGGCATCTATGTTCATGAGGGATATTGGCCTATAATTCTCTTTCATTGTGTTGTCTTTACCTGGTTTTGGTATTAGGGTGATGCTGGCTTCATAGAATGAGCTTCGAAGTGTTCCTTCCTCTTGAATTTTTTGTAGTAGTCTGAGGAGGATAGGTTTTAGTTCTTCCTTGAATGTTTGGTAAAACTCCCCTGTGAAGGCGTCTGGTCTTGGGCTTTTGTTTGCTGGAAGCTTTTTGATGACTGCTTCAATTTCTTCCATAGTTATTGGCCTGTTGAGATTTTTAGATTCTTCTTGATTGAGTTTTGGAATGTTGTATTTTTCTAGGAATATGTCCATTTCCTCCATGTTGTCTAGTTTGCTGGAGTAGACCTGTCCATAGTATTTTTTAACAATCATTTGTATTTCTGTGGGGTCTGTTGTTATTTCGCCTCTATCGTTTCTCATTTTGTTTATTTGGGTCCTCTCTCTTTGCTTCTTGGTGAGTCTGGCTAGACGTTTGTCAATCTTGTTTATCCTTTCAAAGAACCAGCTCTTGGTTTCATTGATTTTCTGTATTGTTTTTTTGGTCTCTATGTCATTTATTTCTGCTCTAATCTTTATTATCTCTTTCCTTCTGCTCACTCTGGGTTTTTCTTGTTGCTCTCTTCCTAATTATTTGAGTTGTAGAGTTAGATGATTTACTACCATTTTTTCTTGTTTTGTGAGATAGGCCTGTAGAGCTATAAACTTGCCTCTCAGGACTGCTTTCATTGTGTCCCATAGGTTTTGGATTGTTGTATTTTCATTGTCATTAGTTTCCAGGATGTTTTGAATTTCTTCTTTGATTTCATTGGTAACCCAATCAATATTTAATAGCATGCTATTCAGCTTCCAGGTGTTTGAGTATTTTGGGTTGTTTTTATTGTAGTTTATTTCTAATATTATACCATCGTGGTCTGCGAAGATGCTTTTTATGATTTCAATCTTCTTGAATTTGGGGATACTTTGCTTGTGACCCAATATATGGTCTATTTTTGAATATGTCTTATGAGCATTTGAGTAGAATGTATATTCCGTGGCATTGGGGTGAAGTGTTCTGAAGATGTCTATTAAGTCCATCTGATCTAGTGAGTCATTTAGGATTGCTGTATCTTTGCTGATTGTTTGTCTAGAGGACTTATCCAGTGCTGTCAGTGGTGTATTAAAGTCCCCTACTATGATTGTATTGTTGTCGATCTCTCCTTTGATATCTTCCAGGAGTTTTTTTATGAATTTGGGTGCTCCTGTATTGGGTGCATATATGTTTACCAGGGTTATATCTTCTTGTTGTATTGATCACTTTAGTATTATGAAGTGGCCTTCCTTATCTCTTGTTATGGCCTTCACTTTGAGGTCTTTTTTGTCCGATATAAGTATTGCTACCCCAGCTTTCTTTTCCTTTCCATTTGCCTGAAAGATATTTTTCCATCCTTTCACTTTCAGTCTGTGTGAGTCCCTACTAATGAGGTGGGTTTCTTGTAGACAGCAGATGTATGGGTCATGTTTTTTTATCCATTCAGCCACTCGATGTCTTTTGGTTGGAGCATTTAGTTCGTTTACATTTAAAGTTATTATTGAAAGGTACTTGTTTGTAGCCATTTCTTTTTGTGTGTGGCTGTTTTCTTTCTGAGCTTTTTATTTCTTCTTTTTATACCAGTCCCTTTAGCATTCCTTGCATTGCTGGCTTGGTGGTGATAAACTCCCTTAGCCTTTTTTTGTCTGTGAAGCTTCTTATTTCCCCTTCAAGTTTGAATGATAGCCTTGCTGGATAGAGTATTCTTGGATTCAGTCCTTTGCTTTGCATCACTTTGTAAATTTCTGTCCATTCTTTTCTGGCCTGATGTGTTTCTGTTGAGAAATCATTTCACAATCTATTGGGAGATCCCTTGAATATAACTTTCCGTCTCTCTCTTGCAGCCTGTAAGATTCTCTCTTTGTCCTGAACATTTGCCATGGTAATTATGATGTGTCTTGGTGTGGGTCTTTTCAGGTTCACCTTGTTTGGGACTCTCTGGGCTTGTGTGATTTTTTCTTCCCCACCTCAGGGAAGTTTTCTGATATTATTTCTTCTAATAGGTTTTCTAATCCTTGTTCATCCTTCTGTTGTTCTGGTACCCCTATTATTCGTATGTTGTTTCGTTTCATGTTGTCCCAAAGCTCCCTTAGGCTCTCCTCCTGTCTTTTAATTTTTTTCTCCAATTGCAGTACATTTTGGGTGTGTTTTGCTTCCTTGTCTTCTAATTCACTAATTCAGTCCTCCGCTTCTCCTAGTCTACTGTTGATACTGTCAATGGAGGTTTTCATTGCAACTATATCACTCTTCATTTCTTCTTGGGTCTTACTTAAGTTGTTGATTTTTTCATCTGTTTCTTCTAGCTTCGTCCATATGTTATTGATTTTTTCTTCTGTTTCTTCTTGCTTCTTACAGAGGTTGTCGATTTTTTCCTCCATCCGGTTTATGCACTCTAGGACCCTTATTCTGAATTCTTTTTCTGTCATGTTGCATGCCTCTGTATTACTTAGCTGCTTTTCTGGAGAGTCCTCCTTCTCTTTCCTTTGGGGGTTTCTTTGTCTACCCATGTTTGATCTCACTGACATATCTAGACGTTGAGTCATTCAGTGGTTGCTCCCTTGGTGGCAGTGACTCCTTGGTCTGTGGTTGCTCTTCGGGCGGTTGCGGTAGCAGCTGCTCTTCAGTTGGCAGCAGCTCCTCTGGTGGGTGCTGTTCACAGCTGTGGTGGCTCTTCTGGCTGGTGAGGCGAGGTTTCACGTACAGCTGCTGTTCCTCAGCAGAGGGTGTGGTGCTCAGGAGGTTGCTGTTGCTTGGATCTGCTGTGTTGATTTAAAGGCCCAAAATACTACACAACAAGGCACCACGTACCAGGCACTACACACAAATATATTCATGATATTAATAACCCCAAATAAAGGTGACCACCCGAGTTAAGAGAATTAGGGGATAAGGAAGAAGGAAGAGAAAAAGATAAAATAGAAAAAAGAAAAGAAAAGTAGGGACCAAAAAAAGGAGTGCAAAAATGAAATTGGGGAAAAGGAGGGGGGAAATAAAAGCGAGAAAAGAAAAGAAAAGAGAAAAAAAAAGAGCAAAAAGAGAGAATGAAGTGGAAGAGGGGAAGGGACTTTTTATATGAGGAGAATACTCCTATAGAACCGACACTAATCCCAACAAATTCCAGCAACAGCTCCCTGGAGATGAATGCAAACTAGAAACAACCAATAATATAATGATGAAAATAGAATGGCGAACACTAATCCCAAAATAAAATAAAGAGAAAATAAAATGGCACTTTAAAAAATGGTAAAATGGTAGCAGTAATAATACTGGTTAAAAATAAGAAGGTGGTAATTAAAAGGGTAAAATCAGGTGATGGAAAAAGAAGAAAAAAAAGAAGAAAAAAAATTGGTTTCTTAGTTAAAAGGTGAAAAAAGAAAACAAAAATTGCAGTAGTGAAGGTCCTTCGTTTCTTCTATACTTCAGTGTGGCTCGCCTTAGACCTGCCAGGTATTCAGGAGAGTGGAGTTTCCCTGCAATACACTGTTCCTCTGTGTTGTAAACCACAGTCCTTATTTTAAAGCAGGCCGCATTTGTTTCCCAGACTGCCTTATTTTGTGTTTAGCAAAGAGTCAGTTTGTGGGTCAGCCTCTGGGTGGCAGTGTTCTGGGGTTGGCCTCTGAGGCTATAGGGCCCCTCTGTCCAGTGGAAGTTCACTGCCCAGAGCTGGCTGCGTAATAGTTAGTTACCGGGACTGTGTTGTTGCTGGGATTGAAAATCCCTCTATAGGCCAGACCCTGTTAACTCCTAGGGACTGATCAGGTTATTTTAATCCTTGATCTCGTACAGGGTGGAATCTGGGTGTGGCTGTGCTCCTTGCCTGGGGACTGGGGGAGGAGTCTCACTCTCCGGAGAGAATGGCTGCCCCAGTCCTGGGCTCAGGGGTGTCTCAGCACTCAATTCGCTGCCATCTCTCCCGGCCCCCCTTCTCTCCTCAGCCTCTCCCCAGATTCCACTCCTCCGCACCCTCTCCCTCTCTTCAGCACAGGTGAGTGTCTGTATCCGAAATGTCCCATGAACAGGATTCAGTGAAAACAAACAAACAAACGCCAGCCGCAGAAACGGGGAAGGCTTGGTTTCTGTAAGCTTCTTCTCTTACCGGGACTGCATGGTCTGGTCAGCTCTTCAGGCTGTCCCCTTTAGGCTCAGTCCTCCATGATCACAGAACCCAGCTCTCAATTCCCCCGGCGGCACCAGGAATCCCGCGGTTCTCCTTTCCCCCGTCAGGGGCTGTGCCTGTCCCAAGGGACGTGTCTGTCTGCCACGCGGTCTCCCTCCGACTCTCTGGGCTCAGAGGTCTGGCAAACTTTCCTGCCCAATTCCCTGTTTTTTTTTACCTTTCCAGGGGAATTCTGCTCTTCCCGGCTGCAAACCGTCTCACCAGCTGAGCAATTTCGCCAATTTGGTGTGGGTGTTATTAGTTTCAGCTGCTCACACCATTTGCTCCGAGACACGACCTGGGACGCATCTGCCTATATCGCCGCCATCTTCCGTCCTCCTCTTGGCGTTAATTTTGTATCCTACTACATTACCAAATTCATTTATTAGGTCTAATAATTTTTTGATGGAGTCTTTAGGGTTTTCTAAGTACAGTATCATGTCATCTGCGAGTAATGACAATTTTACTTCTTCTTTTCCAATTTGGATGCCTTGTCTTTCTTCTTCTTGTCTGATCACTTTGGCTAGCACTTCCAGTACTATGTTGAACAGGAGTGGTGAAAGTTGGCATCCCTGTTTTTTTCCTGTTTTTAAGGGAAATGGCTTTAGTTTTTGCCCATTTAGTATGATGTTGGCTGTAGGTTTGTCATATAAGGCTTTTATTATGGTGAGGTATGATCCCTCTATTCCCACTTTGCTGAGAGTTTTTATCAAGAAAGGGTGTTGGCCCTAACCGGTTTGGCTCAATAGATAGAGCGTCAGCCTGTGTACTCAAGGGTCCCAGGTTCGATTCCAGTCAGGGCATGTGCCTTGGTTGCAGGCACATCCCCAGTAGGGAGTGTGCAGGAGGCAGCTGATCGATGTTTCTCTCTCATCGATGTTTCTAACTCTCTATCCCTCTCCCTTCCTCTCTGTAAAACAAACAATAAAACATTTAAAAAAAAAAAAAAAGAAAGGGTGTTGGACTTTGTCAAATGCCTTTTCTGCATCAATCGATATGATTATGCGATTTTTGTCTCTCAACTTGTTTATGTAATGTATCATGTTTATTGATTTGAGGATATTGTAACAGCCATGCATTCCTGGAATAAATCCCACTTGGTCATGGTGTATGATCTTTCTAATGTAATGCTGGATCCGGTTTGCTAGAATTTTGTTGAGGATTTTAGAATCAATGTTCATCAGGGATATTGGCCTGTAATTCTCTTTCTTTGTGGTGTTTTTATTTGGTTTTGGGATTAGGGTAATGCTGGCTTCATATAAAGAGCTTGGAAGTGTGCCTTCCTCTTGAATTTTTTGGAATAATCTGAGAAAGATTGGCTTTAGCTCTTCTTTGAATGTTCGGTAAAACTCCCCTGTGAAGCCATCTGGTCCAGGGCTTTTGTTTGCTGGAAGCTTTTTGATTACTATTTCAATTTCATCAGTAGTTATTGGTCTATTCAGGTTTTTTGATTCTTCCTGATTGAGTTTTAGAAGCTTGTATTTTTCTAGGAATGTGTCCATTTCATCGAGGTTGTCCAGTTTGTTGGAGTAGAGTTGTTCATAGTATTTTTTGACAATCCTTTGTATATCAGTAAGGTCTGTTGTTACTTCACCTCTTTCATTTCTGATTTTGTTTATTTGGGTCCTTTCCCTTTGTTTTTTGGTGAGCCTGGCTAGAGGTTCATCAATCTTGTTTATCCTTTGAAAGAACCAGCTCTTGGTTTCATTGATCTTTTGTATTGGTTTTTTTTTTTTTTTTTTTTGGTCTCTATGTCATTTATTTCTGCTCTGATCTTTATTTTTTTCTTCCTTTTGGATACTGTGGGCTTTTCTTGTTGCTTTCTTTCTAACTCTTTGAGTTGTAGGGTTAGATAAGTTATTACCATTGTTTCTTGGTTTTTTTGAGGTAGGCCTGTAGAGCTATGAACTTCCCTCTTAGGACTGCTTTCATTGTGTCCCATAGATTTTGGATTGTTGTATTTTCATTGTCATTTGTTTCCAGGATGCTTTTTATTTCTTCTTTGATCTCTCTGGTAACCCACTCATTATTTAATAGCATGCTATTTTGCCTCCAAGTGTTTGATTTTTTTTCAATGTTTTTGTTGTAGTTGATTTCTAGTTTTATGCCATTGTGATCTGAGAAGATGCTTCTTATGATTTATATTCTCTTGAATTTGAAGAGAATTTGCCTGTGTCCTAATATATGGTCTACCTTTGAAAATGTCCCATGCGTACTGGAGAAGAATATATAATCTGTAGCTTTGGGGTGAAATATTCTGAAGATATCAATTAAGTCCATCTGATCTAGTGAGTTATTTAGAATTGCTGTTTCTTTGCTGATTTTTTGTTTAAAGTATTTATCCAGTGGTGTCAGTAGGGTATTAAAGTCCCCTACTATGACTGTATTGCTGTCGATATCTCCCTTGATATCTTCCAGATGTTGTTTTATGTATTTGAGTGCTCCTGTATTGGGTGCATATATGTTTACCAGAGTTATATCTTCTTGTTGAATTGCTCCCTTTAGTATTATGTAGTGGCCTTCCTTATCTCTTGTTATGGCCTTTACTTTGAAGTCTATTTTGTCAGATATAAGTATCGTAACCCCAGCTTTTTTCTCATTTCCATTTTCCTGAAACACTTTTTTCCATCCCTTCACTCTCAGTCTGTGTGAATCCTTTGTTCTGAGGTGGGTCTCTTGCAGACAGCAAATATATGGGTCATGTTTTCTTATCCATTCAGCTACTCTGTGTCTTTTGATTGGAGCATTTAATCCATTTACATTTAATGTTATTATTGAAAAGTACTTGTTTGTGATCATTTTTGTTCTTAATATTTGTGTTTCTTCATTTTACAGCAGTTCCTTTAGCATTTCTTGCATTGCTGGCTTGGTGGTAATAAACTCTCTTAGGCCTTTTTTGTCTGTGAAGCTCCTGATTCAACCTTCAATTTTGCATGATAGCCTTGCTGGGTATAGTATTCTTGGATTCATTCTCTTGCTTTGCATCACTTTGTATATTTCATTCCATTTCCTTCTTGCCTGGTGTGTTTCTGTTGAGAAGTCAGCTGATATTCTAATAGGAGATCCCTTGTAGGTAACTTTCTGTCTCTCGGGCAGCCTTTAAGATTCTTACTTTGTTGTTGGTGTTTGCCAATTTAATTATGATGTGTCTTGGTGCTGGTCTTTTTGGGTTCATCTTGTTTGGCACTCTATGTGCTTCTTGGACTTGTATAGTTTTTTTCTTGCCAGTATCAGGGAAGTTTTCTGTCATTATTTCTTCAAACAGGTTTTCTATTCCTTGCTTCTCCTCCTCTCCTTCTGGTACTCCTATTAAACGAATGTTGTTTCATTTTGCATTGGCCCAAAGGTCCCTTAGGCTCTCCTCTTGCTTTTTAAGTTCTTTTTCCAGTTTCTCCTGTGTTTGTGTGTTTTTTCTTACCTTGTCTTCTAGCTCACTGATGTGGTCCTCAGCCTCTTCTAGTCTGCTGTTTAAGCCTTCCATTGTGTTCTTTATTGAAGCTATGTCTCTCTTCATTTCCTCTTGGTTCCTTTTCATGTTGGTGACATTCTCATTCAGCTCCTTATAATTCTCATTGAGTTGTGTGTATTTGTCATCCAGCTGTTTGAGCATCCTTATAACCATTACTCTTAAATCTTTCTCTGATAAGTTAGTAGTCTCAATTTCATTTAACTCCCTTTCTGGTGATTTCCCTTTTTCTTTCCTTTGTGGATTGCTTTTTTGTCTTCCCATGTTTTGCTGTAATGTTTTAATTGTAGCTCCGATTACTTAGCTTCCCAGTTTCTTTTGGGTATGGTGCTACTGGTGTGACCTCTCAGGTCTCCTGGGCTTGGTAGTCTAGTGTAGCTCCATACTTGAACTATTTGGGTTCTCTTGATGTAGGCCTACGAGCTGGAAAGGCACAACTGAGGTGTCCAGAAGTCAGCAGCCGTGGAGGGGGTGTCCCAATTTTTGCTGTCTTGTGCCCTTGGTTGAAATCACGCATGCCCAGCGGGGATTCACAGTGGCACCCAGGAGCCATCTGTTGGGGTGGTGGGGCTCAGGAGGCCTGCATTCTGGAAAGGCATGACTGTGGTGTTTAGAGTTCTGTAGTTGTGGGGTGGGCAGACTCAGCTTTTGCTGCTGCCTTCGTCGTTGGATACACGCGATCCCAGCAGCAATTCACAGGGGCACCTGTGGTGTGTTTGCCAGCAGGGTGTACTGACACACTCTGAAGGGCCCTGGCACTGAAGCCACTGGATTGCAGTGTCTGTGGGCAGGTATCCCAGAAGAGGGAACTCAGCATTTCTACAGCCCAGCAGTGCACCCCTGTTTGTTTAAGTGCGTGTCCATCGGAGCTCACAGTGGGGCCCGAGGGCTGCCTGTGGAGCGGTGGTCTTGGGAGACCTGCACGCTGGAAAAGCATGTAACTGTAGTGTCCAGAGTTCTGCAGCTGTGGGGTGGGGAAACTCAGTTTTTGCTGATGCACCTGTGGTGGATAGGCGCGCGTTCCAGGTGGTGGTACACAGGAGCACCCGCAGTGAGTTTGCTAGTGCAGGTGTACTGAAGCACTCTGAAGGGCCCTGGCACGCTTAATCAAGGCATCTTTGGGCAGGTATCCAGGATGGGTGAATTCAGAATGTTACTCAGGGGAGTGCGTCCCTGTTTGTCCAAGATCGGACCCAGCAGAGGCTCACTGCGGCTTCCCCAAAGTGCCCTGTGGATAGATGGGCTCAGGGGGAATGAGCAACTGTGGTAGTGCCTTTGCAGGGCGCTGAGCTCTGATGCACTCTGAGGGACCCTGGCACTGAAGGGCCCTGGTGCTTAAGTTGCGCAGCTGGGTGTATGTGGGCAGTTATTCAGGCAGAGGGAGTTCAGAATTTGTACTGGGGGGCAGTGCGCCTGTGTCTGTACAAAATCACACCCAGCTGGGACTCACAGTGACTCCCAAGAGAAGTCTATGGAGTGGTGTGCCTTGGAGACCTTCGCGCTGGAGTCGGGCGAATGTGATGTCAGAGGTCTGCCACTGGGGAGGGGGAGGCTGCACTTACTGCTGCAGGCGCGGTGCACCTTTGGAGGTGGAGATCCCAGGGTCTGCGAGTCTGTGGGTGTGGCAGCAGGATTTTGGCTGGAGTGGCTGCAGGGTCATGGGCAGTCCCAGGCCTGTCTGGGGGGTGGTGCTGATGAGTTCCTAGAAGAGGCCGCTCTCCCCTTCAAGTTGGTGTGGGCTCCGTGCCCGAGTCCCGCAGTCTGGGGAGTGCCCGCAGTGGTGGTAGTCTCTCCCTATCCCAGAGAGCCTGGTCTGCCAGCCTCTGCTGCTCCTGCTGGATTTAACTGTTCCTCACTCACTCACACACACACCACACACATCCACACACACTCTTTTCATCCACTCACTCACTCACTCACTCACTCACTTCCTATCCCTCACCTCTGTCCTGCCAGCCGCCATCTTCCAAAATTCTATCTACTCAGAAGCAAAGTTTATTGAGAAATAGACAGACTCCTCCTAACAGGAATCACCATCTATTTTGAATGATAGCCTTGCTGAATAGAGTAATCTTGGTTTCAGATCTTTGCTTTTCATTACCTTGAGTACTTCATAACATTCTTTTCTGGCCTGTAGAGTTTCTGATGAGAAATCAGCTGACAGCCTTATGGGAATTCCTTTGTAGGTAACAAATTGTATTCTCTTGTTGTCTTTAAGAATATATCTTTTTCTTTAATTTTTGGCATTTTAATTATATGTGTCTGTGCATGGGCCTGTTTGGTTTCTTCTTTCCTGGGACACTGTGCCTCCTGGACTTGTATGACTTTTTCCTTCAACAGGGTAGGTAATGTTTCTATCATTATTTCTTCAAACATGTTCTCTATCCCTTATTCACTTTCTTCCCCTTCTGGCACACCTATTATGCAAATGTTGTTGCTTTTCATGTTGTCCCATCGCTCCCTTAACCTATCCTTCTGTTTTTTAATTGCTTTTTCTTTTTGGTACCCCGATTGTGTGATTTTTTTCTACTCTATCTTCTAATTCACTGATCTGATACTTGACTTCCCCTAATCTGCTGTGTATTCCTTCCAATGTGTTCTTTATTAGTGCTATGTCATTGTTCATAATTACTATATCTTTTCTCATGCTGTTGCACATCTTTGACACATTATTCTGAACTCTGTGTCTGATAAATTTTTTTTTATCTCCATTTCATTTAGCTCTTCTTCTGGAGAATTCTCTTGCTCTTTCATTTTTATTTTTGGGTTGTTTTGTTTAGTTTTGTTTTTTGTCTCCCCATTCTGGCTGCCTGTTTGGGTTTGAGACTATGTATTAGGTAGATCTGCTATGCATTCAAATCTCTAGTGCAGGACAGTGTCAAATGGTGTTTCTGACTAATTAGATCAGGTAAAGCCTCCAAGCCTCTGGGCCTCATCCTTTGGAAATTCTCTTTCTTTGTTATGGGGTGAGGCCACAATATTAGTAACAAAGAAACAGAATTTCTGGAGGATGAGGCCCAGAAATCAGGTTTTTAAAAAGATTCCCAGATGATTCTAATGTGCAGCCAAGGTTGAGAACCACTGCTCTAGAGACTTGTCTTTGCCTGTAGACTGATTAGATTCAGTCTTAAGTAGCCTGAGGCAATCATCCACAGGTGGGGCATGAGGTTTTCCCAACAGGGTGGGGAAATTGCTTCTGTCTGGAGGCTAATTGTTATTCTAAGTCTCTTAATGGGCCTCAGAAACTCCACAGCATGGGGCAAGGGGGTTTCCAATAGGGTGGGGCTTATCCCCAGACAAAAACTGCCTGTATAGACAAGGTCATTCTGAGAAAGATGTCTTCCACAGCATGAGGGAATGACTCAACATAGGAACCCGAGTGTCTGTCTTCCAAGGTCTAACCCCAGAGCCCCCAACTCTATCTTCTGCTCACACCTCCAGTCCAATCTGCCCTCCCTCTGCTGGAGCCCAAGGTGAGTGGCTGCACATGAAATTTTGTGTGTTGGCCCTTTAAGAGAGTGCCTGCATTATCAGCTGTCTCTCCTTGGCAGATAGTGTAACACTGCTGCTTTTCACAACCACATGTTATGTGGGTACCTTTCTTAGTTCTGGCGCTCTCTGCTGGGGGGTGGGCAGCTTGGGGTATAGGCCCCCTTGGTTGAGATATCTCTCAGGAACTTCAGC
Organism: Myotis nattereri; assembly: GCF_964212035.1. Taxonomy (NCBI): domain Eukaryota; kingdom Metazoa; phylum Chordata; class Mammalia; order Chiroptera; family Vespertilionidae; genus Myotis; species Myotis nattereri. Next base: position 95,720,844 of record NC_138076.1, on the reverse strand, counting down.
TGCTGTCTGTCGGAGCTCGGCCAGCCCTTTCATTTCTCCAGCCTTCCTACCAGTCTCTGTGCGGTCTCCACTTTCTGTACTTGGTTCAGGGTTCTCTTCAGTTAGTCTTCAGTTTATTATTCACAATCTTTTTTTTTGTATTTTAGTTGTAATTCCAGTTTGATCCTGCAAGTCTGTGTGTCACATCCACTTACTCTACCGCCATTTCTTCTTTTCACTCAGTCTCTTCAAGCACAATTGCTCACACTTCTTACCCTTTGGTCTTCCAGGAAAACTACATTAAGATTGCTCCAAATTGAAATAACACTGAAGTACAGGGATATTGCCCATCAAATTTACAAGGACCAAGATCAACAATCCAGAGAGGGTGCCTGTTAAGGATACATGTTTTCATATACTATGAGATACAAGCTTTGTATATTACATTGATACAAAAGTTCTGGATGGAAATGTGGTCACATGCATCAAAAGCTTTAAATATGATACAGTGGGGCCTTGACTTACGAGTTTAATTCATTCCGTGATGGAGCTCGTAACTCAAATTACTCGTATGTCAAATCTTAAAGTGAATGAGTGAGATACGTGATGCTGGGCTGATGTTGTGGCGTTCACTGTGACGTTGGCTGCGCCAACTAGCAGTGGGGTATCTGAAGCTGGCTTGTAACCCGAATTTTAGCTTGCAACTCAAAGCAAAAAATTGGCTGAGAGACAGCTCGTATCTCAAAAAACTCGTTAGTCAGGACACTCATACCCCCTGTATACTATTTGACTCAGAAATTCCACTTCTAGGATTTTATCTTTAAAAAATCACCAAAAAATGTACACAATGATAAATTACAAAGATATTTAATTTCTATTGTTTGTAAACAAAGCGAATGTATAATAGCAGATTGGCTGAATGAATAGCAGGACCTTCCTATGTGACAGAGGAAATGTCTCTTCTTTAGCCTCTAGTTTTCTGGCTTTTCCTCAATTTTCCTGGCTTCTTTTCCCATTCCTTTCTCTTCCCAGAGGTACAATGATTGGTCAGTTACAGGCACTGAGTGGAGGTGATCAAAGTCCCTCTGCTTGGAGAAGTTGCCCTTTCTTTTTTAAAAAAATATTTTTATTGATTTCACAGAGGAAAGGAGAGGAAGAGAGATAGAAACATCAATGATGAGAGGGAATCATTGATTGGCTGCCTCCTGCAGGTTGGACCAAGCCCACAACCCAGGCATGTGGCCTTGACCGAAATCGAACATGGAACCCTTCAGTCCACAGGCTGACGCTCTATCCACCGAGCCAAACTGGCTAGGGCAAGAAGTTGCCCTTTCTTCATCCCTCTCCACAGGTCCAAAGGGAGTTCAAGGACCTGGTGAGATGTCTGCTTTAAGCTTTTCCTGAAGTAGTTTCTTCCAAGGTCTGAACAGAAGGACAGAGTCAGAGAGCCAAATTTATTTCTCATGTTGAGCTACATCTTCCAATTTGGCCTTAATTAGAAATAAGGGTGATATTTTGGTTCTCCACCTGCTATCTTATCTCTCTATTGATTTGTGTGGAAAAGATGGGTGCTACTTATTGATCTTTCTCAAAGACCCTGAAAAACATTCAGTAGAAAACTATGTTGCTACTAAAACTAGTATAGAAACTTATAATTGAAATGGTTATATTTTTCAAGTGAAAAAGCAGGTTACAAAACAATTTGTAATACACAGCTTAGAAAACTGAGACATACCAATATATTGTGGTATTTTCTTCTTATTCTGTATTTTCTAAATTTTTCGACATGATATATATATATATATTTTTTTGGTTTTTAAATGTATAAATGTATGCAATGAATTACTCCGCTCAAACATCATCTGCTCTGAAGCTCTCCCTGTGCTCCTCCTGACTCCCTGGCATCACCATGCCTCCTCTGAGCCCTAACTTACCCTATGTAGGGACATTTCTATAGCATTACTGTGTATAATAATCATTTATTTAGATGTCTCTTTTCTAATAGATTGAGAGCTCCTTGGGGTAGTGTCCTTATTTTATCCATCTGTTACCACAGCAACCATCAGGGCACTTGGCTCATAATTAATTCCCAATTCATGCTTATCCAATGTATTGTTGAGCAAAAGAATGAAGGACACTTTAATAAGGTTCCCAATACCTAAAAGGGTGATGGCAGGGGGAAAGGCAAGCAGCAGTCTCTTCTTTAGAAATGGAAAAAGGAGGTGGGCTGGAAGTTGGGAAGTGTGATAAACTCTTTTCAGGAGCAAGAGATGTTATCCTCCTGTGCGGGAAGGCTGACCCTTCCCTCTGCATATGGTAAAAAGAGGAAGCCTATCATCCAAGGGTGGTAGTTGGAGTATGCCTCTGCCTTAAGGCAGGGGTCGCCCCGGGTGAACTCAGGGAGGCCCCTCATCCTTTGATCAAATTTAGACAAGTGAGCCTTTACTGCCATCGCATCACAGGGAACAGCCCTACCTAACAGCCTGGTGTGCCTCCTATATGCAACAGGGCCAAGTGTGCTCCGGAGAATAAAGATTTATGGGTAGCCTCCACACATCTCTGCATCTGCTGAATCTTGCAACGTTATGACTCCATCACTGCCAGGCTGTAGCAAACTGAATGTCGTTGTCTCAACGCCAAAACAAAGCAGCTGTAGGGGGAAAGTTGTCCATTCTCATAGACTTTGGCTTCTGGTCACACCTAGCACCTTGCACTGGGCCTACTTTGTGCAAAGCCACCCCGTCATAAGTCCTCTCCCATTGTAGTGAGCATCTGTTTTCCTCTGCCCAGGATCCCTTCTGCTAACAGTCACAGATGATGCTCTTTTCTCTGTGTAATCATGCTTTTTGGAGCTCAGATCATGTACTTCCTGTTGGCAGCCTGATTCCTCCTCCTTGGTGGACCTGTGACCCAGTCCTCACCTAATCCTCATGTGTGTCACCCACCTGTGAGAGCACAGAACCCCTCCAGCTACAGTGCTTGGCTCAGCAGTGAGCTTGTGACCGAGGCCGGTCCAATCAGAATTGACTTACCAATGCTATCATGAATTGGGTATGGTCTCTTCATTGGGGTTGAAACTGAAGGGATTGAAGTCTGTAGTTGCTGATGGCCAGCTTTGCCACAGTATGGGTATGGTATGTGTGTGTGTGTGTGTGTGTGTGTGTAGGGGTGTGTGTGTGTGAGGGGAACCTGCAAGGGAGCAAAAACAACAGCACATAGATAACTCTTTCTGGAAAGAATAGCATTTGGAAGTAGGTAATTGTTTTTTATTGGCGTTTTGGTCTTGGACAAATTTAAATTCTGTTAGCTTATCCTTGGTTAATAATGGTAATTATCATTAATTGCTCCAGTGAGGATCAGATAACCTAAAGTACATGAAACACAATATAAAAATGTAAAAAGTTATTTTCACTTAATGTTTTTTTTTTTAATTGATTTCAGAGAGAGGAAGGGAGAGGGAGACAGAAACATCATTGATGAGAGAGAATTATCAATCTACTGCCTCCTGCATGCCCCCTACTAGGGATGGGGCCCAAAATCTGGACATGTGCTCTGAACAGGATTCCAACCATGACCTCCTGGTTCATGGGTCCACGATCAACTACCAACACACACCAGTTGGGCTATTTTCATTTAAATGTGAACTGTTTAGAAAAAACTGAAAGGAAGGAGAAAAAATTGTAAGGAGTTGAGACCACCAGATCAGTCCCTCCCTGCTCTCCCCCCCCCCCCGCCCCCCTCAGAACCCAGCATAGGGCCTAAATAATAACAAGACACACAGAGTTAATTAATCTTCATTAAATGAGTGAATACAGGACAAGAGGATTCATTATAATAGGACGATGTTTTCACTGAAAATCATTTTGTGCAAATCTGATGTGATTGTTCGTGGTTCCTGTGGGCGCCATGGAAATGTGCTGTTCAGATCTTAAAGATAGTCTGCAGTGGGCATGATAGACTGATAGCCCTAATTGCTAACCCTTGGGGTCCACCATTATCTGTCATTTTTATTCTAGTTATTCCTAGGGGTGTGAAGTGGTATGTCATTGTGGTTTTAATTTGCATTTTTTGGACAGTTGTTGATGAGCATTTTTTCATATGATTATTAGTTATTCGCATATTTTCTTTGGAGAAATGTCTATTAATACCCTTTGCCCATTTTAATTGGTCTATTTGTCATTTTATTATTGAGTTTCAAAAGTTATTTATGCACCTGGATACAAGTCCCTGTAAGAGTTAGGATTTGCAAATATTTTCTCTCATTCTGTGGGTTGTCTCTTCACTTCCTTGATGATATATTTTGCAACAAAACTGAAATGTTTAAAATTTTTATGCAGTCCAATTTTCTTTTTTTTTCTTGTACTTTATGTCATATCTAAGTAACCTTTCTCTAACCCAAGATCATAACATATTTACAGTGATGCATATAGTTTTAGCTCTTACATTTTGCACTGTAATCCATTTTGAGTAAATTTTTATATATATGGTATGAGGCAGAGGTCCAATTTCATTCTTTGGTATGGGTATCCATCTGTTCCTGAACCATTTTTTTTAAGAAGGCTATTCTTTCCCCCATTGAACTGTAGCTTTGTGGTGAGTTTTGAAATTGGGAAGAGTGAGTCTTCCAACTGTTTTTTTTTTTTTTTTTAAGACAGTTTTGGTTATTCAGAGTCACATTTCCACATGAATGCTGGATAATTTTTGTGGGATGCAGGACCCCTCTTATGGGTAATTTTGACTCGGGGACTCCCCATTAGCTTGCCTGAAATTTTCTCAGAGCTGTGCTGAGTTGAGACTCTTCTTGATGGATATTCCTTCCCCACTCCACTCCTTTCACAGGTGTCAGACCTGCATCAGTATCTAAAGGCTCTCCTTGCCTACTTCTGCTACCTCTGTTTATTCTTCACAGGCATTTCACTCAGTAAATCTCCTGCAAATCTAATCCTGTCTTAAAATCTGCTTTTCAAAGGGTTTCTTAAGCTTGGAATTTTTAAATACAATTCCAAGTCCTTTTGATAAACTTGGAAATATATTAATCAACCAAGGAGGGGAAATTTTAACTTCTAGAAAACATTCCTTCTTATAAGAGATGAGGCCCAGGATCCTCTTCATTAGGAGTAAGCAGGCACAGTTTTGAATGTCTTGACCATAGTTCTTCTCTAGTCAGAACTGAAATGGCCAATGTTTCAAGTGAAAATGAAGTACAGTAAGTCTTTGGGGGTTGCTATTCACTTGATCACCCATAATCATGTGACCCGACAATTTTTTTCTTGCAGTTTAACCCAGTTTGATTTTAGATTTATCTCATTTGCAGCCAAAATCATCCTAACCATTGTTGACATTCGAGTGGCTGTGAGACACTGTAGCAGTGTCCCTGTAAGAAATTCACCATTTTACTCCAGCTAGTTCAAGTTTGCATTCTATAATTTACAATCAAGAGAGTGAATAAAATGTTCATGTTACCAAAAATTATGTAAGAAGATAAATTAACAATTATTTTGCATAGCAAGAGAAAATCAACCTTAATTTTAACTTTCTCTACATGACAATATTTAATCTATCTCTGAAGAGGTAAAATTAAATAAGAAAGGGTTTAGTAGACATTAAAAGAAATAGGAAGGAAGAATCATGACCATTATTATGTATTAGATACTTTTAGGGAGCGACAATTTCATAACCAAAGGGAAATGTTTATTCAATCAAGATAGGAGATAGAAATAATTTCAGTTCCAATAAAACATTATCTTTTGAAGCCTGGCACCCACCTGAGTAAGGAAAGAAAATAAACATAGCTACCAGAGTCAGGAAGAAACTGTTATGGCAAAAGATCACTTAGCAAGAACGTGCAGTCATCAGTGAAGCTCTGATGAAGAGCAGCTAGCTGGGCACCATATATCAGGCCCTCTGTTATTCACTGAATAAAGATGAAAGGATACACTTCCTAGCTTCATTTGTTCACAATGTAGTGGGGAGATAAAGATTTATTTTTTAAAACAGATTTATTGAGATATAATTCACATACCATAAAAGTCACCTATTTAAAAGTGTGTAATTCCATGGTTTCTGGTATATTCTGTTAACTTATTTTAAGATGCTCACCCAAGGATGTTTTATTGATTTTTTTTTTTTTGAGAAAGAGGAAGGGAGAAAGATAAACATCCATGAGAAAGAAGCATCGATGGTTGCCTCCGTACATGCCCTGACCAGGACTCAAACCAGCAACCTTTTTGTGTCCAACAAACCAAGCCATTAAAAAAAATTGTGTTAAAATGTTTATAATTTTTTATATTGAGCAAAAACTAGACAGCCTCTACACTTTTAGGACATTGAAATTTTACCTGCTGGGAACCATAAATAAGTCTGTTCCCTCTAGCCACATGGCAGCTTTTAAAATGTCCACAGAAGGCCACCACATCTTATTTTATCCAAGCTCTGTCTAGTTCTTTTCATTATGCTTCATTTACTATGCTAATAGACGTTCTGTTTTTTACTCTTTTCTTTGAATAAGATCTGCTTTGTTAAAGTCTGTTTTAGTCAGGGTTTGCTGGAGAAACAGAACTAATAGGGTGTATTTGTGTGTGTGCACATGCACGAGAAGAGAGAGAGAGAGAGAGAGAGAGAGAGAGAGAGAGAGAGAGAGAGAGAATGAATTTGATTGATTTTAAGGAATTGGCTCACATGATTATGGAGGCTGGCAAATCCAAAATCTATAGGGTGAGCAACAGGCTGGAGAGATAAGAGAGCTGATGTTGCTGCAGAATTCCCTCTTGCTTGGGGAGGCCAGTCTTCTGGTCTATTCAGGGCCTCAAGTGATTGGATGAAGGTTGCCCACATTATGGAGGACAATCTGCTTCTCTCCAAGTTACCGAGTTAAATGCTGATTTCATCCAAAAACACTCTTACAGAAACACGTAGCATAGTGTTTGACCACATAGTTGGGCACTGTGGGCCACCCATGCTGACATGTAAAATTAACCATCATAATTTCTATCTTGACAATATGGTGCATAGACATGAGCACAGCATACTGGGCACTTGACTACAAGGCTCTGTGATTGGCGAGGAGCGTGAATTGTGTCATTTTTCACTTTTTACACACCTTTGAGCCGGCCCTCTCTGCTGCTTTCACATGTGGACTGGTCCAGGTTCTTTGCACCTCAGAAGCAGATGACCATGAGATCAGATGTGCATCATGCCATTTTTTCTTCCCATTATTCTGGTTAGGTTTCTTGAAAGAATAATCTATACTCATTTCTTCCATTTCCTCATGTGCTATTCCTTAACTTTTTCTGTCTGGCTTCTGTCTCCACTCACTATTCCTAGTTCCCCAATTCAGTGGGAGCCATGGCCCAGCATTCCCCACCCTCTGAAGCACTGGACACTATCACTGTCCCCCCATTGGAAACCCTTCCTCCCTTGGCTAATAAGATCCACTTCCCCTTCTGTTCAGTTTAATAGCTTGTAATGACTGTATGTCAGGCATTGCTTGGTGCTGGGGACACATTTGTTCTCTTGACTGTCTCTTCAGGTTACTTTTGTGGCATAGAAGAAAGAGCAGAGTAATATGTGGATTGCATAAGAACTCCATAAAATATGCATTAGCTATTAATTAAATACTGAGTTTCTATAAAGTGCAAGACCTAATGAAAGGGATCTACCTCAAAACAAGTAAGATGTGGCCTTTCACCTTAGGGAATTAAAGGGCGATAAACATGTTCACAAATAAGTACATTATAAAGTAGAAAGTCAAGAGCTTTTAAAAAGATCTAATTATATGCTTTAAGTCAAGATCAAAGGAAGGACACCTACTTTTGGTCTTAGGAAATAACATTTGATTTGCAACATGAAGTGAGCACGGGATTTGAGCATGTAGAACAGAAGAAGGCCATTCGAGGCAGAAGTAGCTTCAGGAAAAAGGCAGACCTGTAGGAGGTGAGGTGGAAGGTGCACAGGCTGATTGTGGGCGGCCGTTAGTTTCATGCCAGTTTGGCATTTTTTCAATTGTTTAACAGGGACTTAGTGCAAATCTTTTGGCAGTGGCATAACACAGTAAGCAATGTGCTTTAGAAGGGTCCTCTGATAGCCACTAAAAGACCTGGAATGAGCAGTGAGGGTGCCTGATCAGGTGGCAGGAAATGGGGCTGAGTCAGATGGCTGCCTGGAGAGAGAAGATTAGGGAATTGGAAGTCTTGCAGGAGATGTGGGAGAGGAAGAGTCAGGAAAGCTCCTGGTTTGGAAATTTGGTGACCAAGTTGGTGCTGCTTTTACAGAAATAGGGTATTTAAAGCTACATGTGTTTGGGTAATGTGGATTCAAGGAAGAGGTAAGACTTTTTCATGTAAAAAACCTGGATATCTAAAAACCATTGCCTGTATTCTGTTTGTGAATGAGGTACCACTGATGAGATACACTTCTCCAAGTTTAGAAGGTCAAGTGTGTTGAAAACCACCTTCCCGACCCCTTCTTGGTTTCTGCTGGCATGAAATATTGTGTGTGTGTGTGTGTGTGTGTTGATGTTCTGAGTCAAGAGGCAGTTGTGTCTGGTGGCAACAGCCTGTTTTTGGCTTCCTGATCTCTAGATCTTGTTCATAGGTATATATTCTTGACACACTGCTCCAGGAGTAGTTAAGAGACAGTAGTGCCCAAGTATTTTCTTCTGAGAGTTTTTCCAAGAAGTTTGAAAGCACCTAATGTTTGTGTCCCTCCACAATTCACATATAGAAGCCCTAATCCCAATGTGATGCATTTGGAGGTGGGGCCTTTGGGAGGTAACTAAGTTATGAGAGTGGAGCCCATGATGGGCTTAGTACTCGGACAAGAAGAGGCAAGAAAGCTACCTTGCCTTCTGCCATGTGAGCACAGAGGAGGAGACAGCCACGTGCAGCTGGGAGGAGGGCTCTCACCAGAACCTGACCATGCTGGCACCTCATCTTGGACTTCCAGCCTCCAGAAGGGTGAGAAAGAAATCTCCTCTGTTTAAGCCGCCCCGTGGTATTTGGTTATTGCAGCCCCAGTCAAGACACAATTAGTATTACCCTTAATTAATCCTTTCCTGCTGAACTAGGTTCTGCTTCTTTCCCTGAGCCCTGGAGCCCAGTGTAAATCCTCAATTGATGGGGGAAGGCACAAGTGAAACCCATGCCAGAGTCAGAAACTCTGACCCAAAGGATAAACGGAAAACGTGTCATGAAGGGTAAAGGTGAGAGTCTGCTAGCAATGGTCAAATGCAGTAGAAAAAAGTAGGGAAGATGAGGTTGAAGACAAAGCAGATGTGAAGGTTCAAAGTCACCTTGGAGGACACTATCTCACTGAGTGGCAGAAACCAGGCTACAAAGAAGACTCTGGACACCGAAGGCAAAGGGGCTCTCTCACGAAGTCCCTGATGGGAGGGGTGAGAGGACAGTTCATGGAGGGGGTGGGGGAGGACAGATGCAGTTTCTGGTTAGGGTGGGAGGTTACAGCAGCACTCATTAAAGCTACTTAATTATAACTATTTGTAATCCAAATAGCCTAGAAATTTATAAAATATGAACATCACTTAAAGTCCCCTTTACAATAGCATCTTTTAATTTGAAGAAGAAATGAATATGAGATAATGTCTAGTTTTGAGTCTCCGTGTTTTTTTGGTCAATGATCACTTTTTTATTTCAGAACCTTTGTTAGCTCATCTCACAGGCATGGACTTTCTTACTTCAAAATGGATGTAGGCAAATCTATCCAACTGACCTGCTGAGCCTTTGTTTCATTTATTTTCCTAGTTCTCACCTGTCACGTTCCTCAGGAGCTGAGGATTCACTTCCTCTTAACATCCTGTCTGGCTTGCAACATTGCACTAAAATTTCCTTGACTCCCTAGAACCTACTGACTAAGCTGCTAGCAGCTTGAGGGCAGGATTAGATTTTATTCTTCATATTTGTGGCAACCAGTATGGTGCTCAACAAAAGAGCAGTAAATGGTTTAGTCACTGAACAAATACCAATTTACTGAGAATCTTCCCACTGAAATGGGTTGAACAAGACAAACACAAATGCCACCAATATTGCATTTTGTGTCATTCACGCTCCTCTGTGTTCCTTCTAAGTGGTTCCCAGGAGCTCAGCTATTGTATGTCCCTGAGTGACAGCAGGGTGTTAATGTTGCTCTCATATAACAAGTCCAATTAATGTTGTGATGAATAAATTCCCCCTACCCTTTGACCTCTCAGGAGTTAAAGGGCTTTTAATGTAATATTTGATGATCAGACCAAAGACTATATGGCCAATAGTGATAAGAGTGTGTTCCACTCCTATGGGAACGTATGCACAGGTGACCCAAAGCGCCTCATTTGGATATACCAATACAGACGTCAAAGGGTACTTATTATTAATTAATATGGCCGAGCTTAACCAAAAACTAAGAAGAGAGAAGACACAGGGAACAAACAATGCAAGAAATCACACAGGTTTATTTACCAGAGAGCTGATGGGTTTCAGTCCTTGGCAGGCCACCCGGAGACACTCGCTGACAGAGACACACGGAGGTAGTCAAATATGCTGCGGCAGGAGCTCGGTCTCTTGACTCAAAGAGAGGCCTCTAACAGTCTGGGCTCAGAAGCAGAGCAGGGACAGCAGTTTCCAGGAGGAAGGAGAATGTCTTGTCTGTGGAGGTTAGACAGGCGTCTGACTCCTGCTGTGAGAGTCCTTCTTTTATGCCCCATGGGTGGGCTTCTTCAGTGTCTCATATCAGTGTGCTCTGGTGGCCTTCTGGGCTTATCAGGATACACACGCAGGGAGTTACAAGTTTTTTACACACAGGGAGTTACACGTTACTTATCAGGGTCACATACACACACACACACACACAAAGTCTTCTAAGTAAAGTTTAAAATTCACTCTAATAAAAAATGAAATTTGATTATGCTATCTTATACTAACTAAACTTATTACTATAACAGTGAGAAAGAAATGCCTTCTGTTTAAGCCGCCCTGTGGTATTCCCTGTCTTCCATGCGACATTACTTTCCATTTGTGATCCATCATTCTGTACATGCTGTGGGCTATCACATGTCACATGTTGTCTTAGTTTATTCAGGCTGCTATAACAAAGTACCACAGACTGAGCTAGCTTTTCAGCAATAGAGATTGATTTCTCATTTCTGGAGGCTGGAGGTCTGAGTTTCGGGTGCAAGCATGGTTGCCTGAAGGCCCTGGTCTGGGTTATAGACTTCTGGTTGTATCCTCATGGGTAGTATAGGCCAGCAATCTCTCTGGAGTTTCTTGTATTAGGGTACCAATCCTATTCATGAGAGTTCCACCTTCATGACTTAATTGCCTTCCAAAGACCTATCTCTTAACACTGTCACATAGGTGTTAGTGAAATAGGAAGTTTAGGGGGGATATAGGCAGGTTTAGGAAATTTTAAAAAATTAAAGGTCCATGGAAAAAACACAGGGCTACAGACTGGGAGAAGTTACATTTCCATAAGACAAGGAAGTAGAAGCAGCAGAAGTTACATTTCCAGAAGACAAGGGAACTGGGAATAACAAAAGGTCTATATTTACATTATAAAGAAGGAAGAAATCCCAGATGGAATGGGAGAACAATGAGGGAGGAGGGCCTCATATGTCCCATGTGATATTTGACCTTTGAACTCAGGAGTTGCTATAACTCAGGAGTAACCAAATCAAAGGGAATATTGGCCAATCAGAGGGGATATCAGGACACAGGGACTTGCAGCCCTTATAAGCCTTGGAAACAGAAACTCTGGCGGGACTCTTGCCCTCCCCATGTGGGAGTCTGTGCTGTGAGATTCTTTCCCCTTCCCCACGTGGGAGTCTGTACTTGTTCTTCAATAAATTTCCACCTTTGCTATACCAACTTCCCTCTGTGGATTCATTCTTCAACTCTGACAAAGAATCCAGGAACCATCCTTCCCAGGGGAATACCACGTGTTCCAGTCCAAAAATCCCGTATCATTAGGATTGAATGTGTGAATTTGGGGAGGACACAAACATTCAGACTATATGCTCTGTGTTTTTTGTTTTGTTTTTGTTTTTTTAATTTCCAAACTAAAAAGTAAATGGACTTGGGGAATAGACAGTGAGCCATCAATTTGCCAAAAAAGAGACATCTGAGGTGTGGACCTGACTTATTTAACACACATCTTGAAGACAATAAGAGCGCATAGAAACCTGCTGGGGTCCAACCCCAGCAGGTCCAGGGGTCCCCAAAGGTGTGGATGGAGTCAGCGAAGAAGGAATGACACGGAGGCAACGTTCAGTTGACCAGCATGGTTGGGTTCTCTCTCCTGGTTCTATCTAGGATCTCCAGTCAGGTTCTGTCGCTAGGTTCTCCAGACTGGTTCTGTCCAGGATCTCCAGCGAAGTTCTGGTTAGGATCTCCAGCCAGGTTCTGTGTCCATGTTCTCTTGCTAGGTTCTCCAGCCAGGTTCTCCAGGTTCTCCAGCCAGGTTCTGTAGCCATGTTCCCTCGCTAGGTTCTCCAGCCAGGTTCTGTCCAGGTTCTCCAGCCAGGTTCAGTCACCAGGTTCTAGTCAGGTTCTCTTGCCATGTTCTATCCAGGTTCTGTAGCCAGGTTCTGTCTCTAGGTTCTTCAGCCAGGTTCTCTCGCTAGGTTCTCTCGCTAGGTTCTGTGGCCAGTTTCTGTCCAGGATCTTTTGCCATGTTCTCTCGCTAGGTTCTGTCTCTAGGTTCTGTCTCCAGTTTCTGTCCAGGATCTTTTGCCATGTTCTCTCCAGTGAAGTTCTTGTCTCTAGGTTCTGTGTCTAGGTTCTGTGTCTAGGTTCTGTGTCCTGTTGTCTTGTTACATCTGTATTTATACCAGTTGATTCCAATCCTATCAATCTCTATTCCAAAGGTTAGGGCATTTCTTATCTCCATTCCAGGGAGTAAAGATTATGTAGCTTAAAGCATGATTATTCGTAGTTAAAGTGATTAATTACCCGCCTGGCACTTAGTTAAGGGGTTTTATTCCCTCCCTAACTTCAGGGGAAAATCCCTACCTGGAGAAACAACCTTTCTCAGAGAGGTGACCTTGGTTAAAACACATAGTGCCAAGAAGGTGAGCAAACATTAAGAACAGTATGCCATATATGCCAGGTCCCTTGAAACAGCAAGGATGGACCGGCTCCCGGCAGAAACCCACAAGGCTGTTCACACTGCTTATCTTGAATCTCCCTCTGCGTCCTCTTTGTGTATGTTTATGATCTTTGCTCTCAAGCTACCTGCTTTTACTCCTACAACAAATGGTTAACCCAAATCTGGCCTCTGTGTGTCTCACTGTTTTTTCCATCTGAGCGTCTACTGCCTTGTGAAGAAGTGAATTTAGAGTGCTTTAGAACTCATCAAATAACCAGAGCTGTTGATCAATGTTTCACTCTCAACATCCATGTTTCTGTCTCTCCCTCCCTTCTTCTCTCTCTAAAATCTGTAAGAATATATCCTCAAGTGAGGATTTAAAAAAATTATCCAGAGCTTCCCTCTTCTTGGTGGCTGCCCTTTGGATGGGGGATAAGCTCTTATTTGTATGTCATTTTTATTAAACTGTTTAACTTAGGATGCCTTTGTTGGAAAATGGCTCTGGTTCAACCCACCACTGCGGCCTCCACATGGTTGTGCCAGCAAGCAGGCCCCCAACAGGTTGTCCTGCCAGGGGTCTCATCCTTTGCCGAGCTAGGGAAATAGAACAAGACCTTTTCCCTCCACCCCAACACGCTCTTTTTCGGGTAAAAAATAAGAGATCGTTCTACTAGCTAGGCATAAGAAATTACCAAAGACTGCATTTGAAAAGCAGTATCTGAAGAAATCTAAACACAATTTGATACTAAATTTAATAATTTTTACTAAATTTAATGCGTTCAACGAAGTCAACCTTAAAACTTTTTTTTGAGTTAAAAAGCTCATAATGGAGCCCTTCAGAGCAGCTGCTCTTAACACAGGCAGGAAGATGTGACAGGTCTGATCCTTGCTGAGGGAGGGGCTTTTTGCCTGCTGTACGAAAGCCTCCCCTTCTGCTCCAAGTGCTTAGCTAACAGCTCTTCTCCCCCACCATTGGTGAAGAGCAAAAATAACTGTCCTTGATGCGGAGTCAACATAAAAAGTCACGAAAAGAATTTCCCCCAAATTTCATGACATTTATTTCCTTGAGGCTTGCTTCCCTCATCCTGCTAAATTCTACACATTAGCATAACTTGTATTTCAGAATTAAACAAAGATCTGGGATGTGCTGCCTCTCAATGAGCAACATTTTTTCTCAAACTATCCATGCAAAATATAATGGAATAGAAACAAATAATGAGAGGTCAGAAGAGCTTTCCATGCAAATTCTAATGCAAACATGCAGCTGGGCTTGGAACTTCTTTCTTGGGGCTGGTTCAGTCCTGGTTTCTTTGGTGTTATTCAGTCCACTGTTCTTATAAATTCAAAAAAACACTTCACGTTCCCTTACAGGTTCTTTTGAAGGTTTTTCTTAGAGCAGTGATGGGAGCAAAGAGAGAAATTTCCATAAATCTCATTGTTCATGATAACCACATCTGACAGATTTTTAATAAGTTGCAGGAAAATCAGGTTCCAAGCTTTCATCCCTTCTATGGTTATAGCCTCCTGTGTGGTGTTTCCTGTAGCTGCTCCTTCTTTGCATGGCCTTGGACCTTTAGTACTTTATGCTCAGATTACACTGGAGGCTTTGACTGATGTTCTGATATATATCTGGCAATTAAGATTGGCAAAGGGAAGCTGAGATGGCTGACACATGTTCCCTGCCTTACTGGGACAGGAATGTAAGGAATAAGTGAAGTGAGTGTTACAGGGAGGTAAGTGGTAACTGTAAGGTTGAGGGTGCACAGAGGAGGACAACAGGGTTTCTACTTCAGCAACTGGGAGGAATGGGATGCCACTACTCAGGCAGTGACTCAGGAATATTAGGGACAGAAGATGAGTTTGATTTTGGAGGTTGACTTTGATGTCTTTTTAAGATGTACAGGTAAGGTAGCCAGTTTGAAAAAAACCCTAGAATACAGGACAAAGACTAAAACCAGCATGCCACTTGACACCTTGATGTTCAGTGTTTGCATCATGGGAGGGAAAATTGATAGAACGTTCTGTCTGCTACTTTGGGGACTCCCTAGGTCAAATGCATGTTACATTCATGCAGTAACTATATTTGTTTACTGGATCTTTTATGTATTAGGTACTTTTATATTCCTGAATTCTTTGTTATTCCATGTTACAAAAAGCTGGGCAACATAGAGCCTCATGCTTTGCCCAGGTGAATTAATCACAGCGATACTCTGAGCATTCTTTTGAGTTAGTTTCCCAATTCACACCTACCTACCATGTGTTTCAAGATTTTTGCTTACAACTTGTTCCTACTGGAAGCATTCCCTAGCTAGCCCTCTTGCAGGAATGAAGACTTACCATCCACATTTCACACCACACTGCTGCATGTGCTCAAGAGGTGTCTTTTAACTGATCTCTCCTGTGTCACTCTAATGGGGATCATCTCACCCTACACCCCCTAAGAATTGCTATGAGGATAAAATCGTTGAAAGCACAAATACAGTGCCTGTGAAGTACAGCTGACCTCAGGCCAAGGAAATACCACAGCCTAATGCATCTGGATTTTAAGGAAGGCTCCTAATCCAGTTTTTTTGTGATTTTTTTTTTGTTTTTTTGTAGATGAAATAGAGAAATGTACCTGGAGAACAGCTCATAATTGCTGGATGATCTTTCTATAAAGATGCAGATTAAGCAATTTATCAACCTGATGGACAGTCATTAATGAATGGCCCATCAGAGGTCTGTGCCTCATTCCTTGCTTCCCCATACATATTTTTTCTAAAATCAAGTTTGAGCCATGATTTAGATGAGCACATAGGTGGCATATTCATCCAATTCCACCATGTCACTACATAATTTGATACTAAGTTCTGCCAAGACATATTCCAGATGTCTCTGTTTTTCCTCTCCATCCTCCCACCCCAACACTGCCTTAATTCAAAGCCTTTGTCTCTCTGGTCTGATGTAATATGACAGCGGTTCACAACCTGTGGGTCGCGACCCCTTTGGCGGTCAAACGACCCTTTCACAGGGGTTGCCTAAGACCATCCTGCATATCAGATATTTACATTACGATTCATAACAGTAGCAACATTACAGTTATGAAATAGCAATGAAAATAATTTTATGATTGGGTCAAAACATGAGGAACTGTATTTAAAGGGTCAGAAGGTTGAGAACCACTGTGACATCATGTTTTACTTCATCTTCTATCTGTCCATGGGCATTGGCTTTCTCAAGCAGAAAGATGGTGCAGGACATAAGGCCCTATAGCCTGTGTAGGTCATGTAACCACTCTACACTCTATGTTAGTGTCTAAATGTTACCCCAGAGCTAAGAGCCTGCAGAAAATAAGCTTAGTCATCTGAGGACTTGCATGAAGTGGGCAAGAAGCCAAAGGAGCTGGCTTGGGCCTGCATCTGCCAGGGACCAGCTCTGTGACACTGTCTACCAAGCCTATCTGCCTCATCAGTGACAGTATTATGATATTCCCACCCTGTTATCTCCTAGAGTGATGAGCACCACATAAGACTGAAAAATGCTAAATAAATGTTGAACACTATTATTACTAATGTTTTATCCCAATCTCTTTTTAGGCAATCAGGTAAACCTTGGGTATTAATACTAAAGACAAGCACATTAACTTTTTATTTGTTATGCACCAAGTTCTTTTTCAACATTATCTTTTTAGTGTTTACATATTCTAAAGTACTTTAAATTGGATTTTAGGAAGCTTGTGGTAAATTCTAATTATAGCAGAGAATTTCACCAGGGGAATTTCTGTGTGCTTATTAGGTAATTTCCATCATAAGGAAAAACATTCATAATAAAATTACTTGCTATTTTGATTTATCCAGCTGTTAATGTGAAAAGAAGCATTGACTGGGCTACCCTAATCCCATAGCCAGATAAAGACACCACAAAGAAAGAGAATTATAGGCCAATATCTCTGATGAACATAGATGCTAAAATCCTCAAAAAATTCTAGCAAATAAGATCCAGCATTACATTAGAAAGATCATACACCATGACCAACCAGGATTTATTCCAAGGATGTAAGGCTGGTACAATATCCACAAATCAATAAATGTGATACATCACATAAACAAACTGAGAGACAAAAATCACATAATCATATCAATTGATGTAGAAAAAGCATTTGACAAAATCCAATACCCTTTCCTGATAAAAACTCTCAGTAAAGTGGGAAGAGAGGGATCATACCTCAACATAATAAAAGCCTTATATGACAAACCTACAGCCAACATCATACTCAATGGGCAAATACTAAAATAATTTCCCCTAAGAACAGGAACAAGACAGGGATGCCCACTTTCACCACTCCTGTTCGACATAGTACTGGAAGTGCTAGCCACAGCGATCAGATAAGAAGAAGAAAGACAAGGCATCCAAATTGGAAAAGAAGAAGTAAAATTGTCATTATTGGCACATGACATGATATTATACATAGGAAACATTAAAGACTCCATCAAAAAACTACTACAACTAACAGATGAATTCGGCAATGTAGCCGGATACAAAATTAACACCCAGAAATCTATGGCTTTTTTATACACCGATAATAAACTCACAGAAAGAGAAACTAAAAAAAATAATCCTATTTACCACTGCAATAAAAGAATTAAGATACCTAGGAATAAATGTAACCAAGGAGGTAAAGGACCTCTACTCAGAAAATTACAGGTCGCTGAAAAAAGAAATAAAGAAAGACATAAACAAATGGAAGAATATACTGTGTTCATGGATTGATAGAATCAACATCAATAATATGTCCATACTACCCAAAGCAATCTATAGATTCAATGCAATCCCCATTAAAATACCAAGGCATACTTCAAAGACCTAGAATAAAGTCTCCAAAAATTCATATGGCATAAAAAAAGACTCCGAATAGCTGCAGCAATCTTGAGAAAAAAGAACAAAGTTGGAGGGATAACAATACCAGATATCAAGCTATACTCCAAAGCCACTGTTCTCAAAACTGCCTGGTACTGGCACAAGAACAGACATATAGACCAGTGGAACAGAACAGAGAACCCAGAAATTGACACAAACCATTATGCTCAATTAATATTTGACAAAGGAGGCAAGAGCATACAATGGAGTCAAAACAATCTCTTCAATAAATGGTTTTGGGAAAATTGGACAGATACATGCAAAAAAGTGAAACTAGACAACCAACTTACACCATACACAAAAATAAACTCAAAATGAATAAAGGACTTAAACATAAGACGGGAAATCATAAAAATCCTAGAAGCCATAGGCAGCAAAATAGTAGACATTTGTCGTAGCAATATCTTTACCGATACAGCTCCTAGGGCAATGGAAACTAAGGAGGAAATAAACAAATAGGACTCCATCAAAACAACAAGCATCTTCAGAGCAAAAGAAACCATCGACGAAACAAGAAAGCCCACTGCAAAGGAGAAAATATTTGCCATTGTTATCTCTGATAAGGGTTTAATCTCCAAAATTTATAGGGAACACATACCACTTAACAAAAGGAAGATAAACAATACAATCAAAAAAATGGGCAAAGGACCTAAATAGACACTGTTTGAAAGAAGACATACAGAAGGCCGAGAGACATATGAAAACATTCTCAAAGTCACTAATCATCTGAAAGATGCAAATCAAAACAACAGTGAGATACCATCTCACACCTGTCAGAATGGCTATCATCAACAAACTACAAGTGCCGAAGAGGATGCAGAGATAAAGAAATACACTTGCACAGCTGGTGGGAATGCAGACTGGTGCAGCCACTGTGGAAAATACTATGGAGTTTCCTTTAAAAATTAAAAATGGAACTTCCATTTGATCCAGTCATCCCACTTCTAGGAATATATCCCAAGAAAACAGAAACACCAATCAGAAAAGATATATGCACCCCTATGTTCATAGCAGCACAATTTACCATAGCTAAAATTTGGAAACAGCCTAAGTGCCCATCAGCAGATGAATGGATTAGAAAACTGTGGTGCATCTATACAATGGAATACTATGCTGCTGTAAAAAAGAAGGAATTCTTACCAACAGCCTTGATGAAACTGGAGAGTATTATGCTAAGCGAAATAAGCCAGTCAGAGAAAGATAAGTATCACATGCTCTCACTCATTTGTGGAATCTAATGAACAATATAAACTGATGAACAAAAATAAAACCAGACTCATAAAAGTATTGAACAGACTGTCCAACCTATGAGGGAAGGCGGAGGGTGAGGGGGAAGAGATCAACCAAAGGTCTTATATGCATGCATATGAGCTTAACCGATGGATACATACAGTGGCAGGGGGTAGGGTGGGGAGGGTTGGGGGGAGGGGTTGGTAGTGGTGGTGGTGGTGGTGGTGGTGAGGGCATGTGCTGGGGAGTGGGGGCGTCCGGGGAGAGGTCAATGGGGGGGGGGGGAAAGGAGACTTATGTAATCTTTAAACAATAAAGAATTTAAATTTAAAAGAAAAAGAACTGACCCCTCTGTATTCCTAGAAGCTCCTTAGAGACTTTCTTTGCATTTGATGCTTGGTCTAAATTAACTTGTTCTTTTAGCAATTTTTAAAGAAGGGTACATTTGACAAGACATTAATATCCAAAATTTGTAAAGAACTTATAAAACTCAACACCAAAAAACCCCCACCCCAATCCAATAAAAAAATGGGCAAAGGACCTGAGTAGACACTTCTTCAAAGAGGACGTACAGATAGGCAGTAGACATATGAAAAAAATATCAAGGTCACTAAGCATCAGAGAGACACAAATTAAAACTATAATGAAATATCATCTCACACTTGTCAGAATGGCTACCAGCAACAAATCAACAAACAAGTGCTGGTGACAATGTGGAGAAAAAGGAACCCTAATACACTGTTGGTGGGAATATGACTGGTGCAGCCACTGTGGAAAGCAGTATGGAGTTACTGCAAAACATTAAAAATGGAACTGCCTTATGACCCAGTGATTCCACTTATGGGAATTTATCCTAAGAAACCCTAAACACTAATTTGAAAGAATATATGCACCCCCTATGTTCAAAGCAATGTTATTTACAACTAGAGGCCCAGTGCACAAAAATTTTGCACTCGGGGGGTTTCTCAGCCCGGCCTGTGCCCTCTCGCAGTATGGGACACCTTGGGGGATGTCCACCTGTTGGCTTAGGCCTGCTCCCTGGGGTATCAGGCCTTAGCTGGCAGTCAGACATCCCTCTGACAGCCTGGGAGCCCTTGGGGGATGCCTACTTGCCAGCGGGGAGCAGGCCTAAGCTGCAGTCGGACTCCTTAGCGCTGCTGAGGAGGCGGGAGAGGCTCCTGCCATCACCGCTGCGCTGGCAGCTGTCAGCCTGGCTTGTGGCTGAGTAGAGCTCCCCCTGTGGGAGCACACTGACCACCAGGGGGCAGCTCCTGCATTGAGCATCTGCCCCCTGGTGGTCAGTGTGTGTCATAGTGACCAGTCATTCCCAGTTGTTCTGCTGTTAGGGTCAATTTGCATATTACCCTTTTATTATATAGGATAGCCAAGCTTTGGAAGCAGCCCAAATGCCCATCAGTAGATGAGTGGATAAAAAAACTGTGATACATTTACACAATGGAATACGATTCAGCCATAAAAAAGCAGGAAATCTCATCCTTTGAGACAGCATAGATGGACCTCAAGTTTATTATGCTAAATGAAATAAGCCAGTCACAGAAAACAAGTACCATATGATTCACTTATATGTGGAATTGAATGAACAAAATGAACTACCAAGCAAAATAGAGACTCATAGATAGAGAGCAGGCTGACAGCTGTTTGGGGGAGGAGGGGGGAGGGTGTTGTATAGAGGAACGGAAGGATTGAGCAAATAAGAAAAAAATAGAAAAAAAACTCATGGACATAAACAACAGTGCGGTGATTGCTGGAGTGTGTGTGTGTGTGTGTGTGTGTGTGTGTGTGTGTGTAGTTATAGGAAGGTGTAGGGGAGATTAATGGTGATGGAAGGATACTTGGGGTAGTGAACACACAATACAGTGGACAGATGATGTGCTGTAGAATTATGCAGTTAAAACCTGTATAATGTTGTTAACCAGTGTCACCCCAATTAATTCAACAAAAAGGAAAAAAAAAGAGGGTACAAACCTGAGATGTTTCTGGAGCCCGCGTAGTATCTGAGAATGCCATTTTGCATCTCAGTCTTTATCTCTCAAACCCTTTTTTCATTGTCCTTTGGCATTTAATGGCGATACACAATTCCATTTATTTGTACCCTTATGATGATTCTGGCGTCACCACATTTGTGATCCTTTATATGGAAGCCTGTTATTTCTAGCTGAATGCTTGCAGCAGTTGCTTCCCAGTGTTCTGAAAAATGTCATTAATAGGTACTCCGAAAAGGGGGTGGGTCCTATAATCAAATAGGTTTGGGAAACATTAAGTCATACTAGTATATACAATGCTATGTATGTTTTGTGATTGTAGGATTGCTAATGTGCACAGTGAACCTCCAACACTTATTTGGCATTTCCCAAATGTATTTAACAACAGGATTCTTTTGAGTTCATGGAAAACAGTAACATCCTAGAAAGTGTTCTGCAAAGCGCAATTTGGAGTATGCTGGCTTATAATTTTAATTACATTTATTTATTTATTTTTTAAAAAATATTTTTATTGATTTCAGAGAGGAAGGGAGAGGGAGAGATGGAAACATCAATGATGAGAATCACTGATTGACTGCCTCTCGCACGCCCCCCCCCCCCCCCCGACTGGGGATCGAGCTCACAACCCGGGCATGTGCCCTTGACCAGAATCGAACCCAGGACCCTTGAGTCCATGGGCCAACGCTCTATCCACTGAGCCAAACTGGCTAGGGCTAATTACATTTATATTTAAACTCTGGAAAGGGCAGATAGTGTCAGGCGTGGGTCTCTTTTCATCATTTAGTTTGGTGTGCAATACAGGAGTCTTTTTTTCTTTTTTAATAGTGGTAAAATAGACATTAAAAAGAAACTAATGCTTTAACCATTTTTTTAAGTGTACAGTTCAATGGCATCAAGTACAGTCACATTATTGGGCAACCATCAAGGATTTCCTTTGAAATTACTCAATTTTTCTTCTCATCTCAAAACCATTTTCTTAAATTCACTGAATAGTATGTATTTGCCAGAGCACATACAAATAACATCTATTCACCATTTGAGCCCTGGGAATACAGAACATAAGAACTTGTTTTCTGTTATTGCCTTTGTTCTGGGCATCCTGCTTTCCTCCTCAGGAACTGTCTGGCAGAGGCAGCACTCTCCTCCACTTCCCTGCTACCAGCTCTCATATCCCTTCAACCTGCAGTAGGAGATGTTTCTCAAGTTCGCCCTCGACAACTTGTTTTTTTCTGCTTTGATAGTATTTTAAATCACTGCATTTCAGTTTTTCGCATTTCTTTTTCCTTTCTTCCTTCTTTCCTACCAATCTTTTTAGCTTATCCTTATCTTTTTATTTTTGCTTGCTCTTGATGGCTTTCAGCTTCATAAATATTGTTTTCTCAAATCTCACTAAGAATAATAGAGAGGTTTCCTACAATGTGTTTTACTTCCTTTATAAAATAACTTTCCAAGTTCTGCTCCTCCAGGTGATCTTTCCTTTTTCTGAACAATGTTTACACATAGGCTCCCTACAGATTTTTCTCCTTATTCTCCCTCAACTGAATAGGGACTGTCACTGTTGGTGAATCTGAAAAGCAGCTTTTCAGATTTACCTATCACTGACTGGCAGGTTTATATCAATTTCTCCAAGACCACTCCTCAGAAGAGAGTTAGCATTTGTGTAGTACAAATTTGTTAGGTAAGATTTTCCTTACCTTAGCTCAGACACTGTAAACAAACAGGGTGGAGTACAGAAACAGCTAGACTCCTCCCGGGCACTGGTCCCCAGGCGCCTATTGCCAGCATTACCCAAGCCTTGCCCTCCCTTCCCGACTTTGCTTTGGGTACAGAAGAGGCACCATTGCCAGGGCTGCCCTACTTCCTGCCCGAGGATTCTGTGTGGTGCAGTTTCCAAGTGTTCAGAGACTGAGAAATTCCAGAGGGGAGGAGCTGGAAGAGGAACAAAGGGCAGCAAGGGGCTATCGTGCGAGCACTGCGTGGGTGGCATGCCAGCTGCTCTGCTTCTGGTTGGGGCACACTTTGGATTTCTTGGTGTGAGCGGGGGTGGAGGGAAATGAAGGGTCAGTACCCCATGTATCCATGTGTACCCAGGATGGGTGGGTCACTGGCATTTCTTCGTCTGGTCTCACCTATTTCTGAGCTTGTAGAAATTCTTCCATATTCTGTGAATCAGTTGAACATGTGTCCTAGTTTTGGGGATTTTTAATCTTGCCTTTTTGCAGCATCATTGGTCATTCAATGCAAAGCAGAAAGAGGTTTCTAGCAGATGCCATTTTAAAGTCTATAATTAAATTCTTGACTTTGATGGTGGGAAAACCCCATTAAATAGTTTCTTTCCTATTATTAACACACAGTGATATGGTGTGCAATAATGTAAGGCAGATGGGTTCAAGATAAAGAGAGACATGATTTAAAACCCAGTTTCCTTATTTATCAGTTGCTGGGTCTCTATCATCACTCATAAATTGGACCTGCACTTATTTTTGTAAGTTCATAATCCAGCCAGAGAAATATGAATTCAAGTCTTACCTGTTCTGAGTCCATCTATATATGCCTAAACACTCAGAAGAAAAACCAATGCAGTCAATAACAAGTACTTTGGAAACCATACCTGGTTTTTTGGTTGTTGCAAGGGACTTCCCCAAGTGCATTTTCAAAGTCTAGTCTAGTGGTCTTAAGAAATGGCAATCACTTAAAAGAACTATATGTGTAATCTTTCTGAAGACTGCCACAAACTAAAATACTTTTGCTTTTAATGAAGTCTCTAATCAATTACAGATAAACAAAACTGATTTAAAAAGTTCAACAGGAAAGTGGCTGGACTAAGGAAATACCCAGACATTAAATTTAACAAGTCTCTATGCTCTAGTGTTTACTAGCTCACTGAGCGGATTTCCATATGTTAAAAAATCTGCCAAACAGAATAAAAGCTAGCTTAATTAAAACACTTATTTATTCCAAGTTCCATCCGTTTACGGTTTTTCAGAAATTATTACAGAAATGAATACTGAAATCAGAAACGAGTGTTAACAGCTGTAGCATTTACAACAAAGTTAATAACTACATGACCTTGACTTAAAAGATTCAAGGTGTTTCTGTTATTCAGAATCCATGAGGAAAGTTTCCAAGTCAAGATCCAAGTCGGAGACGAGGGCACTTACAAAGTCATCAATAGAAGGGCACTTCTGAAGCATACCTGCGAACAAAGAAAACATCAGCTAACACATCACCCCCAGATAATAAGGAGGGACAAAGACTGTACAAATCAAATGTCTGGACAAAAGTGGATTGTGGACGTTAAGAGTACACAAAGTACAGTTAGTGGGAGAACATAGGGAGGAAGATGAATTCTAATGTAGAGATTCAGAGGCTGGGTTGGGATCTGAGTAGAATCTTGAAAGATAGGGAAGATTTAGGTTCAAATTAGGGCCTTCCAGGTGGAGAAAACAACAGGAAAGGCAGAAGGGTGGGAAAATGCAGAATGTACGTTGACTACTAAGTAGTCTTGTGTGGCTGGACTAAAGGTGGAAGAGGCCCAGGGACAGACAGAGTTCAGGGAGGGAAGGGTAACTGAGTCCAAGAACAAGAGGAAAACCAATAACTCGTTATGTTTAGGTGCTGGACAGTGTGTGTGTGGGTGTCCAAGTGCGGGCCTCCTGACTTTAGTCAGCAGTGAGAACAGAGTTCAGGTGGGCCTAGCACTGTACACACCCAATCCACGAACTTCCATTGCACCTTTGGCACCCACAAACAGGAGGTGTGTTTTCTTCCCTGAATACACGGCAAAAAAGGAATTCAGAAGGACCCACAAACAGCTGAGACAATCCCACCCTGCTTCTTTTTAGACCTCTCATCATACCTACCACCAACCTGGCCAGGACTGTGAACATATGGGAAATAGCCCAAAGACTACTTTGTATGGTGGACATAAAAACAGCAGCTCCAAACACGTACTTGTAAGCCACCAACTAGACCTCAAGTAGCTAAGAACAATAATATTAAAATATTTCAACTATAGATCAAAATATTTTTATTCTCAATCAAGTTCAAATTCTAGTATCGGCATCTCAGGAAATATCTGAGAAATAAGGAGCAGCTACTGGAAGAAAATTCCATTGTTATGTCTTATTTGCAAAACTAAAATTCAAAATACAATTTTCTTTTTACAGTAAAATAATCTCTATGGATGAAAGAAGGCCTTTCCTTTGGCCCAGCTGTGTTAATGATTGAAATGTTGAGTCTTTCCTGATTGCCAAAGCTGCACATTTCATGTCGTATCTAGATGGAAGGTTATTACTTACGTAGATTCAATCTGATGAATAAATCAGGTTTCAGGCCTTTCCTATGTGCCAGGTTTCTTAATACAGAGAACAGTTGTAGGCAAAAACTGGCTTTCAATCAAATGAGTTAACCTATTACACCATTTTAGGCCTTTTAGTATGTGAAACATTCTATAACTAAATGACTGGTTGTTTATGATTAAATGACTAGAACTTTCAGGAGTTAAAACCCTTTTATTCAGAGCAGACGTATTCAGTTACACATGGCCCTCCTGTCCCTTTGAAGTGGTTCATTTGAACTCAACAAACAGCCAATATAAATATGACCTTGCTCTGTCCTTCTTAGCAGACAGACCTAGCTAGCACACATCCTTCTTCTGTTTCCCATCTTCAATCATTCCTGCATCTCAGAGAATAGCAATTGTGGCAATAACAAAAGAAAAACATATACACTCATGACTTTTTTAAATAAAATCTGGTCAACGCTAAATGGTTTGGCAATTTTGTATGTTATGTGATTGCTAAAGATGAAGTTTCAAAAAAGAGGAAATCAGAGGGATAAAGAATAGTTACTGGGCCAAGAATTGTCTTGGTATATTGTTATGATATCCTCACTTTAATTGGGTTTAAATGTTTTGCAAGTGTGCAACCTCTACACAGAATTAAAAGAAAAACAAATGTTTTCAGGTAGTTCAATAAATAAGAAAAACTGAAGCTACCTTTTATATGTGCATAGTAAAAAAACTTCCCATAACTCTTTGATTTAAAAAAAAAAGCTGACAAAAATGTCCCTTTTGTCTTCAAGTCTTAATCTTCAAAGGGTGATGACTAGACTCGCAGTTTCTTAGGAGCCCCTGGGAAAAGGTTGGAGCTATTAAGTCCATAAGTGGGTGGAGTTTACAAACATATTTCACTGTGGAAATCACCTAAATTAGTGAGCTACATGGATTGATTTTGCCAAAAGGACTGAAACAAACAAATGAGAACTTTACAACTGAAAAAAGAAAAGTGTTGATAGCAACGTAAGAAAGACAAAATTGCATTAGGATGCACATTGCACATAGTTCATACAAAGGAAAGTATGATTTTATCTATCTGCCCTCCTCAGAGGGATAGAGAGTATATATAATGAGTAGCTGAAGACTGATGATTTAATTTATTTTTCTCCTCATTTTACCTGAGAGGCAAATGGGCTAATAAAAGCTGGTACAAGCCAGAACATTTTCAGCTACTGCTCTGCTCAAACTAGGATGTTTCATAACCTTGAAGTACTAGGGCAATTATTCTAGGCCTGATGAAAATAAATTAGGATAGCAAAAGGATTCCAAGACTGCTTCCAAATTGTACTATGTGTTGTTCTCTCTAGTGACTGTTGACATAGAGCTGGGAATAAAGTGAGGATAAAAATACCAGGTATGAGGACCTTACTCACAGACGGCTACCCTAGAAAGGGTTTGTTGGAAAGACTGCCATCAACACAAACAACAGTGATTATGGCAGCTATCTGTTGAGCATTTACTGAGTGCCCAGCAAGTGCTAAGAGTATTGACTCATCTGATCCTTAAAACAACCTGTGGCCCTAGCCGGTTTGGCTCAGTGAATAGAGCATCAGCATGTGAACTGAAAGGTCCCAGGTTCGATTCTGGTCAGGAGCACATGCCCCGGTTGTGGGCTCGATCCCCAGTGGGGGACTTGCAGGAGGCAGCCGATCCATGATTCTCTCTCATCGTGGATGTTTCTATCTCTCTCTCCCTCTTCCTTCTTCTCTGAAATCAATAAAAATATATTAGAAAAACAAACACAAATGTATTATAAAACAAACAAACAAAAAAACACACCTGTGAAGAACCCATCTTACAAATAAAACAATGGAACAAGAACAGGTCACACAACTGTGTTCGGCAGTTAGACAGACATGAGCAGAGCAAGGACAATGGGCCAGGTACAAAAAGCCCTGGGTGTCTAACAAAGGACAATTGTAGCGTGGGATCTCATCCCCAGGATGACTTTTCTTCCCCTGGCATATCGCTGATCACATGGTTTGGACCCCCTGACCTTTACTCCCAAGAGATAACATCTAGGTCTCAGTTGTATTTCAGCTCCAGGCTCAGATAAGCAACAAAACCAGCTACAGCTGATCTCAGGACCAGCTGCACTGAATAATGACCCTCTGCCCTGGTGTCCACCAGTCAATCAGTGGAGACTTAGACCCTGGAAAGACACACCTGGAAAACTGCTGAATATTCTATTGAGGTCGTCCCCTAAAATCTCTACCCTTAAAACCCTTGGGACTGAGGACCCAGCATGATCCTTTCTCCCTCCCCCACGATCCCCTCAGGCATGTTACTATTACCTTCCTCACTCCCAAGTTCCAAGGGCCCTTCCTTTGCCTCTATAACTTGATTCATCAGCACATTTCTACAAATTACTTCTAGTTCTGCAATTTTCCAAGTAAATGTTCTCTTATAGTTTGCATCCTGGCTCTGAATTCTTTTTCAGCCCAAACTCAAGTACGAAGGTTGCTGAACCCAGGTCCTGTCTGACTCCACCAGTCTAACAACTGGTGCTGTTCCCGCCGCCCTACAATACAACTAAGAAGTTTCTCTGTTGTGCCCTGGCAGTCTGGTTCCAGAGCCCATGCCCTTAAAGCATGGTGACATATTGAAATTTTGTAAAATAATACACATTCTTAAAAAGTCCATATTTAAATATCAGCATCCTGGATATGACAACAACCAAATGTGTGGAGAAATCCCAGAAAACAAAATATGTCTAATAGATTCCTGATGCCACCCATGCCTATATGGACCCAACTCATCGTATTTACTGCTTTGAAGACAGAGGCAAAATGCCCATTGCCTTTTGGGCTCTTTGGCTGCTGAACTATGGAGTATACTTTATGAGGAATCACACCATGTACTATGTAACTGGAGGTAGGGAACAGAGAGCACGGTGAGCAGCCTCTGCTGGAAAGGCAGGAAGGCGGTACAGGCAAATGGCTTTGCCCAGCCTTGACTGGGACAGGCACTCCTGTCACAACAAAAGCCTCTTCCTAATGGCACAATAGTCAGCCACGCGTGGCTGATGCAGGAATTCTTTTCTGGGCATAATACTGGGAGAAACAAGTGCCTAAGAGTTTTGCACTTAAGGATGTGTTCTGGGTGGCTTCCAAGTTTCTGTGGTAACCCTTTGCAAACAGAAGCCCTTACATGTTTAAGGGACTTTTAACCATGCATATTTCTATGCTTTCATCAAGAAAAAATTCTGTCAGCCCCAGGAAAACTTCAATACATGTATAAAGCTGCAAGTTCACACCCTGTTATTTTGTAATATGTAATATAGAATCTAACCAGACTATAGTTTAAACATCTATATGTACTTGGCATGAACTCTTTAACCTCTTGAGTACCTGTTTAGATGTACAATTAATACCATTATTTGAAAACCTGATTGAGAACTAACTACTGGTTGGCAGTTTCATTATGTCTCTAAGCCACCCTGAAAATGATGGACTCTCTTTCTAGCCCCCTTTACTAAGCACCTGGGATGAAATGTTCTCTGTGTTATCTAATTTTGAGACTATGGGAGATTATTGGCATAATAAAAAACATTAATATTATTTTAAGCTTTGGAAGAGAAGTAGAATCTTCTATTGCTTAATACCAACTGAGGGTGCCCAATCAAACAAAACTGTAGTTGAGTTTGATCAAGGTTTAGTGAAAACAAAGAAGGGTGAATAGAAGTAGCTAACAGAAACTTTGTAAGGGTTTTTATATCCAAGCATTCATTCACTCATTCACTCTATGTGTACCCTAGTACCTAATGTGAACATAAGACTGGCAAAAAGATCACATGTTATTTATTTGGAAGAAACTATGTGTAAAACTCACTACGAATCCTTCTTCTAGAAACAATGCTCTCATAGTTCTAAATGTGTAATTTCCAAACCAACAACCTGGGGTCACCTGGGAACCTGCTGGGAATACACATTCTTGGTCCCCACCCTAGACCTAAGGAGTCAGCACCCATTGGGGCAATGCGTCCGTCCGGTGCGTATGATGGACCTGAGGAAACCAATTTATGTGGAAAATGAGGCAAAGTTTCTCTCAACTGAAAACTATAAATTGAAAAATATTGAGCAAGAAATATGTATTGTTTTTTTTTATTTAACTAAACTAAAAAAAATATTTCTCAAATGAAATAGGAAACAATTTTATGAAACAAAAATAGGATTGTTTGGGACACTGTTCAAAGTTATATTACCAAGCCCCCAAAGAGGTGACACAGCTGTCTAGAAAAGCACCTAAAAGGATCATGTGGCTTTGGCATGAAGATAGCCTTAAAGCCTGGGGAGGAGGAGGAAGCCAGAAAGGTAGCTGACACAAGCTGTGAGAGGACAGGCGAACACTGTGACCATGGACTTGCTTGAGAAGTCGCCCAGGCAGGAGGGCAAGCTTTGGAAGTTAGCAGCAATATTTTTATTTTAAAAAAGGAGCAGAGTCTATTTTGATTACTAGAACTCTGTGGGAAACAGAGTGTTGTGTTTTTCAGTTACTGACTCTTTTGTGAGGAAAGCTCAGAAGCACATTTAAGAAGCTTCCTTTTAACACAGCGATTATGGCTGTTCTGAGCCTGAGGGCTGTAACCAAACTTTAGTCAGGCAGGAGCCCAGAGGGAGCCCAGGATCACCTTTCCCAGGGAAAAGGCCACAGGTCAGCACAGGCACTGGGGCTTGTGGGAATGTCATGAGTTCTGAGAAAATGGGGTCTTCCTAGGGTGTGCCTGGCACCCTCGCCCTTTAGGGGTTCTGAAATGGATGCCATGCCTGGCTGCCAAGCTCCATGCAATACTACAATAGGACCTACCCATGCCTCACTCCACCTAAGACAGAAAGTCAGCTCATGCATTGATGGAGACTAGAACACACTGAGTACCTGTGTGCCAAGCACTGTGTACTAGGCACCAGGCACAATGATCTGAGATCTGATTTCTGTTCTCAAGAAGTTCATTACCTGGGGAGAAAACCACAGAAATACTGTTTATGTAGAACAAGAGTGCATTTGCAGTATAGACATGGTGCAAAAGAAGGAGTGACTGATGAACTGCAGGGGAAGGGTCTTAGGGGACTTCATGACCCCTTGCTGTCAGGAGGCAGAGTTTCTGAGAGTGAGAAGTATATGGAGACTGAGCCCACAGATTGGGGGTGGATTCTGAGCCAGGCTGGAAACAGTGGAGACAGATCAAGAGAGGAAGACTTAGTGGAAACCACTTGTTTCCCTTCTGGTTAGAGGGCTGATTTTCCTTTAGATCAGTGGTTCTCAACTGGGGGTAATTTTGCCCACCTCCTTTGTCCACTAGGGGACATTTGGCAATGTCTGGAGCTATTTTTGGTTGTCACACAGAGGGGAGTGTTCCTGGTGTTTAGTGGGTGGAGGCCAGGGAAGCTTGCTGAACCCTCTACCATGTGGTGCAGACACGTGCTGTTGTGCCAGTGAGTGGGGCCTGCTGGAGTGCCCCAAGTGTCCCTGCCCTCACCTTGCCAGCTGGGCCAGCACATGTGTTCTTCCTACAATCTGCATCAGAAGCAGAATGACAAACAGGTATGAAGATGACTGGGACTCGTCCATCCTGGCACCAGCATCCTCAGGAGCACATCTGTTCCTTCTACCAAGAAAGTGAGCCCTGTTTTGACATTTCCTTTTGATTTTGTGGCCTCTTCCGTATTGTTCCTCAGAGGCAAAGTTGGTTCTGTTTCTTTTAAGAAGAATCCCCATTGAAAAATGATCAGATCACAAGTCATTAAAAGGGATTTGGTGATGCCTGGGGGACACTGACAATTTTGTTTAAGGCTCAATGTTCTAGGCCCAGGGTATGGACCAGAAGCAGGTTTTGTTTGCTTTTTTTATTTAAATGACTATGCCTTTATCTCCCTCTTCCTCTCTGGAAAAAGAAAATATATATATATATATATATATATATATATATATATATATATATACACACACACACACATATATATATATATATAAACTTGAATGTCAGATTTCCCCTCTCCAAGTTTACTGGGGATCTGAGAGTGTTCCTGGCCAAAGAGAGAAAAGGGTATTTTGGTGCCTCCCAGTCCTGGTCAGGGTGGGAGGGGTGATGAGGTCTAGAAAGGAGCAGGGTAGGAGTGTCTTCAGCTGTATGGGTCCTTCTGAAACTCATTCTTTGCTGTGTATTCAGGGAAGAGAACATCCTCCTGTTTGTGGGTTTCAAAGGTGCAATGGAAGTTCATGGATTGGGTGTGTGTCCAAGGCTCTACAGGAGAGGTGAGGGTTGAGTGCTCCATAGTTTGGGTCCAGGTGGACAAAGTCCTGACACCTACCAAGCACTTAGAGTTAAAGAAGGCCAGGAACAAATAAGTCATCAGTTCTTTTAAAATTAAAGCTAAAAGCTAATTGTGCTCTTACATTTCAGACACAGTCTGATATTTGGTTTAAGATAAGATATGCCAGTCAGGTTTATATTTAAGACTTACAGGTATCATTTATTTAGGTGCAGTTTGGTGGAATAAGAAGAGTCTTAGGCTCCAAAGAGGAAATGTCCTGGGGAACCCCTACTACGAGCTATGAAAACCATCAGAGTTAACTACCATGTGGTTACCGGTAGATACTAGTAAACAGCCTCGTGGTATTGTGCAGGTTAGAATTTTAGGCTGAATGGAACATTATCTGGCTCAGCATAGCATTTTAGAACTTAAAATTTCAGTCTAATTTTCCTTTTCTGACCACACAAAAGTTTTCCTTTGAAGGGTTGGCAAGGAAGAATAGAGAGGAAAGGTAAATTCTTTCTTTTCAAAAAACTTTAGTCTTCTAAAGAAGACGCTATATACCCTTCCAGTTAGAGCAAGGAGCTCTTGAGCACTTGCTCTGAGTTAACCTATGGCACCACTGACCAGTCTCTTAACTCCCAAGGCCTCATTTTTGCTAGAAGCAACCTGAGGAAAGGTAAAATGTGAGAGTGAAGTGTCAGGTTTGAAGCTCACAAAATTGGCATAATGTCATCTATTTTGCTAGATTATTATAGGGATTAAATAAAATAGTGCATTTAACACAGAGAAAATGCTCCGTCACTGGTAACATAACAATCAGATCCAAAGGTTTGTGAAAAGCTACTTCCCAGTTCAGGAGTTGAAGAACGAGGTCTAAAATTTTAAATATTTAGGACATTACCATCAAACTCACAATCACAAATATCTGGCTAATAAATTATTGTTTGTTTTACTTTTTTCCTACTTTTTGCAAGCTTCTTTTTATAGAATAACCATTTATCTACTAAAAGAAGAAACCAAAAGATTAATTACAAAAGTCAATTCCTTTTTCTACCTGTTAGCTGTGATAAAAGGTTATGAAGAGGTCATTGGGATGATGGGAAAGCTCTGGAAATGGATAGTGCTAACACAACATTGTGAATATATAAAATTGTAAATGCCACTGAATTGTACACTTAAAAATGGCTACAATGGTATATTTTATGTTACATATACTTCACCATAATTTTTTTAAGAGACCTAAGTAGTAAGATAGACCCTCTGATTTGACCAGATATTCATCTCCCTGTGCTACCCTGTCCTCTGCTACCAAACATAATAACTGGGAGATACTGAAAAACAGATGGTCTATGTGTGAAAGGAGTATCTGTGTATTCCCAACACTATCAATTCTAAAAACCCATCATGATAGTTAATGGCTATTATTTAAGATGAAATAATTATACGTGCCAAACTCAGCTCAGAATGATTAAGAATTAGAGTACAAAGGCAGGCCTGGCAGTTTGAAAAGTCTAAAGTGTATTTTATGAGATCAGAACTCTTATTCCAGATCAGTCTCTCCCAAGCCTAGGGCAACTGAATGGCTCACCTTCTCTGCTTTGAAGTTTTTCTCTGCTACAAGGCTGTGGTTACGCACACCGTTTTCTAAAGGTGGACTCTCACTATCTATGATCAGTTGCTGAGAAAATGAGGATATCAGCCAGAAAATGAAATTCCTTTCCTCCTTAGAACTGAAAAAACTCCATTGGCCCCTAGGCTGGGCTAGTATCTGTTGGTGTTCAAATAGGAGGTTCAGTTCCTGACTGGACTGAAGCAGAGCATCTGGACTTCCTGCTAGATGAGGTGGACCCACCAAGTGGAGGCCCACATACATGCTCTGTTTACAAATTAGTTTATTTCAATGTCATCGCCAGATTGAATAATTCCATTTACAATTACATTTCTGGGTTACAGAACATTGTGCTTTTTGAAGTTCAATGTCTTCCTTAAACAAACACACCCACACATTAAACATGTACACACCCTCTTAAAAATTCAGTACATTTACAAAAGGGAGGTCTGAGCCTTGAGAGTGCAGGTGCTCACTTCCATTTATTTCTCCCAGAAAGCTCTCAGCTCTTTCAGAGGCTACACTGAGTAAATAGCCAAACAAGCCAAAGATTAGAGATTCTATTTACTTGGCTATTATTGTGGGTTGCCATTTACTTCTATTATAGAAACCATGTAATCCTAGAGCCACTAAATTTTAAAAGTCTCATTCCATAGTATGCTTTCCTTATTTATTCCTGTTACACTGTGCAAGAAAAGGTTTCTGCCAATGAGAAAAAAGTTGGTTATGTGTACAAGCGTTCTCATTCAAAAAGCTGTATTTCACTATAAAATCACTTTCATGTATGTAAGGCAATGGATACCTGGTCAATTCTAGTTAGTATATGTCACCTTTCAGATTTGTCCCCGTGATTTCTTGCTCAGTGAACTAAAAAATATTTTCTTTGTGCATCAATGTATTCATGACAAGGCAACTCAGTTACCAGAAACTATTAAAGAGCAAAGGGGAAAATGTAGTGGAATATATGTTCAACTATTTTCAAAGCAAAAGATGCCTGGTAAAACCTGAAAAAGAAGTTGAGATTCCCTACCAGTCCACATAAGACAAGTAGAAATGCCTAAATTTGAATCCTAGTTCTACCACTTGCTACTGCATGATCCCTTAGATTGTTTAGGTAATTCAATGAGGTGATAGTGCAATGTGCTTAGCACAGGATCTGGCACATCAAAAGCACTCATCAAAGGTGTTTAGCAGTAGTTATTATTATCATCCTCATGACTGTTATTGTTGCTATTTGGCTATTATTGTGGGTTGCCATTTACCTCTATTAGAGAAACCATGTCCTGTCCATTCAACTCTGTAAATATAAAAGTAGTAGAAATTAGTTTTACTGGTTAATATCCAATGAAGTATTATTTATCCGAGGAAAACCAGTACACAAGGCTACTGCAGCACTTTAGTAAAATTCTGATCCTAAAGTGAAAACAAAGTATGCATGAAAAAAAGGCAAAAATGAATGCAGTGCTGAGATTGCATTTAGTTTGAGTGTCTGATTTAAGATTTTAAGAATGTTTTAAAAAATGTTTTGTTTAAACTGCTTTTAGGAAAAATGTAAATGGAGTTTAGCTGTCTTCCTGACCCTACAGCTTACATTTAGTACTTTAAGAAACATACATTTAGTACTTTAAGAAAAGAGATTAAAAAACTGAACATGTATTACTTGACATTGCATAAATTATGTGCTAGGATAGAAAAAGAACTCTTGTTATTCAAATATTTGATATATACAGATGCTGAGATAAAGGAGTAATTATTCTATTAAAACTTTAATGTAAAAATAAACTATTAGGTAAAAACATTCAGTTTGGTATGATCTAAATCTAGTTTAATTACTAGCAAAATTATATAACAGTCAAAAGGAAAAAGTTTCTTTTAGAGATAGTTGAAAAGACTCAAACGCTAGAAGGCATCTTGTAAATGATCTTTTAGGAAATGATCCAGTCAAACCAAGAGGAATTTTCCTGTCTCTATGATCTCTGGCAACATTTCAAACAAGAGTTAGTAAGCACGTCTTCAACTAAATTCAATTATTCCACTAAAATCTGCTCTAGGTCTCTATGAGCACATTTTACCTTTTATTGGTACAGTTTTTAAAAGTAAATTCATCAGTGTGCCCCCAGCACTGGTCCTACCAGAGATACTTATGGCTTCTTGTTTCCTCCGCCCCTGAAACTCAATGCCTCAGGGTGTCAAACTAAAAATGTAGATCAGGAGCTTTGGAGGAATGACATATGCTTTCCTAACCGGTTTTTAGCCCATTGCCAACAGACACACTTGTAACCACATGTTAAGGACACCATCTGTAAGGACCATTTTTAAAGAAGATTTTGTGTTTTCATTAAGCAATCAAAAGAGCTAAAAGAATATTACCTACATTTTTTTATAAAGTAGCAAATGACATAATCTAAAAATGGAATCATTGGTATATTTCTTGGAATGAGTCTACTACAAGAAAAATACCTGGGGAAAAAAACTCTTACCTCAAATAGAGTCAAACTGCAGAGACATTACCTCAGATGGCTACACCTATGGAAGAGGGCTCATCACATTTACATAGCAAGCAGAAAATGATAGTTTATTATACTGCTGAGTGAAAAATGATCAAAATGAGCACTACCTACACAAAGTCAACAGCAACAAAAGAGTTTATAAAGAGTCTACAGCTCCAAGAGGGGTCAGGGTGGAGTGTTGTGAGTCAGCAGATGCAGTGGGCATCTCAGGGCTTTGAAGACAAAATGGCCTGGGTTAGATCCTTACTATGCCATGTAATAGCTCTGCAACACCACACTTTCATTATGTCATTGTCCCTTGACCTTCCCTGCAATGGCAACCTCCTTTGGATATGCCGTTTAAAACAGATTATCTGAAATCAGTTAGGCAGGAATTTCTTAGGCCCAGGGTTTAATAAGAGGTGCTCTACTCTGGCACCAGTGCATGGCCTTCGGTCTAATGGAGTCCTTTACCTATCCCTTCCACAAAGCTGTTTTACAATCAATACCCACTTGCCCTGTGGACAGAACTAAGGCATTGTACTGAAGTGAAAAGTACACCGCTGACTGGTTAAAAGTTAAAATTTGGTTTAAAAAGTTATTTTCCCAGAAGCAAAAATTATGTTGGTTGAATTTAGTAATTAAAATATTTAAAATAAAATGTGGGGGAGGGGAGAAATCCAAGGATAATAGAGCCTTCTGGGTTAGTTTAGCAGAAGAAAAGAGCTATGGTTTTTGGTAAAGCTGACTTCCTTTTATTGGGAGAAAGAGATCAATATGCCATGTGGTTTCTACCACGCTACATTGTAAAAATTAGAGAAAATACTTATAAGTTTCTGGTATGGTAGGATGCAGTTATCTACTTGATGTATTAAGAAAACACCATACCCCGCAGGAATGACTTTATTCCTGATGTTCTAGGAATATTTAGAAAATAAAAAAAAAACAACTACCACTTGTTTCATGAGGGCATTTCACTTATAATATCCACACATTTTCTCTTCTTTTATCTTTATCTTTTAAATACTGACCTTTTATTTGGCTTTAGTTCTTTGTATCTCAAATGCTATTCATCTGTTTGGTTCAAAGGTTGACCTTTCGTTTCTATTTATAAGCAAAGAACATTTGAGTAGCTACTGAAAGGGAGGGTGCCTCTGGTGTTTAGCGAATGTCCCGTCTTGGGATTAGAGTGAAATTATTTTGGTAATGCATCTAGTGAAAGCAGGCTGCAGACTCCAGGGTCTGACGCCCACTAATAGGCACATATAGAGCCTTCCTGAGGGTTGACATCCTGACTTAGGTTTGTACCCTCAGATATCACCTTCCCCAGTACTCACCCCCAGGTGGCTCACCTGGTAACCCAACTAGTGCTAAGTACTAAGGTAGCTGGCTGGGGGAAAGAGGGGCTGACACCCAGGAGGGGCTGACACCTGCAGTCCTCAAGACCTGTGTTCTCCTGTAGACTTCTGTCCCCACATGGGAACCTTTCTGCAGTTCCACCTTCCAGAGGGGGCTCTTTTTTTGTAATTCTCACAGGATGCTATACCCCTCACATAATGCAGGGTCTGTATATTATTCTTGTTTCTCTGTCCCCAAAGTGCTTGGTTAGCAGTCAGTATTCAATAAATATTTGCCAAGCTTAAATGAATTGTTATCAACAACCAACAATACTCTTTAATTTTTATTCTATCAGATTACCTAACCCAAGAATATTAAAATAATGTATTTTAACAAAAAACAATATTCTAGACAGCTAATGAAGGTGGGGTAGCTAAAAATAAATAATCCTGGAAGCCAACGCGCACAGGTGCCTCGGAGAGGAAACATCAGAGGGAGATGTTGAAGGCCAAGGCCTGAGGTAGAGTTTTGCTTCAAGTTAGTCCTACTTTAATTAAGCCCCAGGAGTTGATTTTCCTTATATGCCAAAGCACACTACTAATTGTCATAAATCAAGCTGCAGAATTTATCTCTAACCTTCTATAGTAGTAAAAGTATGTTCCACTTTAATGGTTGGTTCTTAAATAACTTTAATAATTTACCAGGTTGACTTGGTCTTGCATTATCTATAATAAAAATGTAATATGCTAATTAGCCCGTATGTCCTTCTGGATGAGGTTGGGGCTGCGAGGGAAGCCCGGGTCCTGGGTACCAGAGGGAAGCCGGTGCTGGCAGCTGGGGGAAGGAGGGCCTACTCTTGCATGAATTTCGTGCATCAGGCCTCTAGTATGAATTATAAAACATAAGGAATGACCTATTTTATTATACCTTGAAGAATAGTGGGTATGTACTGTATAATAAACATACACAGAACACAAAACATCTCATATAGCAAATGAATGGCATTCATTTATGCCATGGCTTTCTCCTCCCTGCTGGTGAAAGCTCTTTGATCAGAAAAGGATTGAGGCCAGTGAAGCAGAGGTCCTGATGTGGGTGTGGTGAGGAGGACGAAGATGGAATAAGTATCAGGAGAACAAAGGCGAATCGGACAACTAGATAAGTGAGCAGACACAACAAGAAATCAGAGAAGAGTTAAGATACTGAACAAGTGGATGACAGAACACCTTTACCATGTGTATTTTTCTTATATGATATAAGAGCTTCACCAAAACATTTAGGCCCATAAAATACTTGGAAATATTTATGTAATATAAAAATGTTCAGAACAAGGTAAAAAAAAAAAACTATTCCCTTTCTAGTAATCACCACTTTTTAATGGAACAAGAAATATTTGAAAAAATTTTTTTGACCTTATAAGTATATTGTAATACTTACATAGCCACTTATTTAACAAATATTTATTGATTGCCTATGTACCAAGCCCTATAGGTGCTGGGGATATAGCAGTGAACATAACAATTTCCTTCCTTTCATAGGGTTTACACTTCATTGGGGAGCATAGACCACAAACCAATAAATAAAATATGTTACATTAAGTCAGGAAGTAAACACGTGCTATAAAGAAAAAATAGAGTAAGGGGGCAGAGAGTGATAGGGAAGGTCTTTCTGATAACCAAAGAGGAAAAAAGGATATGTATTTAAAACTTTTGAAAAACCCATCAAAATTCACCTGAATAATTTTCTTCCAACAGCACAATTTTGCTTGCTCGTTTTAAATCATCTTATCTTTGTGAGGGGGTTTCTTCATAAGTGACTTACGAATGTAAAATACACTCACGGACAGGCACTCAGAAGCCTTGATGCATTTCCTTTGAGCTCGTCCTGGCATTCATTTATGCTGAGCCCCCATATATTCGGGGGTGCAGATGTTGGCTAAGTCAGGCAAAACTTGTCATGTCTTAATGCTTATCTCCTTAATTAAATTAAAAAAATAAAAAGCAAAGAGACATAGTATAAAAAAATAAATTTAGGAATAACCATAAAGCTCATGGACATTACTGATCTCAGACTGTGTTTGGCCTGCTAGCTTTGCCACACAATGGCCCTAATGAGGGATTAACCAGATTGCACGATTAAATGTCGAGTGCGTATTTTAAAACTGAATGTAATAACTACAACTAATTTTTAGTGCTATAAAACAAAGTAAAATGTCTTTTCTGTTTAAGTGACTGTGTATCCATTTTGACATTAGGGAAATCAATCTGGCTAGTGTTGAAAAATAACTGTTTATGTAGTTTTCTTACTTTAAATGACAATTGTACTTCTGGTGACAGGACTTACTGCTCCTTGATGGTACTGTCATATCTGTATTATACAAATAGCACAACAGTAAAGCCACATGCCAAGCACATTTGGCCTATCAGGTTATTAACAAAATAAAAGCATCCAAATGCTCATTATCTAAAGATGCTGTGTTAACAAGACATCAACTGTTAAAAGTAGACAAAATCGTTTGTGTTAATTTGAATAAATGTGTCATCCTGTCAATGAGAGCTGGCTAAAGCAAGAATGAATCTGCATTGTGACAAAGTGGGTTTCCCATCATTAGTAGAAGTGCTTCCCAGAGCTAGTTCAGTACAAGGCCCCTTCAGTGCTTCAGGAATTGAATGCCTTTGACTTAGGAGCTTCTTGAGCAAAATTCTACACAGTGGCTGAATTGTTTTAGGACAATGGGCCTACTTCTTGCTTCTATGTTTTTATCATATCCTTTCTAATACCTCTCACTTCAGTTGCCCACTACTCCCATTGCTCTGAGCAATAGGTCCCCATGGCTCTGTCACCATAACAGCATGACCATCTCTCCAGCTGTGAAAGCACGGAACTTGGGAGTTAGTTATCTTTCATTTCCTTCTCACTCATTTCCATGCCGAATCAATTCCAAGCCCTGATGCTTTTGCTTCATAAATATTTCTTAAGTCATAAAACGTCTTTTCATCCCAACTGTTTATTCTCCTGGGCCCAGTTATTCTCTATCACAGGATTACTGCCAACAGTAAGGATCCTCTTCAAATCAGAACTTACCATGGCCCCTTCCTCAGCAGTCAGTGGATATTGTAAACCATAAATCTGATCTTGTCACTACCTGTCTTAAAAATGCTGCCAATGCTTTCTCATGGTCCTCAGAATAAATGCCAACAATCTTTTACAGTGTCTACAGTGCTCCACATGATCTGATTCCTATTTACCTTTCCAACCACATTTCATGCCACAATTACCCTTCTCCTCCAATTCTGTGCCTCTGTGTGCCCCCGACAGTAAGTGGCAGTAGCACCGGAAATGGTGAACTGTGGCAAATGGAGTTATGGTGAAGCAAGAACCATGAGTGGTAGTGCCATTACTAAAAATCTTACCAAAGAGACTTTTTTGTTTTTATGCTTTCAATTTTAAGGTAGTTTTATATTTACTGAAAAAGTGAAGATAGCCCAGGGTGTTCCCATATACTTCACCAATCAGTCCATTTCCTCTATTATCTTACACTAAAGGCCCAGTGCACAAAATTCCTGCTCTGGGGGTAGGAGGGGGGTGGTCGCTCAGCCCAGCTGCACCTTCTTGCAGTCCTTGAGCCCTGTGATGGATCACCCCCACAAAGGGAAGCCCAGGCTACTTGCCGCAGTGCCACTGGCTGGGTAGCCTGTACTCCCTTTTTGAGGCAATTGATTGCGGAGCTCCATGACCGATTGCCCCAAAGAGGGAGGCCTTGGCCACCCGGCCAGGGCTCTGTGATGGATTGCCCCCGCAGAGGAAGGCCCCACCCACCCACCGCAGTGCTGCCGCTGGGAAGCCTTGGCCTCCCTCTTTGGTGTGATTGCACAGCCCCCTGATTGATTGCCCTGCCGGCTGGGGGCCTAGGCCTCCCTCTGTGGGGCGATGGCGGGGGGGCCCCCCCGATCAACTGCATCGCACCCACCTTGGCTGGCCTGGTGCCAGTGGGTGACATAGGGTGGTCGTCTGGAAGGTTGTTCTGCTGTTTGGCCTTTCGGTTGATTTATATATTACGCTTTTATTATTACAGAAGATTGTTACGGCACACATGTCACAGCTAATTAACCAGTATTGATATAGCATTATTAATTGAAGTCATACTTTATTATTATTTTTTAAAATATATTCTTATTGATTTCAGAGAGGAAGGAAGAGGGAGAGAGGAAAAACATCAATGATGAGATAGAAGCACTGATGGGCTGCCTCCTGCAAGCTCCCGACTGGGGATTGAGCCTGCAACCTGGGCATGTGCCCTGACCGGAAATCAAACCATGACCTCCTGGTTCATAGGTGGACGCTCAACCACTGAGCCATACCAGCTGGGCTAAAGTCATACTTTATTTAAAATTCCTTAGTTTTTATCTAATGTTCTTCTGTTTCTGGGTCCCATTCAGGATATCACACTGCATCACCTTAGTTAGGCTCCTTCAGATTGTGTCATTTTCTCAGATTCCTTTGTTTTTTATGACCTTGACAATTTTGAGATGTATTGGTCAGGTTTGTTCCTGTACTTTGCCTCTCAATTCAGGTTTGTCTAATGATTTTCTCATATTTAGACTGAGATTATGGGTTTGGGAAGGAGGAGCATAGAGGTGAAGTGCCCTTCTAAACACATTATATCAAGGGTACATCTTATCAACATGACCTATCACTGTTGATGTTGACCCTGAGTGTTTGTCAATTTCTCTATTATCAAGTTACTCTGATTTTTCCCCCTTCCACACTTTCCTCTTTGTAAGAAAATAACTCTTGGAAGCCCACATTTCCGGGGTGTGGGAAGTTTTGCTTCAGCTCCTTAAGGGAAGAATACCTACATAAATTATGTGAAATTCTTCTGCAGGGAAGATTTGTCTTCAACTAGTAGCCCGGTGCACGAAATTCGTGCACAGGGGAGGGGGGTGTTCCTCAGCCCGGCCTGCACCCTCTCCAATCTGGGACCCCTCGAAGGATGTCCTACTGCCGGTTTACAGGAATCCGGCCTAAACCGACAGTCGGACATCCCTCTTGCAATCCGGGACTGCTGGCTCCTAACCGCTCACCTGCCTGCCTGCCTGACTGATTGCCCCTAACCACTCTGCCTTCCAGCCTGCTTGCCCCCAACTGCCCCCCCCCCCCGCTGCCGGCTTGCTTGCCCCCAAATGCCCCCCTGCCAGCCTGATCACCCCCAACTGCCCCCTGTGCCAGTGTGTTCACCCCCAACTGCCTTCCCTGACAGCCTGCTCACCCCCAACTGCACCCACTGCTGGCCTGCTCGGCCCCACCTTCCCTCCCCACTGGCCTTCTCGCTCTCAACTGCCCCCGTGCTGGCCTGCTCACTCCAGACGGCCCCCTCACCCCCCGCTGTCCTGATCACCTCCAACTGACGCTCACTGATGGCCTGCTAGCCCCCAACTGGCCCCCCTGCTGGTCTGCTTACCCCCAACGGCCCTGCCCACCACCATCCTGATCACCCACAACTGCCCTCCCCTCTTGGCCTCTAACTGCCACTATTATGGCCTCGCCACCATGGCTTTGTCCAGAAGAACGTCTGGAAGGTCTCCCCATCTAATTAGCATATTACCCTTTTATTAGTATAGATAGAGGCCTGGTGCACGGGTTGGGGCCGGCTGGTTTGTCCTGAAGGGTGTACTGGATCAGGGTGGAGGTTCCCTTGGAGTGTGGGGTGGCCTGGGCGAGGGGCCTGTGGTTTGCAGGCCAGCCACGCCCCCATGGGGTGAGGGTCCCCGCGGGGGGGGGGGCATAGCCAGCCTGGGTGAGGGGCTGATGGCTGTTTTCAGGCTGGCAACACCCCCTTCAGGGTGGGGGTCCTTGCTGGGGTGCCTGGCCAGCCTGGGTTAGAGGCTGATGGCTGTTTGCAGGCTGGTCATAGCCCCTGGCAACCCAAGCTTCCAGCCCCTCCTATTTTTCTTTTTTCTTTTTTCCAGTGCCTCCTTGAGCAGAGGGAAGCAGGTATCTGGGATTTATTTATCTTCTATAATTGAAACTTTGTAGCCTTGAGTGGAGGCCAGGGCTGGCCAGGGCAGGGAGCATGGCTTCCTCCATCACCGGGGGCAACCCAAGCCTCCTGCTTGTTCCAGCTCTGTGGCTGCCACCATCTAGGTTTGGTTAATTTGCATACTTTCTCCTGATTGGCTGGTGGGCGTGGCTTTTGGTGTAGCAGAGTGACACCAATTTGCACGTTTCTCTTTTATTAGTGTAGATCATTTATAGCATTTATTTGGTTACTCAAATTGTTGCAATTTTGGCCATCTGGGAACTCTTTAGTGGTTGCTTAACTCCCTGACACATACCCCCATTGCTGTGTGTTTCTTTTCTGCTATTACGAGATGCTCCGAGCTCAGACTGCACATTTAGTCCTAGAATCAGCCATCTCTTCAAGGAGCTCTGGTTTCATGTGATGAAGAATGGTGTGAAACCATGCTCTGAGTACTGGACATATTGACTGCTGACAGGACCAACAATGTTTTTAAAAGAGAAGAGTTGTTACCATAGATTGTATTAATCTCCTTGGGGTATGAGAAGGACCTTTTGGAATATAAATCACAATTTTCTGATTTGTTTCTGGGAAAAAGTAATATGTAAGAAGTTAGAAGAGATGATATCCTATATAATAAAAGGCTAATATGTAAATTGTCCCCTTGGGAGCTCAACTGACCGGGAGTTTGACCACTCGCTATGATGTGCACTGACCACCAGGGGGCGGTGCAGAACTAAGGAAGGCCCCAGCAGGCAGCCGGCAGCTGGGGAAGAAAGGCCCTGATTGGCCCTGATTGCCAGCCAGGCTTAGTGACCCAACCCGTGCAGAAATTGCATGCACTGGGCCTCTAGTAGAATATATGAGAGGATAGATAATATGGAAAAACTGAATATATGTTCTGAAAACCAGAAAGTTCTGCAAAAGTGTAAGGTATAATGATTTTAATCAGCTTAAGGTAAGGACCTTCTAGACTTTGGTTCCAAGAGCCATTTTGGCAACACAGAGAAACGGAGTTCCACTGAGAATTGACTCATTTACCTACTATTTCTTTTATTCTAAACTAATGTGTCCTTTTAAAAATTCTGTCAAGTTATTACTTTGTATCTCTGCTTGCATACTACTTATTGCCACAGAGAGACATAAAAATAAATAATATCTTTTCTAGAAAGGAGCACAGAAATACAAGTTGTTTAACATTT
This sequence comes from Myotis nattereri, assembly GCF_964212035.1. NCBI lineage: Eukaryota > Metazoa > Chordata > Mammalia > Chiroptera > Vespertilionidae > Myotis > Myotis nattereri. The sequence goes on along the minus strand of NC_138076.1, from coordinate 95,676,412 downwards.
GAAAATAACCTCTGGAATGCTAAAATCTTGGACTCTAACCTTTTGTTTCTCTCACAAAATTCTTCCTGCAAAGGTTGAAGGGTGAAAGCATAAAGAATGTTATAACCAGAGGCAGAAACATGAAACTGAACTGAGCATCATGCTCCTTCTGTTGTAGTGAGAATCTTTCTATCAGAACCACCATGACTAAAAATGAACCACCATGACTAAAAATGGCAGTAAACTAAGTTGATAGCTTTGCCACAAAAGTCTAAAAGAGCTCATATAAAAATAGATTAAGGAAAATTTTATTGTGGATTGGTGGTGGCAGGCAGACTCTCCAATGTCAGTGGGAATAGTTAGGATGTGACTTCAGATTTTGGGGGTCATAAGGTCTCAAGGCTCATGTCACTTATATATTTTATGTTCTAAAGACCAGCTCAATCTCAAGTCAGAATTTAACAATCTGAGGATGATGTGGGAATCAGGAGAACAGTCAGCACAAAAAGAGATGAACTTTGACATAGTTTCATTATCTATAAGAAGGGGGACAATAAGACCTACATTATAGGGGATTAAATGAGGTAGCATAGCAGAAAGCACTTGGCATGTGGTAATTTTTCAATGTTAGCTTTTTTTCCTGGTTTTTTAACGATACATAAAATCTAAACCTAAAAACTCAATAAGGTCTATTTACTCAAGAATTTTAGATAATATAAAACACAAAAAAGTCTACAGAGGATATGTATCCTTGCATGAGTAACTTATGTCATTTACAAAGTGCTGAAATAAAATAGCCTCAATCCCTCACAGCCATAGAATCCCAATCTTTTATTTGCTGTAGTAAGAAACATTTGCTACTCATACAACTTACTGCATGTTTATCTTTCTAGAGAACCATACATTTCTGAAGTGATTGTATCAGAAACTGAACTTTGTATCATGTTCTCCAAAGCACACTTAGAAAATATTCTGACACACACACACACACACACACACACACACACACATATATGTATATATTATATTTTTATTGATTTCAGAGAGGAAGGGAGGTGAGAGAGAGAAACATTAATGATGAGAGAGAACCATTGATCGGCTGCTCTTGCATTCCCCACACTGGGCTTGAGCCTGCAACCCGGGCATATACCCTGACTGGAAACTGAACCTGACCTCACGGTTCATAGGTAGACAATTAACCACTGAGCCATGATGGCCAGGCTAGTATATATTTTTTAAATGGCAAAATGAAACTACCATTATCAGCATGGTTTCTTTAAAGCAAAAACTTTGAGTTAAGAAATGTGATACTTAATATCAACCAAAACAAAACAAAAAACAACATTATTGGGGGGGAGGGTTGGAATGAACAGCAGAAAACTTAACACTGTCAAATGAATACAAATAACTCAACCTAACCCAAGAATTATTGGCAATTAAGAAAGTTGTTTTCAGTCAGGTATTGCCATATTGTGTTTAGTGGGGATTAAGTAACTGAGTATTATGCTTGTAACATATATCTTATATATGCTATGAATATGTTTATAATTTGATAAAGACAGAGACCCCCACACAGGAGCAGGGGCAGTGACTTGGTGATCCCATTTGGAAACATATTTGTTGCAGGGGTAATGAAACAAACACAAGGAAGGACAAGCTAAATTGGCATTCAAGACCAAGGCTCCTGGCTTCAAGTTCAAGATGGAAAAGTAGGAAGATACTGAGCTCACCTTCTCTCATTGACACCAAAACTACAACTACATAGAGAACAGCTATGTCTGAGAATGACCTGAAAACTAGCAGAACAAATTTTCTACAACTACAGATAAAAAGAAAAAGTCACACTGAAATGGGCAGGAGAGGTAGAGACTAAATTTAGTCAGGACCTCCCTTACCCCCACACCCCATGTGGTGACTCACAAGTGGGAGGCATATTACAACAGTGGAGGTCTTCTCTGAAGAGTGAGGTGTCTAAGCCTAGCAAAAAGAACTAAATGAAACTGAGGTGAACTATTTACCTAGACAAAGAGTTCAAAGTAATAGTCATAAAGATGCTCATCAAACTCTGCAGACAAGAGGATAAACTCAGTGAGAACGTCAAAAAAGAGATAAAAATTATGAAAAAGGACCTATCAGAACTGAAGAATTTAACACACATACACAGACGGAAAGTAAAAGGATAGAAAAGATATTTCATGAAAATGATAACAAACAAAACCCCCCTGAAATTAGTAATGCTTATAGCAGACAAAACAGACTTTAAAACAAAGGCTATAACAAAAATACACTGGAAGGAATCAACAGCAGATCAGATAACATGGATAAACAATCCAAGAGATAGCATAGTAGAACTCACCAATTGGAAGATCAAAAAGAAAAATAATTAAAAAGAATGAGGATAGCACAAGGAAACTTTGGGTCAAAACCAAGTGCACTAATATTCAAATCACAGGTGTTCCAGAAGCCGGAAAGAGAGAGAGAGTGGGAGAGGAGGGAGAGAGAGGGAGATAGATATGGAAAACTTATTTGAAGAAATATTCCTGAGAGGGAAGTTCATAGTGCTACAAGCATACCTAAAAAAACAAGAAAAGTCAGCATTAAACTATTTAACCCTACAACTTGAAGAACTGGAAAGAGAACAACTAGAAAAGCCCAGAGTAAGTAGAAGGAAGGAAATAATAAAGATTAGAGCAGAAATAAATAACAGAGACTAAAAAACAAAACAAAACAAAAAACAAAAAAAATCAATGAGCTTGTTCTTTGAAAGGACAAACAAAATTAATAAACCATTAGCCAGACTCATCAAGAAACAAAGAGAGAGGACCCAAATAAATAAAATCAGAAATGTAAGTGGAGGAGTAACCACTGACACCATAGAAATACAAAGGATTGTAAGAAAATACTATGAACAACTATATGCCAACAAGCTGGACAATGTGGATGAAATAGACAAATTCCTAGAAAAATACAAACTCCCCAAATTGAATGAGGAAGAATAAAAAGACCTGAATAGGCTAATAACAACTGATAAAAGTAAAGCAGTAATAAAAAAAACTCACACTAAACAAAACCCAGGTCTGGACAGCTTGTCAGACGAGTTTTTCCAAACAGTCAAAGAAGAACTAACACCTATACTCCTCAAACTATTTCAGAAAATCCTAGAAGAAGGAACACTTCCAAACTCTTTTTATGAGGCCAGCATTATCCTAATTCCAAAACCAGATAAAGACACTACAAAGAATGAGAATTACAGGCCAATATTCCTGATGAACATAGAGTCCAAAATCCTCAACAAAATATTAGCAAATAGCATCCAGCAATATATCAAAAAGATCATACACCATGATCAAGTGGGATTTATTCCAGGAATGCAAGGGTGGTACAATAATCACAAATCAATAAATGGGATACATTACATAAATAAATTGAAAGACAAAAATCATATGATCATATCGATAGATGCAGAAAAAGCATTAGACAAAATCCAACACCCATTTTTGATAAAAATTATCAGCAAAGTTGGAATAGAGGGAGCATATCTCAACATGGTAAAAGCCATATATGACAAACCTACAACCAACATCATACTCAATGGGCAAAAACTGAAACCATTTCCCTAAGAACAGGAACAAGACAGGGATGCCCACTTCCACTTTCCTGTTCGACATAGTACTGGAAGTGCTAGCCATAACAATCAGACAAGAAGAAGAAAGAAAAGTCATCCAAATTGGAAAAAAAGAAGTAAAACTGTCATTATTTGCAGATGACATGATATTGTACACAGAAAACCCAATGACTCCATCAAAAAACTACTAGACTTCATAAATGAATTTGGCAATGTAGCAGTATACAAATTAACACCCAGAAATCTGGCTTTTTTATATACCAATAAGAACTCACAGAAAGAGAAATTAAAAAAAAATTCCATTTACTACTGCAACAAAAAAATTACGATACCTAGGAATAAACTTAATGAAGGAAGTAAAAGACCTGTACTTGGAAAACTACAGGACATTGAAAAAAGAGACAGAGGAAGATATAAACAAGTGGAAGAATATACCGTGTTCATGGATTGGTAGAATTAACATCATTAAAATGTCCATACTACCCAAAGCAATGTATAGATTCAATGCAATCCCCATTAAGATAGCAATGGAATATTTCACAGACCTAGAACAAACTCTCCAAAAATTCATCTGGAATTAAAAAAGGACCCTGAATAGCCACAGCAATCCTGAGAAAGAAGAACAAAGTTGGAGGGATCACAATACCAGATATCAAACTATATTACAAAGCCACTGTTCTCAAAAGTGCCTGATACTGGCACAAGAACAGACATATAGACCAATGGAACACAACAGAGAACCCAGAGATTGACCCAAGCCATTATGCTCAATTAATATTTGACGAAGGAGGCAAGAGCATACAATGGAATCAAGACAGTCTCTTCAATAAAGGGTGTTGGGAAAAATGGAGAGATACATGCAAAAAAAAAAATAATGAAACTAGATCACCAACTTAAACCATACACAAATATAAACTCAAAGTGGATAAAGGACTTAAACGTAAGACAGGAAACCATAAAAATCTTAGAAGAATCCATAGGCAGCTAAATGTCAGACATATGTAGTAGCAATATCTTTACTGATACAGCTCCTAAGGCAATGGAAGCTAAGGAGAAAATAAACAAATGGGACTACATAAAAAATAAAAAGCTTGTGCACAGCAAAAGAAACTATCAACAAAACAACAAGAAAGCCCACTGCATCGGAGAACATATTGCCAATGTTATCACTGATAAGGGTTTAATCTCCAAAATTTACAGGGAACTCGCACAACAAAAGGAAGATAAAAGGCCAAGAGATACATGAAAACATGCTCAAAGTCACTAATCATTAGAGAGATGCAAATCAAAACGACAATGAGGTATCATCTCACACCTGTCAGAATAGCTGTCTTCAACAAATCAACAAATGCTGGTGAGGATATAGAGAAAAAGGAACCCTTTTGCATTGCTGGTGCAGTCGCTGTGAAAAACAGTATGTAGTTTCCTCAAAAAATTAAAAATGGAACTCCCATTTGACCCAGTAACCCCACTTCTAGGAGTATATCCCAAGAAATCAGAAACACCAATCATAAAGGATATATGCAACCCTATGTTCATAGCAGCACAATTTACAATAGCTAAGATTTGGAAACAGCATAAGGGCCCGTCAGCTGATGAGTGGATTAAAAAACGGTGGTACATCTATACAATGGAATACTACACTGCGGTAAAAAAGACTTACCATTTTCAACAGCATGGATGGACCTGGAGAGCATTATGCTAAGCGAAATAAGACAGTCTGAGAAAGATAAATATCACATGATCTCACTCATTTGTGGAATATAATGAACAAAATAACTGATGAACCAAAACAGAGCCAGAGGAAAAAAATATTTTAGAATATAATAGAAGCAATCCTGTTATTTGCAGATTTTTAATATTTCCTACAATTTTTGTGATATTATACTATGTTAGTAAAGTTCTGGTAATATTATTTTATGTAAAATATTTCTTCTTGAAATATTAATTTTTATTACATGTAATATTATTATATTTAAAAGTTTTTCTTGAAATATAAATTTTATTGAATGTAACATTACTATATTTAAAATAGTTTTTCTTGATATAAAAAATAAAATGCAAAAAAAAAAGAAAAGAAAGAAAAGATGAGAAATAATGGCTGAAAACTTCCCTAACTTGGGAAAGGAAATAGACAACTAAGTATAGGAAGCACAGAGAGTCCCAAACAAGATGAAACCAAAAAGACCCACACCTAGATTATAATTAAATTGTTAAAAGTTAAAAGATAAAGCTAGAACCTTAAAAGCAGCAACAGAAAAACCACATACAAGGGAATGCTCATAAAATTATCAGCTGACTTTTCAACAGAAACTTTGCAGGTCAGAAGGCAGTGTACAATACATTCAACATGATGAATACCAAGAATAATCTATCCAGCAAGGTTTATCCTTCAGAATTGAAGGAGATCCAAGATTTTCCCAGACAAGCAAAAGCTAAAGGAGTTCATCACCACTAAGGTGGCATTACCATAAATGTTAAAGGGAATTCTTTAAGTGGAAAAGAAAAGGGCAAAAGCAGAAACAAGAAAATAAATACAAGAGAAAAAAAAGTCTCATTAGCAAAGGCAAATATATAGTAAAGATAGACCAACCACTTATAAATTTAGTATGAAAACAAAATGAATATAAATACATACTTATCAATAATTACTTTAAATGTAAATTAACTAAGTGCTCCATTAAAAAAATATAGGGTGACTGAATGAATAAGAAAACAAGACCCTTATATATGCTGCCAACAGGAGACACTAGAAACACACAGACTGAAAGTAAACGGATAGAGAAGATATTTCATGAAAATGGTAACAAACAAAAAACCTGAGATTAGTAATGCTTATATCAGACAAAATAGGCTTTAAAACAAAGGCTATAACAAGAGACAAAGAAGGACCCAGCAATTCCACTTCTGAGCGCTTATCTGAAGAAAACAAAACACTAATTTGAAAGCTATATGCACCCCTATATTCACTGAAGCATTATTTACAACTAGAGGCCTAACGCACAAAATTCATGCAAGAGTAGGCCTTCCTTCCCCCAGCTGCCAGCACCGGCTTCCCTCTGGCACCTGGGACCCGGGCTTCCCTCTGGTCACCAACAGGCACCCGGGACCCGGGCTTCCCTCCGGTTGCTGGCAGGCATCCGGGACCCAGGCTTCCCTCACAGTCCCAGCTTTGTCTGGAAGGTCATCCGGAAGGACGTCCAGTCTAATTAGTATATTACGCTTTTATTATTATAAATAGCCAAGCTTGGGAAGCAATCCAGGTATTCATCAATAGATGAATGGATAAAGAAGAAGTACACACACACACACACACACACACACACACACACACACTCTCTCTCTGGAATATTACTCAGCCATGAAAACAACACACACATACTCTGAAATATTACTCAGCCACTTACAACAACATGGATAGACAGAGAGGGTATTACGGTAAATGAAACAAGTCAGAGAAAGACAAATACTCTACCATTCCATTTATGTGTGAAATCTAAAAAACTAAATAAATGAACAACCAAAACAAACAGACTCATAGATATAAAATAACTGATAGTTGCCAGAGGATTGGGTGGTAGGGGTAAGGGCAGAGAAGGTGAAAGGCATTAAGAGGTGCAAACTTATAAATAAGTCATGGAATGTAAAAGCACAGCATAGGGAATAGAGTCAATATCCAAAATACCTTTGTAAGGTGACAGATGGATAGTGGACTTTTTGTGGTAATCACTGTAAGGTGTATAAATGTGAAATCCACTATGTTATACACCTGAAACAAATATAATATTGTATATCAAACATACTTTAACTAAAAAGAGCTTTCCATTCCAAAATAAAAATTAGACATGAGGAAAATAAACTAGATAAGGACATAATTTAAATCTGTAATGCTCTGACTTTCTATTGCATCTATTATATCAATTACTAGAGGCCCAGTGCATGAAATTCGTGCACTGGTAGGGTCCCTAGTGGCTGCCAGCTGCCTGCTGGGGCTTCCCTTCCCTTCCCCTGGCTGCTTGCTGCCGCTGCTGACCAGGGCCTCTCTCCCTTTACCCAGCCGGCCCGCCCCCTGGTCGAATTTCTAGAAGAACTCCAGTTGAGGGAACAATTTGCATACTATGCTTTTATTATACAGGATAACACACACACACCCTGTAAGAGATGGACTGAAAAAGAAGCTATGGAGCCCTAACTGGTTTAGCTCAGTGGATAAAGCATCGGCCTGTGGACTGAAGGGTCCTAGGTTCGATTTCGGTCAAGGATATGTACCTTAGTTGTGGGCACATCCCCAGTAGGGGGTGTGCAGGAGGCAGCTGATCGATGTTTCTAACACTCTATCTCTCTCCCTTTCTCTCTGTAAAAAATCAATACAATATATTATAAAAAAAGAAGCTATAGGGCAGATAAGAAATATTTTGAAGTCAAATCATATTTTATTTCTCATATGGAGATTAAGTGACTTTCCCAAGTAACTTGTAATAAGTAAATAGCAGAGTTAGTAACTATAAATTCAATACTGTTGCACCACATGACTGCTTTCCTTCTCTGAGGAAGGAAATGCTATTCTAACCATTATTTTGTTGTCTTCAAATGGTGTTTAATATGTTGAAAGGAAACAAACATAGGCTCTTTAAGAAAAGCTTCTATTGCTGCAACTGTTTCGTGTAGGCTCTAACTGTGAATGCGGACAAACAGGGTGAAAAGAAGTAGAGGGATGGTATGTTTTATGGGACTTCCTTAGATTGGGTTCTGGACACAAGCAGGCTCATCTGTCTGTGGGCATCAGGAAAGACCAAGGTACTTGGAACTAGTGATGACTCATTCTAAAAAATCAAATAACCAAAAAGTTCACCTGTGTAGTATTTACTATTCAAAGATCAAAAGTATTATATATTTGGTTTTGTTGACTATGTATCATTCAAAGAGCATAAGTACAATGCATAAGTATTCTGACTCTAAGAGATAGGTTGGAGTTAATTTGAAACCTAAGCCTAAGTAAGGAGATTAATACATTAGTCATTTGGTCAGGGAGATACAATATTTGAAGGTAGGTACAGTCATCCATCGGTATCCACAGGAGATTGGTTCCAGGAATGCCCACAGATACAAAATGAGGATGCTCAAGTGCTGTAGTTAGCTCTCCGTACCCGTGGAGATGAAACCTGTGAATGCAGAGGGCTGACTGGATTCTATTTCTTTACCTTTTTGTACTTAATATAATTCTTCACATTTACCTCATAAGTAGTTAAATAAAATATATACAGCACCTATAAAATAAAAAAATAATACTAACTCAATGGTTTATGCTTTTATATCACAACTCTTAGTAATTTCACCAATCACTCCTAGGGATGCCCTGCTGTTAAGACTGAGCCATCATCTATGACATTCCTGTTTGGGGGACAGGCTGGCTGCATCCAAGAAAATGAGAAGCGATGGCTGGTCTTGTTTTACAAATCCAACCCCATAGAGTGACAGCAGGCATAATCTCTTTGCACGCTTCCCCATTCATCTTTGACATGCAAGAAATCATGTGGATTAATGAGATGTGATAGAACAATATTAAGAAAAATATTAAGGTTTAAAAGCAGAACCACTCTATCTCTGGTTTGAATCATGGTCTTATTTTTCTCCTGAGTGTATGAGTTTTAGTTCTGAAAATATTTTTTAAAAAGTGCCCTGGCTGGTTTTCTTAGTGGTTAGAGCAGGGGTCCTCAAACTACGGCCTGCGGGCCACATGCGGCCCGCCGAAAACATTTATTGGGCCTGCCGGGTGTTTTTGCCGCCGCTGCCTGTTGCTTAGCAGCCGACTTGTCCCGGGCCGCAGTGCGCATGTGTGGAATGTGCGCCACACTCTCCGACTCCCCTCCATCTCTCTGTCTCTCCTCGACTCCTCCTCTCAGTCTCGGGTGTGATCAGATGAGTCACAAGCTTGCCTGTGCAGAGCCTGCTGCTGCCTGAGGACCGAGGTAAGAACAAGTTAGGATTTATTTTTTTTGAAGTTAGGAGGTCTATTTTTTTTTTTATTTTGCAGTTAGTAGGGCCTTTTTTTTTTGAAGTTAGGAGAGCCTTTTTTTTGAAGTTTTGTTTTTTTACTTCAAAATAAGATATGTGCAGTGTGCATAGGAATTTGTTCAGTTTTTTTTTTTAAACTATAGTCCGGCCCTCCAACGGTCTGAGGGACAGTGAACTGGCCCCCTGTTCAAAAAGTTTGAGGACCCCTGGGTTACAGCATCGGCCTTCAGACAGAAGGGTGGTGGGTTCGATTTCCAGTCAAGGGCATGTACCTTGGTTGCAGGTTCCCCAGCCCTGTTGGGGTGCTTGTGGGAGGCAACCAATCAATGTGTCTCTTTCATGTTGATGTTTCTCCCTCTCTCTCTCTCTTCCTCTCCTCCCTCCCTCCACTGTTTCTAGAAATCAATGGAGGAAATATCCTTGGGCGAGGATTAAAAATATATATATATTAAATTTCTTAACACAAAAATGTTTCATATAAAGAACAAAATTTTTAGAGATCTTTTTTACAACATCCTTAGAAGCAGAGTAGAAAAATACACCACCCAAAAGACAAACACTGAAAAAGATTCTATTTTTTTCTGTTGTTGGAACCACATGTAAGCATTTAGATCCTGGTCTCAAAAAGCATAAGATAAGCACTGCTATTGAGAGAATATAACTAACAAAACATCTGTATGAGAAAGCAATCCTGAAGCATCTCATCTGATCACGAATCTCAGTGGGATGTCTACATAGCACCAAAACTACCAGCTAAAAAGTACACAATTTACACTACTTGTTTACAATTATGAGTCAATGAATTTCACTTTCACACCAGTCCATATAGACCCTTAACTATGTGTTTTGTTCCACAAACATGTGAAGCAGCACAGACTGATGACGAGCCTGGTCTCTACTGCCAGAAGTCACGGGTTCAAATCCTGGGTCTTCCACCCACTGCCTCATCACTTAGACTGGGAGCAGGCCTGTTTCATCAGCTGTAAAATGGGGATAATGATAATTCCTACCTCATAGAATTGCTAAAAGAGTAACTAATTAGTACATGGAAAACATTGAAAACAGTTCCTGGATACAGCAGAGTTCAATTAGGGTCAAGTGGAAAACTGAGATGGCATCAGCATGCCTTCATTATCTTGAGAGGTCGACTCCCAGGCCACTGGTGGAAAACCAAAATGTTCCTGGCAAAGGACAGCTGTGCTGCGCTACATAACACCGTAGGATCTCTGTTTTATACATTTGCTGTGGTGTTGGGCAGATCATGCCTGCGTGAACACACTTTCCTGGGTAAACAGAATTCTCGAGAGTTCCGTAAGAGCTGGGTTATTTGTCTAGGTTGTCTTTCACTACTTCATCTTTAGTACTTATCTAGCACCTGGCACATAATCAGCTCTCAACAAATACCTGCTTTTCTTAATGAATAGCTGAAGGAAAGGATCTGGAGCTCTGCAAAAGCAACAGGCATTTGACTAAACAGATCTAGGCAAGAAAACACTTATGTCAGACCCATTAATATTACTATCCACTCAATTATTACAATGAAAAAAATATTTCCCTAATACTGGAAGTTATTTCCTAACTGCCATTTTTATCAGATAGTCAGAGGGATCAGCTGCAAATATAAATGTCAATATATTGAAAGTATCCAATAACATTCAGATCTTCCTTGAAACATTGTGAGAACATTATATAAAGAATCATGATGGTTACTTCCATTTACAATAATTTTCAGTGAAAATACTGAAATTTAAAAATTAGCAAAAAAGTTAAATAGGAAAACAAACATGTCTTAGAGAATGGTTAAGTTCTAATTTTTCAACCTGAAAAAAGTCCAACCTGATGCCTTGCATTTCTAGCTTACAGAGAAAGAAATAAAAAAATAAGAAATAAATGAGTTCTGTTGGCTAAAGAAGTACTTTGTTATCTATTAAACTATAAAGGTAAACTTTCTGAGAACTGATGGAAAATTTATAAATTTATGACAAATTTAACAATTTCGTATTAGAATGTTAGTAACATTTTGAAAGCTAACGCCTGAAATTTTATCCTATCACCTAAATAAAACACAGTAACTAAAAATTAATTTGTTATTTGGGATACAATGAAATAGAAATAAACATTAGAACAGAAATATAATAAAATTAATTTGTTCTTTGGGATACAATGAAATAGATTCTCAGAAAGAATAAATAGCTGGAACATCATCTCTTTAAAAAATACACAGAAAATATGAAACAGCTATTATAGAGGCCCAGTGCACGAATTCGTGCATGGATGGGGTCCAGCTGACCCGCCCCAATCGGGACCAATCGGGCTGGGCTAGATAGGGGGAGGGGCTGCAGGCGGTTGGCCGAATGGCCCTGTCCCCTGGTTGAACTCCTGGTTGAGGGGACAATTTGCATATTAGCCTTTTATTATATAGGACTAGTGGCCTGGTGCATGGATTCATGCACGTTGAAAGGAAATTAGAAGAAATATTTTAATATCACTATTCGCCCTTTATCTATAATAGAAGTATCAACCAAATTCACGATAGACAATGACAGATCGAAACACACGCGTGCTACTGGCACCAGCGAGAGCTTTATATGTATTGCGCATGCGCAAGTCAACTTAGCCTTTTATATATATAGAATAAACTTGCTTAATTAGACCTGCTTTCTGATTTAGCTAAACTTTTTCCAGCCCAGTGAAGCACCCCAACATCTCTTTCAGTAATTGTCAGCAACACAGCAGTAAATATCAACACAAAGTAGATTATTATTGTAGATCATGCAGGGAGAACAAAGAGTAAAATATTTAACTGCAGCAAGTGTGTGACTGTATTCTGTGCAGTGAGAAAACCTGAAGTCATTTTCAAGGTCCACCATTTCTTATTTCTTTTCAGTCGGGTCAAGTTTCTAAGCTTTCTAAATCTCCATTTTCTGGCTAATGAAAAGAAAATAGGATTCCACTGAGTCTCCTATCTACCTACTCTAGGACTTCTGTGAAGATGAAATGAGATGAGGCATGGGAAAATGCTTCATAGACATTTGGTTAAAGTGTAAAATGTTTCCACTTGGCTATAAAGCAAGTTGTATTCCTGGGTTGAAGAAACTGCAAGGAGGCTAGTTGCTAGGGAGAGGAAGCTGGGCTCAGCTGTGGGCCGCATTTTGGGCCATGGGGTCTCGGCAGTGTTGGCTGCAAATTGGTGGGCTGTCACTCCAAGGTGGTGGCGGGCCTGTGTCCCACATGGGGGAAGCAGAGTGTGGCTTTGTGGGCACCAGGTCCGCGGTGCCATTTCTTTGTAAATGGCCAGTGCATGTCACAGCAGCTCCTGTGTTGAGTACCTGCCCCCTGGTGGTCAGTGTGCATCATAGTGACCAATCGGATGGTCAGACACTTAGCATATTAGCCATATATATATATATATATACACACACACACACACACACACACACACACACGAGAGGCCCGGTGCACGAATTCGTGCACTGGTGGGGTCCAGCCATCCCACCCCGATCAGGGTTGATGGGGCCGGGACAGCCAGGGGGAGGAGACGTGGCAGGTTGGCCGGCCGGCCCCGCCACCGATTGGGGTTGGAGGGGGGGGGATGATCGGGGGCAGGGCTGGCCAGGGTGAGGGACCGCAGGTGGTTGGCCAGCCAGCCCCACCCCCTGGTAGAACTCCAGGTTGAGGGGACAATTTGCATATTAGCCTTTTATTATATAGGATGGTCAAAAACATAACTAAATGTGCTAATACCAAAACATATAACCCGAAAAACTGAAAAAAAAAAAAAAAGGTTCCAATCCTCATTTTGGTTTACCTTGCACCATGAGCATGGGCTCCCTGCCCCCACCATGGGCCAGCATCTCCCTTCGGTACCGCTCCCCTGTCGACCTGGGGAGATAAGAGACTGTTACCCTCATGCACAGCTTACTCCACCCCATTCACAGGTGTCTTGAGTTTCTCAAAAGAAGCCACACTGATATCATATTCAGAAAACCTGTCACCATGAGATAATTCAGCTCTTAATTTTCTTGCTTCTAAAAATTTAATTCCAATTTTTTAAATTATTCTAATGAGTAAAACCATATATTTATTGTAAAAGGCTAACTATATTTTTAACTGCTTTGTAGCAAGCAATCTCTTCATAGAAAGGATTATTTCATATACGTATTATAGAATAAGTAAGATTATATCCTCTTCATCATCTTTAGGATTAGTTTCCAGTGAGATTTGAAATTATTTATGCCATTTTTTACTTTTATAAAAGAACTTGAGATGGCACCTAACAAAGAGAAAAATAACATTCTGAAATAAAAGTGAAGAAAAAAAAAAGCTGGCAGGAGAGAATTAATTACACTGGGAGACCTTGGCTGAGGATAATAGCTAAGGGAACAGAAAACTGGCTCGGCAGTGTGTGGGTGGCAAAGGCAAAGGCAAAGGCAAAGGCGAGAACAGCTCGTTTTCATCTGCAGATACTCTTGGTCAGCTGGATTCTACAAGGAATACTGTCTGTAACACTAGAAGGTCAGGAAGAATTTTTATAGACAGAAATTCTCCAAATTAATGGCACCTGGAGACAAGCTATTTAGTGCTATTCGTGTATTTTATGGAAGTTGCAATTCTTTTAATGGAAATGACCACACACTATGATAACATAAAATAAATTTTGATGGTTTCATTCCATTCTTTCTGTAGCATCTTTAGGTATGGGCAATTTTGTGAACATGATTTCTAATCAGAATTTTTGACATCATTACCATATCAAAAATATGTTCATATCAAACACTAATTTGGGTTACATCCTGCAGTGAGAGCTAAGGCAAAGTGTGTCCCAAAGCAGGAAATGTGGACAGAAGGCTGGGCCTTCTCAGGGAATAGGGACAGGTGAAAGGGCCCGATTCCAGCCTCGGGGGCTTGGAATTCCCTCCCAACCACTGTACTCTGCTCCCCTGGCCTGAGTCAAACTCCTGCCATAGGCCTCCAGTTCTCTGCCTGCCTCAGTTCTGTCCTGCCTGGCTTCTTCTTTTTTTTTTTTTTTAAATATATTTTATTGACTTTTTACAGAGAGGAAGAGAGAGAGATAGTTAGAAACAACGATGAGAGAGAAACATCAATCAGCTGCCTCCTGCACATCTCCCACTGGGGATATGCCCGCAACCCAGGCACATGCCCCCGACCAGAATCGAACCTGGGACCTTTCAGTCCGCAGGCTGACGCTCTATCCACTGAGCCAAACCGGTTTCGGCCTGCCCGGCTTCTTGATATCAGCTTCCAGCTTGGTAATTTTTCAAAAGTGGTATCAAAAAGGATCTTTGGATAGAGGTTAGAAATTTTCTAGTCCAATGAGTATTTTTACTAGCTTACTTTTACATGTCTATAAAACTATGGCAACTACATGTCCAGGCAAGAATGCATATATAAACAAGGTGTAAATACTTGGAAATATATGTATTTAAGAGTATGTGGTTTTCTAGTAAAGTGTAGTTCCTTTAAAGAAGATAATATTTTGTCTATTTTATAGAAATCTCCAGTAAAGAAATGTAATCCCCCCAAACTGATTTATTGTGGTTAATTTTGGCTTTATATCCTTGGAAAATAATAAACTCTGAATAGCAGACCGAATGTCTGCAAGTGCAAAGGACTGAACACAAAATAACATGTGGGTACCATGCTGTAAAACATTTAAAAATTCTATTACATCAGATTCAAAAGATTTGGAACTGAATGTGATTATTAACTGCTAAGGAAAGCCAAACCTATGTCAAATTGTATGAAAAGTTGAGGGGGTGTGCAGGAAGTGGGGAAAGAGAAGGGACTAGGAATTAGCAGACCTAGATTATAATCTTACTCCACCCTGTTAACTACAAAGCCTTGAACAAATAAATCTGTTCTCTCTGAACCTCAGTTTCCTTTTATAAAACCCACTGGCTGAGCCAAAGCTGCTGAGTGTAAAATAACATGCCACATGAAAACTCTAGGGCCTCTAGAAAGCTAAGATGTCATCCATCTTAAACAGTGTGAAAACAGTCAAGAGAACAGTCATCCACAATGGCTGCCTGACATTTGGAGATGTACGTATTTATTTGTGTGGTTAGGAGATAAAATGCTTTCAATGACTATCAGACCTGATCATAATTAGTGGTTTGCTTTCAAAGGCAGCTCCTTCTAAGGACTCACGGAATCAGAACTTCACTTCCTGCTGTCAGAAGGAGGCCCAATTAGGGAGCAACAGGAGCTCTCCCGTGCTTCTCCAACCAATAGGAGCCTTGTGATGACCCTCTCAGGCCCTGCTCTCCCTCCTCCCCAGGCCCCATGTCCTTCCTCTGTTGCGGGGAAAGGGGTGGCATACTTGTCCCTAGAGGAAATTTCCTGTGGGCTCATTAAAGTTCACCACATCCACTGGCTAATCTGATGAATTATGATCTGGGAGAGGCCAGAAGTCTCCACACAGATGTTCCCGTAGCCTTCTAGACAGAGCTGCAGGCTGTGTTGTCGGAATCACTGACTATCCCATGAGGACAATGATGAGGCAGGGCAGTGGAAAGCCATGTTGAGCAGGTACCCACACTGTCTGAGTGGCAGCAGGTGGAGCAGTCCCCACAACCCCCCCCCCTTTTTTTTAAACTTGTCACTGCCTTTAAAGGTGAAGGAAAAGTGCTCCAAAGTCAGGCAGAGGGTGAAGTTTCTAGAATAAACTGTATGCTAAGGTCAATAACCAAAGTTCCCAGTGGTGCTTCTCCCAAAAGAAGAAAATAACAAGTCCTTTGTTAGGCAATAAAGAAATGAGGTGTTCCTCATGAGGAAAACTTTGGATGCTTGGCTGAAAATAAGGACACTTGTCAAACAGGAAGTACTGGGTGCAACAAGGTACTGAAAACAGGTGAGGCTGGACAACTAAGAAAACCTACAGGAAAGGATGAAGACAAAGCAATCTGGGCCCATTCTGTGCAAAGGCACAGAGCCCTCACATAAAGGGTCCCCATGGGCATGACGGCAGAGCGCCAGGCTATTAGCAGAGGGTAAGATAAGAAAGTTCGGGACCAGGCTCTGTCTCTGAAAGGGTCTGAGAGAGGTTTGGACTGAGTGATGACACTGCCTCAGAAAGCTTCGTACTGTGTCCTGAGTGGCCGAGGATTCTCAGAGCCTAACTTTGGATGTAGTGAGGTGGGGGATTACAGAAGTTGAGGGGAACATTTTATGCCATACTCCCCTTATTACCTGTTAAAAGGATCCTGTAGGAAACATTCCTTCCAAACCATGGAAGCTACTGCCCTGGACATCAGGTAAGAGTAATACTTGGCACCATAGCCCACGAGGTGACTGAATCGCAGCTGCCAGGCCTGCCAAAACAGAAATACAGCACCAGGAACAATGAAGTCTCTCATTTGCAAATGTTATGTATGAGAACACAATGAGAGCACACATGGAAATCTGCAAATGTTTTCATTTAAATTTCACCCTAGAGGGCCATGTCACTCACAATATTAATTATTTTCACATTTAATACAGTTTTGAGTTGGACTGTGTCTCCTCAAAATTCTTATGTTGAAGCCCTAACCCAGTGGTTCTCAGCCTTCTGGCCCTTTAAATACAGTTAGTTCCTCATGTTGTGACCCAACCATAAAATTATTTCCATTGCTACTTCATAACTGTAATGTTGCTACTGTTATGAATCGTAATGTAAATATCTGATATGCAGGATGGTCTTAAGCGACCCCTGTGAAAGGGTCATTCGATCGCCAAAGGGGTCGCGACCCATAGGTTGAGAACCGCTGCCTAACCCCAGAACCTAAGAATGTGACTATATTTGGGAAAGGGGCCTTTAAAGTGCTGATTAAGTTAAAAGGAAACTGTTAGGGTGGGGCCTAATCCAATAGGACTGTTGTCAGAAGGGGAAAGATACCAGGGAAGGATGCACACTGAGGAAAGACCACATGAGGACACACAGCAAGGCAGATGCGGTCTGCAAGCCAAGGAGGGAGGCCTTGAGGAAATCAATCCTGACATCTAATTGTTTTGCATGTTTGTCACTGCTGGGATTCATCTCCATGACAGAAATGTAGAGAGAACAGCCCCAATGCAGTGGCAGAAGTGGTGATAATGGAGCAGGGCTGAACTTTGACACTGACTCCAGCCTGTCTGGAATGCCTGGTCAGCAGCAAAGAGGAAACTTCAGGTCTGGCACTGAGTGCATTCATTCTTTTTGAGGACAATGATGTAGTTATTAAAGAAAGGCCATGTGAGTTTTCATGCAAGAATGCTCTTCTCTGGAAAATTATTTTCCTATGAATACTGCTCTTTCTCTGTACCTAAAAGCTGAAAATACCTACATTCTGATTGGTTAGTAGGAGAAGGGTTCTCCAAGTGCAAATGCATAAACTACCATAGCATATGCATTCATGGTAACACTATTACAACAAAAGCTAGATTTACAAACACTATCCTTAAACTACATGTTTATGACTTTAAAATTTTTACTTTTCTGAAACAAACCTGACATGCAATAATCCACTTGTATTCCAATGTATGCTTTATCTGACATTCAAACTTTTAAAAAAAT
The DNA here is from genome assembly GCF_964212035.1 of Myotis nattereri. Classification (NCBI taxonomy): domain Eukaryota; kingdom Metazoa; phylum Chordata; class Mammalia; order Chiroptera; family Vespertilionidae; genus Myotis; species Myotis nattereri. The sequence continues at coordinate 95,658,242 of NC_138076.1, read as the reverse complement.
AAATTGAAGCCTAAGTTTTTTTAAACCAAGGTAATCATTACATAATAAAACTTTTTAACTCCCTAGAAAATAAAGTATAATTCTTACCACAAATCTATAAACTAGACAAGAAAATGCTACCTAAATTATTAAGGAGCAAATATTTACCGAACATAGATGGTTCTCTGATCACAATGCTGTGGCAAATTTTAGAATATACTCTGAGTCCTACACCCATTTTAATGATGAAATCATAGTGCTGATTTTCTCTAAGTGTGTCCCATACTTTTAGACAAGTATTTGCCTGGACTGGGCAAAGGGGCTGTAATAAAGAAAGGCATGCCGGAACAGTCAAAACATGAGGGTACGAGGGAAGAGATAAATATCCTCATATCCACTACCCCCTTTTTACAAAAGAATATGATTAGAAGTAAGGTGGGCATCTTGCCAGTTGTGTCCTTGAAGTAAAGAGATGTGCCTCCTCCTCCTTGTCCTGCATCACATGGGGCCATCTGTGGAGGTGAGACCTTAGCAATGGGGGAGCTGAAAGTAGGAGTGTGGTCTCTGACTCCCTGTGGCCACAGTACTGGGAGGTGTGCTCACATGGCAGCTATTCTGGGTCTGTTACAGTAACCAGACCAGGATCCTTTCTAATTCGCCTCAGGCACAGGTGCCACCACCATGCAGCACCATGAAAATATGAAGATTGGTGGGGCTGAAGCCCTTGAGGTTCAAAAGTGGCCTTGCCCTGGGCTCAGAGAATGTGACTGCACATTCTCTTGCCAACAAGTACCCTCAGGGAGCAGTGGAGAGCATGGGAAGATAGAGACAGGCTTTACACCGTTTGCATGCAAGTGGTAATTAAATTGAAGGCAAATAGCCAACGACTGACCATCTATGGATCAGATTCTGTTATAACAAACTTTGAATGACTAAATTTTTAGTCCAAGGGTGGGGTCTCTTGGAATTCATTTATCATCTATACACAGTTCTGTGTACTCTGTATTATTTAAAAAAGGGATCTATGTCAGTTTTCGTGTTATGTTGGAATCTTAACGTACCACTGGTGATCTTTTCCACATAAAGCCACAGGCATGTGATTGTATCTTCTGTAATGGAATATAACTGGCTGCTTTAACACGATACTCCACCAATACTGGGTCTCATGCTCTTAATGATATAAGTCTCTCTTAGGGTGAAAGCTCCAAGGCTGGTAGCACAGTTAAGGGGCTCTGTCTTTCAAACTTTTCCTTCTTGGTGATCTGCCAGAACAAGTTTGGCAGCCTTTGCTGTAGTGAGCTGAGTTTAATTTTGTTTAGATTATAGCTGAGTACAGTTTGTTTTCTCTTGAAAACAGGCCTACTTCAATAATGGTATTTAATTTGAGCTAAGAAATTTCTAAGTTCCTTAGTTTCATCAACTTGTAACTGAGCTCCCACATAAACAGAGCAATAAAAATAAGACCTTTCAGAAGTGTAGAAAGAGACATCAGGATTTGTGCAATGCACAGTGTCCTGAACTGCCACAGCGTCTGTCTTACACTAATGTCCCCACTTGGATTCAGATATTTTAACAAAGTGCACACCTCGTTGTATCTTGTTTTTTAATTATAGGTTTGATTCCCATACTACTTCAAGACATGCCGAATAAATTATACCTCTCATCAGTGGTTTGTAAGTTTATGACAGACTACGACCTACAATTTCACTGCTATATGACCACAAATGGCTAAATTCCTGCTAATTCAACCTAATATTAAGTTCTTGTTGCTATTTCACTCATTCATCAGGAAAAATTAAAGACAGAATTTCATTTTAAACTCTGAAATTATGTAATATAATTTCATCTTATATCTTCTTCCTTTTAAATTGAAGTTTTCTTCTTCCTAAAGGGCATTTATCAGTTGGACAAAAGGTTTCACTCTTTCAATGTGCAATGTGTGGATGTGATCTCAAAAACAAAGAATTCAAGCACTTTTGCAGTTTCTCTTTTATTCTGTCTAGAGATGTAGATTTCCTAATCCTCACACTATTCCAAGACACAACTATTAAAAACTTCCCTTGAGTTAGATAATCTCCATGACTCCATATAAAAGACAAAAACATGGAGCAGGAGAAACAACATGGTAGGAACTCCAAGGATAAGGTAACTCGTTTTAGAACTCAGACAGGTGAGGCCCTTGGATGATTCATATTTGCTACAGCCTTTTTCCATTCACATAACTTTCCTCCAGCCAAATCCCAGACAGAACCAGGAATGGAAAGGTAGCAAAGTGGATGGTTACTTGCCAGAGTTGTCCCCCATATCTGTGGGTGATATGTTCCCAGTGGGTTCCTACTAGTAAAACTGGGAATAGTATCAAACCCTATATCTACTAGGTTTTTTTCCTATATACTAGTAAACATACCTATGATAAAGTTTAATTTATAAATTAGGCATAGAAACAGATTCACAACAAAAACTAATAATAAAATAGAACAATTACAATAATATAATCTAAGTTATGTGAATGGCGAATTATTAAATAAGATAGGCTTACTTGAACACAAGCATAGCTCAACAGTCAATCTTATAAGCAAGATGGCTGCTAAGTGATTAACGGGATGGTAGTGGACACATTGGATGAAGGGATGATTCATATCCTGGGCAGGACATAGTAGAATGGCAAGAGATTTCATCACGCTACTCAGAACAGTGCTGCACAATTTAAAACTTATGAATTGTTTATTTCTGGAATTTTCCATTTAATATTTTGGAATATAGTTGGCCACAGATAACTAAAACTACAGAAAGTGAAACCATGAATAAGGGTGGACTGCTGTATCTATTTCAGTTTTGAACCTAGAAGAGCGACTAGTACAGAGAAAGCACTCATAACTACATGTTAAATGCTGAATGATTCAATAACCATTTCTTTTAACTCCCAATAGCATATCCTTCCTTCATTTCTAGCTACATGTATATAAATACATTTACATTTAGCTAAAATCTATTTTAGAACGATTTTATCAGCGGGACTTTATAAACTGCATGAGAACATAAATGACACACATTGCTTCCTTGGTGTTTGTCATACTGAACTGAAAGTTCCTTAAGAGCATGGACCATGATGTTCTGTGCATGTCTATACTCTGCACGGTACCTGGAACACAACAGAATTCAACAGCTGTCTGCTGAATGGATAGATGGACAGAATGATAGGTTGCTGGAATGATGAATGTATGAACACTATAGGATTTTTTCAAAGAGATGCTCAATGTTTCTGAAAGACAGACTTTTGGGTGAGATAAGCTCACGAATAATATCCGTATCACAAATAGGAGACTATTACTGAATCTCAGGGTGACTATTAATAGTTTTCTCAAAAGAATTCTTTGACTACATTAATTGATAGGTGATATAGGATTGGAGGCTAATTCTGGCACCAGATCTCCAGGTCTGGACTATGTACAGGATCTGTGTAGTGCTTCATAGTGTGTGATTTCAATCTTCTTCAAGCTTCGTGGGCTAGCAGTACTGTACAAGCTTATAAAGGCTTTTTGTTCAATATGTACCTGTTATAATTAGAATAACTTAATGATAGAAAAAAAAAGCAAATTCCTAAGGTAGTCTGTGTGGATGGACCATTTTGACTTTTCACATTCTCCATGTACAATACAGCTGATTGTGGAGTATCTCTTATGATATCAAATCTATGGCATCTAAAAGTGTTTAACAATGAACCACAATGGACAGTCGAAGCAGATACTCTATCTGCCTTCTGTTCATATTCTCTCAATATATTTATATAGGATGTCCCTCCAAAATGTATACACACATATTGAATAATTACAAAGGAAGTGCTTATTAAAATACATTTCATTTTCAAAATTGAGCTATCAGCTATAAAAGTGTGTATATATTTTTTGGGGACACCCTCTATTTATTCCATGAATTAATATAGACTAATATTTCTAACTTGGTTAAAACCCCTACTGATATTTTATCCAAACCCATGAAACAACAGTGACAAACAAGAATTCTCAATTTTGAATATAAAGTGGCTTTAGATGTATCATAACTATTATGGTGGACATACTCTCAGGTGGTTTTTATGATCTTGTTTTCCTGTTCACACCTTGTGAAATCTCCTCTCCTTATCTGTGGGCAGGACCTGTGCCTTGCTTCTAACCAACTGAGTATGGCAAAGGTGATGGGATATTACTTCCATGATTAGTTATGCTATACATAATGTCTCTATTTGGCTAGCAGACTCACTCTAGGAACCTTTTTGATAGCCTGACGAAGCTAGCAGCCATATTTAGAAAGCCTGCCTGGTAGAGACCTGGAGGTTGCTTTTGGGAGATAGGGGTGTCCTGAAGTTGACATCCAACAGAAGATGGGGCCCTCAGTCCCACAACTTCAAAGCTATGAATTCTGCCAAAACCCTGAGTGAAGTAGTCAAGCCCTCATATAAGAATATGGCCTGGCCAACACCTCGAATGCCTCCTGGGAACCACAAACAGTATGTAGCTAAGTGATCTCTGACTGCTGATCCACATTGCTTTAAGCGACTAATACCATTATCTATTTAACAATATGAGAGTTGTGTTCAGAAATACTATTAAGAGAAATAAATCCCTGAAAATATAGGAGGGAAAACCTATAGTTATAAAGTATACCTGGTGACTTCATGAAAATCTTATGAGAAAGATATTTTTATAAATATTTCATAAATATTTTAACAGCTTATATTTTACAAATAAACTAAAAAATGAGTAATTTGGTCAAGGCTAATGGCAGATTGTTAAGTAGCCCCTCCTCATTCCCCTCTTCTTCCTCTTAGAAACAGAATCACACTATTCCTCTACTAAATTTGAGCAAGACTTGTGATCATTCTGACAGATGTGGTCATCCAAATTTCCTTGAGGCTCATGGTGGTTATGCAACTACAGTTTTAAGCTGATGTGAATGGAGGTAATGTATCCTTCAAAAGAAAGCCTATCACCTTCCACATCCTCTTACCCCCTTCGTACTACCTTGAAACAGTGAAAACTGGAGCCATCATGTTGAATCCTATATAATAAAGAGGTAATATGCACATTGACCATCACATGATGGCCACCCCCATGTGGTCACAAGATGGTCACCACAAGATGGCCGACAGGGGAGGGCAGTTGGGGGCGACCAGGCTGGCAGGGGAGGGCAGTTGGGGGTGACTGGGCCTGCAGGGGAGAGAGGGCAGTTTAGGGGGACCAGGCCAGCAGGGGAGGGGGGTTGGGGGCAATCGGGCTGGCAGGGGAGCAGTTAGGCGTCGATCAGGCTGACAGGGGAGTGGTTACGGGCAATCAGGCAGGCAGGCTGGCGAGTGGTTGGGAGCCAGCAGTCCCAGATTGTGAGAGGGATGTCCCACTGCTGGTTTAGGCCCAACTGCACAGGGATCAGGCCTAAACCGGCAGTCAGACATCCCCTGAGGGGTCCCAGATTGGAGAGGGTGCAGGCTGGGCTGAGGGACATCACACACCCTCCCCCCCCCCCCCCCCCAGCCATGGAAGAATTTCATACACCAGGCCTCTAGTTCAAAGATAAAAGCCATATGCTGAGAAGCCACCAATCCAATAGCCCTATCTACTTACCTTTGTCTTTTTCGACAGAAGGGAAAAAAAACTTAATTTAAATAATTGTATTTTGAGGGTCTTTGTCACTGCAAATTTCTGTGTACACCAACTAAAAATCACATGGATCTACACATAGGAAATAGGATTCGAATTCAGGCATCTTTCTAAATTCAAAGCCCATGCTTTCTTGCTACTCCATATTTCATATCCTAAAGTATCTAATTATGTGACCTACTGTTTCCTACAAATGTGAAAATTAAAGTAATTTTTATTTCAAATTCTTGTCTCCCCCAAACATATTCCTCAGCTACATTTGTGTTTATATTTGATACCTACAACTTGTAACTTACTTTCCACCATAGCAGCTTAAACACATATCAAAACATACCATGTAGCTATGTTTACAGCTAAAAAGGAAGGCCCCATACAAGTGATGATTAAAGTAAGTATTATTCAGATGTTGACACTGCTGGAACTGAGGAAGCCTTCTGGGACCTGGGGATGGCCTATAGCTGACAGCCAGCAAGAAGATAGCTTAAGTATAATAATACCAATCCTAAGTATAATAGTAAGAGTAAGTTAAAATGTTAACACTGCTCTCCAATATGCAAAAATAGGTATCAGGCATAAAACCTTCTCCATATTACCAAAAAAATAATTTCTAAAAATACCATGATGAGAATTTTATAACAACCTAATGACAACTAGAAAATATTTTCTATGCTAATGGTAGAATTATGGCCTAATTTAAGGAGACTGGACCCAGTCTTAAAATCATTCCTAACACACTGACAAATATTTCTAGGCAATTTAAATAGGAACATCAGACACAATGTTAATGATGAACGAAGTACTTACCAGGAGTACGTCTCCTTAGTATGCCAACCTTAATTGTTAATTTTATTTTATATATGGTTATTGGAAAAAAAAAAAAGCTTTACAAAACAAAATAAAAACCCTGGAAATATCAGATTGTGTCTATCAAAGCTAACCTTTTAGCACAGCAAAGTTGTAAATGATTCAATAAGGAAAAAAAAGATGTAAATGAATCAAGTGGAAATGCATTTATTAGATGAAACATGAATAGGCGATATTAAACTAATTAAATGAGGTAATAAACAAAAAGTAATAAGCAGGGAGCTGGAACGAAGACATGCTAGCTTTTATCATCCTAATCAAAGTTCCTTAAATACTGCCTTTCCCCTTGCTTGTAACATCTCAAAAGGCACATTCCTTTTCATTCAAAAGCAGGGGTGGGAACCTTTTTACTGCCAAGGGCCGTTTGGATATTTATAACATCATTTGAAGGCCATGCAAAATAATCAAATATCAAATTTTTAATTAGCCTGCTATATTTGGTCAAACATTTAATTTACTCACCCCTAATGCCTTGGTAGGGGCTGACCAAATGATTTTGTGGACCTTATATGGCCGAGGGCCAGATGTTCCCAACCCTGTTCTAAAGGAACCAAGTAATGAGGACTTTCACAAGCAGTTATCTAGACTTACTAAGAAAAACAGTGGGAGGACTCAAATAAATAAAATTACAAATGAAAGAAGAGATTACAACTGATACCACAGAAATACCCAAGGTCATAAGACACTATGAAAAATTATATACCAAAAAATTGGATAACCCAGAAGAAATGAATACATTTTTCCAGAAACATACAACCTACCAAGACTGAATCATGAAGAAATAGAAAACCTGAACAGATCAATTACTAGTAAGGTGATTGAATCAGTAGTCAAAACTATTTCAACAAATAAAAGCTCAGAACTAGATGGCTTCACTGGTGAATTCTACCAAACATTTAAAGAAAACTTATACTAACCCTTTTCAAACTTTCCCCAAAAACAGAAGAAAAGGGAACCAAACTCATTTTATGAGGACCGTATTACCCTGATACTGTAGCCAGACAAGGAAAGTACAAGAAAAGAAAATTACAGGCCAATATCCCTACTGAACATACTGGTAGATGCAAAAATCCATATACACCACGATTAAGTAGGTTTTATTCTAGGGATGCAAGAATAGTTCAGCATCCCCAAATCATTTTTTGTGATACACCATGTTATCAAAATAAAAGATAAAAACATATAACCATCTCCATAGAAACAAAAAAGCATTTGACAAAACTCCACTTCCTTTCATGATAAAAACTCAACAAAGTGGGTATAAAGGGAACATAGCTCAACATAATAAAGGCCACAAAACTCAGTTGCATTTCTATATATCAACAATGAACTATCAGAAAGAGAAATTAAGAAAATAACCCAATTTCAAAAGCATCAAAAAGAATAAAATAGTTAGGAATAGATTTAATCAAGTAGGTAATTTAATCTGTACACTGAAATATATAAGACATTGATGAAAGAAATCAAGAAGCTACAAACAATTGGAAAGATACCATATTCATGGATTGGAAGAATTAATATTTTAAAATGTCCATAGCACCCAAAACCATCTATAGATTCAATGCAATCACTACCAAAATTCCAATGGTATTTCCACAAAATTTTTAAAAAATCCTAAAATTTGTATGGAACCATAAAAGTCCCTGACTAGCCAAAGCGATCTTGAGAAAAAGGACAAAACTGAAGGCATCATGCTTCCTTATTTTAAACTCTACTACAAGGCTATAGTAATCAAAACAGTATGGTATTGGCATAAAAACAGATACACAGGTCAATGGAACAGAACAGAGAGCCCAGAAATAAACGACACATACAGTGTCAAATAATTTATGACAGGATAGCCAACAATAATGAATGGGGGAAAGGATCGTTTCTTAAATAAATGGTATTGGGAAACCTGGGCAGCCACATGCCAAAGAAGGAAAATGAACCCCAATCTCACACAACCTGGGAAAAGAATATGCACCTCTTTATATCATGTGCCTATGCCAGTGTGCTCAATAAATATTCATAAAAAGATGATAAAAAGAGTAGAAAAATTAGAATCAAATTACTATAACTTAGATACAATTGACATCTAAAAGTCCAAATTCTTTTTCTAAACGTAACTAGTTTCAATAATCACTAAAATTATAAATATGTCAACAAATAGGTAAAAAATAACTAATTAATTTACTGACCATACACACACACATCTGAATTTCTGAAGTGACAAAATTAAAACTGTTACTAACTTTTATTAACTTCTCATACAATTAGGCTAAGGTACACTGGTAATACTGAAAAACGCATGACTCTAATATTCATAATATTTTATCCCTGAAATTTGGTGTCTGCACAATAATATCTTCATTTACCTGGCTTTTACCTATTAACACTTACCTAATGACTTTAAATGATATTTACAAAACTTCATTGGTCCAAATAGCTGCTACTTTCAAACTATTTTCTAAAATTCACATGGCACAAGATCTCTCCATATCATTAAACAGTACATTCCATTAACTTTCATTTATGCTTTCTAAAATGCACAAAAGTTATACACGTGCAATTAGGAAATATGTCTTATTAAGGAAAGATAAAATTGAATTAATAAAGATGGTACAAAACACCTTCCCCTCCAGAAATACATAATAACTGCCTCCCTGCCCTCTGTGTAATACTATGAAGGTATTCCAGAAGTTTATTAAGTAATAGCCTATTCTGAAGTGTAGCCTAGGGCTTGTGATAGTATGTCATCCGCAGGTCATGTTACTACCTGTATTTTGTACAGAGTAACTGACAAAAATAAAATATGTGACTGATCCACTGAAATTACTAGTGTTGCCTGCTTTCTATCAACATGTCATCAATCCTTCCTGATTATCTCGTCTGAAGAATTTTCAAAATTCCTGATGCAACAGCTTTTAGCAATTTCTTACAAAACGAGAAACGGCTATAGTTACGGTTGAAACATCTGGAAAACCTGGGTAATGCCAAAGAGCACACATATTCTCGCAATTCAAAGCGTTAAACACAACACCATTAGTTAAAATTTGTAGTCATTATAAAAATGCAACACCTAAGTATTAGTACAACTCTTCACATAAGTATAGTATCAAATTGCATTATTTTGCAATATTGTAATAATAGTAGCTATATATAGGCCTTCTTATTCTCACATCTCTTAAATTGAAAGTTGAGAGTGTAATCTTCAAAAGGGACAGCTGTGAGTGATGGCTCATTAAGACTGACAGGAACTAAAGGGCTTGTATTTCCTTCTAAATCTATAGGTTACTACAGTGGTCGGCAAACTCATTAGTCAACAGAGCCAAATATCAACAGTACAATGATTGAAATTTCTTTTGAGAGCCAATGTTTTTAAACTTAAACTATATAGGTAGGAACATTGTTATTAATTAGGGTACTCCTAAGCTGGCCTTTGCTAAAAACGTCCTCAATCTGATTGAGGTATATTCACTGAGGTCGACTCCTTCCAACTCTCCCATCCACACTCGTCTTGTATACTTGTTTCATCTATCTCCTTTCCGAAAATTGACTTCTGCGCATGGGCCACGAAGTTTCAATCGCACTGTATGTGTGCGCCTGCATGTGGCATTTTGTGAAAGAGCCACACTCAAGGGGCCAAAGAGCCGAATGTGGCTCGCGAGCCAAGGTTTGCCGATCACTGGGTTACTAAGTTCAATCTTATAGCCAGAACACTCTTTTGAGGTAAGCTGATCTCTAACTTGTACAGCAACTCAATCTCCTCCTTCATGCAAAGCAGTAGAGAGCCTATCAGGTGTGACTCATCACGCACTTCCTTCTTAAGGCATGTCATCATTTATTCTTTTAAAAAAAAAATCAGATAAAATTCACATACCACAAAATTCACCTTTTTAAAGTGTATAATTCAGTGACTTTTAGTATATTTACAAAATTGTGCAACCATTAATTCTTATCTTATTCCATAACATTTTCATCATCCCCAAAAGCAGCGGTTCTCAACTTGTGGGTCGCGACCCCTTTGGGGGTTGAACGACCCTTTCACAGGGGTCGCCTAAGACCATCGGGAAACACATATGTAATTACATATTGTTTTTGTGATTAATCACTATGCTTTAATTATGTTCAATTTGTAACAATGAAAATACATCCTGCGTATCAGATATTTACATTACGATTCATAACAGTAGCAAAATTAGTTATGAAGTAGCAACGAAAATAATTTTATGGTTGGGGGTCACCACAACATGAGGAACTATATTAAAGGGTCATGGCATTAGGAAGGTTGAGAACCACTGCCCAAAAGGAATCTCTTACCCATCATCTCTTAGCAGTCACTCTTCATTCCCTCATTTCCCCTGGCCTGATAACCACTAATCTACTTATTAGATTACATAGATTTGCCTATTCTGGACATTTCAAATAAATAGAATCATACAATAGTTGATTTTTTGTGTTTGGCTTCTTTCACTTAACATATAAGGGTAATTCCTGTTGTAGCATGAGTCAGTATTTGATTTCTTTTTATGGCTAAATAATATTCCATTGGATGAACATGAAACATCCACTCATACAAATGTTGACTGAAGGATATTTGGGTTGTTTTCATTTTTTTTTTTTTTTTTTTTTGGCTATTATGAATACTACTAACATTCATGTCCAAATTTTAGGGTGGCATATATTTTAAGTTATATTGAGTATATACCTAGAAATGAAATTGCTAGGTCATATAGTAATTGTTTAACTTTTTGAGAAACTGTAAAACTGTTTTCCAAAGCCATTATACCATTTTACATTCCCAACAGAAGTGTAAGAAGGTTTCAATGTCTCCACATCCATGCCAACACCTAATTGTCTTTTTTATTATATCTATCCCAGTGGGAAAAAAGTAGAATCTCATTGTGGTACTGATTTACATTTCCCTAAAGACTAATGATGCTGTGCTTACAGGTATCTTACCTTCCCATTTTGTGAATTATTTCACTTTTTTGATAGTGTTCTTTCAGAGGTTTACACTTTGGTCAAGTCATATTTCCCTGATTCTTCATGATCCCTCTAACCTTGAATAAGTGTCTAGGCCAGTGATGGCGAACCTATGTCACCTCTGACACGCGAACTCATTTTTTTGGTTGATTTTTCTTTGTTAAATGGCATTTAAGTATATAAAATAAAGATAAAAAATATAAGTCTTTGTTTTACTATGGTTGCAAATATCAAAAAATTTCTGTATGTGACACGGCACCAGAGTTAAGTTAGGGTTTTTCAAAATGCTGACACGCCGAGCTCAAAAGGTTCGCCATCACTGGTCTAGGCATTTAAAGAAGCAGTCATCTCTACATTTTATGGAAGACTTTGGAAAGAGAGACTTTCACTTATGGCTGGGGGCATATTTGAGCATATTGTGATCCCAAGTTTGGGCACATGTGGTGACATCAGGTCTAGTGCGGAGGTGGTAGGAGGAGGGCGTTGATATCTTTTGGTTTCAGTCTGCTAGGATCCATAGCACTGACAATTGTATGATCCCTTGCAAGCGCAGTATGGGATCTGCAGTGGCTGCAAGGGCTCCATGGTGCCTCCAAGTCCAGCAGCTAGGGAGCAGGTGGTGGTGCCTGGAGGCAGTGGTGTGCACACTTGGCTGCAGCGACCAGCTGTGTAGTGGCAGGGGATGGAAGTAGATACACAAGTAGAGGTGGGAGGCAGGGTAAGCAGCAAGGGCCAGAGCCACCTATGGGCTTACGGGCAGCATATGTGGGTCCCCTGGCTGTGGGCATGCTGTCCCATTTGCTATAGTCTCCCCCTGACTAGGCATATGCACTGTAATGGAGACTGGTCCAGGGTACACAACTGAAGGGACTAGCTGCAAGTGAGTTTGGTTGGTGGTGCAGGCCTGTGACAAAAAAAAAAAAAAAAAAAAAAAAGGACCTGATCTGGGCCCACAAGAACCTATAGAGGCCCTGGCTGTTGGTGCCCTCTCCCATGTTAACACAGTCTCCCCTTGGACAAGTGCACATAGTGGAGGCCAATAACAGGCATCAGGACAGTGGTGTGGTGTGCTAATGCACAGCTGAAGGGGCTAGCCTGACTGTGCACATAGCACTGGAGGTCAGCCATGGTTGTCTAGGCTGGTGCCTTTTGCTTATGTTGCCGCAGAAGCCTGACCTGATGCAGTTCCCAGGCTTCAGCGGCAGAGGAAATGGGAAGGAGCAAGGAGGGACTCAGGCAGCTGGTGTCAGCAAATACAAAAAAGCTGTGGGGTGAAGCAAATGCTGGTGAAATCTGGAGAAAGTCCATGGCTGTGCTGGACAGGTCTGTAGAATGGGGCACTTTGATCCATGAGTGCTCCGCTGCTATCAGTAGCCCTGCTTTTCTTCCTTGTTCCTAGCCATGTCTACATATCTCAGCTTTGCCAGTCTAGGGGAGGTGAAACCCAAGTGGGACCTTTGCACGGTATCCTGAAAGGCTGAGGAAGCTAATCATTCACCCTGCTCTTCCTTCCCGGGCGAGGTGAATTCTGTAGAGCTGGGAAGTTCCCTTCAGGCACTGAGTACTGCCAGCTTGGGAGATGGCATGATGAAGCCAAAATGAAGCTAACTCTCTTCTCTTGCATTTTTTTGCTTTTTGTTGTTGTTGTTGTTGTTGTTGTTGTTTATTTTCTACTAGAGGCCAGATGCACGAAATTCGTGTGGGGCTCAGCCCTCGCAGCCCCTGCTTCGTTCGGAAGGTCATCCAGAGGATCGTTCTGCTGTTTGGTCTAATTAGCATATTAGCTCTTATTATATAGAAAACACAAGATCAAGTCACCTGCAATAAGGATAATTTCACTTCTATTTCTTTTTCTTATCTAACTGCTCTAGTTAAAAACTATAGTACAATATTTAATGGAAGTGGTGTTGGCAGAAAATGTTGTCTTATTCCTATCTTAGGGGAAAGCTTTAAGTCTTTCACCACTACAGTGTTAGCCAAGGGTTTTCCCTAGATGTCTTTTATCAGCACTGACCCTTGATTTCTTTTTTTTTAAAATTGTTTTATTGCTTAAAGTATTACAAAGAGTATTACATATGTCTCCTTTTTTTTCCACCCTTAACAATACCCCGGCCTCCCCTACCTCCCAGTGTCTTATGTACACTGGTTATGCTTATATGCATGCATACAAGTCCTTTGGATGATCACTTACACTCCTCCCCTCACCCACCCCAAGCGCCCCTAAACCCTCCCCGGCTTTCCTGCTGTAGTTTGACAGTCTGTTTGAGGCAGCTCTGCCTCTGTATCTATTTTTGTCATCAGTTTATAATGGTCTTTATTATCCATGAGTGAGTGAGATCATGTGGTGTTTTTCCTCCATTGACTGGCCTATTTCACTTAGCATAATGCTCTCCAGTTCCATCCATGCCACTGCAAATGGTAAGAGTTCCTTCTTTTTTACAGCAGCATAGTATTCCATTTTGTAGATGTACCACAGTTTTCTAATCCATTCATCTACTGATGGGCACTTAGGCTGTTTCCAGATCTTTGCTATGGTGAATTGTGCTGCTATGAACATATGGGTGCATATATCCTTTCTGATTGGTGTTTCTGGTTTCTTGGGATATATTCCTAGAAGTGAGATCACAGGGTCAAATGGGAGTTCCATTTGTAGTTTTTTGAGGAAACTCCATACTGTCTTCCATAGTGGCTGCACCAGTCTTCATTCCCACCAGGAGTGCACAAGTGTTCCATTTTCTCCACATCCTCTCTAGCATTTGTCGTTTGTGGAATTGTTGATGATAGCCAGTCTGACAGGTGTGAGATGGTACCTCATTATTGTTTTGATTTGCATCTCTCAGATGATTAGTGACTTTGATTATGTTTTCATATGTCTCTTGGCTTTCTGAATGTCCTCTTTTGAAAAGTGTCTATTTAGGTCCTTTGCCCAATTTTGATTGGATTGTTCATCTTCCTTTTGTTAAGTACCCTATAAATTTTGGAGATTAGGCTCTTATCAGATATGACATTGAAAAATATGTTTTCCCACACAGTGGGTTTTCTTGTTGTTTTGTCGATGGTTTCTTTTGCTGTGCAGAAGCTTTTTACTTTGATGTAGTCCCATTTGTTTATTTTCTCTTTATTTTCCAATGCCCTAGGAGCTGTATTAGTGAAGAAATTGCTTCGGCATATGTCTGAGATTTTGTTGCCTTTAGATTCTTCTAGTATTTTTATGGTTTCCTGCAATACATTTAAGTCCTTTATCAATTTTGAGTTTATTTTTGTGTATGGTGTAAGTTGGTGATCTAGTTTCCTTTTCTTGCATGTACCTGTCCAATTTTCCCAACACCATTTATTGAAGAGAGTATCTTGACTCAATTGTATGTTCTTGCCTCCTTTGTCAAATATTAATTGAGCATATTGGTTCGGGCCGATTTCTGGGCTCTCTATTCTATTCCATTGATCTATATGTATGTTCTTGTGCCAATACCAGGCAGTGTTGAGAACAGTGGCTTTGTAATACAGCTTGATATCTGGTATTGAGATCCCACCAACTTTGTTCTTTCTTACGATCGCTGCAGCTATTCGGTGTCTTTTTTTATTCCAGATGATTTTTGGAGCATTCGTACTAGGCTTGTGAAATATGCCGGTGGTATTTTAATGGGAAGTGTGTTGAATTTATAGATTGCTTTCGGTAGTATGGACATTTTAATGATGTTGATTCTACCAATCCAAGAACATGGTGAGTTCTTCCATCTGTTTATGTCTTCCTCTATCTCTTTTTTCAAAGTCCTGTAGTTTTCCGAGGAGAGGTGTTTTACCGCCTTAGTTAAGTTTATTCCTAGGTAGCTTAATTTTTTGGTGCGATGGTAAATGGGATTGTTTTTTTAGTTTCTCTTTCTGTAAGTTCACTACTGGTGTATAGAAATGCCACAGATTTCTTGGCGTTAACTTTGTATCCTGCTACATTGCTGACTTCATTTATTAAGTCTGATAGTTTTTTTACGGAGTCTTTATGGTTTTTTATGTATAATATCATGTCATCCGCAAATAAGGACAGTTTTACTTCTTCTTTTCCAATTTGGATGCCTTTTATTTCTTCTTCTTGTCTAATTGTAATGCCTAACCATTCCAGTACTATGTTGAACAGGAGTGGTGAGAGGGTGCATCCCTGTCTTGTTCCTGTTCTTAGGGGAAATGGTGTTAGTTTTTGCCCATTGAGTATGATGTTGGCTGTGGGTTTGTCATATATGTCTTTTATTATGTTGAGGTATGATCCTTCTATTCCCACCTTGCTGAGAGTTTTTATCAAAAATGGGTATTAGATTTGTCAAATGCTTTTTCTGCATCAATTGATATGACTATGTGGTTTTTACCTTTCATTTTGTTTATGTGAAGTATCCCATTTATTGATTTGCGGATATTGTACCATCCTTTCATCCTTGGGATAAATCCTACTTGGTCAGGGTGTATGATCTTTCTGATGTACTACTGGATCTGATTTGCTAAGCTTTTGTTGAGGATTTTGGCATCTATGTTCATGAGGGATATTGGCTTATAATTCTCTTTCATTGTGTTCTCTTTACCTGGTTTTGGTATGAGGGTGATGCTGGCTTCATAGAATGAGCTTGGAAGTATTCCTTCCTCTTGGATTTTTTGTAGTAGTCTGAGGAGGATAGGTTTTAGTTCTTCCTTGAATGTTTGGTAAAACTCGCCTGTGAAGCTGTCTGGTCCTGGGCTTTTGTTTGCTGGAAGCTTTTTGATGACTGCTTCAATGTCTTCCATAGTTATTGGCCTATTGAGATTTTTAGATTCTTTCTGATTGAGTTTTGGAATGTTGTATTTTTCTAGATATATGTCCATTTCCTCCAGGTTGTCTAATTTGTTGGAGTAGAGCTGTCCATAGTATTTTTTAACAATCATTTGTATTTCTGTGGGGTCTGTTGTTATTTCACCTCTATCGTTTCTGATTTTGTTTATTTGGGTCCTCTCTCTTTGCTTCTTGGTGAGCCTGGCTAGAGGTTTGTCAATCTTGTTTATCCTTTCAAAGAACCAGCTCTTGGTTTCATTGAATTTCTATATTGTTTTTTTGGTCTCTATGTCATTTATTTCTGCTCTAATCTTTATTATCTCCTTCCTTCTGCTCACTCTGGGGTTTTCTTGTTGCTCTCTTTCTAATTCTTTGAGTTGTAGAGTTAGATGATTTACTACCATTTTTTCTTGTTTTTTGAGGTAGGCCTGTAGAGCTATAAACTTCCCTCTCAGGATTGCTTTCATCGTGTCCCATAGGTTTTGGATTGTTGTGTTTTCATTGTCATTAGTTTCCAGGATGTTTTTAATTTCTACTTTGATCTCATTGGTAACCTAATCAATATTTAATAACATGCTATTCAGCTTCCAAGTGTTTGAGTATATTATGCCATCGTGGTCTGAGAAGATGCTTGGAATGATTTCAATATTCTTGAAATTTGGGGAGACTTTGTGACCCAATATGTGGTCTATTTTTGAATATGTCCCATGATCCCTTAAGAAGAATGTATATTCCGTGGCTTTGGGGTGAAGTGTTCTGAAGATGTCAATTAAGTCCATCTGATATAGTGTGTCATTTAGGATTGCTGTTTCTTTGCTGATTGTTTGTCTAGAGGATTTATCCAGTGATGTCAGTGATGTATTAAAGTCTCCTACTATGCCTGTATTCTTGTCGATCTCTCCCTTGATATCTTCCAGGGTTTTTTTTTTATGTATTTGGATGCTCCTGCATTGGGTGCATATATGTTTATCAGGGTTATATCTTCTTGTTGTACTGATCCCTTTAGCATTATGAAGTGGCCTCCTTATCTCTTGTTATGGCATTCACTTTGAGGTCTATTTTGTGCAATATAAGTATTGCTACCCCAGCTTTCTTTTCCTTTCCATTTGCCTGAAAGATATTTTTCCATCCCTTCACTTTCAGTCGTGTGAGTCCCTTCTCTGAGGTGGGTCTCTTGTAGATAGCAAATGTATGTGTCATGTATTTTTATCGATTCAGCCACTCGATGTCTTTTGGTTGGAGCATTTAATCCACTTACGTTTAAAGTTATTATTGAAAGGTACTTGCTTGTAGCCATTCCTTTCTATGTGTGGCTGTTTTCTTTCTGAGCTTTTTATTTCTTCTTTTTACACCAGTCCCTTTAGCATTTCTTGCATTGCTGGCTTGGTGGTGATAAACTCCCTTAGCCTTTTTTTTTTTTGTCGGTGAAGATTCTTATTTCCCCTTCAATTTTGAATGATAGCCTTGCTGGATAGAGTATTTCTGGACTCAGTCCTTTGCTTTGCATCACTTTGTAAATTTCCATCCATTCTTTTCTGGCCTGATGTGTTTCTGTTGAGAAATCATTTGACAATCTAATGGGAGATCCCTCAAATGTAACTTTTCGTCTCTCACTTGCAGCCTGTAAGATTCTCTCTTTGCCATGGTAATTATGATGTGTCTTGGTGTGGGTCTTTTCGGGTTCACCTTGTTGGGGTTTCTCTGGGCTTATGTGATTTTTTTCTTACCCACCTCTGGGAAGTTTTCCGATATTATTTCTTCAAATAGGTTTTCTAACCCTTGTTCCTCTTTCTGTTGTTCTGGCACCCCTATTATTCCTTTGTTGTTTTCTTTCATGTTGTCCCATAGCTCCCTTAGGGTCTCCTCCTTTTAATTTTTTTCTCCAATTGCTGTTCAGTTTTGGTGTGTTTTGTTTCCCTGTCTTGTAATTTGCTAATTCAGTCCTCTGCTTCTCCTAGTCTACTGTTGAAACTTTCCATGGCGTTCTTTATTGCAGCTATATCAGTCTTCATTTCCTCTTGGTTCTTACATAATTTATTGATTTTTTAATGTGTTTCTTCTTGCTTCTTGTATAAGTTGTTGATTTTTTCCTCCATCCGGTTTATGCACTCTAGGACCCTTAATCTGAGTTCTTTTTCTGTCATGTTGCATGCCTCTGTATCATTTAGCTGCTTTTCTGATGAGTCCGCCTTTTCTTTCCTTTGGGGGTTTCTTTGTCTACCCATGTTTGATCATATCGCCATATCTAGATGTTGAGTCGTTCAGTGGCTGCTCCTTGGGTGGCAGTGGCTCCTCGGACTGCGGCTGCTCCTTTGGCGGTTGTGGTAGTAGCTGCTTCTCAGTTGATAGCAGCCACTCTGGTGGGTGCTGTTCACAGTTGTGGTGGCTCCTCTGGCTGGTAGGAGGAGGCTTCACACACAGCTGCTGTTCCTCAGACAGAGGGTGTGGTGATCAGGAGGCTGCTGTTCCTTGGATGGGGGCAGGCTACACATGCAGCTGCTACTCCTTCGAATTTTTACTTTTAATCTCTTAAGTGGCCTCAGGGCAAGGTGTTTTCCAATAGGGTGTGTCAACTGTCTTCCCCCCTGGCAAGGCAGATGTCTATCCCCCCAGGCAAGGCAGATGTCTATGTGGCTGTGTGAGGGAATAACTGAGCTGAGGATACTTGGGGTGTCTGCCTTCTGAGCTCTGTCCCCTGAGTCCCCAGTGCTGGCTTCTGCTCTCACAGCTCCAGTCCACTTCACTCTCCCTCTGCCAGAGTACAAGGTGGGTGGCTCCACAGGGAATGTTTGTGCTTTGGTCCTTTAAGAGGGTGCCTGAACTTTCAGCTGCCACTCCCTGGCAGACAGCACCCCACTGCTTTTCACAGCTTGATGTTATGTGGATACCTTCCTCAGTTTGGTGCTCTCTGCTGGGGAGCCCAGCTCTGGGATTAGATCCCAGAATTCTCAGTGGCACCTCCCCCGCCTCCACCACCAGCTGAGATATCTCTCTGGGACTTCAGTTCCCCTCTGTGGGTCACATTTCTGCACCTCCTACCAGTCTCTATGCCGGCTCCACCTTTTCAGTCCTTGGGTATCAGGGTTCTCTCCTGTGAGTTTTCTGTTGATTATCCAGGAAGCTTTCTCGTATTTCAGTTGTAATTCCAGTTTGTTCCTGGGAGCATGACCATGCAGCATCCTCCTACTCTGCCACCATTTTTAATCCTCCTGACCCTTGATTTCTTATCCCCAGTTACTTTCAATCAATGTTCAAGACCAGATAATTTTATCTCAGTATATTTCTTGTACTTGTAGTTTTACCCCTTATGTACACACCTACTATCAATGTCCAATTTAGACCCTCATCATCTTTTGACTAGATTGTAAAATCTTTAGGGTAGGATCTATGTTCATATATATTTTTTTGTAAGCAGAAATGTTGCATCGATTAAACAAGATCAAGATGCTATGGAAAAGGAAAAGCAGCTACTGGCAATAAAATATAATTGTGAAAAGCAAAACGCAAATCTGAAACTAACCAATCCCAAAACTGCAGGAAGAGTAGGAAGAAGAAAAAAAATCAAGGCCATCTCCCAGAATAGAACATAAAGTAAAACATAATAGGAATAACTGAAGGAAAGACAGAGAAATTGGATGGATGAGTTAAGTTGTGTAGCATGATGGGTTGGATACTTCAAACAACCTTCCAAAATGAAACAACTAAAATGCTGGGTAAAATATACTTAAAAAAACTGTGAACACACTGCTGAGATTGGAAAAAACTGATGTTTTTAATTGCATGGTAAAAATCACTATATTTTTATGTTTGTGTTCATCTATTACTTAAATAGATTCTTTTCTCCCTGCCTTTAATCTCTGTATCTTCCAACTCATCCTCCATATTGAACCTTAACCCTTCCCCTACAGCCTTTATTTGTTCATGTCACTACTATGCTTACAAACCTTATGCCTCTAAGGTCTCCCCATTCCCTCCAGGATCAAGCATAGGCTTCTGCACAGACTTAAGTATTCTTTATTATTTAATCCTCATCTCATTTTCAACCCCTGAACAACAGCCCCTCCTCCCATACCAAGCTCTCTACCATCAAGCAACACTAGACTAATATATTCTCAGACCACTTCTATCATACTTCACTTGTCCCTCCTTCTTCCCTTCCTATACTAGCATAAGCTGTGGTAAAATCTGAATCAGAAGTAAGCCCAGATAAAAATGTCATTTCTGGAGCAAGAAAATGGCGGAGGCATAGACGGACGTGTTGGTGCCTTGTCCCGGAGCAGATAAGGGCGAGCAGCTGAAACGGGTAACATACAGCCCGAATAAGCAGAGGAGATTCAGCTGAGAGACAGTCTGCACCCAGGAAAGACAGAGAACTCCTAGAAAAAGGGAACGGTTAGAGGCTGAAGCGGAAACCTCTCCAGGTGCGCTGGCTCAGCCGCGGAGACTGTGCCATCTTGAGTGGCTGTTACCGGCATCCAGAGACCAGCTACTAACCCGGCAACAATGGCTCTCAAGCAGCGCGACTACGTGATCTCAGAGGAGCCCTGCTTCTCCCCACAGAAAGCAGATCCAAGCAACAGTGGCCTCCTGATCACCACACGCTCTGTCTGAGGAACACCTGCTGTGTGTGAAGCCACCCTCCACCAGCCAGAAGAGCCACAACAGCTGTGAACAGCACCCATCAGAGGACCTGCAACCAACAGAGGAGCAGCTGCTACCACAACGGCCCAAGGAGCAACCACAGTCCGAGGTGCCACTGCCACCTAGGGAGCAGCCACTGAATGACTCAATATCTATATATGTCAGTGAGATCAAACATGGGTAGACAAAGAAATCCCCAAAGGAAATAAACGGAGGACTTGCCAGAAAAGCAGCTAAGTGATACAGAGGCATGCGACATGACAGAAAAAGAAGTTAGAATAAGGGTCCTAGAGTGCATAAACCGGACGGAGGAAAAAATCGACAACTTATGCAAGAAGCAAGAAGAAACAGATGAAAAAAACAACAACTTAAGTAAGACCCAAGAAGAAATGAAGAGCGATATAGCTGCAATAAAGAACACCATTGAAAGTATCAAGAGTAGAAAAGGAAAAGCGGAAGACCAAATTAGTGAATTAGAAGAAAAGGAAGCAAAATACAACCAAACTGTACTTCAATTGGAGAAAAACATTAAAAGACAGGAGGAGAGTCTAAGGGAGCTTTGGGACAACATGAAACGAAACAACATACGAATAATAGGGGTGCCAGAACAACAGAAAGAGGAACAAGGATTAGAAAACCTATTCCAAGAAATAATATCAGAAAACTTCCCTGAGGTGGGGAAGAAAAAAGTCACACAAGCCCAGAGAGTCCCAAACAAGGTGAACCCGAAAAGACCCACACAAAGACACATCATAATTACCATGGCAAATGTTCAGGACAAAGAGAGAATCTTACAGGCTGCAAGTGAGAGACGTAAAGTTACATACAAGGGATCTCCCACTAGATTATCAAATGATTTCTCAACAGAAACACATCAGGCCTGAAAAGAATGGATGGAAATTTACAAAGTGCTGCAGAGCAAAGGACTGAATCCAAGAATACTCTATCCAGCAAGGCTATCATTCAAAATTGAAGGGGAAATAAGACGCTTCACAGACAAAAAAAGGCTAAGAGAGTTTATCACCACCAAGCCAGCAATGCAAGGAATGCTAAAGGGACTGGTGTAAAAAGAAGAAATAAAAAGCTCAGAAAGAAAAAAGCCACACACACAAAAAGAAATGGCTACAAACAAGTACCTTTCAATAATAACTTTAAATGTAAATGGGCTAAATACTCCAACCAAAAGACATCGAGTGGCTGAATCGATAAAAAATCATGACCCATGCATTTGCTGTCTACAAGAGACCCACCTCATTAGAAGGGACTCACACAGACTGAAAGTGAAGGGATGGAAAAATATCTTTCAGGCAAATGGAAAGGAAAAGAAAGCTCGGGTAGCAATATTTATATCTGACAAAATAGATCTCAAAGTGAAGGCCATAACAACAGATAAGGAAGGCCACTTCATAATACTAAAGGGATCAATACAACAAGAAGATATAACCCTGGTAAACATATATGCACCCAATGCAGGAGCACCTAAATACATAAAAAAACTCGTGGAAGATATCAAAGGAGAGATTGACAACAATACAATCATAGTAGGGGACTTTAATACACCACTGACATCACTGGATAAGTCCTCTAGACAAACAATCAGCAAAGAAACAGCAATCCTAAATGACACACTAGATCAGATGGACTTTATTGACATATTCAGAACACTTCACCCCACAGCCATGGAATATACATTCTACTCAAGTGCTCATGGGACAGATTCAAAAACAGACCACATATTGGGTCACAAACAAAGTCTCCCAAATTTCAAGAAGATTGAAATCATTCCAAGCATCTTCTCAGACCACGATGGCATAATATTAGAAATAAACTACAATAAAAACAACCCAAAATACTTAAACACTTGGAAGCTGAATAGCATGTTATTAAATATTGATTGGGTTAACAATGAGATCAAAGAAGACATTAAAAACATCCTGGAAACTAATGACAATGAAAACACAACAATCCAAACCTATGGGACACAATGAAAGCAATCCTGAGAGGGAAGTGTATAGCTCTACAGGCCTACCTCAAAAAACAAGAAAAAATGGTAGTAAATCATCTAACTCTACAACTCAAAGAATTAGAAAGAGAGCAACAAGAAAACCCCAGAGTGAGCAGAAGGAAGGAGATAATAAAGATTAGAGCAGAAATAAATGACATAGAGACCAAAAAAATAATACAGAAGATCAATGAAATCAAGAGCTGGTTCTTCGAAAGGATAAACAAGATTGACAAACCTCTAGCCAGGCTCACCAAGAAGCAAAGAGAGAGGACTGAAATAAACAAAATCAGAAACGATAGGGGCGAAATAACAACAGACCCCACAGAAATACAAATGATTGTTAAAAAATACTATGGACAGCTCTACTCCAACAAACTAGACAACCTGGAGGAAATGGACAAATTCCTAGAAAAATACAACATTCCAGAACTCAATCAGAAAGAATCTAAAAATCTCAATAGGCCAATAACTATGGAAGACATTGAAGCAGTCATCAAAAAGCTTCCAGCAAACAAAAGCCCAGGACCAGACAGCTTCACAGGCGAGTTTTACCAAACATTCAAGGTAGAACTAAAACCTATCCTCCTCAGACTACTACAAAAAATTCAGGAGGAAGGAACACTTCCAAGCTCATTCTATGAAGCCAGCATCACCCTAATACCAAAACCAGGTAAAGAGAACACAATGAAAGAGAATTATAAGCCAATATCCCTCATGAACATAGATGCCAAAATCCTCAACAAAATCTTAGCAAATCGGATCCAGCAGTACATCAGAAAGATCATACACCATGACCAAGTAGGATTTATCCCAGGGATGCAAGAATGGTACAATATCCGCAAATCAATAAACGTGATACATCACATAAACAAATTGAAAGAAAAAAACCACATGGTCATATCAATTGATGCAGAAAAAGCATTTGACAAAATCCAACACCCATTTTTGATAAAAGCTCTCAGCAAGGTGGGAATAGAAGGATCATACCTCAACATAACAAAAGCCATATATGGCAGACCAACAGCCAACATCATACTCAATGGAGAAAAACTAACACCATTTCTCCTAAGAACAGGAACAAGACAGGGATGCCCGTTCTCACCATTCCTGTTCAACATAGTACTGGAAGTATTAGCCATTGCAATTAGACAGGAAGAAGAAATAAAAGGCATCCAAATTGCCAAAACCGGTTTAGCTCAGTGGATAGAGCGTCGGCCTGCGGACTGAAAGGTCCCAGGTTCGATTCCGGTCAAGGGCATGTACCTGGGTTGCGGGCACATCTTCAGTAGGAGATGTGCAGGAGGCAGCTGATCGATGTTTCTCTCTCATCGATGTTTCTAACTCTCTATCTCTCTCCCTTCCTCTCTGTAAAAAATCAATAAAATATATTAAAAAAAAGGCATCCAAATTGGAAAAGAGGAAGTAAAACTGTCCTTATTTGCAGACGACATGATATTATACATACAAAACCCTAGAGACTCCATCAAAAAACTACTAGACTTAATACATGAATTTGGCAATGTAGCAGGATACAAAATTAACCCCAAGAAATCTGAGGCATTTCTATACACCAACAGTGAACTTTCAGAAAGAGAGATTACAAAAACAATCCCATTTAGCATCGCACCAAAAAAATTAAGATACCTAGGAATAAACTTAACTAAAGAGGTAAAAGACCTCTACTCAGAAAACTACAGGACGTTGAAAAAAGAGATACAGGAAGACATAAACAAATGGAAGAACATACCGTGTTCATGGATTGGTATAATCAACATCATTAAAATGTCCATACTACCGAAAGTAATCTATAAATTCAACTCACTTCCCATTAAAATACCAACGGCATACTTCACAGATCTAGAACGAACTCTCCAAAAATTCATCTGGAATAAAAAAAAGACCTCGAATAGCTGCAGCAATCCTGAGAAAGAACAAAGTAGGTGGGATCTCAATACCAGATATCAACATGTATTACAAAGCCACTGTTCTCAAAACTGCCTGGTACTGGCACAAGAACAGACATATAGATCAATGGAATAGAATAGAGAGCCCAGAAATCGGCCCGAACCAATATGCTCAATTAATATTTGACAAAGGAGGCAAGAACATACAATGGAACCAGGATAGTCTCTTCAATAAATGGTGTTGGGAAAATTGGACAGATATAAGCAAGAAAATGAAACTAGACCACCAACTTACACCATACACAAAAGTAAAGTCAAAATGGATAAAGGACTTAAATGTATGACAGGAAACCATAAAAATTCTAGAAGAATCCAAAGGCAACAAAATCTCAGACATATACCGAAGCAATTTCTTCACTGATACAGCTTCTAGGGCACTTGAAACTAAAGAGAAAATGAACAAATGGGACTACTTCAAAATAAAAAGCTTCTGCACAGCAAAAGAAACCATCAACAAAACAACAAGAAAACCCACTGTGTGGGAAAACATATTTGCCAATGTCATATCTGATAAGGGCCTATTCTCCAAAATTTATAGGGAAATCATACAACTTAACAAAAGGAAGATAAACAATCCAATCAAAAAATGGGCAAAGGACCTAAATTTTAGACACCTTTTAAAAGAGGACATTCAGAAAGCCAAGAAACATATGAAAACATAATCAAAGTCACTAATCATCTGAGAGATGCAAATCAAAACAACAATGAGGTACCATCTCACACCTGTCAGACTGGCTATCATCAACAAATCAACAAATGACAAGTGCTGGAGAGGATGTGGAGAAAAAGGAACACTTGTGCACTGCTGGTGGGAATGCAGACTGGTGCAGCCACTATGGAAGACAGTATGGAGTTTCCTCAAAAAATTTCAAATGGAACTCCCATTTGACCCTGTGATCCCACTTCTAGGAATATATCCCAGGAAACCAGAAACACCAATCAGAAAGGATATATGCACCCATATGTTCATAGCAGCACAATTCACCATATCTAAGATCTGGAAACAGCCTAAGTACCCATCAGTAGATGAATGGATTAGAAAACTGTGGTACAGCTACACAATGGAATACTATGCTGCTGTAAAAAAGAAGGAACTCTTACCATTTGCAGTGGCATGGATGGAACTGGAGAGCATTATGCTAAGTGAAATAGGCCAGTCAGTGAAGGAAATATACCACATAATCTCACTCATTCATGGACAATAGAGACCATTTTAAACTTTTGAACAATAATAGATACAGAGGCAGAGTTGCCTCGAACAGATTGTCAAAATGCAGCGGGAAGGCCGGGGAAAGTTGGGGGGCAGGATGGAGCGGTATAAGAGAGAAACCGAAGGACTTGTATGCATGCATATATGCATAACCAATGGACATGGGACGCTGAGGTGTGGGGGAGGCCAGGGGATAGTCAAGGGCAGGGGGAGGGGAAAAAAGAGACACATATGTAATATCCTTTGTAATAGTTTAAGCAATAAAAAAAAAAAAATGTCATTTCTGATTCCATGAGGCAAAATTGAACACTTTTCTGTTTACAATAGAGTAATCATAGCACTGCACTATGTCATTTTTTACACTATCTTATATATATGTACATATCCATCTTTCCTAAAAGACAATGCCTGTCAAGTAAATTAACACACATGAGGAGAAAAGATAATGGTGGAATTCAATAGGAGCTGTAATTTTATTTCTAACGAGAGGCCTGGTGCACAAAATTTGTGCAGGAGGGAGGTGTCCCTCAGCCTGGCCTGCACCCCCTCCAATCTGGGACCCCTCAGGGGATGTCCAACTGCCTCTTTTAATCTGGAACTACTGGCTCCTAACCGCTCGCCTGCCTGATCACCCCTAACCCCTCTGCCTGCCTGATCACCCCTAACCACCTCTGCCTGCCTGATCGCCTCTAACCACCTCTGCCTGCCTGATCGCCCCTAACCACCTCTGCCTGACTGTCTGATCGCGCCTAACTGCTCCCCTACTGGCCTGATTGCCCTAACTGCTCCCCTGATCGCTCCTAACAACCTCTGCCTTTCCCTGCACCCCGGGACCCAGGATTCCTTCCTCCGGCTGGTTGCAGGCACCTGGGACCTGGGCTTCACTCCCTCTTGGCCAGCTGCAGGCACCCAGGACCCGGGCCAGCTTCGCCAGGGCTGGCCGCAGCCGCAGGGGACCGTGGGCAGGCGGCTTGTCCATCTCCCAGGCTGCAGTCACAGGTGCTGGAGTCTGCGACCACGGGGCAGGGGGCTTGTTCCTCTCCTGGGCCGCACCTGCAGGCGTCTGGACCGCGGGGCAAGCGGCTTGTCCCTCTCCTGGGCCTCAGGCGCCCGGGACCGCGAGGCCCCATTTCTCTCTCGCGAGCTCATTTGTGCCTGGCTGGTCGCCATTCCTCTCTCCCCAGTGTTGAGTGTCTGAGCACTTCTGGCATGAGGGCGCGAGAGCATGATGACCATTTGCATATCAGCTCTTTATTATGTAGGACTAGAGGCCTGATGCACAAAATTCGTGCACGGGGTGTGTGTGTCCCTCAGCCTGGCCTGCACCCTCTCCAATTTGGGACCCCTTGGGGGATGTCCAACTGCTGGTTTAGGCCCAGTTTCACAGAGATTGGGCCTAAACCAGCAGTCAGACATCCCTCTCACAATCCGGGACCACTGGCTCCCAACCACTCGCCTGCCTGCCTGCCTGATTGTCCCTAACCATTCCGCAGCCAGCCTGATCGATGCCTACCTGCTCCCCTTCTGGCCTGGTCCCCCGCAACTGCCCTTCCTTGCCGGTCATCTTGTGACCACATGGGGCAGCCATCTTGTGAGAGGGTGTGATGGTCAATTTGCATAATACCTCTATATTACATAGGATAGATAATTAGGAATGAAGTGTTTTGTGGAGTCCTAGGATCAGTGGCAATAGGCTAATCTGAGATTAACCTATCATGGTGACTGTGTTGGTTATTCAGTCACTACTGAGATAAACCAATTTATAACTAAATGCTTTTATTTCAAATAAGCCAGCTCAGCAGCATCTAGTATTACTTTCAGCTTTGTTAAAATTCAGCTTTGTTAAACTAAGCTGTGGCTGTATATTATTCTCCAAAATCTTTTTTTAAATCTTATTTCTTTATTTGTTTTAAAGTCAATATAGAATCAGCTAAACATTTTAGAGGATATACTAAGTTTTAGGAGGGAAACTGAGTTAGAAAAGTGGTTCTCAAATAAATGTAAACTATCACTTGATTTATAGACTTCCATTGCTTTCATTTAAAGGACGTAGCACAATGAAAGGTTGTTTAGACTGTACTTTGGCTTAAGTGAAAAAAAGTTATTGCTGAAATTGTATAAATCATTTCAAATATTGTTTCATGTTGCCTTTTAAGTGTCTGCATTTTATAAATGTTCTTTGAAAGTTTGGTTCACTTTTCACTCTCCATAAATCAGAAAGTTATTTCAAAGCTTCTCTGAGACACAGAAAAATATACACATGTGAAAGAATGATTGCATCATCACTAAGTTAAGAATCCTAAGAAAATGGAAATAAAAAAAGCAACTAATGGGGTGTTCACTTTGACAATTATTAAAAATATGCAATACAAAACAAGATGTGTAAAAGACACTAAGAAAAACTACATTAATAACAACATACAGCCATGGAAAGCAGTGAGAAGTCACAAATCAATCGCAATTGTATTTAAGTAACTAGCTGAGCATTATTACGGGGATTTCTGGTGACCTGGAGAATGGCTGTCCTTCAGGAGAAGGGAACACCCTCAAAAGCCACACAAATTAATGCTAAACCTAAGAGAGATTCTGATCTATTTTAATGAATTCATTTGCTTTTCCTGCTCTTACAATCTTATATGCAACTGATAAAATTATATTTCCCACACATCATTTAAATTCTTCCTTTCAATAATCATTATGCTGACAACAATAATAATACTTATTTTATGTTTACTATGTGCCGGTGCTTTTGACATACATATAGTATTTCATTTAATCCTCACTATAACCCTATGGGTTAGATATCACCATCTTACAGATGAAGATCTGATACTTAAGACTCAATCTCGGTCATTTGATTCTAGAGATCTGGAATATTCTCTTTTCTCAAACACCCATACTAGCCCTCTTTCAAATCATAGGTCAAACCAAAAATAACAAGGATCTCAAAGTTCAAGCCACTGAACCAAGTGAAGACATGGAAACACATAAACATTGGAAAGGGGCTGAAAAATATTAAGTATATATGTTGTGAGATATATGATATATCTATATCTATATATATCTATATCTATATCTATATCTATATATATATATATATATAGTATATAAACATATAAATGTCTGGAAATCCCTTAAATCTGATGAATATATATCAAATACAGTAAGTGTATATTAAAAATGCTAGCCACCAAAATTAACAAACTAATGTTCTTTCTATGTACCAATGATAATCAGCTAGAAAAAAGGGAGGGATATATATCCCATTCACAACAGCAACAACAACAATAATAATAACAATAATAAATACATTTAACAAGATGCGTGAGGGACTTTTAAGAACATTCTAAATATAGACAACGTGATAGGAATAAGGAGATAAATGAAATAGTGGAGCAAATGCATGCATCTGTATTAAAAACAACCAATAATCAACAAACTATTATCCAGCCTGGGCAAGAATCCCTGTAATGGAAAGCTTAGAAACAAATCTTGTTGTATATGAAAACTTATCATCTCACAAAGATGGCATTTTTGGATCAGTGAAGAAAAATGGATTATTCAGAAACCAATTTAGAAAAACTAAAGCTGGTTCTAAATCTCACAACTTGTACCACCATGAAATTAAATAATCAAGACATAAAAGTTAAAAATAAAACCATAAAAGTACAAGAAGAAAACATGGGCAAAACTTTAAATACTTTTAGGTTAGGGGGTTCTTTTAATCATGGCAGGAAACTGAAAGTCTGACAGATTTAACTAAATATAATCACTACTACCATCAAGCAAACTAACAAAAATAGAACTATCTGAATATTAAAAAATCATAAAAGACTAACATCCCTATAAAAATCACCAAATAAACCATGGGACTATAACATAACAATATTACATAAAATATGGGAAAATGACAAAAATAGACAGTTCAACCCCTATCTCCCATATAGATGGTAAAATACCAAAAAACTGCAAGCAAAAATGAGTTATAGTATTTGTGGTCTATCAGAATGAAAAAAATTAAAATCACATAAAAAATCAGGGTTTTCATAGGACAACTCTGGATTTTAATTTTGCAGTGTGTATTGGAATATTAATGGTGCATAGCTTTTAGCCCAAGCAATTCCACTCTTAGGAGTTTAAGATAGTCAAGTGCACAAAGATATGTGCACCCATAGGGTTATCAGTAGTCCTGTTTAATATTGAAAAATGGGATCAGAACCTTAATAAGAATTGGGGATAAGACAAGAGGGTTCTGGGACAGGATTTTGGAGAAAGAGGAGGGAATTTAAGTACCGAATGGGGCCTGGGAAGACACTCTTGGGGTGAAGGGGAAGCCACAGCTTGGCATGTAGATAAGTGTCAAGCATACTGTCTACTCTGCATAAAATAGCATCACATCATTCCTGGCCCACAGTAATACAAGCCCTTGGAAATTGTTTATGAATAAAAATGAACAAAGTCTAAGCTACATTTCATGGAGGACTGAAAGTAAGGGACTGACATTACATACTCAGTTTCAAATAAGTTTATTCATTTTCAGTTATTAATATATGTATAAGTTTTATCGAGGTAAAGAATATTCTCCTTCTTTAATGTTCTCCACCATGGTAGTTCTTCACAGTGCTCTGCAATGAAAAACTGCTCAGTGTTCTATAGAGCCTGGTTATCAATTTAAAAGCCATAGTTTTTAGGGTGCATCTTTCCTAAGGCAGGAGATTTTGTGTTCTTAACCTTCAAGAAGGAGTGGGGGCTTAGGCACAAGAGAAGGGAATTTGTGAATTTATGTCCAGAGCTAAAGCCATGGAGAGAGAATTTCTACTCTGAATTTAAGTGAAGCCCTGATCCTTCATCCCAATTGGAGCTGCCCAGGTAAAGAAAAGGCCCGTATGATCATTATAATTGCATTTCAATTATCTTTAATTTTGAAATGATACACAAAGAATTAAATGTCCATGTTATTGAAAGCCAAGTGAAGGTGCTTGTGTATGTATGTGTACATGCTTACACTTCTGATTCTATAAAGAATACATGCTTATTATTGAAAATTGGAATATAATAAAAAATATTAAAAGGAAAATGAGAGTCACCTCTAACTCAGAACTGTGTGAAAAACATCCTATCTAATAAAAGAGAAACATGGTAATTAGTGTACATCCGCTACCCTTCCCATTGGCTAATCAGGGCGATATGCAAATTAACTGCCAGCCAAGATGGCGGCCGGCAGCCAGGCAGCTTGAAACTAACATGAGGCTTGCTTGCTTCAGTGATGGAGGAAACCAACATTCCCCGCCTGCCTTGCCGGCCTCTAAGTTTGCAGTTTGAAACATAGTTACAAAAATAGAAGCTAAACAAAACCCCAGAAACCAGCTTTCAGTGAGCCGGAATCTCAGAGCTGGAGTTGATACAGTGTTTCTATTAGAGAACACAAACAAACCAGATACCTGCTTTCAGCAGCAGAGGCCTCAGAGCTGGAGTCAGAGCTAAAGCTGGCCCAGAATAAAAAAGGAAAAGAAAAAAAGGAGCAGTTGGGAGCTTCAGTCACCCGCCAGCCTGAAAACAGCCCTCAGCCCCTCACCCAGACTGGCCAGGCACCCCAGTGGGTACCGCCACCCTGAAGGGTGTGTGACCAGCTGCAAACAGCCATCATCCGCTCACCCAGGCTGGTCAGGCACCCCAGTGGGGACCCCCACACTGATCCAGGACACCCTTCAGGGCAAACCAGCCGACCCCACCCATGCACCAGGCCTCTATCCTATATATTAAAAGGATAATATGCCTCCTAGCACCAGGATCAGCAGAGCCGCGAGGCCTCCCAGCACTGGGATCAGCAGAGCTGAGAGGCCTCCCAGCACCAGGATCAGTGTGACAGGGGGCAGTGCCCAAACCCCCTGATTGCCCTGCAGCTCTGTGTGTGACAGGGGGCGGAGCCACAACCTCCCTATCCGCCCTGCTCTGTTCGTGACAGGGGAAGGCGCCCCAACCCCCTGATCAGCCCTGCTCTGTGCCTGATAGGGAGGAGTTCCCCAACCCCCTGATCGCCCTGCGGCTGTGTGTGTGACAGGGTGCGGCGCACCAACCTCCCCACCCCCCCCGCCCACACGGGCCCTGCTCTATGTGTGACAGTGGGCGGCTCCCAGCCCCCTGATCAGCCCTGCTCTGTGCCTGATAGGGGGTAGCTCCCAATCCCCCTGATCGCCCTGTGGCTCTGTGTGTTACAGGGGGCAGGGCCACAACTTCCCTATCTGCCCTGCTCTGTTCGTGACAGGGGAAGGTGCCCCAACCCCCTGATCAGCCCTGCTCTGTGCCTGATAGGGGGGAGCTCCCCAACCCCCTGATCACCCTGCGGCTCTGTGTGTGACAGCGTGCGGCGCCCCAACTCCCTGATCGGCCCTGCTCTGTGTGTGACAGGGTGCGGCGCCCCAACCCCCCACCACCGGCTCTGCTCTGTGTGTGACGGGGTAGAGCCATAACCTCCCCATCGGCCATGCCCTGAGTGTGACAGTGGCGGTGCCCCAACCCCCTGATGGGCTCTGCTCTGTGGGTGATAGAGGGTGGCGCCCCAACCCCCACCCCCCCACGGGCCCTGCTCTGTGTGTGATGGGGTAGAGCCATAACCTCCCCATCGGCCCTGCCCTGAGTGTGACAGTGGCGGCGCCCCAACCCCCTGATCCGCCCTGCTCTGTGTGTGACAGGGGGCGGTGCCGCAACTCCCCTATCGGCCCTACTCTGTGAGTGATGGGGGTAACTCCCCAACCCCCTGATGGGCCCTGTTCTGTGAGTGACATGGGCAGCGCCCCAACCCCCTGATTGGCCCTGCTCTGTGCGTGACAGGGCGTGGCGCCACAACCTCCCCTTCGACGCTGCCTTGAGTGTGACAGGGGGCGGTGCCACAACCCCCCAATCGGCTCTACCCTGTGTGTGACTGAGGGTGGCATCACAACCTCCCGATACGCCCTGCTCTGTGCACAACAGGTGGCGGTGCCCCAACTCCCCAATCGGCCCTGCTCTGAGCCCGACCAGGGGCTGCACCTAGGGATTGGGCCTGCCCTCTGCCACCTCGGAGCAGGCCTAAGCCAGCAGGTCATTATCTCCCGAGGGGTCCCAGACTGCTAGAGGGCACAGGTCGGGCTGAGGGACCTCCCCTCCCCCCCGAGTGCACAAATTTTTGTGTACCGGGCCTCTAGTCCTATATAATAAAAGCCCAGCGAATGAAACAGCAGATGACCAGAGACCAGAATGACCACAGCCCATCATCCCGGCCAGCCCCACCCCCAGTGGGGACTCTCACCCCGGTCAGGTGCGTGGCCAGCCTGCAAACCACCCGCAGCCCCTTGCCCCAGCCAGCCCTGCCCCCCAGCGGGGACCCCTACCCTGATCCAGGGTCCACATCAGGCCAGGCCAACCGGCCCTGACCCGTGCACTGGGCCTCTATCCTATATAATAAAAGGGTAATATGCAAATTGACCCTAATGGTGGAACAACCAGAACGCCGGCTTGACCAGTCACTATGAGGCACACTGACCACTTCTCTGTCCCTTTCCCTGGCCGGCAGGCTCTGACTGCCCGATGGCGAATGGGAAACTGGTGGTGGGTGGTGGGGGTATGCAGGTGGTGCTAGGCCAAGGCCCCCACACCACCAGTCACCTCACACACAGAGGGCAACCCGTGGCAGGGGTGGAGCTGGCAAGCAGGCGGGAACGGCCGACCTCTTGGTCCCTTCCCCTGGCTGTCAGGCTCCGATCACCTGATGGTGAATGGGGAACTGGGATGGGTGGTGGTGGGGGGGGGGCGGGGCTGGCTGCCGGCAGCCAGGGAAGATGGCCCTGATCGCAGGCCAGGCCTAGGGACCGCATCCGAGCATGAATTTCATGCGCTGGGCCTCTAGTTTGTTAATATGTTAAAAGTTCTCATCAGTCTGTTTTCAAAAAATGCAATCACACTACCTACAATTTTATAGCTGTTTTTCACTAACCTGATTTTAGGAGTTCTTTGTAAACATTTAATATCTGTATATTATGTTACCATATGGACTATGTTAGTTAGGATATGCTAAATTATGATGCAATAACAGAAATCCTAAAATCTCTGTGGCTTCAAACAGCAAAGATCTGTTTCTTGAGCAGACAACATGCCTTAAAGGCTCTGTTTGTGCTCCATTTTCTTGTTCCACTTAAGTCACATGGCCACAACTAAATGCATGGAGCAAGCAAGAAAGTACATTTCTACTACGTGCCAGAGACAGAAGTGAAATGTCAGTGAACAGGTCTAATGACAACCACATAGGTGCACCAATTTGCTTACCCATTCCTTGAATGTTGGACTCTCCAAGTTTTTTTGGTGAATGTGTTGATTATCAGGTATAAAGCTTTATTTGGTTTTCTATTTATTTCATTAGAATAAATTCCTAAATGTTGTATTATTGGCTTAAGAGGTACATAAGCTCTCTGTGTTCTTGATCCCTTGGGCCAAACCTACTTATCTTCCTATGAACAAATATAAAAATATCTCAGTGTATCAATACTGGCACTAGTATATGATCTTTTTATAGAACATTTACTAATTTGGTAAGTGAATATGCCATTTTACTATTCTTTCTACTAGCATATTTTTGTATCCTAGGCAAGCCAATTTATTTTATTGTTGTTCTATAGTTTTTGTTGTATTTGTATAATCTCTGTATGCAGCAACAATGTAAACCATTTATCATGTTACAGCTTTTAAAAACCAGTTTGCTTGCCTTATTCATATTTCCTGAGAGAAATTCAAATTTTTGTGATCAAACTATTATTTTTCTCATTTGTGATTTCTTCCATTTCTTTTTAAAATTACTATCTTTCTCTAAATAAAAAACATATTTGCAAATATACACTATTTTTAATGGCTTATTTTTTTCAACTTAAGTGTAGAAAGAGCAACTCCATCTGGAATTTATTTCATGACAATAAATTAATATAACAGAGAGAACTCCAGTCCAAAAGTCAGGCAATATGTATATTAATTCTGCCTGTGACAACTTAAGGGAAATCACTTAATCCTCACTCTACTTTGCCCCTATAACACAATTTTTGGAAAGCTTTCTTAGCTTCAGCACAAAACTGAATGGGCAACTTGGTCTCTGCCATAGCCAGAGTATCAGGAACAAATAAGTAAACAGAAATACTTACTTCTATTTTGCAAACTAACATGAAAATATGTCTCATTTTCTTTTTCTTTTTTAAAATATATATTATTGATTTTTTACAGAGAGGAAGGGAGAGGTATAGAGAGTTAGAAACATTGATGAGAGAGAAACATTGATCAGCTGCCTCCTGCACACCCTGCACTGGCGATATGCCTGCAGCCAAGGTACATGCCCTTAACTGGAATCGAACCTGGGACCCTTCAGTCCACAGGACGATGCTCTATCCACTGAGCCAAACCGGTTAGGGCGAATATGTCTCATTTTCTATGCCCTTCTCTTCAACTCCCAGTTTTTCCAGTATGATTGGTTCTGAGCTTTCCTTATCCAACTGCTATATGCTTTGAGTGAGGCTAACCCTGCACTAGCCTCTATCTACTGATGTCAGGTGGGGGCCCAGAACACTGTGTGCTCTGCCAAGGTCTCCCACCTCCCTATGCCCATCACTCATAGTTCCACCACCATTTTCTGTCTTGAGACCATCTGTCTTGTTTATATCAGCTACTATAGGAAGCTCTGGTTTCCCAATAGCTCTATGTATCTCATTTTCTGACCGCTTCTTTCTCCCTTCACATTTTCCACTGGGTATTTTGAAATGCAGCCACTGAATATTCCCTTCCCTGTTTGCTTTAACAGAAACCTTTCTCCCCTGAAACCCCTACTTCGCTTGGAATCTTTTCAAATGTCTCATATCATTGGACTTGGAGGTAAGGTATCTTTTTTTTCTGTTTTTCACTGACTGTTCCAGACCATTCTCCCTCCTTAAGGATATTCCCACTTCCATTTTCCTGATAGTGGCCTACAGCAAATCAAAAGCTGTTGTAGTCCCTAGCTGAAACTTCAGTCATTCCCATTCATCCCTTTAAGACTGTTTACTTCTACTTCTCTTTCACTCTCACCAATCCCACTCCTTCATAAGTCTGATGAATTCAATGACCCTATAGCTACTCTTTCAAAAGCCCTATGTGGTAGAAAGAATAATGCCCCCTCCCGCAAAGATGTCTCTGCCCTAGTTCCCAGAATCTATGAATGTCACTTTACTGGCCAAAGGAATTGTGCAGATATAATTAAATTAAATATCCTGAGATAAGGAGATTATTGTGGATTATCTGGGTAAGTCCCAAATGTAATCACAAGGGCCCTTGTAAGAGAAAGGCAAGAACATCAGAGGGAAGAAGGCCATGTGACAATGGGCCAAGCAAGCAGAGATTGGAGTGATGTGGCCAGGAGCCAAGGAATGCCATTCGCCTCTAGAAGTTGAATGGTATAAGGAATGGATTCTCCCTTGGAGCCTCCAGAAAGAACAAGCCTTGCGAACACATTGACTTTAGCCCTTTAAGACTCATTTTGGACTTATGGTCTCTAGAACTGTGAGAGAATAAATTTTTGTGCTTTTTTTAATTTAATTTTTTACTTACTGATTTTAGAGAGAGGGAGGAAGGGAAAGAGAAACATGAATTTGTTGTTGCACCTATTTCTGTATTCATTGGTTGATTCTTGTATGTGCCAGGACCAGGGATCGAACCAGCAACCTTGGTATATCTAGATGTTGCTCTAACCAGCTGAGATACCCAGCCAGGGTGTGTACTGTTTTAAACCACTATGTTGTAGTAATAGCAATAACATAAAACTAACATACTTTGAACTCTTGATTCCTTGACCTTCTCTATTAACTCTGTCTCTTATTTCCATGGTTACAACATAGACTTTGTCGTTACTCTAACTGAAAGCCCTCCATAATACTAATTTCAAGTACTCTTGTCCTCAATCATAGCCTATTTCCTGCTCACTTTCCCTAGTACCTTGTTTCAAACCCCACAGGGACCTCGAACTTAGTTGATCCTACTAACCAATCACCATGCTTTAGCTACCTCATCTGCTGTTTTCCTTATTTACCATATTAAATCCCATAGTCATCATTATAATAACTCTTTGCATATACCCTCAAGGCCATTGCCTCCGCTTGGGTCACTATACTCAGCCGAACCATATTCCTGGGTTGCAGGTTCAATCCTGTTCCTGCCCCCTGCCCCAGTTGGGTGAGTGTGGGAGGGAACTAATTGATGTATCCCTCTCACATCAATGTTTCTCTCCCCCTCCCTTCCACTGTTTCTAAAAATTAATGGGAAACTATCCTCGGGGAGGATTAACAACAAAAAAAGAGTGAATATAAATGGAAAAAGATATGTCTAAAAGATGAGCCGTGGGCCATGATTTAGAAGGCTGGAAAATGAGGAACCAATAAAGGAGAATGAGAGAAAGAGAGGTCAGTAAAGTGGGAAAAGAAGTAAGAGTGTGGTCCTAGCCGTTCTGGCTCAGCAGACAGAGCTTCCACCTGCAAAACAAAGAGTCCTGGGTTCAATTCCAGCAAGTGCATGTACCTTCGTTGCAGGCTCCTCCCTGGCCCTGGTCTGGTCTCATGCAGGAGGCAACCAATCGATGTATTTCTTTCTATCTTATATTCTCTCTTCCACTCTCCCTAAAAATCAATGGAAAAATATCCTCAGGTAAGGATAAATTAAAAAAACAAAAAACAAAACAAAAACACTAAAAAAAGAAGAGTGTGATGTCCTGGAAACCAACTGAAGGAAGTGTTTCAAGGTGGAGTGATTCAGATATCAAATGGCACACTAGGTCAAATGAATTGCGGACTGGAAATGAACCACTGGGTTTAGCAACATGGAGGTCATTGGTGACCTGGATGAGAATAGTTTTAGTCGAGTGGTGGGGGCAAAAGGCTAAGTGGAGTGGGTTTCAAGAGAAAATGGAGGGAGAGGCACAGGCAACTCTTTGGTGTTTCCCTGTAAAAGAAGGAAGGCAATTGGACTTGGAGTGCAAATTAAAGAGAGGTAGCTTTTTTGTTTGATTGATTTCATTTGGTTTTTAATGAGAGAAATAACAAGTATATGCTACTGGGAAATATCTATTAAAATATGGAAATCTGATGACACAGGCAAGCAATGGGGAAATAGTTGGAGTAGGTGAGAGAGGATGTGGTTTTTTGTATATATAGAGGCTTTAGTCTTGCTGGGAGCACAGTCATTCATTGAGCTCATGAGCAAAGATACAGGCACAGGGTCAGTGTGACAGGAGAAGTTTCCTTCAGGTTGCTATGTTCAGTGAAATAGAAAGCAGTCATCAGCTGAGAGTGAAAATGGAAGGTGGTGCTTGTATTTGAATAAAGAGGAGCAGGTATGAAGGGGTCATTCTTGACAGTGGGTGTGTCAGTGGAGTGAGTTCTGTGATATCTTACCAGCCTTTTAAGGGTCCACTGAGGTGAGTGCCTCTAATCCTATCCTATCTAATAAAAGAGAAACATGGTAATTAGCGTACGACCGCTACCCTTCCCATTGGCTAATCAGGGCGATATGCAAATTAACTGCCAGCCAAGATGGCGGCCGGCAGCCAGGCAGCTTAAACTGAACATGAGGCTTGCTTGCTTCAGTGACGGAGGACTGCAACGTTCCCCGCCTGCCTTGCCAGCCTCTAAGCTTGCAGTTTGAAACATTATAACAAATATAGAAGCTAAACAAAACCCCAGAAACCTGCTTTCAGCCAGCCAGGATCTCAGAGCTGGAGTAATACATTGTTTCGATTACAGAACCCAAACAAACCAGATACCTGCTTTCAGCAGCAGATGCCTCAGAGCTGGAGTCAGAGCTAAAGCTGGCCAAGAATAAAAAAGGAAAAAAAGAAAAAAAGGAGCAGTTGGGAGCTTCAGTCCCAGCCTGAAAATAGCCCTCAGCCCCTCACCCAGACTGGCCAGGCACCCCAGTGGGGACCCCCACCCTGAAGGGTGTGTGACCAGCTGCAAACAGCCATCATCCCCTCATCCAGGCTGGCCAGGCACCCCAGTGGGGACACCCACCCTAATCCAGGACAC
Source organism: Myotis nattereri (assembly GCF_964212035.1). Taxonomy (NCBI): domain Eukaryota; kingdom Metazoa; phylum Chordata; class Mammalia; order Chiroptera; family Vespertilionidae; genus Myotis; species Myotis nattereri. The sequence continues at coordinate 95,619,110 of NC_138076.1, read as the reverse complement.
CTTTCAGGGCAACCAGCCAGCCCCCACCCATGCACCAGGCCTCTATTCTATATAGTAGAAGGGTAATATGCCTCCCAGCACTGGGATCAGCGGAGCCTCGAGGCCTCCCGGAACCGGGATCAGTGTGACAGGGGGCAGCGCCCAAACCCCCTGATAGCCCTGAGGCTCTGTGTGTGATAGGGGGCGTGGCTACAACCTCCCTATCGGCCCTGCTCTGTTCCTGACAGGGGAAGGCGCCCCAACCCCCTGATCGGCCCTGCTCTGTGCCTGATAGGGGGGAGCTCCCCAACCCCCTGATCGCCCTGCGGCTCTGTGTGTGACAGGGTGTGGCGCCCAAACCCCCCCACCCAATGGGCCCTACTCTGTGTGTGCCGGGGTAGAGCCATAACCTCCCCATTGGCCCTGCCCTGAGTGTGAGTGTGGCGGCACCCCAACCCCCTGATTGGCCCTGCTCTGTGCATGACAGGGGGGAGCTCCCCAACCCCGATTGGCCCTGCTCTCTGCGTGACAGGGGGCAGCGCCCCATCCCCCGGATTGGCCCTGCTCTGTGCATGACAGGGGGTGGCGCCACAACCTCCCCATCGACCCTGCCTTGAGTGTGACAGGGGGCGGTGCCACAACCCCCCAATCGGCCCTACCCTGAGCGTGACTGAGGGTGGCATCACAACCTCCCAATCCGCCCTGCTCTGTGCATGACAGGGGGCGGCGCCCCAACTCCCCAATCGGCCCTGCTCTGAGCCCGACCAGGGCCTGCACCTAGGGATTGGGCCTGCCCTCTGCCACCTCGGAGCAGGCCTAAGCCAGCAGGTAATTATCTCCCGAGGGGTCCCAGACTGCGAGAGGCACAGGCCGGGCTGTGGCCCCCTCCCCCCTGAGTGCCCAAATTTTTGTGCACCGGGCCTCTAGTCTATATATATAAAAGGCTAATATGCTAAGTGTCCCTCCCACTGTCTGACTGATAGCTATGACATGCGCTGACCACCAGTGGGTAGATGCTCAACGTAGGAGCTGCTATGATGCGCACTTTCCATTTACAGAGAAGTGGCAGTGCAGACTTGACGTCGACAAAGCAACACTCAGCTTCCCCAAGTGGGACTCAGGCCCCGCCACCACCTCACAGTGACAGCCCACCAAATTGCAGCCGATGCTGCCGAGACCCCAAGGTGCAAAATTCAGTTCACAGCCCAGCCCAGACTGGAAACGGTGGCTGTGGGCACCTAATGACATCATATAGCAATGCCCAACTACCTCTCCCTAGCAACAGGCCATCTATCTATATATATATAAAAAGCTAGTGACCGGAACGCCAAACAACCAGAACTACCGGTCGCTATGACGTCCACTGCAGCCAGCTAACAGGCCGGATCAGGGGGTGGGGCCAGCCGGCCAACCTCCCATGGCCCCTCCCCCAGGTCGGCCCCACCCCTGATCAGCCTCTCCCAATCCCATTGAGGGCAGGGCAGCCGGCCAACCCCCCTGTGGCCCTGCCCCCGATCAGCCGGCAACCCTCTCCCTGGCCAGCCCCATTCCTGATTGCTCTGCCCACCCCAATAGGGGGCTGGGCCAGCCAGCCAACTTCCTGCTGCCCCTCCCCCCAACTGGGCCCACCCCCGATGGACCCCCACCAGCCCGATAAGTCTTGCAGCCCCTCTCCCCCAGTCGGCCCTGCCCGATTGCTGCCCCCTACCCCAATAGGGGGTGGAGCTGGCCGGCCAACTTCCTGCAGCCCCTTCCGCAGCTGGCTCCGCACCTGATGGGCCCCCCACTCCGTTCAGGGGCAGGGCCAGCCGGCCAACTACCTATGGCCCCTGGCCACTGGCCCCTGATCAGCCTCCCCACCCCATTCAGGGGCGGAGCCAGCTGGCCCACCGCCCACAGCCCCTCCTCATGGCCGTCCCCACCCCTGATCAGACCCCATCACCCCAACCAGCCTGCAGTCCCTCCTCCATCCAGCTTCGCCCCCAATCGCACCCCCTACACACAGCAATCAGGAATAGGGCTGGCCAGCCAACTTCCCACAGCCCCTCCCCCAGCCGCTGACCCTGATTGGCCCCCCCACCCCATTCATGGGCAGGGCCGGCTGGCCCAATGCCCACAGCCCCTTCCCATGGCTGGCCCCGCCCAAATCAACCCCCCCACCCCCAATGGGGGTGGGGCCCGCCAGCCAATCGCCTGCAGCCCCTCACTCCAGTTGGTCGGGTCCTGATCGGGCCGCAGTTGGGGCAGGCCAGCCGGCCAACCTCCTGCCATCTCCTCCTCCAGACAGGCCCAGCCCTGATCTGCCAATTGGGACTGGGTCAGCCAGAACCCACCATGCACAAATTCTTGTACTGGGCCTCTAGTATATACATAAAAGGCAAATACGCTAAGTGTCCTTCTGCATGCCTGACCGGTCGCTATGACATGCACTGATCACCAGGGGGCAGACGCTCCACACAGGAGCTGTTGTGATGCACACTGGCAATTTACAGAGAAACGGCAGCACGGACCTGGCGCCAACAAAGCAACACTAGGCTTCCCCCAAATGGGACAAAGGCCCCGCCACCACCCTGGAGCGACAGCCCACCACATCACAGCCAACGCTGCCGAGACCCCATGGCCAGCCTGCAAATGGTCGCTGTGGGTGCCAGGTAATGATGTCACGTAGCATTGCCCAGCTTCCTCTCCCTAGCAACTAGACTCCTTGCAGTTTCTTCAGCCCAGGAACACAACTTGCTTTATAGCCAGATGAAAACATTTACACTTTAACCAAATGTCTGTGAGGTGTTTTCCCGTGCCTCATCTCATTTGATCCTCACAGAAGTCCTGGAGTAGGTAGATAGGAGACTCAGTGGAATCCTATTTTCTTTTCATTAGCCAGAAAACAGAGATTTAGAAAGCTTAGAATCTTGATCCAACTGAAAAGAAGAAAGAAATGGTGGACTTGAAAATGACTTCAGGTTTTCTCACTGAATATAGTCAAACACTGCTGCAGTTAAGTTTTTTACCCTGCGTGATCTACAATAATAATCTGCTTTGTGTTGATATTTACTGCTGTGCTGCTGACAATTACTGAAAGAGAAGTTGGGGTGCTTCACTGGGCTGGAAAAAATTTAGCTATATCAGAAAGCAGGTCTAATTACGCAAGTTTATGCTATCCTATCTAATAATAGACAAACATAGTAATTGACCATACCTTCGCTATGTCTCCCATTGGCTAATCAGCACGATATGCAAATTAACCGCCAACAAAGATGGCGGCTAATTTGCATAATGCAGGCAGGACAGGCCAGCGCGAGCTGCCATCCGGGCCTCCATGGGCTGACTAAGCCCCGCCGCCAGCTGGGACACCCGTGTGCGGCCCTGGGCAGCGGGACCTTGTGGACGTGATCATGATCGTGATCGTAAACCGGGCTGCAGGCAAGGCAGCACCCTGAGACCCAGGAGCCGCCTTGCCTGAGGTCCGTGATCGTGATCGGAAAGCCGGGCCACAGGCAAGGCGGCACCCCGGGACCTAGGAGCTGCCCTGCCTGTAGCCCGTGATCGTGATCGGAAAGCCAGGCCACAGGCAAGGTGGTCCCCTGGAACCCAGGAGCCCGTCGGCGTGGTCTGAAAGCGAAGCAGCGATCAAGCTATGAGGGGGAGGGTGGGGACCGGAGATTGAAGACTCCCGCCGGAGCGAGGAGCAAAGACTGAAGGCTCCAGCCACAGCGAAACTGTGTCCAGAGCGAAGATGGAAGTCGGTGGCCAGAGTGAAGATCTGGGTCCCGGGGGCCAGAGGAAAACTGGTGCTGGCAGCCAGGGGAAAGAAGGCCTATTGCATTAATCTTCATGCAACGGGCCTCTAGTATCCTATCTAATAAGAGAGAAACATGGTAATTAGCCGTACCTTCACTACCCTTCCCATTGGCTAATCAGGGCGATATGCAAATTAACTGTCAGCCAAGATGGCGGCCGGCAGCCAGGCAACTTGAAGAGAACATGAGGCTTGCTTGCTTCAGTGATGGAGGACTCCAACGTTCCCCGCCTGCCGCTGCCGGCCTCTGAGCTTGCAGTTTGAAACATAGTTACAAATATAGAAGCTAAACAAAACCCCAGAAACCTGCTTTCAGCCAGCCGGGATCTCAGAGCTGGAATTGAAACAGTGTTTCAATTATAGAACCCAAACAAACCAGATACCTGCTTTCAGCAGCAGAGGCCAAAGAACTGGAGTCAAGCGTCAGAGCTAAAGCTGGCCCAGAATTAAAAAAAAAGAAAAAAAGGAGCAGTTGGGAGCTTCAGTCACCCGCCAGCCTGAAAACAGCCCTCAGCCCCTCATCCAGACTGGCCAGGCACCCCAGTGGGGACCCCCACCCTGATCCAGGACACCCTTCAGGGCAAACCAGCCGGCCCCCAACCGTGCACCAGGGCTCTATCCTATATAGTCAAAGGTTAATATGCCTCCCGGCACCGGGATCAGCGGAGCCATGAGGCCTCCTGGCACCGGGATCAGCGTGACAGGGGGCAGCGCCCAAACCCCCTGATTGGCCCTGCTCTGTGCGTGACAGGCGGTGGCGCCGCAACCTCCCCATGGGCCCTACCCTGAGTGTGACTGAGTGTGGCATCGCAACCTCCCAATCCGCCCTGCTCTGTGCATGACAGGGGGCGGCACACCAACTCCCCAATTGACCCTGCTCTGAGCCCGACCAGGGGCTGCACCTAGGGATTGGGCCTGCCCTCTGCCACCTGGGAGCAGGCCTAAGCCAGCAGGTCATTATCTCCCGAGGGGTCCCAGACTGCGAGAGGGCACAGGCCGGGCTGAGGGATCCCCTCTCCCCGCCGAGTGCACAAATTTTTGTGCACCGGGCCTCTAGTATATATATAAAAGGCCAAGTTGATTTGTGCATGAGTGATACATATAGAGCTCTTGCTGGTGCCAATTGCACACGTATGTTTCCATCTGTCATTCTTGAGTGTAAATTTGGTTAACATTTCTTTTATAGAGAAAGGTCAAATAGTGATATTAAAGTACTTCTTCTAATTAATTTTCTTTCAATGTGCACCAATTCATGCACCAGGTCACTAGTTTGAAATAAGACCCATTGGGGTGGGTGTGTGCCTGTCCCAGCCATATTCAGCTGTGCAGGTGTAGTTACTGAGCTTTGACCAGTACCTGCACTGAGGAACATACTATTTATAATCACTGTTAAGGGTGATCTCACCCACAATGCTGGCTTTAGATAGAGCTCTAAATTGGTATCTCCAGCACCGATTGCATCTCTGAACTTTGCACTTACATATTCCCCTGCCCATGTGACATCTTCTCTCTTTTTGTCTAACAGACATCTTAAATTTAGGATTCCTAAAACTGATTTCCTAATCACTATTAAGGACCTATTCTTTATATCATCTTCTTCATATTAATAGCAACACCATCTTTTTGGCTGCTTAGGCCAAAACCTTTGCAATTACTTTAGACTCTTCTCTCTCTCTTACACTCAATCTCCCATCTGCTTGAAAATGTCAACCAATAAAAAAAAAAGTTTAATCTATAAAAAAGAATTAAAAAAAGCTTTTATTTGAGCAAAGGACTGCAATCTGAGAGACACAGATTCATTAAGTAGCACCCCAAACTGTGCTCTGGAAAGAATAGGAAAGGCAGGTTTTATATAAAGGTAAAAAACCACAGATTGAAACTTTTGCTATTGGCTACTTAATATGGTGTGATGGCTAGTTCAAAAGGGAATGGCCAGATCTGGGTGATGAAACTCTGAGGTAAGCACTGATATGGGAATGGGGGGAGAGGGGATGCAGAATGGGGGAGGGGCAGGTTCCAGGATATGTACTTCTATGATAAGCATCAGAGTCCAAACTTTATCTGGTGTGGACATATATAAGTCTGACTTCCCCAGTATCCTCCTAACTCCATTCTAGGGCCCCGTGATATTAGTACTCTGTTTTAGATGTTTCAGTTCATAAAACCTTCCCAAGGCTTCCTTTTTCATCCAGATTAGAGCTAAAATCCTTACACAAAGAGGACACTCAAGTGGCCTATAAACATATGAATAATCATGAGAAAAGTACAAATTAAAACCACAATGAGATAAGGCTCCACACCCCGAGAATGGCTGAAATTGAAAGGACTATCCATGTATTAGCCAGGATGTGGAGCAAATAATACATCCAAACCTTGCTAGTTGGTGTGTAACTCAGGAGAACTACTTTGAAAAACTGTTTGGCAACAGATACATTGAAACTACATAGAAGTTTATCCATATCATTCCTGGGTATATGCTCAACAGAAACAAAGACATATACAATAATATTTATAGGAACTATACTCATAATAACCACAAACTAGAAATAACTCAAATGTCCATCAATAATGGAATAGGTCAGAAAGTTGTGGCACATTAAAAATGTAATACTTGAGCACGGCCAGTGTAGCTCAGTAGTTGAGCACTGACCCATGAACCAAGAGGTCACTGGTTTGATTCCTGGTCAGGGCACATGCCCAGGGTTCAGGCTCAATCCCAAGTAGGGGCGTGCAGGAGGCAGCTAATCAATGTTGCTCTTTCCATCAATGTTTCTATATCTCTATCTCCCTCCCTTCCTCTGTCTCTCTCTCTCTCTCTCTCTAAAAAAAAAAAAAAAAAAAAAAAAAATCAACATTAAAAAAATGAAATACTTGAAAGCAATGACAATGAAAAAGAACAGATTAATGAAGCATGCAACAGATGAATGGATCTCAGGGACATACCGTTGTATGAAAGAAGCCAGACACAAAGAGCACATACCATATGTTGGCACTTACATGAGCTAAAAAATAGGTAAAGCTAGTGGTTACTTTGTGAGGAAGGCATATTGACTAGGAGGGGGGTTGCAGGGACTTTCTAAGAGGTATTGGAAATGTTTTATATCTTAATCTGAACAATGGTTACACAAGTATATGCATATTTAAAACATCATGAAGCTGTGTATTAGAATTTGTGCATTTTATGTAAGTTATGTCTCAATAAAAAGGTTAAAAAAAACTATAAATATTAGTTAGGCACCTACCATGCATAAGTAATTGTGGGGCCCGAAGAAATAATAAACAAATAAAATATGGGCCTTGTTCTTGTGTGAATTTAACTCCCATTGGGAAGATATAAATTAATCAATGACATCAAGAAATTATAAACTGTGATGAACGATATGAAGAAAAAGACCCCAGTGCTGTGAGATGTATAACAGAGGAACTGACCAGGTCTGGACAAGTGACATTTTTAGCAGAGGTAAAGTGAGGAGAACAGAGACTGCTCCAGGAAGCGGGAAACAAGTGCTCAGAACTTGGAGCCAAAGGTAGCAAGTGCATTTAACTGGATGGAGCTAGTGACCAGATCACATAGGTACTTGGTGGCAAAAGCCTTTGGCCGTTAGTTAAAAAGCAATGGAAGCTATTGAATGGCTTTAAGGGGAGAGCTGCCATTATCAAATTTATATTTAGAAAAGACCTCACTGATAGCTATGTGGATTTGAGAGAGGAAAAGTAGGTAAGAGAGTACTCCATTAAGGGAGAACTGTAATTGCCCAGTCTAGAGTTAGCCTACCTCAGAGAGAAGGTAGGAAGAACAGTAAGGGAAAGACATTAGAACTGCAGATTTGATGCCTCCTTACAACTAATAGAAGTAAGTCTATCTTCAAGTTAGCATGTGAGAAATAACAGTAATACAGGGTGCTTCCAGGTAAAGGGGCCAAGGGCCTGGAGGACAGAGAAGGAGGGAGACTTTTCACTGTAAACCCTTTTATACCTTGCGATTTTTAGTCATGTGCATATTCTACTTACTTCAAATATAATTAAAACATAAAATTAGTATCAGTCAACTGGAGGTTTCCTTATATTGCTAATAAGTCTCAAAGGCATAGAAGTAAAAAGACATTGTAATAAGCCCCTTGGATGCCATGTATAATAGTAAGACCACTGTGTTCTGCTCACAGCTCACATTCACCATGGATGAAACATGACTTCACTTACAGAATCACCAGAGAAAAAGCTACTTAAAATGTAAATAATTTAAAATCTAAAAGATACATGTGCATCATTTAAATTACAAAGATTACTAGGTTGAAAAGATCTTCTAATATCCTGGATTTTTATTTCATTATATCTAGTCTATGTGAATTTGCAGGCAAAATTTAAAAAAGAAAAAGAAAAAAAGAAAGCACTATTCATGAAAACCAAGACAAAAATCAAAGTTGGTGACTTGGCACAAAGGACTATATTATAAAAACAATCCCGGTAATCTTATAATATCCTCATGTTTTAGATCAGTGAAATCCAGATTTGCAGCTGTCCCACAAACTGAAAGCCTATAAATTTTTAGAAAATGAGTCAATCCTGAGATTAAAGTTTCAATTTATAACACTTCTGTGTTTTAGTTACAAAGTCATAAATAAATCTAGCATGACAGAGAAGGTAAATATTTTCTCAGTTGTTTATGTAGCCAAAGAGGAAAGGAATTTAACATGCAATTAACCACTTAGGTTTTTTGGAGATATGCACCATATGGCAGTTCTTTTTAAGAGAAAGAAAAAATATTGTTTTGTTTAATCTAACATCTGCTTAGCAACATCAAATTAGTGCAACCTGGGCAGCACCTTTACCTCACAAGGAGAGTCCTTACATTCCTGTGAGAGCCGGGGCTTAAAAATAGGAGGAAATGCAACTTCTTTCCCAGGAAGAAAATAAAAACAAAACAAATTAACCAAATAGAAGGGATGAGGATGGTAAATAAATAATTTAAATTCAATTATCTAGAGACAGAATGATGAATTTTTAACAATGCTGGCAGCCTAGTTCTATTACTTAATAGTTTATATATATATATATATATATATATATATATATATTAAAAAAAGAGACCTTTATGCCATTCTTTAAACCAGCATCTGACCAATTGTGAGGTAAGAATAGCAAAGGTCCAAAGCAAATTTCAGATATATATATATATATGTTAGAGGCCTGATGCACTAAATCGTGCAAGGGGCTCAGCCTTCACAACCCTGGCTTCGCTGGGAAGGTCGTTCGGCTGTCTGGTCTTAATTAGCATATTACTCTTTTATTATTATAAATATATACTCACATGTAACCACAGTTTATCTCACCAGCCTTTAAAAATAACTAATCGAAAAAAATCTGATTGGCATTTTAATCTTTAATCTTGATGGTTGAAATCATTTTATAGATGAACTAGGGGCCCAGCGTGCAAAATCACTTGAGACACAGGACCCAGAGTCCTGCAGCTTGGTGGGACCCAGAAAGAGTCCTGTGGTCACCACCGCTGTGGAAAACGGGACCCAGAAAGAGTCCCACAGCTGCCGCCACCACTGCGGGAGGTGGGATCTGGAAAGAGTTCCACAGGCGCAGGAGGCGGGACCCAGAAACCCATCCACGCCTCCAGTCAAATCCTCCAGAGTCAAGTTCCCACCCACCCATGCATGCCTCACCATGCACACAGCCCCGCCCACTCCACGCACACAGCCTCCTGCTGATCTGTCATTATGGTGTGACTACCACAGACTTTTTATATAATAGATATTTCTTAGCTTAGTTTTCTACTAATTATTCTAAAATTAAAGCTTTAAAAAAAAAGATGCTATATGAGGTCAATAAGCTATGATACAATTTTCTATTAATAAGTGAACTAAAAATTGTAAAATCTCCAATGAAAAGCTTTGAAATATATAGGGTATCCCCCCAAAAATGTATACATACTATAACAGCTGATAGCTCAATTTTGAAAATGAAATGTATTTTAAAAAACACTGCCTTATAATTATTAAAAGTGTGTGTATACATTTTTTGGGATACCCTATATACATTTAAAATTTAAAAATGGATATGATATTTAATATTTAATCTGCTTGAATGCACCATTGTCAGATCTACATGGATTCACATATACATATGCACTCACATATGTATTTGGAAGAAAAAAGTTCTTAAAAGTTGACTATCAAGCTCTGGCTGGTTTGGCTCATTGGATAGAGCGTCGCCCTGTGGACTCAAGGGTCCCGGGTTCGGTTCTGGTCAGGGGCATGTACCTTGGTTACGGGCACATCCCCAGTGGGGGGTGTGCAGGAGGCAGCTGATCGATGTTTCTCTCTCATCGATGTTTCTAACTCCCTATCTCTCTCCTCTCCCTTCCTCTCTGTAAAAAATCAATAAAATATATTTTTTTAAAAAAAGTTGACTATCAAGTAAACAGGAAAGAAAATAAACTCTAGTAGTAATAAATCAAAATCATAACACTCAAACTATATGTAGCAATGTATTTTCTTATGGTGGGCGTTTTTATTTTTCTTCTTTTTAAGACTATTAAAAAAAACAAAAATCCATACAGTAAAGTAAACATGGTAAAAGTGCTCTCAAAAAATCTGTCTGCAATCTTTCATTATAGACTTCACCTCCCTACTCCTACTCTGCTACATGGTTAGAGGTCTGTTTGAAAGTTAATCTGGGATGAGCACACTATAAAAACAATTAGGTTTACCACTGGTTGCTCTCCATCTCCCAAATGGTAAATTAGTGGTTACTTTCCTTTGCACATATAATCATGACAACAGCAATGTCAGCTTAAGGATCTGCTCTAAATACTGAGCAATTTCAACATAAGAAGCTCTCAAATAACACATAAGTTGTATGCTAAAAGTTCACTTATTAGTCTATTATTTTGGAACTCAGAACATACATCCAAAATAAATGTTGTATAAGTGATATTCCAAGCTACCATAAGTCAAGATAACCCTAAAATAACAGAAGCGAACAGACCATTATACAGTTGTAATTGTAGTAGTAGAAACAGAAGAGGCAATAATATGCTTAAAATTTTGTTTTCTGCTTTCACCCGAGAAAAGTTGTTCCAATTAGATCTTCTCCAACCACAGTGGCTGATTCAGCGTATGCCCACTGCTTAAATATTCGTATGGGTTGTCTCTTAGATTCTTACCCAGCCAATTCTCCCTGTTTAATGTTGTCCATTAACTATGGAAGTCTCTCTCTAGGCTCCAAATCCACATAGCTCCAGCTTTGATCTGTTACCTGGGTTATCAACCACTGTTCCAACAGCTGCTCACAGGCATCTCCACTTGGATAGTCTAGTGTCACCTCAAAATAAACACATCAATTTTTGCACCCCTCACCCCATAAAGCAGCTACCCCTCCTGTATTTCACAGAATGCCTTCTACATCCCTATTCAAACCCTGGGTGTCACACCCACTCCTTCTCCTTTAGCACCATCTCCCAACCTATCAGGCACCAAATACTGAGGTCTGGCTAATCGCCTACTGGAGCCTCTGAGCCACTCTCCATTCTACCTAGCCATCTTTTTTTTCCCTCTTGCTTAACCTCCCACTGTCTCTAGCCACTGCTATGCCTCCATGAATAGACTCCCTCTGGAAATTAAAAACTGGGGTCCCAACATATCCTTGTATTAGCTGTATTATGCATCAGAATATCCCAATCTTATGCTTAGTTCATTTGCTCACAACTCAAAACAATTTGAGGGGGCTCATGGAATATTTTACTTAATAATGAAATGTTTCACAGACAGTTGGACGTAATGATAATTATGTATACACCCCTTCCTCCACCACACAAGTCATTTCTAATACAGACTCTATGAGGGTCAGGAATTTTTCTGTTCTATTCACTACTATATCCCCATCTATAATACACAGCGCATAGCATGCACTTAATAAAAATACCTATTATAAACATAATATATAAATTATTAAAAATAACTTAAGTATTATCAGAATATAAATAATTGAATTAATATATACAAATATATAAATTGGAATTTGGATATAGTTTTCTTTATGCTAAATAACAAACCAAAGCCTGTTTGCTCTTTGCTATGTGACTAAATTTAGGACAATTTTCAGCCGTTTGTTCTAGAGACAGAAAGTTATACTTAATGTAATCATTATACATGTAATCATTTCTGTATAATTAGAGGTAATAGAAATAGGTCTGAATAGAAATCAGTCTCCAGTAGCAGCAGCCTTTTTGATCCTCACCCAAGGATATGGTTGTTTGTTTGTTTTCTTTAATTGATTTTAGACAGAGGAAGGGAAAGAGAGAGAGAAACATCAATATGAGAGATCTGAGAGAGAAACATGGCTCAGTTGCCTCCTGCATGTGCTCAGGCTGGGGACTGAACCTTCAACCCAGTTATGTGCCGTCACTGGGAATTGAACCCACATCCTTCTGGTGTATAGGATGACACTCCAACCAACTGAGCCACTCGACCAGGACAAAGAGCCTTTTTGAAATGATGCCCCTTGAAGCCAGTGAGGTATATTCCCCAATAAGCCTCTATACACTGCGCACATATCATATAAAACCCTATCCCTATGCTAAAAGTTCACTTATTAGTCTATTATTTGGGAACTATCCCCTCCCGCTCCCCCCGATCCCAGGTAAACTAGAATAATAGGTGTGCCACTTTTAATCAGTATAACACTGTGTCACTATGAGTTTGTTGCTGGATACAAAAGTGAAACACAAATATGGAGTGGACACTATTCACATGAAACATGTCTTCCTTTCACATTCTTTGTTGGTGTTTGTTCTAATAAGACTAATGACCAGAGACATCAACACATCATTCAATACCAGAAATTGCTTTCCTAAAAATAACTCTTTTATTTTAGTTTTAAAAACTTTTATACTATTAAGACAGTACATTTTAAATTATATATGGACAAGAAGACAAAATAGCTATCACAATGATGTTAAAGCAGGAGTAGGGAACCTTTGTTTTGCCAAGAGACATTTGGATATTTATAACATCATTCCTAGGCCATACAAAATTATCAACTTAAAAATCAGCCTGCAATATTTGGTCAAACATTTAATTAACTCACCCCTAATGCCTTGGTAGGGACAGACCAAATGACTTCATGGGCCTGATAGGGCCCGAGGGCCAGATGTTCCCCATCCCTGATGTAAAATAATTAAGTAAAGACTTCCATGTGCTCAGGACTTCCTTATTATATGCACATTCCTGTTTTCAATTTGAGGTGGGTAAAGGACAAACAAAGGTCTTATAGGCATCAAGACTTACTCAAAGAACAGACGTGTGAGACACACAGCTCTAACACCAATATTCACAAGTCTACAAAATGACTTTAAAACACTGAAATACAACAGCATCATTAACCAATCTTAAAAACTGTAGTCTACCAGCAGAGTAGTTGTTCATGTTTTGAGCTTTAAAAATACTTATTAGGACAGAATTTGAGGATCATAAGGCCAGAGAAATGTTTCATTCCAAACTTTCTTAGATATACATGATTGTTTCTCAACAGGTTCAGAGGTGAGTCACAATGTAAAAATTATAAATCTGGAGTACTATAAAAATAAAAATACAGCTGGCCAGAGTGGCTCAGCAGTTGAGCAACAAGCTATGAGCCAGGAAGTCATGGTTCAATTCCCAGTCATGGCACATACCTGGGTTGTGGGCTTAATGCCCAGTGGGGAGTGTGCAAGAGGCAGCCAATAAATAATACTCTCTCATCATTTGTATTTCTATCCTTTTCCCCTCTCCCTTCCTCTCTGAAATAAATAAAAATATATTTTAAAGATATACAGCATTTTCTACTCTCTGAATTAAAAATGAGGGAATGAACAATCATTTAGAAATAATCTGAGAATATTCATTATACGCTAAACAGAAGTGGTAACAATGGAAGACTAGCCTGTTGGCATATTGCAAAATCACCCTCTATTTACAACTGAGCAGGAGCTTTTGGATTTCTAGCATCAAACTACTGTTAGATGAAATAGCAAATAAAAGTAGATATTAAACTTGTCTATACAATATATTATACAGAGTGACCTAGGAGTCACAAAATATTAATAAATTGCTGACATAATAATGCTATTCATTTAAAAATAAGCATCCATTATTTTATATAGAATATTGATAGAGATGCCCCCATTCAACAGTAATATAATCTACACTAATCTACACTAATAAAAGAGAAAAATGGTAATTGGCGTACGACGATACCCTTTTCATTGGCTAATCAGGGCTATATGCAAATTAACTGTCAACTATGATTGGCAGTTAACTGCCAACAAGATGGCGGCTAATTTGCATATGTAGGCACAATGCAGGGAGGCGAAAGGGAAAGCAGGAAGAAGCCCCCTGCCACTGACAGTGATCGGAAACCCAGGGGGGAGCTAAGAGCTGGGGGGCAGGGCAAAGGCGGCCCTGGGGCCATGATCGGAGAATCAGGCACCTTTTCCGCCCTGGCCAGTGATAGCAGGAAGTAGGGGTGGAGCCAGCGATGGGAGCTGGACACGGTCGAAGCTGGCAGTCCCGGGAGCTAGGGGTCCCTTGCCTGGGCCTAAAGCGGAGCCCACGATCACAGGGCCGCTGCAGCTGCGGGTCCCCGCTGCCTGGGCCGGATGCCTAGGCGAGAGGCGTTAGGCCTGGGCAGGGGCGGAGCCTGCAACCGCGGGGAGCTGGGGGTCCCCTGCCCAGGCCTGACACCTCTGCCAGAGGCCTCAGGCCTGGTCAAGGGGCCGATCCGGTGATTGGTGATCGGAGGGTGATGAGGCCTGGGCAGGGGGCGGAGCCGGGGATTGGGGGGATATGATGGTCCCCTTGCCCAGGCCTGAAGACTGGGTCAGAGGCGTCAGGCTTGGGCGGGGGGTGGAGCAAGCGATCAGAGGGAGATGGGGGTCCCCTGCCCAGGCATGATTCCTGGGCCAGAGGCCTCAGGCCTGGGCGGGGGCCAGAGCCAGTGATCGGGGGGAGATGGGGGTCCCCTGTCCAAGCCTGACACCTCTGGCGGAGGCGTCAGGCCTGGGCAAGGGGCCGATCAGGTGATCAGAGGGTGATGGGGGTCTATGCCTCTGGCCGAGGCATCAGGCCTGGGCAAGGGGCAGAACCAGCAATCGGAGGGGTCTGGGGGTCCCTGCCCAGGCCTGATGCCTGGGCCAGAGGCATCAGGCCTGGGCTGGGGGCAGAACCAGTGATGGGGGGAAATAAGGGTCCCCTGCCCAGGCCTGACGCCTCTGTCAGAGGCGTCAGGCCTGGGCAAGGGGCCGATCCTGCGATTGGAGGGTGATGGGGGTCAACGCCTGAGGGCTCCCAGTATGTGAGAGGGGGCAGGCTGGGCTGAGGGACACTACACACACACACACACACACACACACACACACAGTGCACGAATTTTGTGCACCGCCCCCTAGTTACAGAATAATATACTTGCAGAGTATTCCAAAATATGCCCTATTGATGAAGACTCCCAAAGTTATTAAGTTTGGGAACAGAGCACTAGAAATTCATGTTCACTAGCACATTGCAGATTTTGAGAAGTCCTGCAGTAAAAAACCCACTTAACATAATTTAAACCAGTGTTTCTCAAACATAATTAACAGGGCACTTTATTCCCAAGATGAGTTATTAACACACTTAAAGAAATGCTAATACATACACGTATGTAATCACCATCTCTAAAAGTTTAGAGCACATTCCGTCCATATAATATGTACAGATTCTATAAACATTCTGAATCCTTTGTAGGTTGCTGTTTAAGTTATAATTTCCTTTTCTAACTGTTTAATTTGAGGGGAAAAAGTGATTCACTTGAGAGAGCAATTTCTGGAGATAAGTTTATAGGAGGAAAACTGTCACTCTTTTGGTCTGTATGGGAAGAGACACTAGTCACACTCTATTCAATACTCTTGTTAAAAACCTTGCAGTCATTTTGATCCTTACTTCTCACTCATTACCCCAGTCCACTACCTGGCCTTACTGACTGTACCTTTCTACACTGTTCTCCAGCCCATTTCAATCTTTCCTTCCCCAATGCCACTGTTCTAGTTGAAGACACCATTAGTGTTTGCCAGGGAAATTAAGTAACTTTCCAAGTGGTTTCCCTAAATCCATTATTTATCCCATACATTGCAACCAAAATAGCCTATTAACATTTAGGAATGTTTTCTACATACCAAGAATACATCTATACTAATACAGCAAAAAGAATGGCAAAATTATCAAGAAATAAAATATTTCTAAGACATGTGTGATCCTATTCCTTATTCCCAGAGGTAAGCACTATCTGAATTTTATGAGTATTCTCTCCCCTCCTCCACCCCCACTCCACCCTCCCCTCCTTTCCCCTTTCTTCTCCTTTCCTCCTTTCTTTCTTTGTTAATTTTCACATGGGGATATTTTTTCCATTCATTTTTAGAGAATGGAAAGGAGGGAAGGAGGGAAGGAGAGGGATAGGGACAGAGGGAGAGAGAGAAATATCAATGTGAGAGAAACACATTGATTGATTGCCTCCCACATGTGCCCCAACTGGGGCTGGGGATGGAACCTGCAACCCAGTTACATGCCCTTGACTGGAAATGGGATCCACCACCTTTGGGTGCACGGGGCGAGGCTCTAACCACTGAGCTCACTGTCCAGGGCTTTCCATACTATTTTCCATAGTGGCTGCACTAATTTACAACCCTACTAACAATGTCTGAGGGTTCCTTTTCCTCCACATCCTCACCAGCACTTATTTTTTGATTTATTAATGAGTCATTCTGACATGTGTGAGGTGATATTTCATTGTGGTTTTAATGTGCATTTCCCTGATGACTAGTGATGCTGAGCACTTTTTTATATGTCTGATGGTCATCTGTATATCCTCTTTAGCGAAATGTCTATTCAGGTCCTCTGCCCATTTTTAACTGGATTATTTGTTGTTGTTTTCTTGTGTATGAATTCCTTGTATATTTTGGATACTATCTCCTCATCAGATGTATTGCTTGCAAATGTCTTGTCCCATTTAGTAGACTGTCTTTTCATTTTGTTGGTTTTTTGCTGTGCAAACACTTATTAGTTTGACACAGTCCCATTTGTTTATTTTCACTTTTGTTGCCCTTGCCCAAGAAGACATATCAAAAGATATCGCCAAGAACAATGTTAAAGTGTTTACTGCTTTTTTCTTCTAAGAGTTTTATGGTTTCAGGTCTCACATTTAAGATTTAATCCATTTTGAGCTTATTTTTGTATATGGTGTAAGAAAGTGATCCAATTTCATTTTTTTTGCATATATCTATTGTTTCCTCAAAAATCACTTATTGAAGAGAATATCTTTGCCCCATTGTATAGCCTTGTCTCCTTTGTCATGCATTAATTGACCACAGAATTTATTTCTGGGCTCTCAATTCTATTCCATTGATCTATATATCTGTTTTTATGCCAGTACCATGCTGTTTTGATTATTATAGCTTTGTAGTATACTCTGAAATCAGGGAGCATGACTGATAGCTTCCACTTCATTCTTATTCAAGATTTTGCTGGCTATTGAAGTTTTTTGTGGTTTCATATATATTTTAGGATTAGTTGTTTTAATTCTGAGAAGAATGTCTTTGATATTTTAATAAGGATTACACTAAATCTGTAGATTGCTTTAGGTAATAAGGACATTTTAACAATTTTAATCCTTCTAATCAAAACAGCAAGGTATATCCTTCCATTTATTTGTATCTTCTTCAATTTATTTTTAAGTGTCTTACAATTTTCACATTACAAGTCTTTCTCACCTTTTCGGTTAAATTTATTCCTAGGTATTGTATGTTTTCTGGGGCAATTATAAATAGAATTATTTTCTTAATTTCTCCTTCTGATTGTTCATTATTGGTATATAGAAACATAATATATTTCTGTAACCTACAACTTTACTGAATTCATTTATTAGTTCTAATAGAGTTTTGGTGGGGTTCTTAGGGTTTTCTATCTATAGTATCATGTCATCTGTAAATAATGAGAGTTGTACTTCTTCCTTTCCAATCTGGATGCCTTTTAATTCTTTTCCTTCTTTGACTGCTATGGCTAGGATTTCTAATACCATGTTGAATAGAAGTGGTGAGAGTGGGCATCATTGTCTCGTTCTGAATCTTAGAGGCAAAGCTTTCAACTCTTCACCATTGAGTATGATATTAGCTGTGGGTTTCCCATATATAACATTAACTTGTTGAGATATGTTACTCCTATACATATTTTGTTGAGATTATTTTTATAAAAGAATGTTGGATTTCGTTAAATGCTTTTTTCTGAATCTATTGAGATGATCATATGGTTTTCCCTTTATTTTGTTAATGTGGTATATCGCATTATTGATTTATAAATGTTGAACCATCCTTGTATCCCTGGGATGAATTCCACCACATTATGGTGTATAATCCATTTAATGTATTGTTAAATCTGATTTGTTAATATTTGGTTGAGAATTTTTGTATTTATGTTCATCAAGGATATTGGCCTGTAAATTTTTTTTTAATTTTTGTCATTTCTTTGTCTGGCTTTGGTATCAAGGTAACACTGACTTTGTATAATGAGTTCATAAGGGTTTCTTCCTTTTCAATAGTTTGATATAGTTTAAGAAAAGGCATTAGTTCTTTTTTGAATGTTTGGTAGAATTCACCTGAGAAGTTACCTAGTTCTGGATTTTAATTTGTTGGAAGTTTCTGATTACCGCTTCAATTTTATTACTAGTAATCAGTCTGTTTAGATTTTCTATTCCTAACCAGTTCAGTCTTGGAAGGTTATATACTTCTAGAAATTTATATATTTCTTCTAGACTGTCAAATTTGTACCTCTATGGAATCAGTTTTAACTCCCTTATTTATGATTGCCTTTGCATGTACCTGGGTTGCAGGCTTGATAGCTAGCCCTAGCTGGGGCAAGTGTGGGAGACAGCCAATCAATGTGTCTCTTTCACATCAATGTTTCTCTCTCTCTGTCTCTCCCTCTCCCTTCTACTCTCTGTAAAAATCAATGGAGAAATATCCTTGGGCGAGGGTTAACAACAAAAAAAGTTTAAAAAAATTAAAAAAATATGTATGGCTGGAGACATTAAGCCAAGCAATTTCTAGCATTTGCCCCATGTGAAACTTTGATATAAATATAAGGATTCCAAGTTATAGGAGGGGGAAGGTGATCACAAACCTATGAACTACTGATGGATACACTAGCAGAACCACTCAACGGGACACAAAAGGATCAAAATGCTAGACTCACAGTGTTTGGAACGTATGGTAAGCCATAAAATTTCTCCTGTGTTTCCTTGAGAATGTCTGTGGTTGACCGCCTCAGGGGATGCTTCCCATGGTAAATTTGATCCAAAATGGCATAAAAGACCTAGACAGATGAAAACATTTATTTAGTTTGGGTAGCCCTTCTTATACCTAAGATGTGTTTGACCAAAGATGTTATATGCATTCCAGAAAAATAATTTTAAATCACAGTCTAAAACATTCACAAATATAGATGTATATGGCTTGAGATATATTTTGCTCATTATTTAACACTATGTCAATGATGAAAAGGAAAACTCTCAACCTTTCACAATTAAAGATATTAAAGAATTTTGAATCTTATCTGTAAGGTACTCTTTAAAATATAATGTAGCAACTTAAATTTGTGAACTAAAATTTTGCCTTTCTTTGTATTGGCAATAAATATGGTTAGAAATATGAAAAATAAAGTTATGACTGTGACTCCAGAACCTAACAAATACTGTTTGTTTTATTCCTGGAATCCCATATATCTTAAGTGAGAAAAATGAAATGGTCAGAATCCTAGTTTTGTAAGGAGAGGTAAGAGAAGATAAATAGGTGGGGTGAGGTGGAGAAAACAATAACAATCTAGTGTCTGGTGAAGACAGATATTATAAAGAATTCTGGTACAGCTGTTGGAGAATCTGGATCTAGAGCCAAGTCAGTCCCCACATCTGGTGCCAGGAGGTGCAAAAGCAGCAGCTGCTGTGCAGGAACAATTCTGGCTTAAGGAGGTGACCAGAAGAAAGGGATCATTCACCTCAAAATAGAAGATATAGGCCATTGAAACATAATAGGAGAATAAAGCATTAGAAAAAGTTTGAATGTGAAATCTGCTGCTTATAAAGTTCTGAAAACTAAATTTTGCATAAAATCTATAGTAATGATAAATTTTTTTGACTTGACTGTTAGCATTTTTAATAAGTAGAAAATGCTTTATTTTGAAAAAAATTCTGTTATGCAATTATGTTTCTGATATGTATCTTTCTGACTCAAAAACAGAATTTGCAGAGAATGTGCAGCTGTTGATTTGAAAGAAGTGAGGATTAGTTTGGATAAAAGAAAAATTTAAATGACTTGTAGCTTCTGGCTTCATCTAGATATAGAATTATGGTTCTAAATTATAAAGTCAAGTTTAAACATTCCCTAGAAAAATATAGAGATTTTCTAAATATAAATATTGCTTTACTCAAACTGGTAATCTAAACATATAGCTAAATATAGCTCTTTCAATTCTATATTCTATAATAAGTAACAATGCATAAAGATAAACAGGAGCCAAAATTACCCATACAAGTCTTGTCTATATTCTAACTGGATAAATTATTAGGAATTAAAGCTTTTAAACTCTAACCTCAACTGAGGTGTTGATTTTTTTGGTGTGTGTGTGTGTGTGTGTGTGTGTGTGTTTTGCCACAATCCTATAAACAAATAGGAATTCAAGAGTTTCATTGTTTCAATTTTACCTTTCACAAATGAAAGGCATAATCATGGAAGATTTTTTTAAATTATAAAAACAGAGCAAAATAAATTAAATGCATGTATTTCATGCTCATTTGCAGATAAACTAAACAATTCTAAAGTGATGAGCCAATTTGCTCACCAAGGGAATCATGCATGCTTTGGATCAAGATTCTCAGAGCTACAGAAAATTAAGAGCCTATTTGTAAAACAATGCACTGCAAAAAATAAAAAAATTACAATTTTAATACCCCTCTAGAAATCTGAAATAATCCATTTCCTTTCCACCTTTGTTTTTCTCCACTGTACAAAGAGACTATTGTATAATATGAAAACTGATTCCTGCGGCTCCTCTGGTAACAGGTTCTCTCTCTCTGTCTCTCTCTCTCCCCTCCTCCTTCTCCCTTTCCAGCTTTCCCATTCTCTCCCAATCAAGGGGTTATTCTTTCTAGAAGGTGGGAGGAGTGAAAAGTTGGTTTTCCATTTTAAAAGAATATCATTGGAACAACTGTTCAAAATAAGAGCCATGACAAAAGGTTTTAACCTAGGACTTGTACTATAATTATCAGCAAATCAAAAGACTTTTTCAAAGTACTAGTAATTCTAATTTTAAAAAATAATTCAGAAATTCATTTTTAATTATATTGATACTAGAGGCCCGATGCACGAAGATTCATGCAACAATAGGTGTTCCTTCCCCTGGCTGCCGGCACCGGCTTCCCTCTGGCACCTGGGACCCGGCCTTCACTCTGGTCACTGCCTTCCACCTTCGCTCCAGCCACTTGGCCTTTGCTCAGGCCACCGCACTCCTGTAGCTCCCTCCACCCCCCGCACCCCCCCTCATAGCAGGCATCCTGCCTAGCCCAGGTTGCTCTGCGCCTGCACACACGTGCTGCCCAGAGGCCTGGAGCGGCCAGGACGGGGTGGAATGCCTGCGTCGTCGCCATGGCAACGATGCAAGCATCCTGGCCTGGCCGCTGCCATCTTTGTCACAGAGTGATGGTTAATTTGCATATTGTGTCTTTATTAGATAGGATAGATACTAAATAATGTAAATCAAATGCAAATTTACTGTTTTGTCTACAGTAGGTATTTTCTTTACTGAAATATGTATTTTAAGGTACAAAAAAACAAAGCTCATTACTTACTTTTTAGGGACTGAATTTTACAAAACTATAAAACAATTAAGGAGTGGCTACACTTTTAAATAGGTAACTAGATCATTATAAAGTAAATATTTTGAGATGCTTGAGATGAAAGATGAGTGTTTAGGTTATGTTTATATAACTCCCAAGATCTGATGATGAGTAAGAATTCCACAAGCAATCTCAGTAATTACAAATAACTTAAACATCTGGTATCGTATAGACCTGACATCCTATATAATAAAACCCTAACATGCAAATTGACCGAACAGTCGAAGACTGGTCAGGGCAGCTCCTGTGTTGAGCGTTTGCCCCTCAAGAGGGAGGTGACTGGTGGCGGCGATTGGGGGGGGTGGGGCCGTGAGCGGGCAGCGCCAGGCCACCAGCCAAGGCGGGTGACAGCAGGCGGGTCCCTCCTCCCCCGAATGCCCTGTCTGCCGGTCGCCCCACCGATTGGCCCTGATCACTGGCCAGGCCTAGGGACCCTACCCTATATATTGGGAAAAGTCTCTTAGATTTAAAAAGTAAGAGGCAAGGCTACTCTAACACTGAAAAAACAGGATGATGCAGCAATGACATGCATGGACTCTGCTTGCACATTTTGTGGTCAGCTCTGATTCTGACACTTATATGTGACAAAGTGTGACAATGCCAATTACTTAACTTCTCTGTGCTTCAGTTTTTCCACCCATAAGAATGGAAAAATAGTACTACTGCCTTTGTACTATTTTTTATAATCAGGGCAAAAAAAAATGTAGCTGCCCATACAACAGCAAGATGCCTTTCACCTGTATAAAAAGTATGGTCACTGGTGCATGCAGCATCAGACATCACCCGAGAGTACAAGCTGGGCTAAGGGACACCCCCCGCCCCTTTTCCGGTGCATGAATTTCGTGCACTGGGCCTCTAGTCTTTTTATAAAAAAAGATGACTCATAAAGTCTTTTTAGTCTTTATCTGGAAACCTGGAAAGTAGGTTTTGAATGTTATCGAAATAAAGTCATTACTCTTCATTAGACTTCATATCTAAAAACACATTTTTTTAAAGCAAAGTGAATAACAATATATAAATTTGTTGCTAAAATGTATGATTTAGAAGAAATCATGTAACTTTTCCAAGTTTTGATTTTCCAGACTGAATATAGAAAATAACCATATTTAACATCTACTTCATTAAGACAGTGAGGATTGAATTAGTCAATTTGGTTAAGTTCTTTGAACTCAGATGAAAGATGTTTTAGAAGCATAATTATTATAATAAATGTGTAGCACTGGAAATAATTTAAAGTTATATATTTATTTTGAATAATTACTCTGGAAAACTTCAGAACAATTTAAAGAGTTAAGACATGAACAAAGGTACATACATACCTGAAGTTGCATATCAGCTGCAGCACAAACCTTTTTAGATTCACAAAGACGAGACACCATATTTTTGGGCATTGACTTGAAAAACAAAAGAATATATATGTGAGTAAATTGCTTAATAAGGTATTGAACTTTGCTACTTAAGAGGTGGTAAAGTTTAAAAGTTAATACTTTTTCTGCTCCTTTGTAACAATGAATAAAATCCCATTCAAGTGCTCTGTTGACTTGTAAGTGAATAGAATAAATGGTTATAGAAATAAAAGATTAAAATGTCAACAAATAAATTCTAATTCCTAGTGCCAATAAATTCTATTGGAGCTGAACTGATATGCTAACAACTACCCATGATACTGAATTGTATATTCTTTTATTTTCCCACCTGAAAGAACTGCAGAGCTCATGTAGTCAGTGTAATGTACCTGTATGATGCATGCTTCCTCTCTGAGACTAATCAGGCCTAATCCCATAACATCACATCTCTGAGAAATAAACTAGTAATGGAGTTAAAGGAGTACTTTAGGCCATCTTAATATACTTTAAAATCATTTATACTGATATTTATTCAGAAAGGTACTACTTTATAGAATTCTACTTATAATCTACTTTAATCTAAAAGCCCCTCTAAAGAGAAGTCCATTATATAAAAGACCTATGGCAGGTCACCCAGCACTCAAATGATATAAATAAGGCACCAATGAATGATAATGTGAGCTGTAAGGGGAATTAAGCTTTCCCCCTCTCTCTCCCCCACAGAACAGTGGCTGGCACACAGCAGATAATAAAGATGATTATTTAAGAATAATCATTAAAAAATGTCTTCTTAAATAAAAGATTAAGTAGTAAATGACGAAGGCTTGGGTCTCTTCTTGTTTGTAATAAAAGCAAACCAGGCAGAAAAGGCAATTTAAAGAGTTAAGACAGGGACTGAAGGAAGTTGCATAGTGTTAAGTTCTGATACAGGTAAAAGGACTGGGACTTTTTGACACTGGGACACCTACTCTGTATAAAACAAAATTTCCTCAAACAGGATTTTAAAAAGTAAAGAAAGACTTTGTTAAGTCATATACAGTATATCAAAACAGCTTGTATCAAAATGTTCAGGTTTCTTTAAACCTTCCTTTATATTATACCTTAAGTTGACAGGATTCATATTATACTTTAACTTTTCATAAGTAGCATTCTATAAAGTAGTAGCTTCACATACCTTTAATAGCTTCATTTTCATAAAAACATATATGCGGAAAGACAGCATTTTGTCTCATTTCTCCAACAATGAAAACTACTGTGGCCACACAGTGTATTAGGCACAGGGAACAGGAAACGGTGAACTGATGTGGTGCCTGGACCCACAAGATTTACAGGCTTGCATTAGCCACGTAAGTACAGTTTTAAAAAGTTACAAGTGTAATGGGTGCCAAGAAGAGAAAGCAGAATAGGTCAGTATGAATGCCATAATTTAGAAAAGCTTACCAAGAGGAAATAATGCATAAGTGAGATTTGCAAAATGAACAGGTGTTTACTTGACAAGGAAAGGATAGGTGGCAGGGAGAAGGGAGTAATCCTCATAGAAGAAACAGCACATACAAAGAAGAGGGCCAATGACAGGAGGTAAAAGAATGCCATGGGCAGGAAAGCGGGATTCCAGTCAGGCTGGAAGAGGCAGGCAGGAGCCAGGGCCTGAAGTCTGGATGTCCAACCAAGCAGGGACACTGGTTTTACCCTCAGACTCTATCTCTGTGGTAAGCCACTGGGGCGTTTTAAGTAAAGAGGTCACATGGTCAGATGTGTGTTTTAAAAAGATTCCTTTAGCTACAGTGTAGACATTAAATAGGAAGAATGAAGGAGTGGATTAGGACAAACCAGTTCGAGGCTACAGTTTGCAGAAGGGTGAGGGATGGTGCAGAGAGACTGAGGGCAGTAGCTGCAGTGGGAGGAAGGGGAAGGGAGAAGTTTTTAAGGTTGGGAAAAAATTAAGCAGGCTTAAGAAATGCTGATGGTAAGGATCCATAGAGGAGACAAAAACTAGAGATGGAGAAAAGAGACAATAAGAGCATAAGATTCCTGAGAAGGCAGGAAGGGAAACTGATCAGATGTAGGGGAGAGGAGGTTCAGGGCTGGGCATTCCTGCTAAATATGAGCTCTCAGGGAGGTCAAGAAGATTTTGTTGTGAGGGAGTTGAATTCAGAGGGTTATGGAGGTTAGAGAAAGTTGCAGAAAGGACCCATGGAGAGTGATCCACTGAGAAGTGGAGAATCACCATTCTATGGGAGAGCTGATGATTCTCATCTGGCCTGGAGTCAGGCAGAACTGAGTTGCCTCCCTGAAGCACAGATGACAAAGGTGAGGGAGTGGAAGATGGATGAGGAGGAAATTCCTCAGAAGAGGGAGAAGGAGACAATCTGAAGGCCAATGGCAAGGTGCCCTGTGGAAGTGGGGGCAGAGAAATAAGCAGCCAAAGGGCCCTACAGTGGTGGTCAAGCATCTTTGAAAGGTTCACTATTTCTATGCTGAAGATAATGATGTGGAAATGCCAAGTATTGGATCTAAGAGCCAAGCTCAACATACCCCTTTCCATTAGGAAGTAGCTTGTGTATTTAGAGGATAATATCTCAGAGATTCGAACCCATATAGGAAAGACCAACATTAAAGGAACAAATTTAATAGGGCTTAATTCTTTCCTTGTCAGGTTTATAATAAAACAAAAGATGTAAAGAAAAAGAGCTTATAAGAACAATAAAAACTGAAAACAGTTCATAAAAAATTATTGAAAAGGAAATGTGCTACTGCAGTTATTTAAAACTAGGGGCCCAGTGCCTGAATTTGTGCACCTTGAAAGGAACTGTGGGCTGCGAGGCTGTGGTAGGCACAGGGGTGGGTCTCGGCCCATCCTCCGTGCCCAGACCCAGTCCCTCCTGCTGTGGCCCCGGTCCCCTGTCTGCTGGCAGCCCCGCTCCTGCAGCCCCCACTCGCACCCACTGATGGCGCAGAGCGATTGGGGCTGGCGCCAGCAGCGGGTATGAGCGGGACCAGTGCCACGATCACCCCTGAGGAGCAGGGGGAGGTAGAGAAGCCTTCAGGGGCGATCAGGGCTGGCAGCCACTGCTTGTACCTGCTGTTGGTGCTGAGTGATTGGGACCGGCACCGGACACTGGCAGCGGCTACAAGCGGTGGCTCCAGTGCTGGCTGTGGGTGCGAGCGGGGCTGACGCCGGCAGCAGGTGCAAGCACTGGGTGGGACCGTGGTGCGCAGGAGCAAAGAATTTTCAGTAACCATCAGAGGCTCACCCCGATGACAGCGACCGGCGCCCTGCCTTGGTCTGGCAACCCTGCTCACCTGCTCCACCATCCCGCCATGGCTGACACCCACCAAGTTCCATGCAAGACCCCTGGTGATCAGTGCATGTCATAGCGACCGGTTGTTCCGCCATTCGGTCTATTAGCATATTAGCCTTTTATTATATAGGATGTGAATGCTGGGGGAAATGAGTACCATTGCTGGCTAAGGTTACATGGGACCTCTGTATAATTTTTTTGCAACTTCCTGAGAACCTATATTTATTTCAAAATAAAAAGTACCGAAAAGCCTCCCCAAATTATGTATTCAAAGCCTCCTATACCAGTGATGGCGAACCTATGACACTTATGACACCTCTGACACGCGAACTCATTTTTTTGGTTGATTTTTCTTTGTTAAATGGCATGTAAATATATAAAATAAATATCAAAAATATAAGTCTTTGTTTTACTATGGTTGCAAATATCAAAAAATTTCTATATGTGACACGGCACCAGAGTTAAGTTAGGGTTTTTCAAAATGCTGACACGCCGAGCTCAAAAGGTTCGCCATCACTGTCCTATACTGTACTGAACAAAGTATGTATATCAACACTACAAGGAAACATAAGTAGAGGGCAAGTACAATCCTAATAGAATAGTTTATTTATTTATTTATTTTTTAAACCATCACGTGAGCATATGTTTTTATTGATTTGAAGAGAGAGGGAGAGAAACATCGAAAGGTTGCCTCCTGTATGCAACCAGGGTTTGAACCCAAAACGTAGGTATGTGCTTTGACCAGGAACCGAACCAACAACCTTTTGGTGTATGGGATGATGCTCCTACCATATGAGACCCGGCCAGGGCCCTTGTCAAATAGTTTAGAATCATTAACCCATCAAATCACAAATTAAATAATACATTTATTTTAAGTTTGCTGTAAATGGGAAAATAGATATTCTTTTTCTTTTTTAATCAAGTTTGATTTAGTTAACTGGACTTGAGAAATGCATTTCAGACTGAAGACAAAATGGCGGCGGTATAGATGGACCTGTCCTGAGCAGATAGGGTGAACAGCTGAAACCAGTAACATCCAACCCGACTTGGCAGAGGACAATCAGCTGGGAGACAGTTTGCAGCCGGGAAAGGCGGAGGACTCCCAGAGAAAGGTAAAGTCAAGGCTCTGGGAAGATAATCGGTCAGAACTCTGAGCCCTGGAAAGGGGTATGTTGAGGTTCAGAGGGAATCCACAGGGCACGGGCTTGGGCCGCGCCCCGTCCCAAGACGGGCCCAGTGGAAAAAAAGGTACACAGAACTGCTGGTCAGCAGGGGATTCTAGATCTGGGTCCATAGTCAGGAAAGGCTGAAGAGTGCCAGCAGGAGAGGAGGGCGTAGAGGAGCAGCCTCTCTGGCCTCTGTGTCTTGTGCCTTTCTTCATAGAGCCGAGTTCATAGGACCTTTCGGACACAGACACTTACCCGTGGCTGGAGTGTGGAAGAAGGTGCGGGATTGTGGAATCTGGGGAGAGAGGGGGATCCAGGAGTAGTGGAAGCAAGTGTGGGGCTGAGTCATGCCTGAGCCTGGCAGCCATTTTGCTCTGAAGAGATAACCCTCTCCCCTCCAGTATCCAGGCAACTAATACAGCCACACCCAGATCCCACCCTGATTGGTAAAAGGATTAAAAAACAAAAACCTAAATAGTCCCCCAGAGCACAAAGGGGCTGGACTAGAGACTTTCAGTTTCATCAATCGGATCCTGAGCAACACTACAATACAGAAGACTGGGATCTTAAGCCAGCCAAAGGAACACTTCACTTTTTCATTTTTATTTCTCTTTTATTACTTTGTTATCTTTATTTCTTTTTTGTTTTCTTGTTTTTGTTTGTTGCTTTATTTTCTATTTCTTTTCACATTATTTTCCCATCACTCTATTTTATTTGCTATTTTTATACCATTTTGGAAATCAAATTTTTTGTAAATTTATTATTTTTTTCCCTTTCTCTTTCCTCTTATCCACCCATCCCCTTTCTACTTCCTCTATACTGAACTGAGATCCTCCCCATATTCATCCAACTCTTAACCTAATCTTCTATATATAAGCTCAGCATCTACAGATTCTGCCCCGACCCTCTTCGCTGGGGGTCTGGTGTTTGTATTTTTTTTTATTTTTATTTTTTCTTTAATTTTATTATTATTATTATTATTATTATTATTATTATTATTTGTTTGTTAGTTAGTTTGTTTTGTTTGTTTGTTTATGTACTGGTTCTGTGGTGTTTTCCCCATATATATATAATCTCCTTTTCTTCCTTCTTTTTTATCTTTTTCACTCTCTTCGATATCATTTATGCTCTCTTTTCTCGCCCCTAATTCTCTTTTCTCAGGTGGGCACTTATAGTAGGGTTATTGTTGTCATGAGTACATTCGTGCTTTGGTCCCTTTGTGTTGTGTCTTGACGAGGTGAATTTTATCCTGTCTGGGCAGGTGCTAGAGAGTGAGCCTTATAACCAGACACCTGGACAGGAAACTCCATCCACAAATGGGTCAATAACACCCCAGACCCAACTACAGAGACAGGAAGAACGTGGCAGTGAGGGAGAGAGCGTGAGTCAGTGAGGGGCCAAAAGAGGAGTGTGTGGTCATGTGGGATGTGTGTGTGTGTATGTGAGTGAGGCACAGATAGATCCCACAGGGCCTTCGGGTCAGGCTAAACGGGCTCGCCTAACTAGGCAGCCTCTGCTACCATGTAAGCAGTTCCAGGAGGCCAACTCGTCCCCAGAAGCCTAGAATTTTTAAGGGGAGAGCTGCTGTAACTGGGAGCCAGGCCTTACCTCCACCCAGGGTGCCCTCAGATAACACCTGGGACTCTACAGACACCCCTGCCAGGGACCTGCTACTTCGGCTGTGATCCCAAGGTCAATGAGTCTACAGCCACCCTGAGCGCAGGCTCCTGAGAGTTCTGAAGCATGCTCCCCTCTTACCGACCCAACGCCTTAGCCCGGGGCACTGCAACCATGCAAGCAGCAGACATGTGAGCAGCCCAATCTGGTCCAAGGAGCAGCAGCCCCAAAAGCAGCCTGCCCCAGGCCTAAAAGCAAAAACCTCACGTGGCCTGCCCCTCTCCAAGGAGCAGCAGCTGTCAGCTGTGTGAGTGGCCCACTCCCTCGTCTGAGGAGCAGCAACCATGTGAGTAGCCTGCCCCATCTGAGGAGCAGCAGCCCCATGAGCAGCCTGCGCACGATTGAGGAGCAGCAGCCCCACGCAGCCCGTCCCCATCCGAGGAGAAGCAGTTGTGCAGCCCACACCCTCCTCCTGTCTGAGGAGCAGTAGGTGTGCGAGAAACATGCCCCCATCCAAGGAGCAGCAGCTGCATGAGCAGCCTGCCCCCGTACGAGGAGCAGCAATGGTGTGAGCAGCCCATACCAATATGAGGAATAGCATCACCGCAAGCAGCCCGCTCCCATTCAAGGAGCAGTAGCTGCCCAAACAGCCTCCCCAAGTCCGAGGAGCAGCAGCCACACGAAGCCTGCACCTGTCCAATGAACAGCAGCTGGGTGAGCGGCCTGCCCCCATTTGAGGAGCAGCAGACACATGTGCAGCTTGCTCCCACCCGAATAGAAGCAGCCACGCAAGCAGCTCATCCCCTGTCCGAGGAGCAGCAGCCAGGCAAGCAGAGAGCCCCTGTACGAGGAGCAGCAGCCGCACGTGCAGCTCACTCTGTCCCAAGGAGCTGCAGTCGCCCGAGTAGCTCGCCCCTGTCCGAGGAGTAGCAGCCACACGAACAGATAGACCGACCACATATGAGGAGCAGCAGCCCTGAACAACCCACACTGGTCCAAGGAGCAGCAGCCACACACAGTCTGCACCTGAATGATGAGCAGCAGCTGGGTGAGCATCCCGCCCTCATGTAAGGAGCGGCAGCTGCACGTGCAGCTCACTCCCACCCGAGGAGAAGCACCCACATAAGCAGCCTACCCCCCATCTGAGGAGCAACAACTGCACGAGCAGCCCACATCCGTACGAGGAGCAGTAGCCCTGTAAGCAACCTGCCCCTGTCCAAAGAACAGCAGCCTCACAAGCAGCATGCCCCATCTGAGAAACAGCAGCAGCGTGCAGCCAGCCCCGATCCAAGGAACAGCAGCCACGTGAGCAGTAGCCATGTGAACAGCCCACTCCTGTCCAAGGAGCAGCAGCTGCGGTCAGCCCACCCAACCTGAAGAGTAGCAGTCTAGTGATCAGCCCACCCCTTTCCAAGGAACAGCAGCTATGAGAGCAGCCTCACCTACCAACCAGAGGAGACACCACTGCTGCAAACAGCACCCAACAGAGGAGCCGCTGCCAACTGAGAAGCAACGACTACTGTGACCACTTGAGCAACTGCAGCCCAAGGAACCACTGTCACCCAAGCAGCAGCCCCTGCATGACTCGACATCTAGATCAGTGGGTGAGACTAAAAATGGGTAGACAAAGAAACCCCCAAAGGAAAGAAAAGGAGAACTCACCAGAAAAGCAGCTAAGTGAAACAGAGTCATGCAATATGTCAGAAAAAAGAATCCAGAATAAGGGTCCTAGAGTGCGTAAACCAGACGGAGGAAAAAATCAACAACGTATGTAAGAATCAAGAAGAAATGGATGAAAAAATCAACAACTTATGTAAGAACCAAGAAGAAATGACGGGTGATATAGCTGCAATAAAAAACACAATGGAAAGTTTCAAAAGTAGGCTAGGAGAAACGGAGGACCGAATTAGCGAATTAGAAGACAGGGAAGTAAAACAAACCCAAACTGAACTGCAACTGGAAAAAAAAAAATTAAAAGACAAAAGGAGAGCCTAAGGGAGCTATGGGAAAACATGAAATGAAACAACATACGAATAATAGGGGTGCCCGAACAACAGGAAGAGAAACAAGGATTAGAAAACCTATTTGAAGAAATAATGTCAGAAAACGTCCCTGCTGTAGGGAAGAAAAAAGTCACACAAACACAGTGAGTCCCAAACAAAGTGAAACCGAAAAGACCCACACCAGACACATCATAATTATCATGGCAAATGTTCAGGACAGAGAGAATCTTAAAGGCTGCAAGAGAGAGACGGAAAGTTACATACAAGGGATCTCCCATTAGATTATCAAATGATTTCTCAACAGAAACACATCAGGCCAGAAAAGAATGGATGGAAATTTACAAAGTCATGCAAAGCAAGGGACTGAATACAAGAATACTCTATCCAGCAAGGCTACTATACAAAGTTGAAGGGGAAATAAGAAGCTTCACAGACAAAAAAAGGCTAAAGGAGTTTATCACCACCAAGCCAGCAATGCAAAAAATGCTAAAGGGACTGGTGTAAAAAGAAGAAATAAAAAGCTAAGGAAGAAAACAGGCACAAAAATAAACATGACTACAAACAAGTACATTTCAATGATAACTTTAAACGTAAATGGACTAAATGCTCCAATCAAAAGACATCGAGTGGCTGAATGGATAAAAAAATATGACCCATACATTTGCTGTCTATAAGAGACCCACCTCAGAAGAAGGGACTCACACAGACTGAAAGTGAGGGGATGGAAAAATATCTTTCAGGCAAATGGAAATGAAAAAAAAGCTGGGGTAGCATTACATATACCGGACAAAAAAAGACCTCAAAGTAAAGGCCATAACAAGAGATAAAGAAGGCCACTTCATAATACTAAAGGAATCGATACAACAAGAGGATATAACCCTGATAAACATATATGCACCCAATGTAGGAGCACCCAAATACATAAAAAAAAAACTCCTGGAAGATATCAAGGGAGAGATCGATAACAATACAATCACAGTAGGGGACTTTGATCCACCACTGACATCACTGGATTAATCCTCTAGATAAAAAATCAGCAAAGAAACAGCAATTCTAAATGACGCACTAGATCAGATGGACTGTCTTAAACCAACACCTCCCTGAATCTGAAACTTCCATTATTATGTTTCACTGGAGTGTAGATGAAAGAGGTTTTACTGTCTGACAAAAGTATGTTTGAATCCTAACTATGCCACTTATCAGCAGAGTGGCATAATGTGGCAATTTATTGAACTTCTCTTAGCCACATTTCCCTCATTTGCAAAATGTCACTATTATCTTTTCACTTAATTAGATGGGAATTGAACAAGATAATATATTTTAAAAACATATTATGTCAGGTTTAATGCAGTGTAGATGCTGAATAAATGATAGCTATTTACCATTACATTTGTCTAATGTAATGCCATAATCACTGACTTTGACAAACTTTATTTACATTTTATTATTTTATCTACATATTTTTTAAATATGGTGTTTCAGGTTTATAGATACTTAGGAGACAGGAATTATAACTAACCAGTTCTCCCTCTATAGCACCTAACAATCAAGTTCTTAATAAGAAAATGTACTTTCAAGGTTTACTATTTATATCTCTTTTCATTTGTAAAATAGCCAGATATGCTCAACAAAACACATGTGCCTTTTCAAATTACCCAGCCTTTCTAAGGATACTTTCTTCAATAGATTATTTTAAGGTTTTTAGAAGAACAATGAAATCAGCTAAAGTGTTAGTAGTCTGCCATATTCCAATATCTGCTGCCAAATTTGGTCATTAACTATGTATTGAAAATATTTTACTCTGACTTTATGTAGAACTAGAGGCCCGGAGCATGAAAATTCGTGTACCCAGAGGGGTCCCTCAGCCCAGCCTGTGCTCTCTTGCAGTCCGGGAGCCCTCAGGGAATATCCAACTGATGGCTTAGGCCGTCAGTCGGAGTCTGGCCTCCCTCTGCAGGAGGTAACTGGCGGGCCGATCAGGGGACAGCACAGGTGGCAAGTGGCCGGCCACACCCTCCCACTGCACCACCGCTGCCGGTAGCCTCCCTCTGCAGGAGGCAACCCTGGCGGGCATATCTGGGGACAGCAAGCGGCTGGCCTTGCCCTGAATCGCACTGCTGCAGTTGCTGGTGGCCTCCCTCTGCAGGAGGCGACCCCAGTGGGCCTATCTGGGGACGGCGAGTGGCCAGCCCCGCCCTGAATTGCCCCACTGCTGCTGCTGCCCTTGGCCTCCCTCTGTAGGAGGCGACCCCGGCGGGCTTATCTGGGGATGGCAAATGGCCTGCCCCACCCTGAATTGCCCCACTGCTGCTGCTGCCCTTGGCGTCCCTCTGTAGGAGGCGACCGGGTGGGCGATCAGAGGATGGCACCAACCCCCATCGCTCCACCGCTGGTTGCCACCACGCCCCCTCACCGCATCACCGCCCCATCCCCTCTGCCTGCTGGCACGTGCCTTGGCTGGACTGACACACCTGCTCACCAGCCCCAACCCCTGCCGATCAGTCGTTCAGCTGTTTGGTCGATTTGCATATTATGCTTTTATTATATAGGATGGGTTACCAAACAATGAGTCAGTTCTTCATCTGCAGGGTCCAATTCATATTTAGGAAAGAGTTGTGAACTTGTTTCCTCAGCTATGTCAAGTGTACTCATGAGCCCCTCAAAGGAATTCTTCTTTATATATTACTAGAGGCCTGGTGCACAAAAATTTGTGCACTCGCGGCGGGAGGGGGGGGGGGGGATATCCCTAAGCCTGGCCTGTGCCCTCTTGCAGTCTGGGACCCCTTGGGGGATGTCCACCTGCTGGCTTAGGCCCGCTCCCCAAGGGATTGGGCCTAAGATGGCAATCAGACATCCCTCTGGCAGCCCAGCAGCCCTCGGGGGAAGTCCACTTGCCGGCAGGGAGCAGGCCTAAGCTGTAGTCGGACATTCTTAGCGCTGCTGAGGAGGCAGGAGAGGCTCCCACCACCACCACCGCTCTACTGGCAGCCATCAGCCTGACTTGTGGCTGAGCAGAGCTTCTCCCATGTGAGAGTGCACTGACCACCAGGGGGCAGCTCCTGCATTGAGCATCTGCCTCCTGGTGGTCAGTGTGTGTCATAGTGACCAGTCATTCCCAGTCCTTCTGCTGTTAGGGTCAGTTTCCATAATACCCGTTTACTATATAGGATAGAGGACTGGTGCACAGGTGGTGGCCAGCTGGTTTGCCCTGAAGGGTGTCCCGGATCAGGGTGGGGGTCCTGCTTGGGTGCCTGGCCAGCCTGGATGAGGGGATGATGGCTGTTTGCAGCTGGTCACATCCCCTTCAGGGTGGGGGTCCCCACTGGGGTGCCTGGCCAGCCTGGATGATGGGCTGATGGCTGTTTGCAGCTGGTCACACCCCCTTCAGGGTGGGTGTCCCCACTGGGGTGCCTGGCCAGTCTGGGTGAGGGGCTGAGGGCTGTTTTCAGGCTGGTGGGCGACTGAAGCTCCCAGCCTCTCCTTTTTTCTTTTTTTTTTATTCTGGGATTAATTTACCTTCTATAGCTGTCACTGGAGCTGAGAGGAGGCTACAGCTCTGAGGCCGTTGCCAGCTGAAAGCAGGTACCTGGGTTTGTTTAGATTCTATAATTGAAACTCTGTTGCCATCACTAGCCGCTCTAAGCTCTGAGGCCGCGCTGGCTGAAAGCAGGTTTCTGGGGTTTGTTTAGGTCCTATAATTGCAACATTGTTTCATCCGGAGCTCAGAGCTGAGCTGTGGCAGTCGGGGAACATTGACTTCCTCCATCACTGCAGTAAGCAAGCCTCATGTTCATGTTTGCTTCAGCTCCCTGGCTACCAGCCGCCATCTTGGCTGGCAGTTAATTTGCATATCTCGCTGATTAGCCAATGGGAAGGGTAGCGAAGTTATGGTTAATTACCATGTTTATTATTAGATAGGATACTAGTGGCCCGGTGCACATTGAAAGGAAATTAATTAGAAGAAATAACATGATATAACAAAGACATGATATAAAAACCTTGATAAAAACAATGACTGATAAATTGATGAAACTTATTTGAAAACAGGTTCAGTTAGGAATATTCTTACTCTGTCTAGATTGGCGCCAGCGAGAGATTTATATGTATCGCACATGTGTGAGTCAACATTTATTTTTAAACTAGTGATGTGGTGCACAGATTCATGTACATTGTAAGGAAATTAATTAGAAGGTGGCCGGCTGGGCGAGCCTGGGCAGGATGGTCTCTACCCAGCTGGCCACACCAGGGATGGCACCGTGGCTCAAAGAGTGTCTGCGGAGTGAGCGGGGTCCCTCCAGCAAGTGGGGTCCCTTGGCCTGGCCTGTGGGGATTGGGCCAAAACCAGCTCTCTGACATCCCCCGAAGGGTCCCAAAGTGCGAGAGGACACTCTGCAAAGTTGCTGTCATACAAGATGTGAAACACAAATGCAAGTGTGCAGTAAACTAGATTTGGGGCCGACAGTACACCAGCAACAACATAACCCATGGCTGAAGGTGGAATTGTGCGGCCCTGTGAGGAATCGGGCTCCCTCCTCTCTGGTTTCTGAGAGCATGATCTGTCTTAAAACAACACCTCCTGAATCTGAAACTTCCATTATTATGTTTCACTGGAGTGTAGATGAAAGAGGTTTTGTTGTCTGACAAAAGTAAGTTTGAATCCTAACTATGCCACTTATCAGCAGAGTGGCATGTGGCAATTTACTGAACTCTGGTGCGTCACCCGAGAACCTCCGCTGCCAAGTCACTGCAGCTCAGCAGCTCCTGCGATGAGCACATGCCCCATGGTGGCCAGTGCGTGTCATAGCAACCAGTGGGACGGACACTTAGCATATTAGCTATATATATATATATATATACTAGAGGCCCGGTGCACGAAATTCGTGCATAGGTGGTCCCCTCAGCCCAGCCTGCACCCTCTCTAATCTAGGACCCCTCGGAGGATGTCCGACTGTCTGGGGATCAGGCCTAAACCAGCAGTCCACATCTCTCTCACAATCCGGGACCATTTGCTCCTAACTGCTCACCTGCCTGCCAGCCTCATCGCCCGTAACTGCCCTCCCTGGCGGCCTGGTCACCTCTAACTGCCCCTCCTGCCCCTGCCGGCCTGATTACCCCTAACCACCCTCTGTCTGCTGGCCTAATCATCCCTAACCCCCCCTGCCAGCCTGGTCAACTCTCACTGCCCCCCTTTCTGGCCTGGTCACCCATAACTGTGCCCTGTGCTGGCCTGGTCGCCCCCAACTGCCCTCCCCACCAGCCCGGTTGCCCTTAACTGGCCCTCCTGCCACTAGCCTGGTCGCCCCCAACTACCCCCCCCTTGCTGGCCTGGTTTCCCCTCACTGCCCCCCTGCCGGCCTGGGTGCCCCACACAGCCTGCTGTTCGGTCATTGTGTGAGGGCATCCCGACCAATTTGCATATTACCATTTTATTAGTATAGACTAGTGACCTGGTGCACAAAAATTTGTGCACTCGGCAGGGAGGGGGAGTCCCTCAGCCCGGTCTGTGCCCTCTCGCAGTCTGGGACCCATCGGTCCCAGATAACGACCTACTGGCTTAGGCCTGCTCCCAGGTGGCAGAGGGCAGGCCCAATCCCTAGGTGCAGCCCCTGGTAGGGCTCAGAGCAGGGCCAATTGGGCAGTTGGGGCGCCGCCCCCTGTCATGCACAGAGCAGGGAGGATCGGGAGGTTGCGATGCCACACTCAGTCACGCTCAGGGTAAGGCCGATTGGGGGGTTGGGGCACCGCCCCCTGTCACACTCAAGGCAGGGTCAATGGGGAGGTTGCGGCGCAACCCTGTCACGCACAGAGCAGGGCCAATCAGGGGGTTGGAGCGCTGCCCCCTGTCACTCACAGAGCAGGGCCCATCAGATGGGTTGGGGCTCCGTACCCTGTCACACACAGAGCAGGGCCCATCAGGGGGTTGGGGCACTGCCACTGTCACACTCAGGGCAGGGCCGATGGGGAGGTTATGGCTCTACCCCGTCACACACAGAGCAGGACCCGTGGGGGGTTGGTGGTTGGGGCGCCGCACCGTCACACACAGAGCAGGGCCCGTGGGGGGGGGGGGCTTGGGGCGCCACACCCTATCACACACAGAGCCGCAGGGCGATCAGGGGGTTGGGGAGCTCCCCCCTATCAGGCACAGAGCAGGGCTGATCAGGGAGTTGGGGCACCTTCCCCTGTCACGAACATAGCAGGGCGGATAGGGAGGTTGTGTCCCCATCCCCTGTCACACACAGAGCCTCAGGGCGATCAGGAGGTTTGGGCGCTACCCCCTGTCACACTGATCCTGGTGCCAGGAGGCCTCTCATCTCCGCTGATCCTGGTGCTGGGAGGCATATTACCCTTTTACTATATAGGATAGAGGCCTGCACGGGTGGGGGCCGGCTGGTTTGCTCTGAAGGGTGTCCTGGATCAGGGCTGGGGTCCCCACTGGGGTGCCTGGCCAGCCTGGATGAGGGGATGATGGCTGTTTGTAGCTGGTCACACACCCTTCAGGGTGGGGGGTCCCCACTGGGGTGCCTGGCCAGTCTGGGTGAGGGGCTGAGGGCTGTTTTCAGGCTGGCGGGTGACTGAAGCTCCCAACTGCTCCTTTTTTTCTTTTATTCTGGGCCAGCTTTAGCTCTGGCTCCAGCTCTGAGGCCTCTGCTGCTGAAAGCAGGTATCTGATTTGTTTGTGTTCTATAATCGAAACTCTGTATCAACTCCAGCTCTGAGATCCCGGCTGGCTGAAAGCAGGTTTCTGGGGTTTTGTTTAGCTTCTATATTTGTAACAGTGTCTCAAACTGCAAGCTCAGAGGCTGGCCTGGCAGGCAGGGAACGTCGGTTTACTCCGTCACTGAAGCAAGCAAGCCTCATGTTAGTTTCAAGCTGCCTGGCTGCCGGCCGCCATCTTGGCTGGCAGTTAATTTTCTTGGCTGGCAGTTAATTTGCATATCTCGCTGATTAGCCAATGGGAAGGGTAGCGGATGTACACCATTTACCATGTTTCTCTTTTATTAGATAGGATAGATTGCCAGTGTCTGTCATATGTACAGGCCAGCTGGGCGGTCACTTAGCCTTATATATAGAGAGAGAGATTGTAGCTTTATTTCTTGCATTTCCACTTGAGTGTTTCTCACAGTTTCCATTTCTCCTCCCCAACTTTTCATACATGTTGTTCATTTTTTTCTGTATCTTTTACCAGTTATTTAAATCCCTGCCTGATATTTACTTTAAAATTACTCTATTAGTTATTTTAAAGTCTGAGTCTGTTTGATTCCTTTATCTTTGAATAGGAAGGCAGGGTTTTGTGCTGTTCCTGTAGCAGCAGCGAAGCACCTCCTGTAGGCCTGTAGCTCTGAGGAAGACTGTGGAATCCCACCCTGTCCCATTATTTCTTCTGAGCACCCTGTGAAGACACATAGTACAGAGCCTATGGATGAAAGCAAACACCCCTTATATCAGGGCCCTCAGATATTCCAGATTGATAGGCCAACCCACTTGGCCTCCAACAATTTATTAAAATGTTATCTGATTGCTTCTTACCCCTTTGTATGGCAGTCAGCCTTGTGACCTCAATTCTTTTATGAAAAGTTAGGATTTTATCTTTCTCCTGTAGTTAGCTTGGGTGCAGCACTTTCCAGCTTTCCACATGCCAACGTTTCAGACTTTCATCAGTAATGCCATTTGGCTTTTAGCTTCCAAAGCGGCGGGAGGCAGAAAAGCTTTGTAAAGGGTGAACTACATTAAGTCAGGAATCATTAAAGATTATTATGGAAAAACCTAAAGGGCATCAGCATGTATAATAAGACAGTTTATTTCAATACTGTCAAGCAGACATCTATGAGTATCATTTGTGGGTTTTAGCCAAAAGACAGTTCAATCAACAAATATCTACTGACTACCAATTATATGACAGGCACAATCAGTGAACAAAACAGATAAAAATTTCCAGCTCTCAAGAAACTTATATTCTATGAGACTTTTTTATTTTCTTAAAATTACCCTCTGGGGAGGAAAAAGCCATTTTTCATTCTTTCAGTTCCTGTAGCCTTAAGGAATAAAAGGACAGAGATTTATAGCAACATCTCCTTTAGGCTGGTCAAAAGGATCAAACTGTACTAATTACAGTGCTGTTTATATAGGCTATCTTTACTCATTTTAAGTTCATTTGTGAGGTTTCCTGCATCTTATGTTTAAATAATAGCAAGTAATAAAAAAATAGTGAATGAGGGTGTAATATGCATATAATTCATTCATATACTTCCAAAGGAAATTAAATAAGTATAGAAACGCATTATCTCAATATGTGCTAAAAGCAACAACCGATTATTTATCAATTCATTCAATAAATTCTTAGTATAAGGTACCATTTTAGGTACCATGGAAAGAAGAAAGACAAAACACCATTTCCTTTCCTCAAAAGAATTACAATTCTGACACCTGCTTCACCTGGTGAAGTTTGTGATGCATGTTGTAGTTGTGTAACTACGTTATGTACCCTCAAAATTCAATACTACATACTATCAATTGATGGAAAAAGTAACCCTTTGAACATTTAGTTTTATTACTACAAGTTTCTCCCAAGAAGGGTTTAGGAGTGGTAATAAAAATTTCGATCAGTATTAGTATTAAAAAGTTGCATTTAATGTATTTAATATGTAATTGGTCCAAAATTAATAGATGAGGATGTTAGGGATGGGGAAATGAAGGTGGGAATATAAAATGAAGTCAGAATTGAGGTTGAGCACATAAAACACATGTGTTTCATTCAAAAGACACAGTTGAGCCATAAATTTAGCTCTAGCCAGAATGGGAAATAAAACTGTGCCTCATTCAAATTGCCATAAGTACTTCAGATCCTTTGTACTCTTGTCTGACTTTCTTTTATAAAAATGCCTGCAGCATTTTTGTTTCTACAGAAGCCTGCCTGGCTGGGCTTTGTGGTCTGAAGTAGTCCTGATTTGATGCTGGCTGACTCCTGTGTACTGAGCAGAGGCACTATCTATATGAGAAGACAGATCAATAAAAGCAGGTCAGGTTTGTCAGGGTGACCCATTTGGTTCATTTTTGTCAAGAATCCCATTGTGTGCATGGCAACCTACTATGCAACAATAAATCCTCCTTCCTTTCCTTTTAACCCTCACTGGAGGATATGTTTTTATTGATTTTAGAGAGAAAGGAAGAGGGAGAGAGAGAGAAACATGGATTGTACACACCCAGACCAGGGACTGAACCCTGCATACTGGCATGTGTCCTGACTGGGAACTGAATCCTCGACCTTGTGATGTACGGGATGATGCTCCAACCAACTTAGCCACATTGGCCAGAGCTAATGAATCCTTCTTGATCTTTCTACCAGAAAGGAGAAAATGGAGTATGTTGAAAATAATAATCCAGGGGAAAATGCCCCAAATACCACAAAAGAGGTACAGATACAGCAATGGAGGGATTTAGAGGATAACAAGTATCTGGAAGTCCATTACCTAATAATAAATTGTGCCTCTTGTATTATTGTAGTGGTAGTATTTCTATTTTAAAGGTTCACCCTAGCTCAGCCGTGGGCAAACTACGGCCCACGGGCCGAATCCGGCCCGTTTGAAATCAATAAAACTAAAAAAAAAAAAGACCGTACCCTTTTATGTAATGATGTTTACTTTGAATTTATATTAGTTCACACAAACACTCCATCCATGCTTTTGTTCCGGCCCTCCGGTCCAGTTTAAGAACCCACTGTGGCCCTCGAGTCAAAAAGTTTGCCCACCCCTGCCCTACCTATACAATGTAGAAAGACATTTTGGGGTCCCTCCCTGTCTCTCCCACAACCCCTCACCCCTCACCAAAGAGGAAAATGGTAGAACTTGTTTCTACAATTGGAACAAATAGGCCAAAAATTAGCTACAGTGACCTAATCTGACCTACTTGACTTTAATAATTCAGTATGGCTTTCCTACAATTACTTTGTTCTTTATTTAAAAACAAATACACTGGTGTATATTTCTGAGCAATTAATATCTGGCTTTGTATGACTATGACAGTATAGCCTGTTAATAATAAATGCCAAGTTCTCTGTAAACTACAAAGACCTGACTTAAGTCTGAGTGCATAGTAGTAGACTACACTGCCCCACCTCCAAGGTTCTGCTATGGGTTGACTAGCAGTTCCTATTTCTAGTATTTAGTTACTCATTCATGTTGTATCCACTGATACGTTTGGCAGTTTACATTTAAATTTCTGGAGCCTTAACCAGACTCTGCGGTGTGCCTCAAGTTAGGCAGTTTGCATTTTCTATTGGTATTCATTTACCTTGTGACAGCAGGCAAGTCTCCCAATATCATGTTTTCAAAATTGTAATATGAGGATTAAGAATAGTGCTATAGCCCTGGCGGGCATGGCTCATGGTTAGAGTGTCAGCCTGCACACTGGATGGTTGTAGGTTTGATTCTGGTCAAGTGCACATACATCAGTTGCAGGCTCAATCCCTGGCCCTGGTTGGGGGCATGTGGGAAGCAACCAATGGATGTGTCTCTCTCACATCCATGTTTCTCTCTCTCTGTCTCTCCCCCTCTGCTCCACTCTCCCTAAAAAAAAAAAAAAAAAAAAAAAAATCAATGGAAAAATATCCTTGGGTGAGGATTAAAAAAAAAAAAATAGTAATAGCAACCCTTTTCCTTTTTAAAAGTGTTTTGGCTTGGAAACAGATCACATCAATGCCTTAGTCACAACTTACTTTCTCAAGGGCTTCCTATGAGTCAAACACTGCTAGTGGTCCAAAGCCTATGTATACTTCCTCACCAAAGAAAGGAGGTTGTTTACTACATTATTATTTTCACAAGCTGCACTGTTAGAACAAAAATCCTATATAATAAAAGGCTAATGTTCAAATCAACCTAATGGTGGAACGACTGGCCGCTATGACATGCACTGACCACCAGAAGGCAGACGCTCAATGCAGGAGCTTCCCCCTGGTGGTCAGTGCGCTTCCACAGGGAGAGCATCGCTCAGCCAGAAGCTGGGCTCACGGCTGGCGTGTGCAGAGGTGGTGGCGGGAGCCTCTCCCACCTCCACTGCAGGTGGGTGGTAAGGAGTGAGGGGTGCAGGCTGGGATGAGGGACCCCTCCCTAAGTGCATGAATTTTGTGCACTGGGCCTCTAGTGGTATCATAATGATAGATACATGTCATTGTACATTTGTCCAAATTCATAGCACGTACAATGCCAAGAGTGAACTGTAGTATAAATTATGGACTGTGGGTGATAATGACATGTTAGGTAGGTTCATGAATTTTAACAAATGTACCGTTCTGGTGGGGGATGTTGATAATGGGGGAGAGTATACATGGGTGGGGACAGGGGTTATATGGGAAATCTCTGTACCTTCTCACTTTTTCTGTGAACCTAAAACTGTGCTAAACAAATAAAATCTTAATAGTTAAAAAAAATAGAACAAGAAAAAAGATATATATATCTACCATTTTTGGAGGAAGATTTTCACCTTTCAATTATTACTAGGTCAAAATATTGGCTGTATATCAAGAATATAAACAATACAATTAAAATACTGACTTAGACTTATATGAAAATTCAGACCAAACAATTAGAAAATATATAAAGTACTTAAGCACAAACAGAACATTTCTAAAAACTGATGACACAATAAACCATAAAATAAATATCAACAATCTGCAAAGAATCAATACCGGTTAGACTAATTTGACATCAATTATAGAAAGATAAGTAACTCCCCAACAAAGGTTTAAACAGTTTATTTTAAACTAGACTTCTAACAACTAGTTGGTCAGAGACAAAACTACAACAGAAATTAGCAACATTACAAATATTCTGTATTAAAATCATGGTATGCAACCAAAGCACTGCATCACACAATTTAAAAATATAGCGTTAAAATTTAAACACATAAGCAATGACCAGGTTGCTCAGTTGGTTCGAGTGCCGTCCAGATATACCAAGGATACAGATTTGATCCCTGGTCAGGTCACATACAAGAAAAAAGCAATGAATGTATAAGTAAGTGAAACAACAATTCACTGTTTCTCCCTCTCTCTCATCACCCGCCCCCGCCCCTTTCCTCTTTCTCTCTAAACTCAATAAATAAATAAAAATTTAAAATGTTTAAAATTTAAATGAAATGCTTAAAATTTAAATGCATATGTTAGATAAGACTGAAACTTAATTAGCTAAGTGTCCACCTTAAGAAATTGGGGAGAAAAAAAAAACAAGTAGAGAAGAAAAATAAAAACAGAAATTAATGAACTAAAATAAACAAAATAGAAAGGATCAACAAAGTTAACATTAGTTTGTTGAAAATACTAAAATAGACAAATTTCTGCCAAGATTAATACAGAAAAAAATGGAAGAATGATATTAGGAATGAAAAGGACACAAATACACAGTAGAATTTGAGAGATAAAAGAATGCTACAAATAACTTTACGCCAATAAACTTGAAAACTTGGATTCAAAGGGTAACTTTCTAGAAAATTACAATTTAGCAAAGCTTACTAAATTAGAAAAGCAGGCCCTAAAACTCCTATGCCTATTAAGAAATCAGTCATTTGAAAACTCTTCCCACAAAGAAAATAAGAGACTCTGAATGGTTTCATAGATGAATTCTGACAAAATTTCATAAAACAGATTATTATAATTTTATAAAGTGCTTGTAAGGAAAAAAAAAGCACTCAACAATTAATTTTATGAAATGGCATATACTCAATATAGACACCAGCAAGAAATAAGAACACTAAGAAAAATCCCAAGTCCATTTCTCTTACAAATACAGATGCAAAATCCTCTATATACAAAATATTACCAAATTGAAGCCAGCACTGTATTAAAAGATACGAAGTTAGTTAGGTCCAAGGTTGTTTAATTTTAATATGCAAAGGTGGCTTAATATTTAACATGAACATTCACTACATTAAGAGATCAGAAAAACAACCTAATTACCTTACAAGATGCATTTTTAAAAATCTGGTAAATTGTGATACCTATTAATAATTAAACAAAAAAATTAGCAAACTAGAAATAGAAAGGA
Source organism: Myotis nattereri (assembly GCF_964212035.1). Classification (NCBI taxonomy): domain Eukaryota; kingdom Metazoa; phylum Chordata; class Mammalia; order Chiroptera; family Vespertilionidae; genus Myotis; species Myotis nattereri. The sequence continues at coordinate 95,574,909 of NC_138076.1, read as the reverse complement.
ATTTCCTTTTCCTGAGAACTCCACCAAATCTATAACAAACATCTTTCTTTATGATAAAACAGTGGAGACATTTCCATCCTCACCAACATTTGATATTGTCAGAAGTGTTCATTTTTCCCTACTTTGAGTTATGAAATGGAATGCTATGGTGGCCTTAACTGGCAGGCACATTCCCTAATTACTTTTAAAGTTGACCATCTTTTTGTTTGTTTTCCGGTTTTTATTTTCTCTCAAATGACTATTTGTCTTATGTTCATTTTCCTATTTGGTAGTTTACTTTTTTTCTTATTGATTTCTCAGTATTCTTGATATGTTGGAATAATAATCTTTTATTAGGCATGTATCTCCTTTCAGGATATGACTTGTCTTTTCCCTTTCCATTAGATATCTTTTGATGAATTTAAGTTCTTCATTTTCATATTATTGAATTTAGCAATCTTTTCTTCATAGTTAGTATTTTATTTAACTTTGTTTTCCTAAAAGTCATAAAGATATTCTTCTGTTTTCTTGTAAAGGTTATAATGTTTTTCCTTAATCTTTAGCTTTTTAATCAAGTTGGCAATTTTCTTTGTGTTTGGTATAGGTGGAAATTCAACTTCCTTTCTTCCTATAGTTAACCAGTTGTTTCAGCACCATTTATCCTTTCTCCAGTGATCTATCTTATACCCAGTAACTATTATATGCAATAATATGTCCATGGGTTTTCTCTTTTATTCCATTGTTTAAGTTGTCTGTCCTAATAACAGTACCATGCTATCATTATTACTATAGCTTTCTCAAGTTTTCCTCTATTTATGCTTCAAAAATTTCTTCTCAAGGAAACCAAGATGGCGGCATAGGTAAAAACCGGAGATTGCTGTCTCGCACAACCACTTCAAAAATACCACTAAAAGATGGAACAGACATCATCCAGAACCACAGGAAGGCTGGCTGAGTGGAAATTCTATAACTAGAAGGAAAGAGAAAAGCATATCGAGACTCAGAGGAGATGCAGTGTGGAAGTAAAATACAGAGGTACAGAGGCGCATGCGGAGAGGGCTGGCGGCTGAAGACACGCTTGTCTTTTTCAATCAGGAGGGAGTCTCAAGCTCTGAGCTCCAGTTCTGGGCGAGTCTCTGGGGACCCAGACTCATACGGGAGAAACTGGACTGTCTGGCATCGGTCGGAACTCGAGGGCAGCTTTCTCTTAGGGGTGCTCAAAGCGATTGCTGGGGCCTCTGAGGGCAGGACTGAGAGCAGCCATAACTGCTTGCTCTGCCTTGTTGATCCCCTGGGACCCCGCCCCGCCCAAGCCTTGCATATGAAAGGCCTGGCCCTTTGCAATCTGATAATTAGTTAACAAACTGAAGCTGCCCCAAGGCCCTAGGGCAACTTGCATTGCGTCAGAGCTGGCTCCTGCTGGATAGCCTCAGGCAGAGGCTAGATTAGAGATCCAGAAGCCATTGTGCCCGGTGGTCAGAATGGGACCATACAGATTGCAGCTCCTCGAATCCATAAAGGACACACTCAGGGGGCAGACTCAGTGAGCACCAAAGCCCCAGTGAAGCAAGTCTTGCCCCGGAGGGGTGTCTCCAGCACAGAAGTTCTCCCACTGCAGACACAGCTGATTCTCACAGCCAATTGGCCTGGAGGTCAATCCCTCCCAGTGTTACCTACAACAATGAAGGCTTAACTACAACAAGACTATGCACAAAGCCCACAAGGGGGTGTACCAAGAGTGTCTACCTCAGATAATTGGGGGGGCTGAGCCACTGGGCCCTATAGGACACCTAGCACAGAAAGTCACTCTATCGACACAGCGAAGCATAAAAAAAAAAATGCAGAGACAAAGAAACAGGACACAAATGACAAAAATGGAGGAAAGCAAACTACTGGATATAGAGTTCAAAACCACACTTTGAAGGTTTTTCAAGAATTTTCTAGAAACTGCCAATAAACTTAATGAGACCCTCAAGAAATCTAGTGAGACACTCGAGGTTGTGATAAAGGACCAACTAGAAATTAAGCATACACTGACTGAAATAAAGAATATTATACAGACTCCCAACAGCAGACTAGAGGATCGCAAGAATCAAGTCAACGATTTGAAATACGAAGAAGCAAAAAACACCCAACCGGAAAAGCAAAATGAAAAAAGAATCCAAAAATACGAAGGTACTGTAAGGAGCCTCTGGGACAGCTTCAAGCGTACCAACATCCGAATTATGGGGGTGCCAGAAGAAGAGAGAGAGCAAGATATTGAAAACCTATTTGAAGAAATAATGACAAAAAACTTCCCCTACCTGGTGAAAGAAATAGACTTACAAGTCCAGGAAGTGCAGAGAACCCCAAACAAAAGGAATCCAAAGAGGACCACACCAAGACACATCATCCTTAAAATGCCAAGAGCAAAAGACAAAGAGAGAATCTTAAAAGCAGCAAGAGAAAAACAGTCAGTCACCTACAAGGGAATACCCATACGACTTTCAGCTGATTTCTCAACAGAAACTTTGCAGGCCAGAAGGGAGTGGCAAGAAATATTCAAAGTGATGAATACCAAGAACCTACAACCAAGATTACTTTATCCAGCAAAGCTATCATTCAGAATTGAAGGTCAGATAAAGAGTTTCACAGATAAGAAAAAGCTAAAGGAGTTCATCACCACCAAACCAGTATTACATGAAATGCTGAGAGGTATCCTTTAAGAAGAGGAAGAAGAAGAAAAAGGTAAAGATACAAACTATGAACAACAAATACATATCTATCAACAAATAAATCTAAAAATCAAGTGAATAAATAATCTGATGAAGAGAATAAACTGGTGATTATAATAGAATCAGGGGCATAGAAAAGGAGTGGACTGACTATTCTTGGTGGGGAAAGGGGTGTGGGGGATGCGGGAAGAGACTGAACAAAAATCGTGCACCTATGGATGAGGACAGTGGGGGTGGGGGTGAGGGTGGAGGGTGGGGTGGGAAATGGGTGGAGGGTAGCTATGGGGAGAAAAAGAGGAACAACTGTAATAATCTAAACAATAAAGATTTAATTTAAAAAAATTTCTTTTCTATTCTTGGGCTTTTGTGTTCTTTCATATATAATTCATAACCAACTTAATTTTAAAAAACTCTGGTAAGAGTGGCTGAGAGTACATTAAATCTATAGATCAATTTGGGGAGAAATGGTATCTCTGAATATTGGCTCTTTCAGTCCATGAATATTACATATCTTTCCATTTATTAATTCTTTTTAAAGTATTTTAATAAAGTTATTAATCTTCTTTAAAAGGGTCTTGCTCAACTTTTGTTAGACTTAGCTCTAAATGACCTATCCTTTTGATAAATATTGTCAATAGTATATCTTTTAGAGTGATATTTTATAATTGTTTGTTACTAGTGTTTAAAAGTGTAGTTTATTCATTTTTGTATGTAGATTTGATTTTCAGCAATCTTGCTAAATTTTCTCATTAGTTCTAATAATTTGTCTATAGACTTTTTAACATTCGAATTAGTTACTTCTGCTGCAAATAATGACAGTTTCATTTTTCCTTTTCAATTTATATAATATTTTGATTTATTTTTTCTTGCCCTACTCAACTTACTAGAACCTCTAGAACAGGTGAACAGAAGCTGTGATATGGGCATTATTTGCCTTTATTTTTATATTAAAGGAAATGTCTCTACTATTTTAATGGATCACTGTTAGGCATGTTCTTGCACTCCATTATGCTCAGCTTGGGGCTCTTGCCCCTCCCCTGATTTTCCTGTAATTCAGCTTCAGTAAACGGCCTCACCCAGTTTCCAGCGAGGGCTTACACCTGGCCCCCACCTGCACCTGGTCCCACTGGTTACTCTGACTGACCTTTACAAGAGACATAAATATCCAGCTCTTCCTATTCTGCCCTGCTGATACCGTTTTGGCCTCAGCCCTTCTGCTGGCAGATGTAACAATAAATAATTCTTTACCCCTTTCGGTCTTGTGCATTCCTCCTTCGGCGTCCCTAATATTTGGTGCCGAAACCCAGGAGGGTTCCAAGGGGAAGGGGAGCCATCATCCCAGCTCCAGTCACCCTGAGTTTGCTACTCAGAGAGCAGTAGGCAGCGGCAGCTCTCCTGGGCTTACTTCTGAATCCTACTCATGTGACATGATTGCCGGCCTCCATTAGACCAGGTCCCGCCTTTACGGGCCCTCCCAAAACAGCCAAGGAGGATGCCGCATTGGGGACCTCTCCTTTCCATTGCTGACCCTACACTCAACACCAGCTCATTTCATCTCCAGTAAGTAATAACTGGATCAACCTCCGGATTTCTGATTTGCCGTCTCAGACAAAATACCTAGCGCTAGGCCAGAAATCCTTTCCAGTCCGACTCTGCCCGGGATCAAGTCCCACAGTCTTCCACGTCGCAGGACACGCCTGCCTCGGGAGCCTGACTAGTTGGTGGGGTATGCCCTCCCTCTAAGTCTTGCTCCCCGGGTCTCCCTTTGTTGCTTACCTACTCTAATTTACACTATGGAGGATTCCTTTTCTGTCCCCACCAAAAAAAAAAAAAACACACCACCAAAAACCCCACAAAACCCACTCCTCTGGGATGTCTTCTTTGTCCTTTCCATGGAGACCTGGCCAAAGCACCTTATCCACAATTATAAATTAGACAATGATTCACACTGGCCCGAGAATGGAACTTCCTATTTTAATATTCTTCAGGATTTAAACATTTCTGTCACTGCAATGGGAAATCATCAGAGATCCCCTATGTCCCAGCCTTCGTCCTTCCCCGTAGTCAGCCCTGCTGCTAGCAGATGTAACAATAATTCTTTACCCCTTTTGGCCTCATGCATTCCTCCTTTGGTGACCCTAACAACCACAGAATGAACCTGCAACCTTTTGTTATACAGGAAGATGCTTTAACCAACTGAACCACACAGCCAGGACTGAACTGACATTTCTTTAAAAAAGACATATAAATGGCCAATAAGTACATAAATAGATGCTCAACATCTCTAGTCATTAGGCAATTAGAAAATCGAAACCACCATGAGATACGTCACCACCTCACAACCATTATGATGGCTACAATTAAAAATGATCAGAAAATAACAAGTGTTGGTGAGGATGTAGGAATTAAAATGATGTAGCCACTATGGAGAACAGTATGGTTCCTGCTCAAAAAAATTAAAATAGGATTACTATATGATCTAGCAATCCCACTTCTGAGTATACATGCAAAAGCATTGAAAGCATGGACTCCAACAGATATTTGTACAACTATGTTCATAGTAGTATTACGCACAAGAGCCAAGAGGTGTCTATCAACAGATGAGTGGATAACACAATGTGGTATACACATACAATGGAATATTGTTTAGCTTTAAAAAGGAAAATCTAACACGTTATAATAGGGATCAACCTTAAAAACATGATGCTAAGTGAAATAAGCCAATCACAAAGGACTAATACTATATAATTCCACTTATGCAATGTGCCTAGAGTAATCAAATTCAGAGACAGAAAATATAAAAGTGGTTGCCAGGGGCTGGGAAAGGGGGCAAATGGGGCATTTATATTTAATAGAAACAGAGTTTCAGTTTTGCAAGATGAAAAGAGTTCTGTGGATAAATGGAGGTGATGGGAGCACAATAAGAATACACTTAATACCACCGAAGATATACAAAAGTGGTTAAGATGGTAAATTTTATGAGATGTATTTTACAACTTTTTAGTTGCATCTTAGAATGTTGGGAGGACAAAGTTTACATTTCCAGAAGTGTAGGATAACAAATAATTTTATGCATACTGGGAGCAACTGGAAAGGGGTGTTAATAGGGAAAAATAAAATGGAATAAGCATATTTCTAAGATAGTTAAAATAGAGTCAGTAGGCTATTAAGGAAGTGGAGCCTATGCACATTGTATGCCTCAGTTCTCAGAGCTACTAGAAAGTTGCTAATCTGTTGCAAACTCTGCTCAAGGCTGAGTCTTTAACATCCTAGAACAACTGCTAAAGGGCCTTGACCTCCTCCTTGCAGTTTTGACCACCTCATTTGCATAATAGAAGTAACCAATCCCTGTTATCCTTGCCAGCAATCCTTCATTTGCATGAAATCATTACACTTGTGGTTTTGGTCTTTATAAGCACTGCCTCTCTGTCTTTACCCAGTGTAGTCTGGATTGGTACCTGAATATGCATCTCCCAGATTGCAATCATTTTGCTAAGATAAATGCCTTTTGTACTTTATTACAGCCTGAACCTCTTTTTTGGTTAACAGGGGTTAGGCTGAAGGCTGGAACCAATAAGCACTGAGAAAAGAGATAATAACCTTTAGTTTCTTAGACACCACAAGTCCCCTAATGCAGCCCAAGGACTGACTGGGATTTGTGGGAAACTCCATCAGACTGTTGATTCATGTTAAGTTTGTTATGTCTAAAAACCTGGGATTTTTTTCACATGAACTACTCCTTCTATACTTGTGGTATTGATTTTAAGATTAATTTACAATAAATTCTGTTTCAGCTTTGAAGTTGTAGCTTAAGACAGTTTTGAATCTCAAATAAGCACCTCTGGTATTTGTTATCTCTGACAGCTGTAGGACACCTGCAAATCTGACAAGCATACTTCTAATTCTTTCACCACAGGAATTCATTGGCTATGCTATTCTCTAGTTCAGATAAAATACTTGTAGCTGTTAATAAGTCACCAATTATTCTCCTTACTCTGAAAACTCTCTGGAATATACCACAGGATGGTTAAAAAAACACAACAAAAGACAAAAACTTTCTTGATATGTAGCAGGATAGGAAATGAAGCATAAAAATGCAATCCTATTATTCTTTGTATGGGCTTTAAAGTAACTTGTTTACAAAGACTTGAATTTCAGGGAATTAGCTCCTTGTCCTTAAGGCTAGAATTGCCCTTAAAATGAAAACATCAAGAGACTTGTTATCTTAACTAGTGACAAGAAGAGGCAAGCCCTTTGTGAAACTCTAGACATTACACATCTATTGCCTCCTGGCACTTTTTCCATTCTCCAATGAATCACAAAATTATTTTAAATTATTTATAGACTGTCTGCAAGTCCCATTAGCTTATTGGGTATGTCTTCTGAGTCTGGAACTTGAATTAATTCAAAGTAACTTTACTCCTTTCTTACTGTCTCATCTGGTATGAAGGATATTTTAGACTTATTATTTTCTTGAAATTATCTTGTTCAAAAGTGGTTTTTATTACTGAAGAATCCTGTAATAAAATAGAAACTGTCCTTTTTGGGGACATCACATCACAATGCAACCCCCTAGTCCTTCTGTAAATAGGTATTTCAAAAATTGACCTTAGTATTTTGGTGAATTTCTGCACAAAATGTAACTTTCTGTTTGAAATATTACTCTGAGAGGCTTGTGGTACTCTTCCAGTCACCCTCACCTATGTGTGTCCTACTCATAGCTTGTGCTCAGATCTCTTTGAAAGGGTGAGGGCTACGCCCTCCATCTTACTCCGGATCACAGTGACTTGCGCCCGGCCAACTGGCAGGGCCCACAGTCCTCTCTCCTCCCCTTACTCCAACCCCCCTATTAAACCCCTCGAGTGTGGCTGACTGGGGGGCGGGGGGGGGGCAAACTAGTTTGAATAAAGACTCTCTGCTTTTGCATCGGACTCAGCTGGCTCCCTGGTGGTGTATTGAGGATCTTAAAATCTGGGCATAACATTTGGGGGCTCGCCCGGGACCCCAAGACCCTTGAGGGACCCCCAATCTGGAGAGTCTGACTGGCCGCGGTAGGTGTCTGTGTGTTGTGTATTCTGTTCTGTGTGTTTGTGTGTTCTGTCCTGTGTGAGCTCACGGGGGACATGTACTCCCCCCACGAGGGATGCGTATGCCCCTCACAAGGGATGCGTATTCCCCTCACGAGGGATGTGTATTCCCCTCGAGGATCTGAGACGAGGTGGGTCGCTCCCGCCGGGTTGGCGTAAGGCCATCATCTAGCTTTTGGTTTGGCTTCCATGGAGTTGGAAGACTGTATTTTTGGGCCCTTTTAGTTGTCTGTGTTTGTATGTTTTTTCTGTGGACTTACTGGACAGACATTATGGGACAGACTCAAACTACTCCTTTAAGCATTATGGTCTTTTTAAAGTTAAGAGCTGGGCCAAACCTGCTTCCCAGCCTCAGGTGTGGTTTTCCAGGGCCGCTGAGGTGAGCCTTGAAGCCTAGGATGCGGGCCTGGGTGGAGCCGCCGCAAGTGCAGATCTTGGTGTTAGTAACAAATAATTTAAAGTCCTTCTTGTAATTGACAAAAAATAAATACGTCTGGGATTTCTGTGCATGTGTAAAGAGAAAAGCTGGCTTAAAACTAATGTGTGCATTGTCCGATTTCGGATTAGATAGAGTTTTGAGCTGGAATCTCTTTACAAATGTAAGATGGCAAATTTTACCCAAGGAAAAAAAAGATGCTGGCTAGATTTTAGCAGCAGGATTGGCATTTCCATAATAAAGAACAGTTTTTAAATGCTAATAAAGATTTTTAAAAGGTTGACTTCAAGACCGAAAAGGAAATTCAGTAAAATTGTCTCTGTTACGGGAATTTGCTGAAGGATATGCCTTAAAATAATAATCTGGATTTGAATCTCAAGAAAAATCTAAATAACTGAGGTAAAAGATGGCTACACCCTTTAATTAAGGCTGGCTTCCCAAGGCAATTTCTAATGGAGGAAGGGCTAGCCTCCCTTCCCCCAACAGAACAAGCAGGTAGGCAAAAATTTCCCACCAGTGGCAACTTCTAAAGACAGGGTTGCTTCCCAGTTTCTCATCCTTGGGAGACCAGTCAATGGCAGCCCAAGGCTTTGGGAGTTTGCTAAATTGAACAAATGCTAAAATGTCTCACATTTTTGAAGTTTATTCTTAAAAATGTTACTGATTGAGAAATGCTGAATATTTAACTTGCCAGCTAAAAGTTTAACGTTTGGATTGAATTGGGAAAAATTGTGTGTTGTGATAGCTAAATGCCTTTGCTGAATGAATGTCTGGTGAAAGTATGTGAATGTGGAGGGAAGGGGACTGCCCTCTCCTCTCCTTTGTGTGGCTACACGACTTTGGTCAGGTGGTCAGGTGGGCATCTGAGTGAGGATCTGTAAAAACAGGTCACCCACTCCTTTGTCTGTCTTTGTTTGTGTGGGACTAGAAAGCTACTTTATTTTATTAAATTGAAATCTTGAAGTTCTAGGGTAGATTTAAAGGCTAAAATAGAGGCTGGCTAAGTTCCAAGATTATTTGTTAAGAAAAACAAGAGAGGGAAGCGTCTCCAGCTCGAGCCAATGCAGCCCTTCGACTCCGCGAGGGGGCGGGGGGGTGAAGTGCCCCTGCCCCGATGAGCCCCTCGAGCGGTGGGAGTGCGGAGCTCGGCCGGGCGCGGACGGTCGCTGCTGTCTTGCCCTTGGGGATAGAATGTGGTGAGAGAATGGGGCTTCTCCCTCCCGGGGGTCAGCATGGCCAGAGAAGACTTCGTGAGGTGCCTGTCAGGTGCCTGCGCTGTCTGCTCTATGCCCTCAACCTGCTCTTTTGGTTAACGTCCATCAGTGTGTTGGCAGTTTCTGCTTGGATGAGGGACTACCTGGATAATGTTCTGACTTTAACTGCAGAAACAAGGGTAGAGGAGGCCGTCATCTTGACTTACTTTCTCGTGGTTCATTTGGTCATGATTGCCATTTGCTGTTTCCTTATCATTGTGGGGATGCTAGGATACTGCGGAACAGTGAAGAGAAATCTGTTGCTTCTTGCCTGGTACTTTGGAAGTTTACTTGTCATTTTCTGTGTAGAACTGGCAAGCTTGGGACACAAAGGGCTTACAGCTCTGCAGGGATTTACATAACCTGGTCTTTCCCTTCCTCCCTCATCCTGATTGTGGCCTCCAGGCTTTCAAAACCGGCCTGGGCTGAGACAAGGGGGGCGGAGGTGTTAGCAATTCTGCTGCAGCCGCCCTGGTGATTTGGAACTGTTGGCTGGGCAGACTCAGCCTCTGAGAGCCAGGTCAAGGAGGGGAGGGGGCTGAATGCCTGAGCTGCCTGCTGCGGCCCTGAGGGAAGAGGCAGCAGGGAGAGAGTGGGGAGAACAGGGGCTGTTGCCGGTGGTGCAGCTAAGGGCTCGCGGGCATGAGCAGCTGAGGCGAGTGCTTTGCTGCCGGCTACATCCAGTGCATACATGAGGTGCACACGTTCGTATCCACGTGCCAGACCATCAACGCCACCGTCAACACCCAGCTCCTAAACCACCTGCTTGAGTCCATGCCACTGCGAGAGGGCAGCGGCTTCCGGGATTTGCTGGGGGACGCTCTGGCCGGGCCCCCGGGAGACCTTAGGCGAAGCAGCTGGCTCACGGGAGGGGCTGATAGCCCCTTCCAGTGCACTCCCTTGAAAGAGGCCTGATTGCTGCTCTGCCACAAAGAGAACTGGTAGAAAGGCAAGAAAGCAGGGCCCTGTAACTAACAAACAGGGTTCACAAAAGGGCACCTCCCTGGACCTGGGAGCCATCGGGACTTTGGGATTCTCCAAGGGAGGGGGAGTCTGGCTTGGAGACTGGCTGAGGCATCGTTGGGTTGGGAGAACCGGAGGCTGCATATTGAACTTGTAGACTGCAGTTTGCTGGGCAGAGGCCCAGGCCCAGTGGTATAGGGGTCAAGCTATCAGTGTACAGCAAAACAACCTTCTCCTGTGACAGATGTGTTTATCGCTAGAAAGAAGAACTGGCCGTAGTGCACAGCCCTGACAGTAATCTGCAGAAAACTGTATAAAAAACTCAGATGATGCCTCTTCATGGACATGGCTCCAAAGAGACAAGGAAAATCTTAGATGTTTTTCTCCTTATATAATTCCTCTGAAATATTGGCAATGCTCTTTTTGATAGCCATAGAGGAATTTTAAAAAGAAAAATCCTATTTCAATAGAGATTGTTAAAACTAAAATGGTTTCTTTCCCTTCCACCAGACAATTTGTTATAGTTTGTCCCTGCCAGGTCACAAGCCCAGCTCCTTCTGTACCCAGGACAACAGGGAGCCTGAGTGGAAGGTGACACCCGCTGCCGATCACCCTCAAGAAGACAGCGGACCTCGCATCCTCCTAATGCTGTTGACTTTCGGCCCCTGCATCATCAGCAGGCTAGTTCAGTTTGTCAAGAAGTGGGTAGAAATTGTGTAGATGATGGTTCTACACACCAAGTACAGGCCTCTAGCAGAGAAATGCAAACCGACCCATGATTGGGCCTGTAAGTCTCAAGACAAGGGGGGAATGAAAGGGTGAGGGCTACGCCCTCCATCTTACTCCGGATCACACTGACTTGTGCCCGGCCAATCGGCAGGGCCCACAGTCCTCTCTCCTCCCCTTACTCCAACCCCCCTATTAATTAAACCCCTCTTCCCACGGGGCTCTCGCACTCTCTGGGCCGCTTGCCACTGCGTCGGTGAGTGTAGCTGATTGGGGGGGTGGGGGGGGGCAAACTAGTTTGAATAAAGACTCTCTGCTTTTGCATCGGACTTGGCTGGCTCCATGGTGGTGTATTGGGGATCTTGAAATCTGGGCATAACACTCTTAAAAATCTAAGCTTCTGCCCTAGCCAATTTGGCTTACTGGATACAGCGTCGGCCTGCAGACTAAAGAGTACCGGGTTCAATTTCAGTCAAGGGCACATGCCTGGGTTGTCGGCTCCATCCTCAATGGGGGGCTTGCAGGAAGTAGCCAATCAATGATTCTCTCTCATCATTGATGTTTCTATCTCTCTCTCCCTCTCCCTTCCTCTCTGAAATCAATAAAAATATACTTAAAAAAAAATCTAAGCTCCTCAGACAATTCCTTTCCTGGTGATGATGATGGTTTCTTGGGATGCCTCTTACTTTTGAAATAGGAATTTTTAGGGGTGAAACAGGTAGGCTTAGGGAATTTTTTAAATTAAGGGGGTCCACAGAAAAAGTACAGGGCTACAGAGCTGCAAAAGGGTACATTTCCATAAGACAAGGTAACTGGGAGTAGCAAAAGATACACATTTACAAAATAAAGGGAAGGCAGCCCCTCATTCAAAGAGGGAGGAAGAAGAGCTGAGAGGGAATAGGAGAACAATGAGGAAGGAGGGCTTCAACTGTCCCATGTGAGGTTTTGACCTTTGAGCTGAGGAGTTACTATAGTGACCAAATCAAAGGGGAATAGCGACCAATCAGAGGGGATATCAAGGCACAAAAAAACTGCTGCCTTTATAAACCCCCAGGGGGAAAAAGAAACTTGGTGGGACTCTTTCCCTCTCCCCACGTGGAAGTCTGTGCCTTGAGATTCTTTCTCCTCCCCATGTGGGAGTCTGTACTTGTTCTTCAATAAATTTCCACCTTCTTCCCTCAGTGGTTTCATTCTACAACTCCGACAGACAAAGAACATGGGGAAGCCATCCTGCCCAGAGGAACACTGCGTGCTCCAGTCCAAAATTCGCACATCACTTTCTTTCGTGGGCAATTTCTAACTTCCCTGTGCTTCAAAAATCATCTCCACGACAATTATTCCCACACATCTTTAGTGACCGTTTGACTCTGAATTTCAGACTTGTACTACTCATGACTTCATGGACAAAAATGACCATCAATATATATAAAAAAAGAAGTGTTTCCCAAACTCAAACTTGGCCTTCTTCCAGAGTTCTCTGTTCATGGAACCTCTATCTTGGACTCCTCCCCAACTCCCTTTCCCCCTGTTATTTAACTAGCCCCAAGTCCTTCCAATTAAGGTTCAAATAGGCTGTGAATTCTGCTTCTCATAGCCAACACTGTCACTGCCTTAGTTCCGGACCTTGTTACTGTTTGACTAAATGTCTGTATGCCTTCACTTAAACCCTACTAAGGGCTGAGCAAAGCCACAACTTCAAAGGTGGAATCCAGTGAAGTTGTCAGCCAAAGGCTAGTAAGAAAATGAGTTGGGGCAGAGTTGTAGGACAGCCAATGGCCAGAAGGAATAAACACAACTTCCAAGTGGAAAAGTGACAGCAAAACTCAGTATAAATAATGCTGAGAAAAATCATTGCAGTCACAAAAGGTGGTGTAATAAATGAACTGGGATTAAAAGGTGAGTGGGGGCAAGAGGTATGCTGAGACTTAGAAACAAATTCTAAAAACAAGAACATTCCAGGGTCTTTCTTTCTCTCCCTCCCTTCCTCCTTCTTCTGCTCCTGCCATACCCAGCATCTTGCCAATGTCTGGGATTATCCATACTGCTGCATGGGCTCTTCCTTCTGGTTGGAATAACCTTGTCCTTTGCTCTGCCCTAGTTCCTCTAAGATTTAAGGCTGTAGTGAGCCCTGGAATTTTGTCTCACTTATTTTTGGATGCTGAGAACAGTGCCTGGTACGTAATAAAAACTCAACAAATATCTTCTGACTAAAGGACCTATATACTGAGTGGCCAGATTATTATGACCACCTGATGTTTGTAGGCAAATTAGCTATAATTTTGCGCTGAAGTTGCTAGAGGGCCAGACCATTATAAATAGGGAAGCAGGTTGTTTACCACGACAGAAGTGATTTTTTTTCCTGAAGATATGGGTAAACAACATGATTTTAACAGCCTTTGAACGTGAGATATATTTGAACGTGAGTGGCCAGATTATTATGACCACCCCATCAGTACTTCGTTGGGCCACCTTTTGCCTTCAATACTGCAACAGTTCTTCTTGGCATTGACTCCACGAGATGTTGAAAGGTGATGCGAGGAATCTGACACCATGCCTGATGAATAGCACTGTCCAGTTCTGTGAGATTTGATGGTTGTGGGACCAGCTGCCTGATGGCTCTTTTAACTTCATCCCACAAATGCTCAATTGGATTGAGATCTGGTGATTGTGGGGGGCCACTTAAACAAGGTAAAGTCTCCCTCATGTTCTTGAAACCACTCCTGCACAGTATGAGCACCGTGGCATGGTGCACTGTCTTGCTGGAAGAAGCCAACTCCATTGGGATATGCCATCAACATGATAGGATGAACTTGATCAGCAATGATACTTAGGAATGTTGTGCTATTCAGACGTTGTTCCACCATGAATTAAAGGGCCCAAATCATGCCAGGAAAACATGCCCCAAACCATAACACTGCCCCCACCAGCTTGAAGGGTTGTACTCATGCATGTGGGGTGCATGCTTTCATACTGTTTCTGCCAAATTCTCACTCTGCCATCTGCATGATGCAACTGGAAACATGATTTATCGGACCACATGACTTTTTTTCCAATGCTCGACTGTCCAATCCTTATGTTTCTGTGCGAATTAGAGACGTTTTATCTTGGTAACTGCAGACAGCAAAGGTGTTTGAACAGGCCTTCGGCTTCCATATCCCATATGATGTAGTGTACGGCTAATTTGCCTATAAACGTCAGGTGATCATAATAATCTGGTCACTCAATGTATATGTCCTTAGTGTTTCCTCAATACTTTTTATGAGATGGATGAGGGCTGCTAAGAGCTGCCTGGCAAACTGTCTTCTTTCCATATCTTTTCAAGACCTAGTTCCTCTAGCACTTCCTATATCAGCGGTTCTCAACCTGTGGGTCGCGACCCCTTTGGCGGTCGAACGACCCTTTCACAAGGTTCGCCTAAGACCATCCTGCATATCAGATATTTACATTAGATTCATAACAGTAGCAACATTACAGTTATGAAGTAGCAACGAAAATAATTTTATGGTTGGGTCACAACATGAGGAACTGTAAAGGGCCATATGGTTGAGAATCACTGTCCTATATGAAGGCTCTTACAATACCCACTGTGCGTGTAGCTCTGCTTTAATATGCCTCATGCTCTACTGCTCTAATCATTCCCAAATCCCAAAATGTGGAGCCATGAATGGACTATACTATTATTTGATTGTTTATATGCATTTGTGTTATTGGCTGAGTCTACATAATTTCCAGAGTAATTCTTTGCAGGTCAGTAGATAGGTAGCTAATTAGATCACAAATATTTCAATTCTGTCATCCAATAACTGAAACAGATTATGATAAAGACTATTTACCCAGAATTATTTATCTGATTATTTATCCAGAAATTCATCCATTATTCTATAGTTGACAATAATGGTTAGATAAAAATCAATTTAAAAAAAAGTTGATTAGAACCTTCTCTTTCTGTTTCCATTCATTCCTTCATTAATTTCTTTTAATACTTTTTATGTGCTAGGAATGATTCTAAATGCTGAAGATTCAAAAATGAATATAATTTTACACCTGAATTCAGGGAGGTACAGTCAGAGGGGAAAATTATTAGCTAACTGTTAGGACTATTGGGCAATATAATTCTTAGCGGCCATTTGTAAGCTTCTCACTACAGGAGAACAAGGACCAGGAAGACTTGCTGGACACCAGGAATCAGACCATGTAAGGAATTAAAACTGTCCTACGAACACCTGATGCCACATCCCCATTCCATGCCCACCAACCCAACCCCAAGACCCACCGACTACAAGAGCTTGCTGCCAGTGACTGCACATAAGGATGAAACTCCAGCTCTTGGGGGCTGCCATCATGGACCCAATATCCCCTTGGCTGGGTGCTGTGTAGTCCTTCCCTTTGAATATCCCATCCCCTTTCCTTAAATAAATTCAACTTTTCTTTACGTGAGATGGCTATTTAGCCTACCCACGTACCACCATGTTAACCTTTCACTAATATAATATTTTATAATCAAAGTTCTAATGAGAAGGCTAACTCCTATTTTGCAAAACTACTGTTTGGAATTCTCTGCTATTTTTTTAGATGGCCTCTTATTCTAAAAAAATAATAACTTTGCTTTCTAGCCTGCTTTAGCCTGCTTGAATAATGAGGACGATAAACTTAGCTTTCTGACCTTGTAGGCCAGAGACTAGATACGCCCATACTCTCAATGCCATTCCAGGTGTATTTTTTAATTGGATAGAACTGTGTTGTTTTCAAGGCCACCAGCGAGATAACCACTAAGCACACATAGGAATGGCTCTTTAATAAAAAGGGAAGTTCTGCTTGTAGCTTTGCCCAGAATTTGAATGGCATTTTTCTCTGGGCCCGCGTGTAATAATAAAGTGTGACTCCAAACTCTCCGAGCATTGCTTGATTTATTCGGGTTCTCTGTAACACTAAGAGGAGAGCAAGAGTATATTTTCCAAAGTATGTGTGGACAGTAAACTGCACAATTTTGATAGTTATACTTACAGCTAACTTACTGTAAGGTATTTCTCATTTTAATCCTACTTTACAGAATTTTAAAATATTTAAGATTACAATGCACTATTTAAATCTAAAAGTCAATATTAAATAATTTGCAGACTTATCACTATATAGACAGATGCTAAGCATACTGGGAAAATATGGCAATATAGTTCCACTTTATGAAACATCATAAAAATTCAGACCAAGAAAACAAATATTCAAAAGTAAGAAGAAAGAGGATAGTCTTTTTTGAAGTGAGACATGCTTGAAGGCCTCTTCTACTAAAGAGCTAGTTTCCACCTCTGGGAAACAAGAATAAAGTGCTTTCCTCAGAAAATGGCTGCGAAAACTAAATGGTTTATTACCTGGAATATAATCAAGGGCAGCTATTTGTCAATACATTATATGCTGTGATTTTGGTTCTGCAGGCTAGCCCCCAACCTTCCAAAAAGAAAAAACTAATTAGAACAACAACAAAATGGTAGAAGGATTCTGGAACTGAGAGGGGTGACAGAGCTCTGAAAAAGCATTGAATTAAACATTATCCAGGAGGTCATAAATGCAATCACAACTCAAAGGACTGTATTACAAATTAGTACCCCTACCTGCCCTGTTTGATAATGTCTGGCAAACTGGTTAACCACTCGATAGTCATTTGCAAAGTACTCCATCAGAATAGAAGGAACCTCAGCAAAATCAGTGGGGCACCTGGTCCCTAAAATGGGGAAAAAATAAAGTTGGCAAGAATCAAATCAACATATTTATCTTTCTTTTGGTATATTCTTTTAAAATTTTCATTTATACTTCTGATGAACTATGACAAGCTTTGATTACTTCAATGTTTTATTTCTATAAAATTATTGCACATATTTGCAGAAAAGTTTATAATAATCCTGTACATTTTCCTGTATATCAAACGTAAAGTAAAACAAAATATTTGCACAGCTGGATAAAACACCTTATAAAGCAGTGACTCAAACCCTCTACAAATAAGCCTGGGTTCAGCTATGCTGGAATATACGTGAAACACACATTAAAACATTCTGACATTTAAAATAGCATTTGTATTTAATTCACTGAATTCCACCACCAAATATTTTTATCCTTCATTTCTTTTAAAATAGCATTTTATCCATTGATTGTTTCTTGTAACAAAGTCAATCCTCAAAGAAAAAAAAAACAATATTTTAAACTCAAAATTACTTAAAATAGCAAATCCTATAATAATTTTTGGTGACATTTTATGATTCTTTCGGCCCATCTACAATCTTTTCAAAAACAGTCAAACTTGGTTTCTTGAAGGAAAGTCAGTCTCCCATCTGGAACAATATGGTTCTCCACCAAGTTAGTCAAAGAAAAAATGTCTAGGTTGTCAAACCAAACTTTGGTTTTTAACCTGACAACCCTTTCTTGCAGATACATCAGCAGGACAAAAGGTGTCTCTCACACCACAAACAAAGGAAAGAATGCAAGTCAGTTTATCTCTAAACCCATCTTGTTACCATCTCAGGAAATTATGCTGTGAATATTTTGTTTGTTTGTGGGTTTTTTTGTTTTTGTTTTTATGCTTTTGTTGCTGGAGAAATGGAGGATTTACACAATTCTAAAACATAAAGAAGCCTTAAAGACTGCTTGATGTGTGAAAGAAGCAATGATACAGGCAATGAAAAAGGTAGAAAAACTATTGTTCATTTGGATAAAGAAAAAGCAGTTAGCCAGTGACAGCATTTCGGTGGCAGTGATATAGGAACAAGCAAAGATGTTGTATGCTGACACACCCCTGGAACAATGCTGAAAGTGATTCTTTTAAGGCTAGTAGGGGATGGTTCGATAAATTTAAAAAAAGAAGTGTTTACTTATAGGTTAAACAGTACATTAGACATGTACTGTATATCAGAAAGGTTAAAACAGAAATCATTTGTGGGTCTGGAACAGATGAATTCAATTTACATTATTTCTAATGGGAAAAAATGATTTAGTTTTTGAACAAATTGCTATTTGAACAGTCTTCCAGAAGGAATTAAGTTTGAGAACCAAGGTTCCACTCTATCTTCTCTTCCCTCAAAATATTGTGTGTATTAAGTTAGTAAATAAAAACTGAATATGAACAATTTACCAGGTGGTCCAGGCGTAAGATTTAGAGATGAGACAGCTAAGATGAAAGTCTACAGTATCATCAAATATGGCCACAGATCAGCATAAAAAACTATAATTTTATACAGGGGGAAAATAAAAAGTAATTTATCATACTTTTTCAACATGTTCTGCTATGTTTTCTAACCAATTTTGGATAAAAAGAGGCAACATTCATTCATTTACTCTGTGCTAGGTTCTAAGGAGATATATATTTATTCTTATGCACAAAATTTAAATTTCATAAAGAATAGCACAAAATATAAAATAGTACAAATTCAAAAGATGGACAACTAGGACTTATTCCTTGTTGCAAAATGTTAGCAAGGAAGCAAAAAAGTATAAGAGGATTGGGTTGTACAATTGAAAGGAGACGAGGCAATATGCTGATAAATGACCACAGGGCAATATTAAATGATGTTTTTCTAAATAAAAAGCTTTTTTTCTTCCTATTTATAATAAAATGTTTTTAAAGAATTGTATTAAATAAAAGTCCCCTTCGTGACTCACCAGTGACATGTTGGTAACGAGTACGTCCCAGCATAGAATGCATTGCATGTCCCATTTCATGAAAAAGATTTTCCATCATTCCAGGAGTTAATAAAGTTGGTAAATTCCTTGAGGAATGGGGAAGATTCAGCATAAGAACTACAACTGGAAGTTGATAGTCTCCATCTTCCTTTAATCTCCCTCCACGGATTGTAAAATGGCAATCCTTTAATAATCAGAAAACATAATTAGAAGAATGTGTTAGGTAGTCTAAAAGGTATAATAATCTTAATGTTAATGAACATAAAATTATACCAAAATGTGTTCTGAGTTCAAATTTTAACTTAACTCTATTATTATTCTATTTATTTAGTTATACACACAAATTTTCCTCAACTCGTTTTGTTAAAATTTAAAATTTTAAAAACACCAATATACTGAGCTTATGTTGATTTATTCATTCACTCCAAAAATATGTATTCAGCTGCTGTACCACATGTTGGAAATGCTATCATTACAGAGCTAAGATCCATGCATTAAAGCAAATAGGAAATGACAGACATGAAGCTACTAAGGGAAGGGACACTATTGTTTACTGAGCCCCTTCAATGAACTAGGAGATACTGCCCATACCAACTGTCGTTATCACTTGAAATTGATAAGCTCTAAAATTGCAAAAAGCAAGGGATCTGAAGCAAATTTTCCATAACAAGTTGAGATTCACTAACATTTTATCACTATTCTTCACAATAACCCTATGAGGCAAGAATCTCACCTTTCAGATCAGAAAACAGAAACTGAATCTTGGAAATGTCATGGTTTGCTGCATCTCAGATCTGAACCCAGTTGTACTACTAGGAGCCAGAGTTCTTAATCACTAACCTAGACTCTCTACCAGCCATTCAAGCAAAGAGGAAGAACACAGGAATCAGTGTCTGATGACCTAGATCAGTGGTCGGCAAACTCATTAGTTAACAGAGCCAAATATCAACAGTACAACGATTGAAATTTCTTTTGAGAGCCAAATTTTTTAAACTTAAACTATATAGGTAGGTACATTGTTATTAACTTAATTAGGGTACTTCTAAGCTGGCCTTTGCTAAAAACGTCCTCAATCTGATTGAGGTAACGTTCGCTGAGGTCGACCCCTTCCAACTCTGCCATCCACACTCGTCCTGTATACTTGTTTCATCTATCTCCTTTCGTTCATCCTCTCTACATGTCCAAACCATCTCAACATACCTATCTCAATCCTCGACACTACATCTTCTTTCACTCCACAATGTTCCCTAAAATTAACTTAATAAACTTTACTTAAAGTTTTAAGTCTTAAACTATAGGTACGTTGAATGAAACTTGATATCATACTTAAAAAATACAGGTAATTTTATGCTTCGAGTAGGTACGTTTGTCACCCACGAGCGATTTGCTACATGACTAGCACTAACCACTGCACAATGAGACTGCTGAATGACTGGCTCACTCAACTTGTGCATGAATTGCGTGCGCCTCCCCCGCGCTGCATCTCCCGTCGCCCGACTGACCGACACTCCCCACTTCTTCTAACGCCACTTCTTCAAAATAGACTCACCCAGGCCGAAAACCGACTTCTGCGCATGGGCCACGAAGTTTCAATCACACTGTACGTGCGTGCCCACACGTGGTATTTTGTGGAAGAGCCACACTCAAGGGGCCGAAGAGCCACATGTGGATCGCGAGCCGCGGTTTGCCGACCACTGACCTAGATTATGGTCCCACCTTCCTCACCTGCCAGCCAAATCACTTTGGAAACTGGTTTGCCTTTACGAGCTTCATCTCTGCCTTGTCAAATCCCAGAGTAGTTGCCTAGATTTCATAAGCTCACATCTATTAAAATGCTTTGAAATTATGAATCACTATTTAAATAAAAGGTACCATTATTTCTATTATAACTTACTAGAGGCCCAATGCACGAAATTCGTGCACGGAGCTCGGCCCTCACAGCTGTGGTGGCTTGCCTCAGCCCTCGTAGCCCTGGCTTCGTTCAGAAGGATATCCAGAAGGACGTCCGGAAGGTCGTTTGGCTGTCCGGTCTAATTAGCATATTACGATTTTATTATTATAGATAACCTGAACTCTTTTATTTAAAAATATATTTTATTGACTTTTTTACAGAGAGGAAGAGAGAGGGAGAGGAATAGAGAGCCAGAAACATCGATGAGAGAGAAACATCGATTCAGCTGCCTCCTGCATGCCCCCCACTGGGGATGCACCCACAACCACAGCACATGCCCTTGACCAGAATCGAACCTGGGACCCTTCAGTCCGCAGGCCGATGCTCCATCCGCTGAGCCAAACCAGCCAGGGCTGATAACCTGAACTCTTAACATTTCCCATCAAATTGCCTAAAACTGTTGAAGATGATTGCTATACCAGTACACAGTTAAGGAAAGGAATGAACCTCACATATTTCACAAAAGAAGTGAATTGGTGGTGGATAAGGTTTCCAATATAAAGATACATCAGTTCCCTGTTACCTGCAGTTTCACTTTCCATTTCTGTTATTGGCTGATAACCATGGTCCAAATATAGTAAATAAAAAAATTCCAGAAATAAACCATTCATAAGTTTTAAACTGCATGCTGTTCTGAGTAACATGATGAAATTGTTTACTATCCTGCTGTATCCCTCCCAGAATGTGAGCCATCCCTTGTCTGGCATATCCATGCTGTATACACTACCCACCCATTAGTCACTTAGTAGTCATCTCAGTATCAGATCAGTTATCAGAATAAGAGAGACTACATTCACTTAAGTTTTATTACAGTATATTATTATAACTTCTATTTTATTATTAGTTAGTCGTTACAATGAATTAAACTTTATCATAGGTATGTATGTACAAAACACAGTATGTATAGAGTTTGGTACTATATTTGGTGTCAGGCATCCACTGGGGTCTTGGAAAGTATCCTTCATAAATGAGGGGGGGACTTCTGTATCTTCTGCAATTTTAAACTAGGTCCATTAACAAGTATGGAAAGTGGTTAAGAGTTGGGGCTATAGTAAGAATGTTTGGGTTCAAATCCTAGCACTTCTAGCTGTGTGACTCAGGGCAACCAACTTAACCTCTCTAGCCTCAGTTTCCTCATAATATTAGTGTCTAGTTTCAAAGGTTGAGGTGAACATTCAAAAACATGATGTGACATAGAAGGATTCATATAATATCAGCTATCATTATTACCATGACACAGATAAAAGTGACAGACTAGTATACAGGCATATCTAATGGTTTTCATAATGTTTATTTTTAAATTCACAGCTAATCTCAAATTAATATATTTAGTAATTATCATTAATGCCCTTTATATATGAGGGAACTACAAAAAAGATATGTTCACACTAATATCAATTAACTGCTGATCATTTTTAGAGAGACTAGATTATAAATAAAGCATTACCTGATGTGGCTTGTCTGCTCGCTGAAAAAAATCACAGTAAATGTACCCCAACAATCCTTCAGATTCATGAACCACAGCCTAGAAAAAACAATTTAATTTAGTGGTAAATGAGTCAATCAGAAACTCTATAAGTTGAAAACCATCCTCAACACAAGAATCTATACAGGTTGTGGCAGAAGTAGGTGTATAGTTATGAGTTCACGAAACAGCTTATTCTTGTATTATTATTTATTATTGTATTATTTTCCATACGAACAACCGTAAACTTACTTTTGCACCATCCTGTATATAAATCATGCACAGCTATAAATATAGACATTTTATTACTTTCTACATCCCATATTATTTCAAGATAGATTCTATTTTCTCTTCATCTTTTGGATGATTTTGATTTGGGTAATTCTGTCCAGGAGAAGAAACCCTCCTTGTTTGGGCCATTCAACTGATACCTCTACCAAATACAGCTCCTCAGATTGTTCACAAATCACCAAAAGGAGTTGGAAATAGTGTTGTCTCAAAAGTTTTAGCAGCAAAATTATTTTTCCTTCAAACTGTAGAACGTAATGATATATGTTCATACAAATTATAACCCTTGGACACAGAAATAACAAAAGGTAGCCTCTGGTTTCAGTTGACGATCAATAAAATCATTATTTATGACTTTACCCAAAACTGAACCTAAGAAGGCTCAACCACTAATCTCGATCCTGCCTTCTTTGTCTTTTTTACACCTTGAGGATTCTGCCAAAGAGAACCTAAGATTTATGCTTTAAAACTTCCTATAAAGCATATATTATTAATTCAACAAACATCTGTTAACACCTTCTGGATGCTAGGAACTGTTCACAGTATTTGGCATACAGCAGTGGACAAAACACAAATAGTTCTGCCCAGGGGGCTCACATCCTGCAGACACTTCTTTGCCCTTTACACTCTATCCTTCTATTCTTGTTACCAGTTTTCTTTTCACTATACAGCTGTATTTTATCAATCTCTATCATTTTTTGAAGTACATTATATACAAACAGAGAATACTTAGATAATTAAGTACAGTGATATAAGGTGCTCCCATTCATTCTATCCTTTCAGTTCCACCACTACATCGATTCCATGTTCACAGAACAAGCCAAGGAACAATGAGATAGCTTTTGTTTCTTGAAATATAGTGACAAGAGTAATGCGTGATAGGCAAATAAACAACACGTAAAACATCATGACAACACAAAGTCTTCGTGATAAACATATGGGTCAATAAATCTTGAAACTCTCATCAGGGAAAAATAAAAATACGCCTCAAACAAAGTGGGCTCTAAGGGAGACGAGTGGATTCCAGGCTTAAAGTTATTATCAAAGAAGTCAAATCAAAACATGGGACATAAATTCATATCTCATGCAAATTAAGCTCTTACAAAATTGGAAGGGGTTGGAAGAAAAGGAAATGTGACCAATGCAATGGGTTCAGAAATGAACCTAAAAGGACACTTAGCATGGCAGAAATGTAAAAAAGTAATGACAGATTTTCCTTTAATTACAATTTGTCAAACATATGAAGATTCAACCTCCTAGCAGATTCCTAAATATATTTTTTTCAAAGAACTAACTCTGCTGTTATATACTTACATTAATTTTCAGCAGCAACTGATTTTAGAGAATAATGTTTCTTTCATACAGTGTCCTAAGTCAGAAGTGGTCATTCAGGTTTTTTGTAAAACAGGACTAAGGTGAGAGCTGCTCCAATAGGCAAAACTAACTTACAGATGAAAGTGCTATTAACTCAATTATTAAACCCAAGAAATAGTAAAGTAATACAACTCTACACAAACTGGGATGCTTACCAGTTTTCGGACATCTTCACACCACACCTCTCCTTTTGCAGGCTGCTCTGCATACAATGCAATTCCCAACAGTTTATTAAATAAAATGTTAAGGCCTTCCATGCATGCTCCAAGGGAGAAAAATGGGCAATATAAACTGGGCTCAATATTATACCTAAGAGAAAGAAAAAAAGTTCAAAAGCATTTTGTTTAATTCAGTTTCATAAGGTAAATTCAAAGAGCTTTTCATTTAAAATTTAGAATCACACCAGCTATTTAAAAAGGATTAAAACATAAAGGTATATTTTTAAGTTTTGATTCTAAAATTTAAAATCATACCAGCTATTTAAAAAGGATTAAAACATAAAGGTATGTTTCTAACTTTTGATTCTAAAATTTAAAATCATACCAGTTACTTAAAAAGGATTAAAACATAAAGGTATGTTTCTAGCATTTCAGACTCAGTTTTCTTCAGAAGATAAGCAGTCTAATTATTACTAGTAGTAAATAATACTAGTAATTATGGTAGACATACCATTCATTAATCTTCACTCCTTTCAGGTGTAGTCTTTCACTGATTCAGTTAAGCAGTCTGTCTATCTCAATCAACCATACCACACACGATTTTTATTTTATACATATATTATATACAAAATCTGACCAGTTCGAGCTATAACAGTAAACCTCACTTTATGAAATGTGTTACAATATGAAAATTGTAACACATTTTCGTAAATATTAAACAAATACAAATTCTGAGACACATGAAGTGAACTTAAAATTCACACCTGTTAAAGTATTTGTTAATGGAGAAATAGCTGTAATATAAACAATTAATTTATCTGTTTTGTAGTTTTATTTCTTAAATAAAGAACAGCATACTAGCAAGGCTAATTATTCCTCATCTAAAACCAACTTTTTAATGCACTAGTGCAATATAAACCAAAGGACATCCAGAACACGGGAATAAATATTCACTTTAGAGTCATTAAGTCAGGCCAGACTTTATAACCACAGCCATGCTGGGGTCCAACCCCAGCAGGTCCAGGGGTCCCCAAAGGTGTGAATGGAGTCGGTGAAGAATGAATGACACGGAGGCTGAGTTCAGTTGATCATCATAGCCGTGTTCTCTTGTCAGGGTCTGGTCAGGATCTCTAGCCGAGTTCTGGTCAGGATCTCCAGCCAAGTTCTGGTTAGGATCTCCAGCCAGGTTCTGTGTCCATGTTCTCTTGCTAGGTTCTCTAGCCAGGTTCTGTCCAGGTTCTCCAGCCAGGTTCAGTCACCAGGTTCTAGTCAGGTTCTCTTGCCAATTTCTGTAGTCAGGTTCAGTCCAGGATCTTTTGCCATGTTCTCTGGCTAGGTTCTGTCTCTAGGTTCTGAGGCCAGTTTCTGTCCAGGATCTTTTGCCATGTTCTCTCCAGCAAAGTTCTTCTGTCTCTAGGTTCTGTGTAGGTTCTGTGTCTAGGTTCTGTGTCCTGTTGTCTTGTTACATCTGTATTTATACCAGTTGATTCCAATCCTGTCAATCTCTATTCCAAAGGTTAGGGCGTTTCTTATCTCCATTCCAGGGAGTAAAGATTATGTAGCTTAAGCATGATTGTTCGTAGTTAAAGTGATTAATTACCCGCCTGGCACTTAGTTAAGGGGTTTTATTCCCTCCCTAACTTCAGGGGAAAATCCCTACCTGGGGAAACAACCTTTCTCAGAGAGGTGACCTTGGTTAAAACACATAGTGCCAAGAAGGTGAGCAAACACATTAAGAACAGTATGCCATATATGCCAGGTCCCTTGAAACAGCAAGGATGGACTGGCTCCCGGCACAGCCAGAAAGCATAGCTCTAGAATAATAGTCAAGTACTTATTTTATTCCACTTTCTAGGATTAACAACATGTATACATACAAATAAAAATATACAAACCTAGACTTATTACTAAATGGGTGATTTGATTTAGTGAGTGAACATAAACTGCACCACAAATAAGATTTGGGCTACAGAGATCCACAAATTTACAACTTAGTTTCTGATCAATTTTTAAATAAAAGTAGAATCTCAATGCTGAAAGAGATGCTAGTGGTCCAGTGTCCTTACTCACTCACCGATTCACTCATGCAGGTGGTTGACAAACCAAGGGGATGCTGGATGTAAGGAATGGGAAGAGAGTCTGTCTCCAAGAAGCTCACAGTGAAGGAGGCAGAGAAGTGAAATGACTATACTGTCTCCTGAGCCTAGACAGGGGCTAGGGGAAGTTGCTCAACAGACACTGTTAAAGGAATGAGTGAACAAGTACTAAACAGCAGGGCAGCAAAAGAGTGCATGATGACTTTACCTGTACCAGAAGGGGTTAAAATTAAGAAGCAGGATTTTGCAGGGCAGGGGGGGAATGAGGATGAGATAAGGGAGAAGTAAGAAGGCAATTCCAAGGAGAAGCAACAATGTGACAGCCATATGGAGGCATGAAATAGACTGGTAACTTATAGTAATCAGGTAGATAAATATGTGCGTTCATAATGCAGGGAACAAATGGGAAATGAGAGGGAGAGGAGACTGGACACAAGTGGTCAGGTCCAGACACTGAGGACCTGCGACACCAGCCTGAGGAATTAGAATTTTATATTGTAGGCCCACGGTCTCTTCACTTTTTGATTATGTGACCCTATCAATAAAATATTGTTTGAGTATTCAAGAGTATTCAACCTAAATAGAAATATATTTATAAATTATATGCATGTGCTATTGTTCTACTACATTCCAAAACAAAGACATTTTTATAAGATAAGATACAGAAAAATAAATCTAAACAATTTCTTATATTTTATGTACATATCCTTAATGGATTGCTTACAGTTCGGGAGATATGAAAGACTGCTTCTGTAGGCAAGAGAGAGGCAAGCTGATGCCAACACTGAGAGGTTGACAGTAGTGTGGGGAATACTGGAAGAGGCAAGGAGAACAGAGTAAACTATTAAGAGCCTGAATGAGAGCAATAGCAGTGGGATCAAGGATAAGGAGGCAGATTTGAATTTGTTTTTCTTTTAAGTGAAAAATTATCAGGACTGTGTGAATGACTGGATTTAGAGGGTAAGAAAAAACAGTCTAGAAGCAGGTTTTTGGCTTGAGCAAATGGGTGGACAGAGTTGCAGAGTCATTTAATCTGAGCAGTGAAGACAAAGAAGCGAGATGGGCATCACGTCAGTGGGAGAAGAAAGGAGGGTGTGGGCAATTGTGAGACAAGAATGGAGGGTTTACA
Organism: Myotis nattereri; assembly: GCF_964212035.1. Taxonomy (NCBI): domain Eukaryota; kingdom Metazoa; phylum Chordata; class Mammalia; order Chiroptera; family Vespertilionidae; genus Myotis; species Myotis nattereri. Next base: position 95,547,625 of record NC_138076.1, on the reverse strand, counting down.
AAAATAAATTCAGTTTGGAGACACTGATACTGAGGTGTTCATAGGATGTCAAATACTCAGGACACTAAGACTGAGGAGACCTCATCGTTCAGGTGTGAGTTAAAGCTGCAGACAGAGATAGGGTCATCAGGGAAGAGTGATGTGGGTGAGAAGAGGATTAACAGCAAATCCCTGGACTTCCAAATGAAGGGAGGGAAGGAAGACTGAAAAATTAGAGCTGTCAGAGAATTGAAAGGAAGGTAAATCATGGAAATAGGGGAGAAACGCATTTTAAAAAAAGAAATAATTGAGGCCTCTGATTTCTGGTTTAACGTGTAAGGAGCCTTGAAAGTATTACACCATCCCAAGAAGTGAAAAGTAGAACCAACTGAAAATCACTAACTCTTCCTAAGTCCAGCAAAGAACTGAGGTCATAGAGAAAAATCACAGCCCCCTAAACTGAGAAGACATGTAGGCAGTTATACGATTCTCCAGTGTGCAGAAATCTGACAGTTAAAAACTCCAGGGAGACCTAGTTTAAGGAGGAATCCCCACACTTTTAGGAGTTTTGGCTTAGGGAGCCCTACCAGGCTTTCACAGTGAAGATCAAGAAAAATTTCCCCATATTTCCTGCCAGGGAAGGAAAAAGTATCCATTACAAAATACACCAGAACACTGTTATTCTTAATAAGGCCTGCCCTAAAAAGAAACTCTTTTTTTTAAAGAAATATATTTTTATTGATTTCAGAGAGGAAGGAAGGGGAGAAAGAGCTAGAAACATTCATGATGAGAAAGAATCATGAACTGGCTGCCTCCTGCAAGTCCCCCACTGGGGATCGAGCCCACAACCCAGGCATGTGCTCTTGACTGGAATCGAACCTGGGACCTTTCAGTTCTCAGGCCAACGCTCTATCCACTGAGCCAAACCGGCTTGGGCAGCCTTGGGCAAACTATGGCCCGCGGGCCGGGTCCGGCCTATTTGAAATGAATAAAACTAAAAAAAAAAAAGACCAAAAAAAGACCGTACCCTTTTCTGTAATGATGTTTACTTTGAATTTATATTAGTTCACACAAACACTCCATCCATGCTTTTGTTCCGGCCCTCCAGTCCAGTTTAAGAACCTATTGTGGCCCTCCAGTCAAAAAGTTTGCTCACCCCTGGGCTAGGGCAAAAGAAACTCTTTTACCAGAGGGTGGGGAAATAGCCAACTAGAGCCCCCTTTAGCCTTCTTGTCTCTGAAAAGTACTTGTTAAAAGTCACAGCCAAGGGACACAGGCTCACTAACAGACTGAGACCTAATGATAGGACTAGAATGCATCTCCTCTCCCACAAGTCACTACATCAATAGAGCTCTTATAACACAACAGGGAAATACAACTGAAAGAACTGCATGTCTCAGACTATATTTAAATATAAGTCCCTAGAGCAGTGATGGTGAACCTTTTGAGCTCGGCGTGTCAGCATTTTGAAAAACCCTAACTTAACTCTGGTGCCGTGTCACATATAGAAATTTTTTGATATTTGCAACCATAGTAAAACAAAGACTTATATTTTTGATATTTATTTTACATATTTAAATGCCATTTAACAGAGAAAAATCAACCAAAAAAATGAGTTCGCATGTTACCTCTGACACACGTGTCATAGGTTCGCCATCACTGCCCTAGAGAAACCCAAAGACAATAGAGCAGTGGTTCTCAACCTTCCTAATGCTGCGACCCTTTAATACAGTTCCTCATGTTGTGGTGACCCCAATTTCATTGTTACAACTTGAACATAAATAAAGCATAGTGATTAATCACAAAAACAATATGTAATTATATATGTGTTTTCCGATGGTCGTAGGCGACCTCTGTGAAAGGGTCGTTTGACCCCCCAAAGGGGTCGTGACCCACAGGCTGAGAACCGCTTCAATAGAGGAAACAGAAAAGTTAAAGTTTAACTTCCCAAACCACAGCTAGTGCAAAAAGTAAACACAGCCTAATCCAGGGGTGGGCAAACTTTTTGACTAGAGGGCCACAATGCGTTCTTAAACTGGACTGGAGGGCTGGAACAAAAGCCTGGATGGAGTGTTTGTGTGAACTAATATAAATTCAAAGTAAACATCATTACAGAAAAGGGTACGGTCTTTTTTTGGTCTTTTTTTTTTTTAGTTTTATTCATTTCAAACAGCCGGATCCAGCCTGCGGGCCGTAGTTTGCCCACGGCTGGCCTAATCCCTAGGCAGATAAACACAGAACCTCACAACAAAGCCCTATTTATCTCCATTTCTTTTCCCTAGTACATCATGTCCAAGTCTCAACAAAAACTTCGAAATCACGCTAAAAGATGAAAACACAGTTTAAAGAGACAGAACAAGCAACAGAACCAGATTCAGATGTCAGAAATATTAGAATTATCAGGTTTAGAATTCACAAGGAATAAGAAGAAAATACACAAGAATACATGGCGAATGTAAGAAGAAAGACAGAAACTCTAAAAAATTAATTAAAAAGGAAATGCTAGAAATCAAAAACATTTAAACAGAAATGAAGGCCTTTGATAGGCTCATCAGCAGACTGGATACAGCTGAGGAAACACTGAGTGAAATTAAAGAATGTCAATAGAAATTTCCAAAACTAAAATGCAAAGAGAAAAAAAGAATAAAAAAGACAGATGAGAACACCCAAAGAATTGTGGGACAATTACAAAGGTGTAATGCACACGTATTGGCAATACCAGAAGGAGAAGAGAGAGAAAAAGAAACAAAAGAAATATTTAAAGTAATAATGACTGAAAACTTTCAGATGAAAGATAAACACCAAACCACAGATCCAGGAAGGTCAAAGAACACTAAGCAGAAAAACAAAACAAAAAAACTCCACTTAGGCATATATCATAGTTAGGCTGCAGAAAAAAAACAAAACAAAAACGTCTTCAATGATGCCAGAAGAAAACCACCTCCATAGAGGAACAAGGATAAGCATTACTTTAGACTTTTCTTCAGAAACCATGCACGCAAGAGGAGTGTGATGTGAAATACCACAAACCTTGAATTCTGTATCCATCAGAATTATCCTTCAAAAGTGGAGATATAAAAACTTCCTTGGACAAACAAAAATTGAGGGAATTTTACCCCAGTAGATCTGACTTCAAAGGGTGTTAAAAGAAGTTCTTCAGGAAAAAGAAAAATGATAGTCAGAAACCTGAATCTACAGAAAGAAAGAAAGAGCATTGAAGAAGGAAGAAATGAAGATATAAAAATAGTTTTATTTCTTATTTTTAAATAATTGAACAGACAACAGTTTGTTCAGAATAATAGTAGCAACAATGTATTAAGTGATTGTAACTTATGGATAAGTGAAATGCATGACAGAAAAATTATGAGGGATTGAAAAGAATAAGTGGGTACTTGCACTAACCATGAAGCAGTACAGTATTATATGAAAGTGAACTTAAATTATTTGTAAACATGTATTGTAAACCTTAGGACAACTAATATAAAAGGATTTCAAAAAGAGAGAGAGGAGAAAAACTGGAATCAAGATAATTAAGATCATACAAAGCAGAAAAGAGTGAAAGACAAAAGAAAAAGAAACAATAAGAACAATGAAAACAGCAACAAATGTGGCAGACATTAATCCAATTATATAACTAATCACTTTAAACATTAATGGTATAAATATAACCATTACAATACAGAGATTGCCTGTGTAGCTCAGTTGATTGAGTGTTCCCATGCACTAAAAGGTCCCTGGCTGATTGATTCCTGGTCAGGGCACATGTCTGGGTTGTAGGCTTAATCCCCAGTAAGGGATGCTTCTCACTCTCATCCATGTTTCTCCATCTCCCTTCCTCTCTCTCTAAAATCAATAAAAACATTTAAAAGATAAACAAGACCCAAAAATAAGTTGTCTATAAGACATTCACTTTAAATATAAAGATAGATCAAAAGTAAAGTAATAAAGATATATCATGCTAACACTAATCAAAAGAAAGTTGCTACATTAATTTCAAACAAAGCAGGCTTCAGAAAAAAGGAAAGTTATTAAGGAAAAGGATAAAGAAGGATATTATGTAATGATAAAGTGATCAATTCTCCAAGAAGACACAACAATCCTTAATGTTCATGCACCTAACAACAGAGCTTCAAAATACAAGAGGAAAATATTGATAGAACTGTAAGGAGAAATAGAAGAATCCACTATGACAGCTGGAGATTTCAATATCCACCTATCAAAAATGAACACATCCAGCAGGTAGAAAATCTGTGAAAACAGAGTTGAACTCAACAGCATTATCAACTGGATATAATTGACATCTAGAGACTGCTTCATCCAACAGTGGCATACACATTCTTATAAATATCACATTGAAAATTCAACAAGATAGACCACACTAGAGAAAATAAAACACACCTTAACAAATTTCAAAAAACAGAAAGCTTACAATACATACTCTCAGAAAAAAAATGGGATTAATCTAGAAATCAAAACCAGAAAGCTAGAAAACCACAAAGTATTTAAAGATTAAACAAAATCCCAAATAATATACGAGTAAAAATCTCAAAAACTTTTAAAATAAAAATACAACTTATAATTTGTGGGGTGCAGTAAAAGCAGTTTTTTGAGGAACATTAATAGCAATTCAACATATTAGAAAAGAAGAGAGATCTAAAGTCAATAATCTAAGCTTCCATCATAGGAAGGTAGGCAAAAGACTGTCCCCCAAATATTGGGGATGTGTGCTCTAATTTCTGATTGCTACTTCTGATCTCAGATGTGCAGACAAAGATGTGGAGAGACTGTTGCCAAGCTCCTCCTACTAAAGTAACTTCTGGGAAATTTAAAAACCCAGTGCCCTTTTATTCCTCCTTCATTTTTCCCCTTTCCCCTTTGAGAAGCCAAACATTAAAGAACAGGACATTCAAAAACACCAGCATATACTAGGTAAATTAAAGACAGACTATGCACAACCTAAGGAAAGGCTCAGAAAAGACATAAAAAGGCATTAAGTTTACACTGCAGGTTGATCCTCAGCATAGAGACAGCATCAAAAACAATAAACAAAAGCAGTGACAACAACAACAAAAATAAGAAAAAAGTAAACCCTGGGGGAGGGGAAGAATCTGATTTCCAGAGTTACCACATAATTAGATTAAAATGCCCAGTGTTCAACAAATAAATCTCAAGGCATATAAAAAAAATAGGAAAATATGGCTCATGGAAAATAAAAATATATTAAAAAGAATTTGTCCCTAAAAGGTCTTAATGGCAGATATAGCAGGTAAAGACTTTAAAACAATAATCTTAAGGATACTCAAAGGAAGACGTAGAGAAAATTTTTTAAAAAATGTATGAATGGAATGGAAATATCAATAAAGAGAAAGAAACACAAACACACACACACACACACACACACACACACACACAAAACCCACAAAGAATTCTGAAGCTGAAAATTACAACAACTAAAAGGTAAAATTTACTAGAAAAATTCAGAAGCAGAAAAAATAATTAGTGATCTTGAAGATAAAAAAGAAAATGGTACCCTGGCCGGTGCTCCGTGGTTAGAGTATCAGCCTGCACTCCATAGGGTTCTGGGTTCGATTCCTGGTCAATGGAAAAAATATCCTCAGGTGAGGATTAACAACAATAAACAAACAAAAAAGAAATTATAGAACCTGAGGAACAGAAGAAAAAGATATTGAAGAAATGTAAAGAGTATAGAGATTTATGGGATAACACCAAATGGACCAACATGCACATTGTGGGAGTCCCAGAAGAAAGGGTCAGAGAGAATATTTTAAAAATAATAATGGCTGTAAACTTTCCAAATTTTAGAAAAGACATGAATATAAACATCCAAGAAGCTCAGCAAACTCTAAGAAAAATAAACTCAGACACATACCAAGACACATTATAATCAAACTTTCAAAGACAAAGGGCAAATACATTTTTCCAATTTTTAAATAAATATATTTTTATTGATTTTAGAGAAGAGAGAAGGATAGAGAGATAGAAACATCAATGATGTGAGAGAATCATTGATCGGCTGTCTCCTGCACTCCACACACTGACCTGTGCCTTGACTAGAATCAGGCTGTGACCTCCTGGTTCAAAAGTTGACGCTCAACCACTGAGCTACGCCGGCCCAATTTTTTAAAAAAATTGATTTTAGAGAGAGAAGACAGAGAGAGAGAGAAAAACAATGACTGGCTGCCTCCTGCACATCCCCTACTAGGGATTGAGCCCGCAACACAGGCATTTGTTGCTCTAAGGTGCCCAGACTAGGAATCCAACCAGCAACCTTTCGGTGCACTGGATGACGCTCAACCAACTGAGCCACACTGGCCAGGACCAAAGGGCAAAGTTTGAAAGCAGCAAGAGAAGTAAGTCATCACATACAAGGGATCCTCAACAAGATTTCTGCAAATTTTTATCATATTTTGGAGAACGGAAGACTGTGGGCCAATGTATTCAAAGTTTTATAAGAAAAAAATAGTTGGCCTCCTTCTGTCTCTGGCCATCAAAGGGAGAGGAGCTGCCGCCATTTCCACCCACATGAAATGGATACTCATGTACAACTGCTCAAGCTTCCTGATCAAGAAAAACAGATCATGGCTGGGTAGCACAGTTGGTTAGAGCCTCGTTATTCCGATACGCCAAGGTTGTGGGTTTGATCTCTGGTCAGGGCACATACAAGAAGCAACCAATGAATACATAAATAAGTGGAACAACAAAAATCTCTCTCACTCTCTCATCAATAAAAAAAAAAGAAATTACTTACAATAGGAAAAAGTTGTATAGCACTGAATCCAAATATCTGAAGCCCTGAAACTGCTTCCATTACAAGGGCTGAGTCACGCTTCCAATACAAGGGCTGAGTCACCACAAGTTGGTGGGTGTGGAGCCCGGAGCCCATGACAAAGGTATGGTGGTCATCATGTAGTGGAGATCTGACCAGCAAAAGCCACCCTCTTCCTAGTGTGGATCACCAATCAGTTTGGTTCTATCTTTTTTTTTAAATATATTTTATTGATTTTTTACAGAGAGGAAGGGAGAGGGATAGAGAGTTCGAAACATCAATGAGAGAGAAACATTGATCAGCTGCCTCCTGCACACTCCCTACTGGGGATGTGCCCGCAACCAAGGTACATGCCCTTGACCGGAATCGAAGCTGGGACCCTTGAGTCTGCAGGCTGACGCTCTATCCACTGAGCCAAACTGGTTAGGGCTACAATTTAATTTTTATATACTAGAGGCTTGGTGCACAAAAATTCGTGCACTCGAGGGTGGGAGGAGGTGGGGGGGTCCCTCAGCCCGGCCTGCGCCCTCTCGCAGTCTGGGACCCCTCAGGGGTCGGCCTAAGCTGGAAGTCAGACATCCCTCTGGTAGCCCGGGAGCCCTCAGGGGATGTCCGACTGCGGCTTAGGGCTGCCACAAGGTGGGACAGGCTCTCAATGCCTTCAGCCCGGCTTGTGGCTGAGTGGCACTCCCCCTGTGGAAGTACACTGACCACCAGCGGGCAGCTCCTGCGTTGAGCATTTCCCCCCTGGTGGTCAGTGCGCATCATAGTGACCAGTCGTTCCCGGTCATTCCACCATTAGGGTCAATTTGCATATTACCCTTTTATTATATAGGATTTTTAAATCCTCACCCAAGGATATGTTTTTATTGATGAGAGAAAGAGAGAGAGAAAGAGAGAGATATGAGAGAGAAACATCGATCGGCTGTCTCCTGTACTTGCCCCCACAGGAAATCAAATCTGCAACCTAGGTATGTGCCCTGACCTGGAAACAAATCTGCAATCTTCTGGTGTATGGTACAAAATTCCAACCAACTGAGCAAAAAAAAAAAAAAGAAAGAAATTGTTTTAAATAAATTTTTTAAAAATAAAATAATTCCAATATACTTTTTATAAAGACTTACTTTTACTTTCCATGAAGAATTTTCCACTATAACTTGAAAAACAAAAAAATTATCTGCTCTTTAAGATTAACCATCAAGACACAAGACTATTCCAGGGTCAACGTTTAGCAGTTAGTTTTTTGTCTTACTTCTAATAGGGTCTTCCTTTTCTTTAGGCAAACATTTAATAAACCTGAAAGAAGTCTGAAATATTTAACATAAAGCAAAAGAAGTCCCTGGGGTTAGCTTTAAAAAAAGCTCTAATCAAGGAAAAGTTCCTATTTTTTGTTTTGTGTCAAACCACATCTTTAAGTCTTAGTTGAAAGTAGAGGAATTTATTTAACAAGGATTTAGAAATCTTCACTTTGTTCCATTCTTCTAACCTCAAACCCAAACTATTTTCCCTTTCTTTTCTCATCCATTAGCTGTACTTCTCAGCTACACATGTCAGTCAAGATTATTGAAACCTCAAACCGATCTCAATCATTTGCCTTTTAAGCTATTTACAATAGATGTTTTAAACCCCCAATTCTTACAATCTTTTATCAAGCATCTCTGGATCCCTTTTCCTGAGTTACCAGCAAAATAAAGAAACTAGAAACTTTAATTAAATAAAGTAAAGCACCTAGTGGATTTCAGGTAGGTTACACTATGTTCCTGGAATAGCTGGTGATTTCCTACTCAAAGAACCAACAAGCCTGATGGAAACCTCTGTCAGCCAATGAGGTTTAGGAAGACCTCCAGAGTGTCACACTGTTTTCAACAAATCTGAAAGATGATATATGTCATTCACAAAATGTATCACTGGATTACTTTTAATAAGAATTTCCAATAACTGGTTTAGACACAGGCTTGAACAATGACTATCAACTGTTGACCTAAGAAGCAATATACAAGCCAAAAAGGACTCTGTGTGGTTAACTGAGTCCAAATTCATAATAAGAGTCTAGCAGCCATTTTTTTATAGGGGTCCTTTCATGAACAGGGGAAAACCACAGATGGCTGCCAAATCTCTTGCACTGCCTTCCTACAATCTGAGCCAACTTTATAAAGGAGTTCCTGGAATGAATTTTAACCAATGGTTTAAGACCTGCCCATGCATAGCTATATCCTCATCTACATTGTTACTGACCAATCAGAGTGGCTCCACAGTGACCAATTAGGAAACATGATTCCAACCAATTAGGACAGTGCTATTTGGGTCAATCAAACTGTGCAAAAGTAGATTTCTCATTTGCATAAAGGACCAATCAGAGACCAGGGCAAGTACTTTGTCCAGGAAAGAGAGGAGCATACTTTTAGAGAGTATTTCCCGATTTGCAAACTGTTCACCCAGATAAAATTTCTCCTTTTACCTCACCCCAGATGGAGGACTCCTGTCGACACTGGATCAACCACAGCAATTTTATTTTTTTTTTTAATTCTTTATTGCTGAAAGTATTACATTTGTCTCCTTTTCCCTCCATTGACCTCTCCCAGCTCGCTCCCATCCCCCAGGTCAGGCCCTCACCCCCTTATTGTGTCCACTGGTTATGCTTATATACATGCATACAAGTCCTTTGGTTGTTCTCTTACCCACCTCCTCCCATCCTCCCTGCCTTCTCTCTGAAGTTAACAATCTGTTAAATGCTTCTGTCTCTGGATTTATTTTTGTTCATCAGTTCATGTTGTTCATTACATTCCACAAATGAGTGAAATCATGTGGTACTTATCTTTCTCTGACTGGCTTATTTCGCTTAGCATAATGCTCTTCAGGTCCATCCATGCTCTTGCAAATGGTAAGAGTTCTTTCTTTTTTACAGCAGCAGAGTATTCCATTGTGTAGATGTACCATGATTTGTTAATCCACTCATCTGCTGATGGCACTGAGGCTGTTTCCAAATCTTAGCTATTTTAAAGGTGCTGCTATGAACATAGGGGTATATATATTCTGATTGGTGTTTCTGATTTCTTGGGATACATTCCTAGAAGTGGGATTACTGCGTCAAATGGGAGCTCCATATTTAATTTTTTGAGGAAACTCAATACTGTTTTCCATAGTGGCTGCACCACTCTACATTCCCACCAGCAGTATACAAGGGTTCATTTTACTCAGTGGGCAAATACTAAAACCATTTCCCCTAAGAATAGGAACAAGACAGGGATGCCCACTTTCACCATTCCTGTTCAAGATAGTATTGGAAGTGCTAACCATAGCGATCAGACAAAAAGAAGAAATAAAAGGTATCCAAATCAGAAAAGAAGAAATACAACTGTCATTATTCACAGATGACATATTGTACATAGAAAACCCTAAAGACTCCATCAAAAAACTACTACATTTAATAAATGAATTCAGCAACATAGCAGGATACTAAATATCTATGGCATTTTTATACACCAATAATGAACTGACAGAAAGGGAAACTAAAAAAAAAAAAAAATCCCATTTACCATTGCAACAAAAAAATTAAGATACCTAGGAATAACCTTAACTAAGGAGGTAAAAGACCTGTACTTGGAAAACTACAGGATGTTGAAAAAAGAGATAGAGGAAGACACAAACAAGTGGTAGAATATATCTTGTTCATGGATTGGTAGAATCAACATCATTAAAATGTCCATACTACCCAAAGCAATCTAGAGATTCAATGCAATCTCCACTAAAATACCTATGGCTTATTTTATAGCCCTCCAAAAATTTATGTGGAATAAAAAAAGACACCGAATAGCCACAGCAATCCTGAGAAAGAACAAAGTTAGAGGGATCATAATAACAGATATCAAGTTATATTACAAAACCACTGTGCTCAAAATTGCCTGGAACTGGCACAAGAACAGAAGGGAACAGAACAGAGAACCCAGAAACTGACTCAAGCCATTATGCTCAATTAATATTTGACAAAGGAGGTGAGAGCATACAATGGAGTTAAGACAGTCTCTTCAATAAATGGAGTTGCGAGAAATTGGAGAGATACATGCAAAAAATGAAACCTAAATAGATGCAACCTTTTGTTGACACAACCAGTACGTATTTACTGAGAGCCCAAAGTGTGTATTCCGCATTTAACTGCAAACATACTTTGTTCTTAAGAGCTTTAAGATATGGTTGAGAAGACCCATTTAACAGAATGACAAAAAGAACACATAATTAGAAGGTCAACTGTGCAGCACACAGTCTGTAAGCATGGTGGAAGCAGGAGCTGCAAAGGTCAATTCAGACCTGGAGGCTTTTGCACTCTTGGCAAAACTTCACAGGAAAGCCAGCAAAAGAGGATAAAAGGAACCTTACTAGCCACCAGATATAGGCTCTTCTGAGACAAAAAGGGACCTGGGTGAGGGACAGGAAGTTTAGTTTGGCTTATGTAAATTGTGGAGGAAGAGGAGTTGTGGGAGAGTACAGGAAAGGCAGGTTATAGACACCAAATAACTGGATGTTTATATACTTACTAGAGGCCCAGTACATGAATTCGTGCACGGGTGGGGTCCAGTCAGCCCACCCCTATGGGGACCCATTGGGCCAGGCTGGCAAGGAGGAGGGGCCGCAAGCAGTTGGCCAGGCCCTCAATCAGGATGTTGGGGGCTAATCAGGGTGCAGGCTGGCTGGGGGGTGGGGGGTGCAATTGGGGCCTGGACCAGGCCAGTTGGCTGCTGCAGTGTGCATCATAGCCACCAGTCATTCTGGTAGTTTCACTGTTCCATGCTGGCCTTTTATATATATAAACTAGAGGCCGGTGCACAAAAATTTGTGCACTGGCGGGCGGGGGTGGTTGTCCCTCAGCCCCAATTGTGCCTTCTCACAGTCTGGCACCCCTCAGGAGATAACGACCTGCGGGCTTAGTCCCGCTCCCGGGTGGCAGAGGGCAGGCCCAATCCCTAGGTGCATGCCCCGCAGACCCTGGTCGGGCTCAGAACAGGGCCGATTGGGCAGTTGGGGTGCCGCCCCCTGTCATGCACAGAGCAGGGAGGATCGGGAGGTTGCGATGTCACCCCCAGTCACGCTCAGGGTAGGGCCGATTGCGGGGTTGGGGCACCGCCCCCTGTCACACTCAAGGCAGGGTCGATGGGGAGGTTGAGGCGCCACCCCGTCATGCACAGAGCAGGGCAGATGAGGGGGTTGGGGAGCTCCCCCCTGTCACACACAGAGCAGGGCCCATCAGGGGGGTTGGGGCTCCGTACCCTGTCACACACAGAGCAGGGCCGATCAGGGGGTTGGGGAGCTCCCCCATGTCACGCACAGAGTAGCGCCTATAGGGGAGTTGGGGCACCACCCCCTGTCACACACAGAGCAGGGTGGATCAGGGGGTTGGGACGCCACCCCCTGTCACCCACAGAGCAGGGATGATCAGGGGGTTGGGGCACTCCCCCATCACACTCAGGGCAGAGGTGATGGGGAAGTTGCGGCTCCACCCCGTCACACACAGAGCAGGGCCCATGGGGCGGGGGGGGGGGGGGGTTAGGGCGCCGCAGCCTGTCACATGCAGAGCAAGGCCGGTCAGGGGGTTGGGGAGCTCCCCACTATCAGGCACAGAGCAGGGCCGATCAGGGGGTTTTGGTGACTTCCCCTGTCACGAACAGAGCAGGGCGGATAGGGAGGTTGCAGCCCTGCCCCATGTCACACACAGAGCCGCAGGGTGATCAGGGGGTTTGGGCGCTGCCCCCTGTCACGCTGCTCCAGGGGCCAGGAGGCCTGGCGGCAACGCTGATCCCATTGCTGGGAGGCCTCGCAGCTCCGCTTGACACAGGGGCAGTGAGGCCTCACTGCTCTGCTGATACCGGTGCTGGGAGGCCTCGCTGCTCCGCTGATCCTAGTGCCAGGAGGCCTCGCAGCTCTGCTGATCCCAGTGCCGGGAGGCCTCATGGCTCCACTGATCCCGGTGCTGGGAGGCATATTACCCTTTTACTATATAGGATAGAGGCCTGGTGCACGGGTGGGGGTCGGCTGGTTTGCCCTGAAGGGTGACCCGGATCAGTGGGGGTGTCCCGTTTGGGTGCCTGGCCAGCCTGGATGAGGGGATGATGGCTTTTTGCAGCTGGTCACACCCTCTTCAGGGTGGGGGTCCCCACTGGGGTGCATGGCCAGCCTGGATGACGGGCTGATGGCTGTTTGCAGCTAGTCACACCCCCTTCAGGGTGGGGGTCCCCACTGGGGTACCTGGCCAGTCTGGGTGAGGGGCTGAGGGCCATTTTCAGGCTGGCGGGTGACTGAAGCTCCCAACCTCTCCTTTTTTTCTTTTTTTTTTTATTCTGGGATTTATGTACCTTCTATGGCTGTCATTGGAGCTGAGAGCCGGCTATAGCTCTGAGGATCGGCTCCAGCTCTGAGACCTCAGCTGCTGAAAGCAGGTATCTGGGTTTGTTTGGGTTCTATAATTGTAACACTGTTGCGATCCTGCTTGCTCCAGCTCTGACGGCTGAAAGCAGGTTTCTGGAGCTTGTTTAGCTCCTATAATTGCAACACAGTTGCTTAGAGTGCAAGCTCAGAGGCCGGAGGCGGCAGGCGGGGAACCTTGGCTTCCTCTATCACTGAAGCAAGGAAGCCTCCTTTTCGCTTCAGCTGCCTGGTTGCCGGCCGCCATCTTGGTTGGCAGTTAATTTGCATATCTCGCTGATTAGCCAATGAGAAGGGTAGCAAAGTTACGGTTAATTACCATGTTTCTCTATTATTAGATAGGATTGTTAAAGAAGAATGGGTTGTGATCAGATCCTAGAAGCCTTGAATGACAACTCTAATGTTATTTTGAAGGCAGTAATGATCCCACAACCCTGAAAAGGGTAGGATCCAAAAATGAACTGTCCTGCCAACCACACAGGGTTCCTCCACTCTGGATACAGTGGCAAGATGGACTTCCCTGATTCAGTATCCTTAATCTGTCATTTAAAGCAGGGGTGGGAACATCCATCCTGCAGGCCATGTAAGGCCTGAACAATCATTAGGTCTGGCTCTGCCAAGGCATTAGGGGTGAGTTAATTAAATGATTGACCAAATAGAGCAGTCTAATTTTTAATTTGATAATTTTGTATGGCCTGTGAATGATGTTATAAAATCCAAATGGCCCTTGGCAGAAAAAAAGTTTCCCCACCCCTAATCTAAAGCTTTGCTGGCCTAGCAGGTGTGTTTAAGTGGTTGAGCATTGACCTATGAGCCAAGAGATCACAGTTGGATTCCCAGTCAGGGTACATGCCTGGGGGGTGGGGGGGATGAGGGGGTGGTGGGCTCGATTCCTAGTGGGGGTGGGGGGCGTTCAGAAGGCAGCTGATCAACAATTCTCTTTCATCTTTTTTTGAAAATATATTTTATTGATTTTTTACAGAGAGGAAAAGAGAGGGACAGAGAGTCAGAAATATCGATGAGAGAGAAACATCGATCAGCCGCCTCCTGCACACCTCCTACTGGGGATGTGCCCGCAACCAAGGTACATGCCCTTGACCGGAATCGAACCTGGGACCTTTCAGTCCGCAGGCCAATGCTCTATCCACTGAGCCAAACCAGTTAGGGCTCTCTTTCATCTTTGATGTTTCTGTCTCTCCCTCTTCCTTCCTCTCTCTGAAATCAATAAAATCAGATCTTAAAACTTTTCTAATGAACATTCTACAACTAATTTGATACACTCATTAGATGAGTGTTTCCTTCGAGAAGCTTTAAGGGAGAACTGACCCCTCTCTTTCAAAAGATTTTTGAGAACACTTAAAAAGCATCTTTCATAATGGATCATTCTCCAGAAGAATATCCACAGATGTCCAAACCCATATAATAATGTTATTTTAGTACTAATAATACAAGCATTATTTCATTTAATCCTGACATATGAAGTAGACTATAATAACCCTCATTTTATAGATAACCTTGCTAAGAGACTTAGAGAGGATAAATAACTTTCTAAAGGTTGTGTGTAGCTCATTTAATGGTGGAACCAGGACTTGCCCAGGTCCCTCTGACTTCAGGAAACATGCTCCTGGCCACACTGCCCTGGAAATTCAAGGGTTCCCATTCTTTCAAGTGGCTGATTCGGACAATAAAACCCCATCTCTGTGGTTGGTATAGAGGTTGTGAGAAATCACAACTTATTTGGGGACTTTCTGTTAGCAACATAAAAACTTTCCAATGTTGTATTTTTGGTAGAAATGGAGAAGAGGAAGTCACTACCATTTATTCAACAGCTTTTGTTTAAGGTCACTATTAAACTGTACAGAGATTTTATACGCCTAATTAGTACATCTCCTTTAAATTCCAATTGATTTTATCTTTCCAAATCTTCCAATATTCTTATGTAATTTCCATAGAACCACCATTTGGGCATGCTATATTTACAAAATACAGTTAAATGACAAAAATATTAAATTTAAGGCTATGGCATTAATTAATAAACATGATATGGACAAATACCACATAAAAATCACACAGCAAAAAATCAGAAAGAAACAAATATACTGAACATATTACTTTTCAAAGTAAAAAAAATACATAAATATAGAAAGCATTAAGAAAAAATTTTATTCCTTTATGCTACATCTTTTTTTTTTAATGTATTTTATTGATTTTTTACAGACAGGAAGGAAGAGGGATAGAGAGTTAGAAACATCGATGAGAGAGAAACATTGATCAGCTGCCTCTTGCACATCTCCCACTGGGGATGTTCCCGCAACCAAGGTACATGCCCTTGATCGGAAATCGAACCTGAGACCTTTCAGTCCGCAGGCCGACGCTCTATCCACTGAGCCAAACTGGTTAGGGCTATGCTACATCTTAACAGGCCAATCATCCAAGCCAAATCTTTCTTTGAAAGAATTTTAAAAGATAAATTATATTTTTATGCAACTATAGGGAGCAGTGTATAGTAAAACAATACCTTATGTTAAGCTATAATATATTCTAAGCACTTACTGTTTATCATAAACAAATTATTATAGATTTTGAATAACAGTTTATGTGCTTTTATAGAGAAAATGACATGCTGAATTCGAGATAATGTATAAAAAATTGTATTTGATGAAGTATTATTCCTGGCTATGAGACAATTGTGCTTTGGCAGTAAACTGATTTGGGGAACAGAGATATAATAAAGAAGCCAAAGAGTAGAAAATAAATAAAAATTATGTGGGTGAACTTTTCAATACACTAATTGATTCTGAAGCACCTCTTCCTGCTGATGCAGAAAAGAACATATAAAGTTATTCATTTCTGTTGTATGACAAATACCAAAAGAAATAATTTTTAAAAAGTCTAATTCTAGTGAAGTACTTAGTACTTGATGTTTGAATAATACATAGTAATAAAAACACTTTAAAGTTTAATACCAATAAAACAAATATATTATTATCATGATATATGCTAACATGCATTAATGAAGAAAAAGGCACAAAACTTTTATTTTCTTCTATTAATTATCTTAGTTAAACTGCATACCTCAAAAATCTGTAAGAGAAAAATTTTAGCCCTGGCTGGATGATTCAATTGACTGGAGTGTCATCCCATGCACCAAAAGGTTAAAGATTGGATTCCAAGCCGTGGCATATACTTATGTTGTGGGTTTGATACCCAGTTGGGGCATGTAAGGGAGGCAACTGATTTATGTTTCTTTCTCACATCAATGTTTCCCTCTCTGAAATCAGTAAAATATATCCTCAGGTGAGGATTAAAAAAAAAGAAACAGAAAAATGTTAATGCTTTGCTAAAAAATAGGATCCTAAGAGTTTTTAAAAATTCATATTGTGCATATACAGTTCCTTGGGACATTACATTTTAAAATGTGTTCATTTTAAGTAGAACTCCATATTTCTTGGGCTTATATGCAAATATAAAAATTACAGAGGCAGGGAATTTTTAGGAAAAAATATCTACACTTTGCCACAATAAAATACACACAGGCGAATACAGAAGCCAGAGGAATAATCAACTTGTTTCCTAAGTTTTAATTTCATTTATATCCTTCCAGATCCCAAGTACTACTTTATTCCTTCATTGGTTCAACAAATATTTGCTGACCACTACCCTCAACCAGAAACAGGATACAACAGGGTTCTAGCAAAGTTCCAGCCCCCCAAATGTTCAAAGTCTAGAAAGAGAACCTGGAAGCTACACACAGGAGAAGGGCAAGATTCTAGACATCATGGGGAGAGATTTTAAAGTCTTAAACAGGAAATGACATAAGCTATAGAATAGGCTTGTGGGGGAGAGGTAAAGCATGTTACTGTGACTGAGAGCATAGCTTTTGTAATCCATATTAAATGTGGGCAGATGCTGATCATGCCAGCAGAGGGACTGAACTGGAGAAGACAGAAGTTTGTAACGTGGGCAACTGAGTAAGGAAAGTAGTTGTACAATTAATGTGCAAAGTGCTCAATAAATACTAATTTTTTTCTTCCTTCTCAAAAAACTTACCTTTCTGCACGAATCACACCACTGTAGTAGGGGGGATCCCAAGGCATTAATTCCTACAATGAAAAAGTTCACTGTTATGAAAGCTATCGACTATTTCACAACTTTTATCAATAATTTAGCTAGTTTATAAGATGTAAACCAGTTATTATATCAGAAAAGTTCTATAAAACCCTAAAAAGTCATGACTTGGCAGGAAATAACTGCCTCTTTATTTTAACTTTTCTGTAATCAATGAGTGAGAGTTATAAGTAAGGCATAATCCCAGAATTTGGGGAAAAGGTAAATATCATTTTAAAATATAAACTAATAAAAGTCAACATTAATAGATTAAATCAGCCATGTTGAGATTTCTCCCAAAATATAATCCATAAAACATAATGGAGGTAAGATTAGTATATTAAAGGTAAGATTACATTCTTTCTAAACCTAAGCAAGAAGCTTAGGGTGGATCCCCAAAATGAAAGCAACAATTTAAAATGTAACTAAAGCAGAATTAACTCTAATCTTAGCGAAGAAAATATGTCATGGAGAAATGCTATAATAACACTGTTTTTGACGACTGGTACAGAACAATGAAAAAGACAAGACAAGCGTGGATACCTGAAGGATCATCCTCCCCACAAACTACGCAGGTGACAAAGAGTGTTTCAGAGGCAAGGCGGCAAAGTCAGACTACTTGGGTTCAAGTCTTTGATCCACACTAGTTTTAAGACTTGGAAAACTTATTTCTGCTCACTGATGCTTTCTTGTTCTCCTCCTATGTGACCTGGTCTCTTCCAGGCTGAGAGGTGAACCCACCTCCTCCGACTGTCCCCCTCCCTCAGTCTACTCTGGCTGCACTGGCCTCCCCATGGCTCCCTGATCACACATGGAAGCCTCCTGCCTCAGGCCCCTGCACCTGCTACCTCTCTCTCTCTCTTCGAATGGTCTTCTCTGTGCTGTCTCCATGGCATACTCCTCACTTCTTCCAAGTTTTTGCTCAAGTCCACTTACTGACCAATACGTATAAAATAGCAACCTCCATCCCCTTTTCTCTGCATTATTTTCCCTATATCCTTTATTCACTTTATATTTTTATTAAAAATTTTTAATGTTGACACTGTAGATGTCTCCCCTTCCCCTCTCTTTACCCACCTCCAACTATACCCCCCTCCCTCTCCCTTGGCCTTCACCACACTATTGTCCATGCCCATGGGGGCATGGATATATGTTCTTTAGCTAATACCTTCACCTTCTTTATTCAGTGCCCCCCACCTCCTTTTCCTCTGGCACCCGCCAATCTGTTCCATGTATCCATGGGGCCAGTTCCATTTTGTTCATAAGTTTATTTTTTTCATTAGATTTCACATATTAGTACAATCATATGGTATTTGTCTTCCTATGAATGGCTTATTTCCTCTAGCATAATACCAGTACTCTCCAGGTCCTTCGATGCTGTCACAAAGGGTAAGAGTTCCTTCTTTTTTAGTGTATAGTATACTATTGTGTAAATGTACCACAACTTTTTATCCACTCATCTGCTGATGGACACTTGGGCGGTTTCCAGATCTTGGCTATTGTAAACAAGTCTGCTATGAACACAGAAATGCATGTATTCTTTTTGATTGGTGTTTCAAGATTCTTGGGATATATTCCCAGAAGTGGATTGCTGGGTCAAAAGGCAGTTACATTTAATTTTTTGAGGAGACTCCATACTGTTTTCCACAGTGGCTGCACCAATCTGCATTCCCACTAATAGTGCACTAGGATTTCCTTTTCTTCAAATCCTTGCCAGCACTTGCTGTTAGTTGATTTATTGATGGTAACCATTATGGCAGGTGTAAGGTGATAACTCATTTTAGTTGGTTTTTTTTTAAATCCTCACCCAAGGATATTTTTTTCATTGATCTTGAGAGAAAGAGTGGAAGGGAGGGAGGGAGAGAGGGAGGAAGAGAGAGAAAGAGGACACCGACTGGCTGCCTGCCACATGTACCCTGATCGGGACAGGGATCGAGCCTGCAACCGAGGTACGTGCTCTTGACAGGGAATTGAACCCATGACCCTTCCATCCCTGTGCCAACACTCTAACCACTGAGCAACTGGCCAGGGCTCATTGTAGTTTTAATATGCATCTCTCTTACGATTAGTGACCTTGATCATGTTTTCATATGTATTGGCCATCTGTATGTCCTCTTTGGAGAAGTATCTATTCAGGTCCTGTGCTCATTTTTTTTTATTGGATTATTCTCCCGTTGTTGAATTGGATAAATTCTTTATATATTTTGGGAATTAACTCCTTATCAGATGTATCACTGGCAAATATGTTCTTCCATACAGTGGGCTCTCTTTTCATTTTGTTGTTTTGTTTTTCTGTGCAGAAGCTTTTTAGCTTGATGTAGTCCCGTTTGCTTATCTTTTCCTGAGTTTCCCTAGCCCCCAGAAACATATCAGCAAAAATAGTGCTGTGAGAGATGTCTTGAGATTCTACTGCTAATGTTTTCTTGGGTTTTTATTGTTTTGTGTCTTACATTTAAATCTTTTAGCCATATTAAGTTTATTCTTGAGTATGATGTAAGTTGGTGGTCTAGTTTCATTTTTTTCATGTATCTGTCCAATTTTTCCAACACCATTTATTGAAGGGACTGTCTTGACTCCATTGTATGCTCTTGCCTCCTCTGTCAAATAGCAATTGAGCGTAATGGCTTGAATTGGTTTCTGAGATCTTTGTTCTGTTCCATTGGTTTATATGCCAGTTCTTATGTTAGTACGAGGATATTCTGATTACAATGGCCTTGTAGTAGTTTGATATCTGATATTGTGATACCTCCAACCTTGTTCTTTTCCCCAAAATTTCTGTGGCTATTCGGGGTCTTTTTGAAAAAAAATTTTTGTTTCATTGCTTAAAATATTACAAAGAGTATTACAGATGTCTCCTTTATTTTTCCCCCTTGACCTTCCCCCGGCCTCCCCTAACCCCCAGTGTCTTGTGTCCATTGGTTATGCTTATATACATGCATACAAGTCCTTTGATCTCTTACCCTCCCACAACCCTCCCCGGTCTTCCCACTGTAGTCTGACATTCTGCTCGATGTTGCTCTGCCTCTGTATATATTTTTGTTCATCAGTTTATAATGGTCTTTATTATCCATGAATGAGATCATATGGTATTTTTCTTTCATTGACTGGCTTATTTCACTTAGCCAGTTCCATCCATGCTGTTGCAAATGGTAAGAATTCCTTCTTTTTTACAGCAGCATAGTATTCCATTGTGTAGATGTACCACAGTTTTCTAATCCATTCATCTGCTGATGGGCACTTAGGCTGTTTCCAAATCTTAGCTATGGTAAATTGTGCTGCTATGATCATAGGGATGCATATATCCTTTCTGATTGGTGTTTCTGGTTTCTTGGGATATATTCCTAGAAGTGGGATCACTGGGTCAAATGGGAGTTCCATTTTTAACTTTTTGAGGAAACCCCATACTGTCTTCCATAGTGGTTGCACCAGTCTGCATTCCCACCGGCAGTGCACGAATGTTCCTTTTTCTCCGCATCCTCTCCAGCACTTGTCATTTGTTGATTTGTTGATGATAGCCATTCTGACAGATGTGAGATGGTACCTCATTGTTGTTTTGATTTGCATCTCTCAGATGATTAGTGACTTTGAGCATGTTTTCATATGTCTCTTGGCTTTCTGAATGTCCTCCTTTGAAAAGTGTCTATTTAGGTCCTTTGCCCATTTTTTCATTGGATTGTTTATCTTCCTTTTGTTAAGTTGTATGAGTTCCCTATAAATGGTGTAGATTAAACCCTTATCAGTGATAACATTGGCAAATATGTTCTCCCATGCAGTGGGCTTTCTTGTTTTGTTGATGGTTTCTTTTGCTGTGCAGAAGATTTTTATTTTGATGTAGTCCCATTTGTTTATTTTCTCTTTAGTTTCCAATGCCCTGGGAGCTGTCCTGGAATTTTTTGTTCTAGGTCTTTGAAATATACCATTGGTATTTTAATAGGAATTGCAGGGACTCTATAGATTGCTTTGGGTAGTATAGCCATTTTAATGATGTTAATTCTTCCAATCTATGAACATGGTATATGTTTCCACTTATTTGTATCTTCCTTAATTTCTTTCTTCAATGTCATATCTATAGTCTTTATATCCCCATATGGCAAAGCACATGTTTATTTTTTCATGTGTTGTGCTTTCTTCCCCTAAACTTCATGAGGACAAGGAACTTGTTTGCATTTTCCCCTATTATATCCTGGTGGCACCCTGAACACCGCCTGATACTCAGTATTCACCCAATAGCTATTTGGTGACTGAGTGAACAGCACCTCCCAAACAGGATTGCTTAATGCACTTAAACTATTAAACAGAACACCTGGCATTGAGTAAGAGCTCTGTAAATGTTAGCTTCTATCCTTATTACCATTATCCTTTAAATTTCACTTTAGATATCATCTCCTTGAACAATAAGGTACTCTTTCTCATATTCCACGATCATATGTCTATCATGGACGTACTCCCACATAAGGTACTTGTAGGTTTATTTTATTTTTCTAGTCCCTGAGTGTTCAGTTCCTGGCACATATTTCCTCCAATAGATGATCATTTACTATCTGCTGGTATAGAGTGCAGGCTCTAATGATAGAAAAAAAAAAAAAAAAGGACATGACTCGTGCCAACGGGCCAATGATGTTGCAGGCAGTAGAAAGATAAGTGGGTCAACAATCCTAGAGCATTGAAACCAATGGTATATCCTGTCTGTGATGTTAAACCATTGACACAGAGCCTAGGAGAAAGGTATTTAAATCGCAATGGAATCCGGAAATATTTGGAGGTGAGTTGAGTTTTGAAGAATAGGATCACTTAATCCAGATGAGAAAGGGGGAAAGGCATCCTGGTATATGATATTTGTGAATTATTGGAAGCTAACTACCATAGTTGCTGGCACATAAATGTCAGTTAGAATTAAAGAACAAGGGAAAGCAAAGCTAAAGTAAGTGAAGAGAGTGCAAAAGCTCCATACAGGTATTAGTAGAGAGCAAAGGGCACTAACTTGGCTCATAAGTACAGCAGAAAATAAGACTAGAGAAGCAGGTAGGGTCAAAATCACCAAAGGCTTGATGGGAAAAAACTAAGAAACAGGAAGAATTACATGGAGTGACAGAAAAAATGTTAAACAAGGGAGTGACAAGATCAGATTTGCATGGAGAAACAGAAAAATGTTAAACAAGAGAGTGACAAGATCAGATGTGCTTTTTAGAAAAATCCCTGATGATGATGAATTAATTCATTAGTTTCTATTTCAGGTAGGTGCTGAGTACATACCCTGTGTCTAACACTGAGCTAGGTACATTGCTAGGCACTCACAATCCAGGATGGTTTTGAAGGGGGCCTGACAAAAGGCTAGAAAACCAGTTTGGCAACAATATGGGTGAGTAGTAGTAATAATGACCTCAACCAGGACTATGGCAATGAGCCAAAAGAGTAGAGAACATGGAGTTCTCAAGAAGGTAGAATCTATAGGACTTGATAACTGATTATAAAGGGTTGGGGGAAAGTCATGTGGAGGGCTTGTTGAAACACAAAATTGTGGGACTTAAGACTCAGTGAGACTCAGATGGGGCTGGAAAATTTGTACTTCTAGTAAGTTCCCAGGTGATGCTACTGCTTCTGGCCCAGAGAACACACTTTGAGAACGACTGGTATAAAGTAAGTCCAGGTTCCGTCTTGGGGAAGAGAGTGAGTAGTGGAACCATTCACCAAAACACATTCTTTGTGAGAAGATGGGCTAAATGCCCGCCAAATAACCTTCATCAATGACTATATAAACATCAGATTGTTGACTCACTTATCTGAGCCTGCCAGTGTGGTTCAGTGGTTGAGCGTCAACCTATGAACCAGGAGGTCAGGGTTCGATGCCCAGTCAGGGCACATGCCTGGGTTGTGGGCTCCATCTCCAGTAGGGAATGTGCAGGAGGCAGCTGATCAATGATTCTATCTCATCATTTATGTTTCTTTCTCTCTCTCCCTCTCTGAAATCAATAAAAACACATTTAAAAAAAAAATCTCTAGGGAGAATAGTTTCAGGTCATATTAGCTTTTAAATTAGCTTTTCGCAACACATTTTATTTTTTCGTTTCTATATTCTGACCCATTACCTGGTTTCTTAAGTGGATTTGCCTACCTAAGCAACGTGTACAGATGACTGTTATTTTGCTAGATACAATTCCTACCATAAATTAAGAAATTGAGATTTTCTCACAGCCAGTTGGCCTGGAGGTCAAATCCCCGCCAGT
Organism: Myotis nattereri; assembly: GCF_964212035.1. Lineage (NCBI taxonomy): Eukaryota > Metazoa > Chordata > Mammalia > Chiroptera > Vespertilionidae > Myotis > Myotis nattereri. The sequence goes on along the minus strand of NC_138076.1, from coordinate 95,524,114 downwards.
ATTACCTACAACAATCTAGGCTTAACTACAACAAGACTACGCATAAAGACCACTAGGGGTTGCACCAAGAAAGCATAACAAATACAGAGACAAAGAAACAGGACACAGATGTCAGAAATGGAAGATATAGAGCTCAAAACCACACTTTTAAGGTCTTTCAATAATTTTCTAAAAACTGCCAATAAATGTAGTGAGATCCTCAAGAAATCTAATGAGACCCTTGATGTTGTGATAAAGAACCAACTAGAAATTAAGCATACACTGACTGAAATAAAGAATATTATACAGACACCCAACAGCAGACCAGAGAAGCGCAAGACTCAAGTTAAAGAACTGAAATGTGAAGAAGCAAAAAACACCCAACCGGAAAAGCAAAATGAAAAAAGAATCCGAAAATACGAAGATAGTGTAAGGAGCCTCTGGGACAGCTCAAGTGTACCAACATCAGAATTATAGGGGTGCCAGAAGATGAGAGGGAGCAAGATATTGAAAACCTATTTGAAGAATTAATGACAGAAAACTTCACCCACCTGGTCAAAGAAATAGACTTACAGGTCCAAGAAGCGCAGAGAATCCCAAACAAAAGGAATCCTAAGAGGACCATACCAAGACACATCATAATTAAAATGCCAAGAGCAAAAGACAAAGAGAGAATCCTAAAAGCAGCAAGAGAAAGAAACTCAGTTACCTACAAGGGAGTACCCATACGACTATCAGCTGATTTCTCAACAGAAACTTTGCAGGCCAGAAGGGAGTGGCAAGAAATATTCAAAGTGATGAATGCCAAGAACCTACAACCAAGATTACTTTATCCAGCAAAGCTATCATTCAGAATTGAAGGTCAGATAAAGAGCTTCACAGATAAGGAAAAGCTAAAGGAGTTCATCACCACCAAACCAGTATTATATGAAATGTTGAAAGGTACCCTTTAAGAAGAAGAAGAGGAAGAAAAAAGTAAAGATACAAATTATGAACAACAAATATGCATCTATCAACAAGTGAATCTAAGAATCAAGTGAATAAATAATCTGATGAACAGAAAAAAAAAAAGAAATTGATATGCTACTCTAGAAATAGGTGAATTTAATAGCATTAATCTCTTTCTGAGTGGCTGCATCTGGGAAGCTGATACGACAAAACTGACAGAACAATGGCTTAGACAACCCCAGCAATCCTGTAGCGCCCTCAAAACATATGGGAAGCAGGATCCTAATACCTGGAATTCTATCACTCTCAGAGCACCCCCATCACTTGGCCAGCATTCTCACCATAAGGACATGTAAGTTTGTATTATAACATCATGTGATCCTTTGATCTTGGGATTGAAAAAAACACAAGTATTTTTAGAATGGGTATACTTTGTCATTCATATTGATTTGAGTTCCACAAATTAGCAAACAAGTAAACTGCAACATTATCACTGATGGTTAAAATTGTCACCTGCCAGATCAAGCATACACCTAGGCTCCTTTAAGGCTGCTTCAAACAAAGAAGCCAACTTTCTACAGAATGGAGGAAGCCATTGCATGAGTGTATATTAATATACATGTGTTAATATACATATATATATATATATATGTGTGTGCACATACATATTATGTCAACTAACCAACAAAGATATACTGGGTTTTCCTGGAACGTCAGTCTCAGACATATGAATCAAATATTTCAATGCCTTTATTCACCAAAACCAAGGATCAGAAATAAAACAACATATACCTTTAGCATATCACAACAAAGTTCTAGATTCAAAGATAATAACCTCAGCAGACAAACAGTTTATGTTATAATAAAAATGTTCCAGCATAGTTACTTACAGAATTTTGAGGATTTAGTTTCATTTTCATTCCTTGTATAATCTCAAAATCTTTTAGAGTTCTGTAAAACAGATTTGTCATTAATTGTTAAGACAAAATTTTAGTTAAGTATGTGACAAAAAACTAGTTTTCTTACGTTAGATTCCAATATTCATGATAAAATTGGAAGTAATTTGTGGTGCAAATATAAAGAAACGAGTATTACATGTGTTAAAAGAGAAAGCAATATATATCCATCAATAAATGATGGCAATTGGCAATTTCTATCTTAAAAAAGCATCCTGACATATACGTGTCTTTTTTTAAATATATATTTTTTACTGGTTTCAGAGGGGAAGAGAGAGGGAGAAAGACAAATATCAATGACTGGAGACAATCACTGATCTGCTGCCTCCTGCATGCAACCTACTGGGGATCGAGCCTACAACTGAGCATGTGCCCTTTACTGAAATCAAATACGGGACCCTTCAGTCTGCAGGCCAACACTCTATACACTGAGCCAAACCACCTAGGGCAGCAAATAAAATTTTAGACAGCATTATAAGAAAGAAATGAAAAAGCGTGACCCTCTTTCGTCTTTCTTTTTAATTAAATTTACTAGAGGCCTGGTGCATGAATTCATGCACCAGTGGGGTCCCTCAGCCTGGCCTGCAGGATCAGGTTGAAATCAGCTCTCTGACATCCCGCGAGGGGTTCCGGATTGCAAGAGGGGGCAGGCCAGGCCAAGGGAACCCACCAGTGCACGATCGGGGCCAGGCAGGGACATGGGAGTTTGGCCAGCTGGAAAGGGCTCCAGGGCATGTCCAGCCCATCTCTTGCCGGGAGCCAGTCCATCCTTGCTGTTTCAAGGGACCTGGCATATATGGCATACTGTTCTTAATGTGTTTGCTCACCTTCTTGGCACTATGTGTTTTAACCAAGGTCACCTCTCTGAGAAAGGTTGTTTCCCCAGGTAGGGATTTTCCCCTGAAGTTAGGGAGGGAATAAAACCCCTTAACTAAGTGCCAGGCGGGTAATTAATCACTTTAACTACGAACAATCATGCTTAAGCTACATAATCTTTACTCCCTGGAATGGAGATAAGAAACGCCCTAACCTTTGGAATAGAGATTGATAGGATTGGAATCAACTGGTATAAATACAGATGTAACAAGACAACAGGACACAGAACCTAGACACAGAACCTACACAGAACCTAGAGACATAAGAACTTCGCTGGAGAGAACATGGGAAAAGATCCTGAACAGAAACTGGCCACAGAACCTAGAGACAGAACCTAGCCAGAGAACATGGCAAAAGATCCTGGACAGAAACTGGCCACAGAACCTAGAGACAGAACCTAGCGAGAGAACCTGGCTGAAGAACCTAGAGACAGAACCTGGCTACAGAACCTGGATAGAACATGGCAAGAGAACCTGACTAGAACCTGGTGACTGAACCTGGCAAAAGATCCTGGACAGGACCTGGCTACAGAACTTGGTTGGAGAACCTAGCCAGAACCTGGCTGGAGAACCTGGCTACAGAATCTGGTGACCGAACCTGGCTGGAGAACCTGGACAGAACCTGGCTGGAGAACCTAGCGAGGGAACATGGCTACAGAACCTGGCTGGAGAACCTGGAGAACCTGGCTGGAGAACCTAGCAAGAGAACATGGACATAGAACCTGGCTGGAGATCCTAAGCAGAACTTCGCTGGAGATCCTGACCAGAACTTGGCTAGAGATCCTGGCTAGGCTGCTGATCAACTGAACGCTGTCTCCGTGTCATTCCTTCTTCGCCGACTCCATCCACACCTTTGGGGACCCCGGGACCTGCTGGGGCTGGACCCCAGCAATCTCTCTCAGTTCCGATCAGTCAGACCCCAGCAGCAAGCTAACCTACCAGTCAGCGCGTCTGCCCCCTGGTGGTCACTGCATGTCATAGCCAGCGGTTTAGCTGCCTTATCATATCATTAGCATATTATGCTTTGATTGGTTGAATGACCGACCAGCCGACCAGTCGACCAGACACTTAGCATATTAGGCTTTTATTATATAGGAGGATTGGGGTGACGATGGTTAATAAAATTATATAGGTTTCAAGTGTACAATTCTATATGTCATCTGTATATTGTATTGTGTGTTTGCTGTTACCCAAAATCAAATCTCCTTCCATCACCATATATTTAACCTCCTTTACCCTCTACTACCTCCCCCTTTCCCTCTGGTAACCACCATACTGTTGTCTACGTCTGTGAATTTTTGTTTGTCTTGTTTACTTGTTGTTTTCAGTTTTGTATCCTACATACGAGTGAAATCACATGGTTCTTGACTTTTTCTGGAACATGACCCTCTTTTACAAACCATGATCAGCCTTTTCCTGGAATCCTAGGTATCTGATGCCTATTGGAATTCTGCCTCTCAACAAAGCACTAGAAGAGTGCTAGTGAAGGACAAGTGGCATGATCAAAGAAACTGGGCACTAAGAAGAAGGGAAGCCAAGAATATAACAAAGGGACTCATAGTAGAGAGAAAAACACTTCAGCTTGAAATTACAAATGGTGAAGCAGAGCATTCTTGAAATATACAAAATCAAAATACAGATCAATTTACCACATCTGCTGCCAATATTTAGGCCAAAGGAAGAAAAATACTATTTTTTAAACTTGACATAAAATAGATGGTACAAACTAAAATATATAGTTTCAAAAACATTTGGAAATTTTTTGTTTGTTTTTTAATCCTCACCTGAGGATATTTTTCTATTGATTTTTAGAAACAGTGGAGAGAGAGGGAAAGACAGAGAGAAATAGCGATGTAAGAGAAACACATTGATTGCTTGCCTCCTGCAGGAGCCCGACTAGGGCCTGGGCCGGGGAGGAGCTTGCAACGGAGGTACATGCCCTTGACCAGAATTGAAACTGGGACTCTTCGGCTCTATCCACTCAGCCAAACCAGCTAGGGCTGGAAATTTTTAAGTTACACATCAATGATTTCCTAAAGACAAATAATTAATCAAAGGGGATGGCCTAAGTTTTCAAGGTTGTCATCTTAGGAAGACAACTATGTGCTTTCAAAGTATATCTCATAGTTCAATTAACCTCCTACTCAATAGTTCACAGATCTGACCCAGTATTCCAATACTTGCATTCTTAATAGGTAACTTGCTCATTTTTCATAAATTAAGTCTTTAAAAAAGACACACAAAAATAAATAACATATATTCTAAAGAGAAGAATAAAAACGAACCTTTCTGAAAGTTTGTCAGATAGTTTCTCAAGGAACTCCATGACAGTTTCTAAAAATAAAATCCAAAAGAAAATATCTTTACCACTACATAAAAAAAATGAGCATACCTGTTAAAATTATAATGTGTCATTATTATACACAACTATACCTTAAAGTGATGATTTTCAAAGGAGAAGCAGGATTGTAACATATTTTAGGCACGTAATAAATATTTCTAGATAATTATAATTTCTTTATCAGTAAAACAAGCTGAACTGGCATAGTAATAATCCAAATCCTTAGATTATGCCCGCAAATGAAAAGTTAATAGGAAGTTAAAGAAAAATATTTAAAATTTAGTAAGAATTTAGTATATATCAATGAATGAAAACAGAGAATGTAGATGATATAAATTAGGTCTTAAGCAGCCTATAGAAGACTATATACATGGGTGGGCAAAAGTAGATTTATAGTTGTGAGAACATGAAAGTTTATTCTTGTACTAGAGGCCCAGTGCACGAAATTCATGAACTCGGGGGGAGGGGTTCCCTCAGCCCAGCCTGCATCCTCTTTCAGTCTGGAAGCCCTCGAGGGATATCCAACTGACTGCCATCAGTCAGACATCCTTAGTGCTGCCGTGGAAGTGGGAGAGGCTCCCACCACCACCACCACTGCACTCGCCAGCTGTGAGCCTGGCTTCTGGCTCAGCGGTGCTCCCCCTGTGGGAGTGCACTGACCACCAGGGGGCAGGTTCTGTGTTGAGCATCTGCCCCCTGGTGGTCAGTGTGTGTCATAGCAACCAGTTGTTCCACTGTTTGGTCGATTTGCATATTAGCCTGTTATGCCTGTGGGATCGAGCCGAAAACAGCTCTCAAACATCCCCCAAGGATCCCTGATTACGAGAGGGTGCAGGCCAGGCCGAGGGACTCCATTGGTGCACAATCGGGGCCGGGGAGAGACACAGGAGGTTGGCCAGATGGGGAGGGACCACAGGAGGGCTCCAGGGTATGTCTGGTCTGTTTCGCTCAGTCTAGATCAGCCAGACCACAGCATCAAGTTAGCCTACCTGTCAGAGAGTCTGCTTCCTGGTGGTCAGTGCATGTCATAGCAACTGGTCAACCAGTCGACTGTCTGCCCCTGGTGGTCAGGGCATGTCATAGCAACTGGTTGACCAGTCGACTGTCTGCCCCCTGGTGGTTAGTGCATGTCATAGCGAGTGATTGAATGGCCTTAGCATATCATTAGCATATTACAATTTGACTGGTTGCACGGATGACCAGAAGACCAGACACTTAGCATATTAGACTTTTATTATATAGGATTATTATATATTAACTAGAGGCCCAGAGCACAAAAATTCATACACTTGGGGAGGTCCCTCAGCCCAGCCTGCACCTTCTCGCAGTCCAGGACCCCTCGGGGGATGTCCAATTGACGGCTTAGGCCTGCTCCCCGGGGCATTGCCACCTAGTAGGCAGACATCCCTCTGGCAGCCTGGGAGCCCTGAGGGGATGTCCAGCTAATGGCTTAGGCCCGCTCCCCATGGTGAGTGGACCTAAGCCATTAGTCGGACATCCTTAGTGCTGCAGCAGAGGTGGGAGAGGTTCCCGCCACCACCACTACACTGGCCAGGCATGAGCCAGTGCTCCTGTGGAAGCACTGACCTCCAGGGGGAAGCTCCTGCATTGAGCATCTGCCTCCTGGTGGTCAGTGAATGTCATAGCGACCAGTCATTCCTGGTGGTCCACCGTTAGGGTCAATTGGCATATTACCCTTTTATTATATAGGATTATTGTATTATTTTCCATATGAACAACTATAAACTTAGTTTTGTCCACCTCTGTATTAGAGTATGGGCCTAGGTATCAGTTCTGCCACTTTTTCACAATGTAGCCTAACCATAGATTCCCTACCTGTGAAATGGATACAAATACCTCCCGTAAAAAGCTATAGATGTAGCAAATGAAATAACATCCAGAATAAGCACTGAATAACATTACAGCTGTGTATAAATAATCCTACATAATAAAAGAGAAACACGTAAATTGACCATCCCTCCGCTATGCTCACCAGCAAATCAGGGGTGAGTTTGCAAATTAACCTGACAAAGATGGCAGATAAATTTGCATACACAGATGCCAAGCGGCCTGGGTCCCAGGAACATCCTCAGGACCCAGGCCGCTCCTAGCCTGTAGGCCTGTATGTAGGCCCTGAGCGGCCGGGTTCCCAGAATGCCCCCAACTGCTTCAGGCCTACAGGTGCCGGCGCCAAGTGGATGTTCCCACCCTGTGGCTGCTTGCGTGTAAGCTGGCACCAAGCAGCGGCCCAGATCCACGCCCCCCCAGCCCGGTGCCCACAACTCGGGGCTGCCGGTCTGGGGGGCGTGCCCCTGGCGGTGGCGGCCACCACATGGCCCAGGCCCGCATGCCCCACAGCCCGGTGCCCACAATGCGGGGCTGGCTGCTGGCCTCGGGGGCGTGTCCCCGCCCCCGGCGGTAGGGACACACCCCTAGCCCAGACGACACAGCGCAGGGGAACCTCTGCACATGAGCTGCAGAGGAATCACCTTTTCCTATCTTTTTTAAAATATATTTTATTGATTTTTTTCCACAGAGAAGAGGGGAGAGGGATAGACAGTCAGAAACATCGATGAGAGAGAAACATCGATGAGCTGCCTCCTGCACACTTCCCACTGGAGATGTGCCCACAACCAAGGTACATGCCCTTAACAGGAATCAAACCTGGGACCTTTCAGTCTGCAGGCCGACGCTCTATCCACTGAACCAAACCAGTTCGAGCGTAAACACCTCTTCTGACCGCTCATTGGCTAAGCTCCCTGTACGCCACCACTTGCAGTGTTCTTGGTAACTTGGGTTATAAGAATCCAAGGTGATCTAGGGTTTTTCACCACACTCCTGGAGGAAAAAACGAAGGTCTGCTGCTGGAGGGGCTAAGAAATGTCATATCCTGCCCTAGCTGGTTTGGCTCAGTGGATAGAGCCTCGGCCTGCCGACCGCAGGGTCCAGATTCGATTATGATCAAGGGCATGTACCTAGGTTGCAGGCTTCTCCCTGGCTGGGGCCCAGGTCAGGGCTCATGCAGGTGGCAACCAATCAAAGTGTCCCTCTTACATTGATGTTTCTCTCTGTCCCTCCCTCTCTCTTCACACTCTCTAAAAATCAATGGAAACATATCCTCAGGTGAGGATAAGAAAAAAAGGAAGAAATGTCATATCCTATGAAAGACACATCTTGAAAATGCCTAAAGAAAGTTGTTATTTTTTTCATGGTGAAGGGACTGGAGTCCGTGTTGATGAAAACACCTTGGCAGCTGCGGTGGCTGGCAGTGGCTGCAGCAGCAGGGTGATGGGGCTGGTGCCTTCCCCTGATCAGCCCGATTGCCTCCCACAGTGGGAGGCCAGACTGCGGCTTAGGCCCGCTCTCCATGGGAAGCGGGCCTAAGCTGTCAGTAGGAAATCCCCTGAGGGCTCCCAGCCTGTGAGAGGGGACAGGCTGGGCTGAGGGAACCCCCCCCCCCACCAGTGCACAAATTTTGTGCACCGGGCCCCTAATATAATATAACATAAAGTAGTAATCATAACAATCTGGTGACAACAGTGACTAAAGAAAAAAATGATATATCTATTTTAGAGCTAAATTATGTGAAGCAAATTTTTTTAAAGTTTCACGGACAAGGGAGTTCAAGGGAAGTGAAAAAGTTTAACAGGCTTCAAGAAAAAGGTAGGTTTTGAGCTGAGCAGTGAAAAACTTAGACAGGATTTTAACAGATTGGGAAGCGGGAGCTGTTCCTAGGCAAGAAACATAAGCAAAAGAATGGGTGTGACATACATATGGCCTAGCAGAGAGGCTTGACAATGCAAGAAAAATGGCCTTTACAAAAGAGTGATGAATAAGATAGGGTGGATTAAAGAAAACTTTGGAGAAGATATGAGCATGCTAGAGAAAGAAGGGATAAACAAAATAGAAATAAAGACAAAACAGAATAAGGATGTGATCTTTTCCTCCAGGAATGGCATGTCTATCCAGGTGCGCAACAGAAACAATGGAGATCCATCACACTGTCTCCTCCTCCCTCTCAACCAATCACCAGTCTTATAAACTCAACCTCCAAAGCATATCTTGAATCTGAACTACCCTCACAAACACCTTTATACTTACTCAACCTCAGTTGTAATTATCTTCTATATATATAAAAGCCTAAGCGACCGTCAGACTGTTCAACCGGTAGGTATGATACACAATGACCACCAGGGGGCAGACGTCCCAACTGGTAGCTATGACATGCACTGACCAGCAGGGGGCAGATGCTCAACGCGGAGCCGCTGAGCTGCGGTAACTTGGAGGCTGTGGTTCTCAGGTGACATACCCAGAACCAGAGGAGGGAGCCCAATTCCAGGGTGCATCATCTGAGAACCGCCCTCTCGCAATCCAGGACCCCTCAGGGGATGTTGGAGAGCCAGTTTTGGCCTGATCCCCACAGCCCAGGCCAAGGAACCCCACCAGTGCACAAATCCATGCACCGGGTCTCTAGTAATTTAATAAATGCCTTTGAAAAAACTTACTATCTACATTCATACAATATTTTATAACATTATCTCTTATATATTATAAATCAAAGAACTCAACAGAGTACAAGGCAAGTTTATTGCAAACCCAAGGAAAGTGTTTTACCTTACCTAGAACAAAGCTTCTCAAGTAGCACAATTGTCTCTGAAAATGAAGTTTATAGGACTATGTGTTTCTATAAGACCTACCCTATATTTAACATTGAGTTCAGCAGAAATACTGATCTTTTATTCTCTCTTACACAAATTCTAACCATTTGGAGCACAGAAGGTAGTTAAAATAAAAGTTAAGTACAAAAATAGAAACAATTTAAATTGGCATCAGTGAAAATTTAAATATAATTTACTCTTAACATGCACATGAAATAAAATACCTTGGATGGACCAAATATACTCTAAATTATCAACTCTTTAAAAATTGTACTAATTGAAGATGTAGAAAAATCTCAATAAATATGGGTCTCTGAGTATATTAAAAATAAAACACTAACTTATAGCTATTTAAAATTAGAAGTTCAGGCTTTTGGTCCAACATAGCAGCACAGGAAGACCCTGATCTCACCTCCTCCCAGGGACACAACAAATTTACACCTATAGACAGAGAAATTCCCCTAAAGGAGAACGAAGGGCTCACTGAACAGCTTCTGCACAACAAGCGAGAGGGAGAGAGACCACATAGAAATGGGTAGGAAAGATGGAGGCATTGTACCATGGAGACTCCACCACCAAGCACCAGCTTGAAATAGGGATGGTTCACTGAGGGGCCTGCTCACAGATGTACCAGCCCCGCAGGGCACACTGAAAAAAACTGGTTTAAAGGGCACATAGACAATACAGGAAGGAAATCCACTGACTAATCTTAGAGTCTCTGCCAAACAATAAGTAGATAACTGTGGGAACTCATTTTGGTGTCACAGGCACTGGAGAGCACCATTAGTAGCCTTCCCCCTCCAACTTGATTGCATGGCAAGAGCATGATCCAAGTACACTAGCTAGCCTGCCAAGACTGTTATAGTACACACCAGGCCCCAGGCCCACACCAGTGCTGAGACCTATCTCAGGGACACCCCGTGGCTCTTCACCCATTTCAACTATATCACCAGCCTGTGCAGTTTACTCCCAGGTCTCCTATCAGACCACATCTGCTTTAGCTATAGCTCTAGGCCTCAGCATGGCCTGTCTAGAAGGCTACCCTTGTCCTGAGCCTACTCCAACTATAACCCCAAATGGCCTCCCAGTGTGGCTTGCCCCCATGACTCTCTGCAAGTTGTACCCACCCTAGCTACAGCTCTGAGTCCTGCTATAGCTTGTCCCTAGGACTCCTCATGCCTGAGCGCACTCTAACTATAGCCAGTCAATCAAGGGGCCTTGGTGAGGCTTGCCTCAAGGACCTGACCTCCAACCAGCCTGCCATGGCAGCCCATGTGGGGTATTCCTCCTGACTCTCTTCAGCCTACCTCCACTCCAGGCTCAGCTCCAGCTGGCATGCCAAAGAAACCAAGCACATAAATTCTACAGAGGGGAAGCAACAACAAGATGGGGATAGGTTGCTGTTCCACCTGTCATAGAAACAAACACAGAGAGACAGCCAAAATGATGAAACAAAGAAATATATTAGAAATGGAAGAATAGGATAAAACCACAGAAAAATACTAAATAATGGAGACAAGCAATCTATCAGAAAAGAGTTCAAAACACTGGTTATAAGATGACCAATGAGTGCAGGTGAAGAAAGGTGAACTCAGTGAAAACTTCAACAAAGAGATAGAAAACATAACAAGAACCAACAGAACTAAAAAATACAATAGCTGAAAAAGAAAATACATTAGAGGAAATCAACATCAGATCAGTTGAAGCAGAAGAATGAGTTAGTAAGCTGATAGACAAGGTAATGAAAATCATCCAATTGCAGAGCAAAAAAAAAGGGGGGGGGGGAGATAATTTAAGGTATCTCTGGGACAACATCAGCATACCAACATTTGCATCATAAGGAGGGGCCCCAGAAGCATACCAACATTTGCATCATAAGGAGGGGAAGAAAGAGAGAAGAGGGCAAGAAATCTATTTAAAGATGGCTGAACACTTCTCCAACCTGGTGAAGAAAATAGACATGGAAGTTCAGAAAATGCCAAGCAAGATAAACCCAAAGTGGCCCACACCAAGGCACATCATTTAAAATAAAGAGAAAATCTTAATATCAGCAAGAGAAAGAAAGCCAGTTTTATACAAAGAATTCCCTCATAAGATTATCAGTTAAATTTTCAGCAGAAACTTTTCCAGAAGAGAATGGCACAATATATTCAAAGTGATAAAAGGAGAAAATCTACATTTAAGAATATCTACCCAGCAAGTTACCATTCAGAATAAAAGAGAGGTGAAGAATTTCATAGACAAGCAAACGCTAAAGAAGTTCATCACCACTAAATGAACTTTACAAGAAATGTTAAAAAGAATTCTTTAAGTGGAAAAGAAAAGACAAAAACAAACAAATAAAGAATATATAGGGGAAAATGTCACTTGTAAAGGCAAACATTTAACAAATGTAGTGGATCAATCAATTATAGAGATAGTAAGAAGGGTAACAGACATAAGAATTAAGAGCAAGTGATACTGCAGTAACAAATTAAGGGACACACAACAACATAAAAAAGTAAGATACGATGTCAAAAACAAACATAGCAAGCAAAGTTAAAAAATACAGTAGTTTTAGAATGCATTCAAACTTACAGGACCAACCATTTAAAATAGACTGCTATATACAGAGCTTGTTATATATGGATCTTGTAACCATAAACCAAAAGGAAAACCCTCTAATACACACATTAAAAAAAAATAAAGAAAAAGGAACCCAAGAAAAGCACTAAAGGAAGTCATCGATGTACAAGGAAGGAAGAAAGGAACATAGGATGACAAAAATGATCAGAAAACAATAAATGCCAATAAGTTCCATAGATACCTACCCATTCTATATAATAAAAGGCTAATATGCAAATTGACCCTAACAGTGGAACAACCAGAACGACCTCTCAACCAGTCACTATAAGACACACTGTCCACCTCTCAGTCCCTTTTCCCAGCCAGCAGGCTCCCATCATCTGAGGACGAACAGGGAACTGGGAGTGGGTGGTAAGGGATGTGGGCGGTACCAGGCCAAGGCCCTTGCCCCACCGGTCACCCCACACACAGAGGGCGACCTGCAGTGGGGGCGAGCTCGGCGAGCGGGCGGATATGGCCAACTTCTTGGTACCTCCCTCTGGCCAGCAGGCTCGGATCACCCGATGGTGAATGGGGAACGAGGGGTGGGTGGTGTCGGGGGGCGAGGCCAGCTGCCGGCAGCCAGGGAAGATGGCCCTGATCGCAGGCCAGGCCTAGGGACCGTACTCCTGCACAAATTTCGTGCACCGGGCCTCTAGTAATTACTATAAATGTACACTGACTAAATGTTCCAATCAAAAGATATAGGATGGCTGAATAGATTAAAAAGCAAACAAACGAAAAAAAAACGCAGCACCCATGCATATGCTGCCTATAAGAGACTCACTTCAGATAAAAAGATACAGACTCAAAGTGAAGGGATGCAAAAGCATACTAGTACTTCATGCAAATGGTAACAAAAAGAAAGCTAGGATACCAACACTTAGTCAAAACAGACTTTAAAATGAAGGCTGTAGAATTGAGCCAACCCACGCCAGAGGGGTCTGGCGAAGCCCTAGGAGGCTCAATGAGCACAGGAGGGCAGAGAGGCTGCATGAGTGCTCCTGGGTCAGGTGGTAAGCCAGGGTTGCCTTGCCGCTGGAGGGGCATTTCTAAGGTATGGAGGAGGAGGAGGAGATGCTGCTCTTCTTCTCCCCCTCCCCAGGGTCCTTCTCCAGCTCCATCAGCCTAAGCCCATAGCCACTTTTGGGAGAAGAGGTGGTGGCTCTTGGCACTCGCTGCAGCTCAGCAGCCTGCCTCGATGCAGTGTCTTCACAGCATGCTCCAGTAGCAGGACCTGGTCTCCACATGGGCCGATAAAGATGATGAAAGAACAGATTCTATGAGATTAAAAGACTTAAAATGCCAGAAGAGGACTCCCCAGGCTGGTGCAGCTCTGGCTCAGAAACCATGCTATCTTGAAGTGGGGAGGAGCAGCAGCTAGGCACACAGCCTCACCACCATCCAGACTAGTTTTGGACACAGCACGGACCACCCAGCAAGGCAAAAGCCAGGGGGCCTGAGCTCCTGTAGCTGAAAGCTGGGGACTAGTTCTGTGGGGTAAGGAAGTATAGCTTAGAACAGAGACAATCAAGGCATAAGACTCAAGGAAAACCCAGCCTCAGGGCCAAGAAGTCCCTGACCACTGGACTACTAGGGCTTTCAACCTCTCCAACCTCAATCAGGATGCCCAGGGTCAAAAAGGGATAGTGACTTACATTCATCTACACTAGAACAACTCCCAGGAGGCCCAGGATAGACACACCAAGAAACCAGATTCACATCAGAGCAAAATCCAGCGAGCCCACAAATAGCAGAGCCAAAGGTCTTTGAGAGTGTGTGTGTGTGTGTGTGTGTGTTGTTTTTGTTTTTTTGTGTCACCCCCCCTTTCTTTCTTTCTTTTTTCTTGCATATCTCTAATTTCTCTCTTTCCTTTTATTCTATTCTACTTTAGACTATTCTTATTAATTTTTCGTATTTTTTGTTATTCTTTTTTCTCATTTCTTTTCTGTCTTACTTTTCCTATCTATATCTTAATATATCCATTATTACAACGTTTTAATTTATTATTATTTAATTTATTTCCTGTTTCCTCTTTCCTCCTATAATAGTTCACTTAGCTTCCTCCTTGCTTCTATCTTTTTTTTCATCTTTTTCTTTTTTTCTTTATAACCCCTCTTTTTCTTTGGTTGCGTGTCTTTTAGTATTCCTTTTATTTTTTTCTCAGCTTTGCTTTCTCTTCTTTTTCCTTGTTGGTCTTTTCTGTTGTTGTTGCATAGAGTAGCTTGATTTTCGTAGTGTTTTTAGTTTGGCCCTGTTGTGTCTTCTTCTATTCTGTAAGCACATAATAGCTGGCATGACTACGTGGGGGTTGAACCTCACTGGCAGCAAGTTGGAGGGGAGATCCCTCCCACAAATGGGACATCAACAATCAAGTCCCAATTATAACAGGAGAAAAAAATAAAGCACACAGGGCACTGAGAGCATCCAGCTCAGTGAACTAAGAGACTACACCACTGGACCCCTCAGACACATTCTACATTAGGCCATCTCACAAAGACGGGTAGGCATAACAGTTTGACCTAACACATAGAAGCAAATACAGAGAGACAGCTAAAATGGGGAAACAAAGACACAACCCTCAAATAAGAGAAAAGAAGGACTCTCCAGAAAAAGAACTAAATATAATGGAGGCAAATATCCTATAGGACATAGAGTTCAAAGCAATGGTTATAAAGATGCTTGTGGAACTTAATGCAAATTACAACACTATGTAAAGGGAAATAGACTGAACAACAACCAGACAGAAATGAAGAATGATATATCTGACATCAGGTACTCACTGAAAGGTATTAAAAGAAGACTGCATGAAGCAGAGATTGAATCAGTGATTTGGAACAGTGGTCGCCAACCTTTCGAACCTCATGGACCACCATTGGTCCACGGACCACCAATTGGCGACTGCTGTTCCAAAGGTTTCCTTAAATCAGCGGTCGCCAACCTTTCGGACCTAACAGACAACCAGTGGTCCAGGGACCACTAGTTGGTGAGCGCTGATTTGGAAGACAAGGTAGAAATAAATACCCAATTAGAGCAGCAAATAGAAAAAAGAATTAATAAGCAGGAAGATAGCTTAAGGGAGCTCTGGGCCAAGATGAAATGTAATAACATCCACTTTATAGGATAACAGAAGGGGAAGAGGTAGAGCAAGGAACAGAGAACCTGTTTAAAGAAACAATGACAGAAAACTTCCCGAACCTGGTGAAGGAAAATGTCATACAAGTTCAGGAGGCACAGAAAGGCTCAATCAAGAGGAACCCAAAGAGACCCACGTGTAGACACATCATAATTAAAATGGCAAAAGTTAAAGACAAAGAAAGAATCATAAAGGCAGCAAGAAAGAGACAGAAAATTGCCTACATAGGAGTTCCCATTAGGATGTCAGCTGACTTCTCAATAAAAACACTTCAGGCCAGAAGGGAGTGGCATGAAGTACTCAAAGTAATGAAAAGCAAGGGCCTAAATCCAAGATTAGTGTATCTAGCAAGACTATCATTTAAAACTGAAGGAAGGCAACAAAATCTCAGACATATGCTGAAGCAATTTCTTCACTGATACAGCTCCTAGGCACTTGAAACTAAAGAGAAAATGAACAAATGGGACTACATCAAAATAAAAAGCTTCTGCACAGCAAAAGAAACCATCAACAAAACAAGGAGAAAACCCACTGTGTGGGAAAACATATTTGCCAATGTCATATCTGATAAAGGCCTAATCTCCAAAATTTATAGGGAACTCATACAACTCAACAAAAGGAAGATAAACAATCCAATCAAAAAATGGGCAAAGGACCTAAATAGACACTTTTCAAAAGAGGACATTCAGAAAGCCAAGAGACATATGAAAACATAATCAAAGTCACTAATCATCTGAGAGATGCAAATCAAAACAACAATGAGGTACCATCTCACACCTGTCAGACTGGCTATCATCAACAAATCAACAAACGACAAGTGCTGGAGAGGATGTGGAGAAAAAGGAACACTTGTGCACTGCTGGTGGGAATGCAGACTAGTGCAGCCACTATGGAAGACAGTATGGAGTTTCCTCAAAAAACTTCAAATGGAACTCCCATTTGACCCTGTGATCCCACTTCTAGGAATATATCCCAAGAAACCAGAAACACCAATCAGAAAGGATATATGCACCCCTATGTTCATAGCAGCACAATTCACCATAGCTAAGATCTGGAAACAGCCTAAGTGTCCATCAGTAGATGAATGGATTAGAAAACTGTGGTACATCTACATGATGGAATACTATGCTGCTCTAAAAAGGAAGGAACTCTTACCATTTGGAACGTCATGGATGGAACTGGAGAGCATTATGCTAAGTGAAATAAGCCAGTCAATGAAGGAAAAATACCACATGATCTCACTCATTCATGGATAATAGAGACCATTATAAACTTTTGAACAATAATAGATACAGAGGCAGAGCTGCCTCAAACAGATTGTCAAACTGCAGCGGGAAGGCCGGGGAGGGTTGGGGGGCAGGAGGTAGGGGGGTAAGAGATCAACTAAAGGACTTGTATGCATGCATATAAGCATAACCAGTGGACATAAGACATTGGGGGATAGGGGAGGCTAGGGGACTGTCTAGGGTGGGGGGATAAAATGGACACATATGTAATACCCTTTGTAATACTTTAAGCAATAAATAAATAAATAAATAAATAAATAAATAAAACTGAAGGAAAAATAAAAAGCTTTCCAGAGAAAAAATGTCTAAAAAGTACCGTACCACCAAACCAGGAATGAAAGAAACATTACAGGGACTGCTTTAAGAAGAAGAAAAGGAGAGAGCATCATAGGCATAAACAAAATAAAAATGACAATACATAACTAACAATAATAAGTGTAATATAAATGGATTAAATGCTCCAATCAAAAGACATAGGGTGACTGAATGGATAAGAAAACATGACCCATGTATATGTTGTCTACAAGAGACCCACCTAAGAACAAAAGATACACTCAGACTGAGAGTTAAGGGATGGAAAAATATATTCCATGCAAATGGAAAGGGAAAAAAAGCTGGGGTAGCAATACTCATATCAGACAAAATAGAATTCAAAAGAAAGGCCACAGCAAGAAACAAAGAAGGCCGCTTCATAATACTAAAGATAAACATATGTGCACCCAATATAAGAGTACCCAAGTACATAAAAAAACTTCGATGGAATTTAAGGGAGAGATTGACAGCAATACAGACATAGTAGGGGACTTAAACACCCCACTGACATCACTGGATAGATCTTCCAGATAAAAAATTAACAAGGAAGCAGAGGCCTTATATGACACACTAGATCAGATGGATCTAACCGATATTTACAGAACATTTCACTCCAAAGCAACAGAATATACATTCTTCTCAAATGCACATGGAAAATTTTCAAAGACAGACCACATGTTAGGACACAAAACAAGCCTATACAAATTCAAGATGATTGATATAATACCAAGCTTCTTCTCAGATAACATGAGTAGGAAATCAACTACAATAAAAAAAAAACACCACCACCAAAACCCCTCAAATATATGGAGGCTAAATAGCATGTTATTAAGCAAGGAATGGGTTAAGCAAGAAATTAAAAACTTTCTGGAAACAAATGAAAATGAACAAATAACCACCCAAAACCAAAGGGATATGGTGAAAGCAGTCCTAAGAGTGAAGTTCACAGTATTACAGGACTACCACTAGAAACAAGAAAAATCACTAATAAACAATCTAACCTTACAACAAAATGAATTAGAAAGAGAACAGCAAGAAAAACCTGGGGGAAGGAAATAATAAGATCAGAGTTGAAATAAATGAGACAGAGACTAAAAAAAACAAAACCAAACAAACAAAAAACAGTACAAAAGCTTAATAAATCCAAGAGCTGGTTCTTTGAAAGGATAAATAAGTTTGATGAACCCTTAGCCAGACTCATCAAGAAATAAAGAGGACCAAAATAAATAAAATCAGAAATGAAAGAGGAGATATAACAACGGGCACCACAGAAATAAAGAGGATTGTAAGCAAATACTACAAACAACTATATGCCAAAAAAACTGAACAACCTAGGCAAAATGGACAAATGCCTAGAAACATACAATATTCTAATAACATTAGAATATTAGAAACATACAATGAGGAAGAATCAGAAAATCTGAGGAGGCCAATAACAACTGATGAATTGAAACAGTAATGAGAAAACTTCCAGCAAACAAAAGTCCTGGACCAGAAGGATTTACAGGAGAATTTTATAAAGCATTGAAGAAGAACTAACAGCTATCCTCCTAAAACTATTCCAAGCTCTTTTTACAAAGCCAGCATTATCCTAATTCCAAAACCAGATAAAGACACTACAAAAAAAGAAAATTACAGGCCAATATCCCTGATGAACACAGATGCTAAAATCTTCAAGAAATGATCAGCAAATCGGATACAACAATATACTAAAAAGATCATATAACATGACCACATGGGATTTATTCCAGGGATGCAAGGCTGGTACAATATTTGCAAATCAATAAATGTGATACATAAACAAATTGAAAGATAAAACCACATGATCATATCAATAGATGCAAAAAAGCATTCCACAAAATCCAGAACGCTTTTTTGATTAAAACTCTCAGTAAAGTGGGAACAGAGAGATGGATCATACTTCAACGTAATAAAGGCCATATATGACAAACCTACAGCAACATCATATTCAATGAGCAAAAACTAAAATCATTTACCTTAGGAATAGGAACAACAATGTCCGCTTACACCACTCTTATTCAACATAGTACTGAAAGTTCTAGCCACATCAATCAGAGAAGAAGAGATAAAAGGCATCCAAATTGGTAAGGAGGAAGTAAAACTCTCATTATTTGCAGATGACATATTGTACATACAAAACCGTAAAGACTCCAGCAGGATATTACTAGACTTAATAAATGAAATTGGCAAGATAGCAGGATACAAAATCAACATCCAGAAATCAATGGCATTTTTTTACACTAATAATGAACTCTCAGAAAGAAAAACTTAAAAAGCAATCACATTTACCACTGCAACAACAACAACAACAACAAAAGATATCTAGAAATAAACTTTACCAAGGAGGTAAAAAACCTGTACTTGGAAAACTGCAGGACACTGAAAAAAGAAATACAGGAAAATACAAACAAATAGAGGTATAGAGGAAGCATATACCATTTTCATGGATTGGAAGAATCAACATCATTAAAATGTCTATACTACCAAAAGCAATCTATAGATTGCACAGAATTCCTTTTAAAATACTAAGGCATACTTCACAGGACTAGAACAAATACTCCAAAAATTTATATGGAACCATACAAGACCTCGAATAGCTGCAGCAATCTTGAGAAAGAAGAACAATGTAGAAGGGATCACAATACCGGATATCAAACTATACTACAATGCCTTTATAACCAAAACAACCTGATACTGGCACAAGAACAGGAATATAGACCAATGGATCAGAACAGAGATCTCAGAAATCGACCTAAGCCATTACACTCAATTAATATTTGACAAAGGAGGCAAGAACATACAATGGAGCAAAGACAGTCTTTTCAACAAATGGTCCTGGGAAAACTGGACAGACATATGCAAAGATGAAACCAGACCACCAATTTACACCATACACAAGAATAAACTCAAGATGAATAAAATGCTTAAATGTAAGGTTTCATCCATAAATACCTTAGAGGGGAACATACGCAGTAAAATCTCAGACATCTCAAGTAGCAATCTGTTTGTGGATACATCTCCTAGGGCAAAGGAAACTAAGAAGAAAGTAAACAAATGGGACTACATCAAAATAAAAAGCTTCTGCACAGCAAAAGACACAACAATCAAAATTGAAAGGGAACCCACTGTATGGGAAAACATATTTGCCAATGATATATCTGATAAGGGGTTAATACCCAAAATATATAAAGTATAGATACAACTCAACAAAAGGAAGATAAACAATCCAATTTAAAAATGGGCAGGAGACCTGAATAGACATTTCTCCAAAGTGGACATACAAATGGCCAAGAGACATGTGAAAAAAAGCTCAAAGTTACTAATCATCAGAGAAATACAAATTCAAACCTCAAGGAGATATCACCTCACACCTGTCACAATGGCTATTATCAACAAATCAAAAAACAGCAAGTGCTGTCAAGGATGTGGAGAAAAGGGAACACTAGTTCACTGCTGGTGGGAATGCAGATTGGTGCAGCCACTATAGAAAACAGTATGGAGTTTCCTCAAAAAATTAAATATCCCTTTACACTATAAGCGTATATAGATGCAAGCGGTGGACCTTCCCCACATGCCACGGGCATCTATAGCCACAAACCTCCCATATCATCTCTGGTCGCCCAATTTTAAAATCAGACTTGTTAGTGACATCTCTGGGTTTGTAAAGAAAATTATGGTAACTTAAATTTATAAATATTCCAGCACATATGGAAGAAATGGGGGTGGTTTCCGTTTTGGCATGGCAGTTAACTGGATATGGATCTGCCCTTTGACCCAGCGAGCCCACTTTTGGGAATATATCCTAAAATCCCCAAAACACCAATCAGAAAGAATATATGCACACACACATATACCCCTCCCATGTTCATAGCAGTGTTATTACAAAAGCTAAGATTTGGAATCAGCTTAAGGGAGCTTTGGGACTACATGAAATGTAAAAATATTCACATAATAAGTGCACCAGAGAGGAAGAAAGGGAGCAAAGGATAGAGAATGTGTTTGAAGAAATAATGGCAGAAAACTTCCCTAACCTGGTAAAGGAAAAAGTTACACAAGTTCGGGAGGCACAGAGAGTCCAACGCAAGAGGAGCCTAAACAAGCCCATGACCAGACACATCATAATTAAAAAGCCAAAAAGTAAGGCCAAAGAAAATCTTAAAGGCAGCAAGAGAAAAAGCAAACTGTTACCTACAAAGGAGATCACCTCAGGCTGCCATTTGATTTCTCATCAGAAACTCTACAGACTAGAAGGGAGTGGCATGAAGTACTCAAGGCAATGGAAAGCAAGCATCTGAAGCCAGGATTACTATATCCAGCAAGACTATCGTTCAAAATAGATGGTGAAATAAGGGGCTAAGGGAGTTTATCACCAACAAGCCAGCATTACAAGAAATGCATAAGGAACTGCTGTAATGAGAAGAAATAGAGGGAGAAACCTAGGCATACAGAATTAAAATAGCGATAAAAAGTACCTATTAGTAATAACCTTAAATGTAAATGGAATAAATCAGCGGTTCTCAACCTGTGGGTCATGACCCCTTTGGGGGTCAAACGACCCTTTCACAGGGGTTGCCTAAGACCATTGGAAAACACATATATAATTACATATTGTTTTTGTAATTAATCACTATGCTTTAATTATGTTCAATTTGTAACAATGAAAATACATCCTGCATATCAGATATTTACATTACGATTCATAACAGTAGCAAAATTAGTTATGAAGTAGCAACGAAAATAATTTTATGGTTGGGGGTCACCACAACATGAGGAACTGTATTAAAGGGTCGTGGCATTAGGAAGGTTGAGAACCACTGGATTAAAGGCTCCAATCAAAAGACATAGGGTAGCTGAATGGATTCAAAAACATGATCCAACTATATGCTGTCTACAAGAGACCCACCTCAGAACAAAACACACAGGATGAGAGTGAAGGGATGGAAAAAATTTTTTCATGCTTATGGAAATGAAAAAAAAGCTGGAGTAGCAATACTCATATCATAACCTGTCTGAAGCTAAAACCAACAGTAGTTAGCATATTACTGCAAAAAAACCCATTGGAAGGCCAATGGACTTTGATATTCAGCAGGGCTGAAAATCAGCATAATATTGCCCTGCTGTGGGCTCAATGGCTAAAGGCAATTCCCTAACCTGATAATCCTTTTACTGTTTACCAAACTTTACCTTTGATATGCCTAGATGCATTACTAAAGAGCAAATGTGTATTCAAGTTAATAAAAGCAGACAGGACTCAAGTTCAGTGTGCTCTTCACGAGACACCCCTGGCCCCCAATGCCTTCTAAATTCATATTTCTTGTATAGTATTTTCATTTGTGTGTGGCCCCTTCTTCGGATCCTGAACCCTAACCGTGCAGGTTGCAGCAATAACCCTGGTAAACATATATGCACCCAATATAGGAGCACCCAATATATATATTTAGAAAAAACACTTCTAGAGGACTTTTAGGGAGAGAACAACAATACTGTCATGGTAGGCGAGTATAACACCTGCTGACTTCATTAGATAGATCTTCTAGACAAAAATTTAACCTGGAAACAGAGACTCTAAAAGACACACTGGATCAGATGGATTTAATTCACATTTATAGAACATATCATCCCAAAGCTGCAGAATATACATTCTTCTCAAGTGCAAATGAACCATTAACAAAGATAGACCACATGTTTGGACACAAAACAAGTCTCTACAAGTTTAAGAAGATTGAAATCATATCAACCATCTCAGATCACAGTGGAATGAAATTAGAAATCAACTACAGTAAAAACACCCCAAGACATTCAAACTCATGGAGGTTAAATAGCATATGAATTGGCTACCAACAAGATCAAGAAAGAAATACAAATCTTTCTGGAAAAAAGTGAAAATGAACACACAACAATCCAAAACCTATGGGACACAGTGAAAGCAGTCTTCAAAGGGAAGTTCACAGCACTACAACCTTCTTTCAAAAAAGAAGAAATATTAATAATAAACTATTTAACCTTAAAACTCAAAGAACTAGAAAGAGGACAACAAGAAAAGCCCAGAGGAAGCAGAAGAAAGGAAATAATAAAAATTAGATCAGAAATAAATGACACAGACACTAAAATAAATAAATAAATAAATAAAACCAAGAGCTGGTTCTTTGAAAGGATAAACAAGATTGATGAAACATTAGCCACACTCATCAAGAAGTAAAGACCCACCGAAACCGGTTTGGCTCAATGGATAGAGCATCGGCCTGCGGAATGAGGGGTCCCAGGTTTGATTCAAGTCAGGGGCATGTACCTGGGTTGCAGGCACATCCCCAGTAGGAGATGGGCAGGAGGCAGCTGATTGATGTTTCTCTCTCATTGATGTTTCTAACTCTCTATCTCTCTCCCTTCCTCTCTGTAAAAAATCAATAAAATATATTAAATTAAAAAAAAAAAAGAAATAAAGACCCAAAGAAATAAAATCAGAAATGAAACTGGAGAAGTAACCACTGACACCACAGAAATACAAAGGTCTGTAAGAAAATATTATGAACAACTATATGCCAACAAACTGGACAATGTGGCTGAGATGGAAAAATTCCTACAAAAATACAATTGCCCAAAACTGAATCAGGAAGAATCAGAAAACCTTAACAGACTGATAACAGCCGATGAAATTAAAGCAGTAATAAAAAAAACTTCCAGCAAACAAAAGCCTGGGTCCAGATGGCTTCACAGAGCAGTTTTACCAAACATTCGAAGAAGAACTAACACCTATACTACTCAAACTATTTTTAAAACTTCAAGAGGAAGGAACATTTCCAAGCTCTTTTTATGAGGCCAGCATTATCCTAATTCCAAAACCAGATAAAGACACTACAAAGAAAGAGAACTACAGGCCAATATCCCTAATGAACATAGATGTTAAAATCCTCAACAAAGTATTAGGAAATTGGATCCAGTAATATATTAAAAAGATCACACACCATAACCAAGTGGGATTTTTCCAGGGATTCAAGGATAGTACAATATTTGCAAATCAAGAAACGTGATATGAAAGAGCGAGGGCTACGCCCTCCATCTTGCCCCATATCCTCCATTTTTGGGCAGAGCCATGTGCTCAGCAAAGAGCTCCTTTCCGGAAGAAGCCCAAGCCTCTGCTAGCCACACCTAGGATTTCTTTAAACTAACCAATGATAATCAAGGGAAGTGCGCACCATAGATACGACCACATCCTGTGTAACGAGGCACCGACTTGCGCCTGGCCAATCGGCAGGGCCCACAGTCCTCTCTCCTCCCCTTACTATAAAACCCCTCTCCCCACAGGGCTGGGTCTCTCTGCCACTTGCTGCTGCGTCAGTAAAGAGGGTAGGGAGCCAAGCCCGGGTTTGAATAAAAGACTCTTTGCTTTTGCATCAGACACGGCTGGCTCCCTGGTGTGGTCTCTTGGGGATCCTGAAATCTGGGCATAACAGATACATCACATGAACAACTTGAAAGACAAAAATCACAGGATCATATCGGTAGACGCAGAAAAACCATTTGACAAAATCCAACACCCATTTTTGATAAAAACTCTTAGCAAAGTGGGAACAGAAGGAGCATATCTCAACATAATACAGGCCATATATAACAAACTTACAGAGAACATCATACTCAATGGGCAAATACTAAAAACATTTCACCTAAGAACAGGAACAAGACAGGGATGTCCACTTTCACCACTCTTATTCAACACAGTACTGGAAGTCCTAGCCATGCAGACAAGAAGAAATAAAAGGCATCCAAATTGGCAAGGAGGAAGTAAAACTCTCATTATTCGCAGATGACATGATATTGTACATAGAAAACCCTAATGATTCCATCAAAATACTAATAGACTTAATAAATGAATTTGGCAATGTAGCAGGATACAAAATCAACACCAAAAAATCGATGGCTTTTTTGTACACCAATAATGAATTCCCAGAAAGAGAAACTAAACGAAGAATCTCATTTACCACTGAAACAAAAAAATTAAGGTATTTAGGAATAAACTTAACCAAGGAGGTAAAAGACTTATACTCAGAAATCTACAGGATGTTGAAAAAAGAGATAGAGGAAGATATACACAAGTGGAAGAATATACCATGTTCAAGGATTGGTAGAATCAACATTATTAAAATGTCCATACTACCCAAGGCAATCTACAGATTCAATACAATTCCTATTAAAATATCATATTTTAATAGGTATTTCACAGCATATTTTAATAGGTATTTCACAGCATATTTCACAGATCTAGAACAAATACTCCAAAAATTTGTATGGAACCAAAAAAGACCCCCAATAGCGGTAGCAATCTTGAGAAAGAAGAACAAGGTTGGAGTAATCACAATACCAGACATCAAGTTATACTACAAAGTCACCGTAATTAAACAGCCTGGTACTGGCACAAGAACAGACATATAGACCAATGGAACCGAACAGAGAACCCAGAAATCGACCCAAGCCATTATGCTCAATTAATGTTTGATCAAGGAGGCAAGAGCATACAATGGAGTCAAGATAGTCTCTTCAATAAATGGTGTTGGGAAAATTAGACAGATACATGCAAAAAAATTAAACAAGACCACCAACTTACACCATACACAAGAATAAACTCAAAATGGATAAAAGACCTAAATATAAGTCGGTAAGCCATAAAAATTGTAGAAGAAACCATAGGCAGCAAAATATCAGACATCTCTCATGGCAATATGTTTACAGATATATCTCCTAGGGCAAAGGAAACTAAGGAAAAAATAAACAAATGGGATTACATAAAAATAAAAAGCTTCTGCAAAGCAAAGAAACCATCAACAAAACAAAAGAGGAGCCCATGAAAAAGAAAGAACCTCGCTATGCTGA
The DNA here is from genome assembly GCF_964212035.1 of Myotis nattereri. Taxonomy (NCBI): domain Eukaryota; kingdom Metazoa; phylum Chordata; class Mammalia; order Chiroptera; family Vespertilionidae; genus Myotis; species Myotis nattereri. The sequence goes on along the minus strand of NC_138076.1, from coordinate 95,498,133 downwards.
CCAACTGAACGCTGTCCCCGTGTCCTTCCTTCTTCGCCGACTCCGTCCACACCTTTGGGAACCCCTGGACCTGCTGGGGCTGGACCCCAACAGATGGTGCCCAAACAGGGACCCTTAGGTAAGCCCCCCATTCTCCTAGGTAAGCCCCGCACTCGCGACAGATAGGACTCCACTGTAGGAAGAGGGTGGATAGTCTTCGCCAACACCGTCCACACCTTTGGGAACCCCTGGAACAGTATTCCCCTAGGTAAGCCCCCCCGCATTGAGAACCCCAACACTTGGGATGGATAGGACTCCACCAGGGTGCTGCAGACCCCCCTATAGAGGATAAGTAGGGTAAGAAGGTGGATAGTACTGAACTTAGATTGAGAAGATGTGCCATACTGAGTCTAAAGAATAAAGACTCCGTATTGATCTTTTAACACATATGATTGCTAGCAGAGGAGTTAAGGTTACTCCCAGTCAGAAGGAACGTTTTATACAAGAAGTATGTCCATGCTTTTCTGAGGAAGGAAAGGTAAATGGAAAGGCATGGGAGAAGGTAGGCCCAAGGAGCCTTATCCTTAACCCCACTGTAGCCTTTCCACCCCAGGAAAGTGCAGGATTGGCAAGCTCTCCCTGTGGTGATAGATCAGGACTCAGGTAATTACAGCAGAAAGCACCAATCCTACTTTTAAAATGGATACAAGAGTGCATTTGGGGTTTTTCTTTTTAATGTCTGCTTTGGATTGAGTAAATGCATTTTATTTAGTTTTAACACATCAAAGTTAGCTCTTGACACACACACACAAAAACTGACAATTCCATCAATATAAATCTTTTCTATAAAAACAAAAAAAGGGGAGAATGTTATATGTTAAATTTTTTTAAAAAAATACAATGCAGAGGTTTGTAAAGCAGCCAAAGGCATCAGGCCTCCTGTACAATAGCCTCTGCCGACTCAGCCTGGTAGAAGGATACACAAACCAGACAAGAGTTTTACCAGATCTAGTAATGATGTGGGGAAGAGGTTGTGTTTTGTATCTTTCCAGAAGGAGCAGTGCAGACAATTTGGGTACCAGAGCATTACGTGTGTCACCACAATGAAACCAGAGAAGCTCCTTGTCCCATCATCCCAAAGACTCAAGAGTTGCCCCGATGACAGAAAAGCGGAAAAAAGAAGAAAAGGAAGGCTATGCAAGGGATTGAGGTGCCAACATGGGGTCAGCTGAAGAAGTTAACAACTGAGGCCCAGCAGATGGTAGAAAAGCAAGAAGTGGAAGCTACTCTCTCAGTCAAGTCCAAGGACTCTGAGTTAATCAGCAAAAGAAACTTTCATTTAGCAGAAACTCACTTATTGCTGTTTTGCATTGCCATTGTTTTATTATTCTTACTAGTTTTAAAAATGTTATGTTTAAGTTTTAAAATGTTTTGGGTTTTGCATTGACATTATCTTGTTATTGTTTTAAAAGCTAGAGTTTTGTTCTTGATCCTTGTTTTACTTTCATTATGGTAGCTTTTTGTTCTTGATGCTTAAGTTTTACTTTCATTATGGTAACTTTTTGTTCTTGATGCTTAAGTTTTACTTTCATTATGGTAGCTTTTTGTTCTTGATGCTTAAAAACTTTCCTTATAGTAGCTTAAAATATAAAAGAAGGGTGAGATGTGGGGAGCCGATATAGGGTTAAGCCTCAGACAGACCTGTTAGCAAAATCACAAACAAGCTTCTTCCGAGTCTTAACCCAATCCGAGAGGTGGCCGCTGATTTACACGTGCTGTCATTTAAAAAATAAAAATGGGGGAATTTGCCGGAAGCCGGACCACCCTTGCTGCTTGACATAGTCGCTGCAGGGAAGAAACATCTGCACAGCTTATGTTTCAAGGGACCTGGCGTATATGGCATATGTTTGCTCCCCCTCTTAGCGCTATGTGTTTTAAACAGGATCACCTCCCCGAGAAAGGTTGTTTCCCCAGGTTAGGGATTAACAGGACTAAGGAAGAGAATAAATCAGTGAAACCCCCTAGTGTTACAGAAATACCATGTACTACTTATGAAGAACTTGGACTAAGACTATTGGCAATAAATTTAGGACGTGTTGGGCCCACATCCCCAGGGGTCTGCACACCAGGGAAAGCACCAAAGCCTATACCCCTGGAGATCCACTGACACAGGTCAGTCCCAGGGAAGGCAAGCAGCGAGGCTGGGAGGACATAACCTTTACTGGGTAGGAGAATCTCCTTCAGTCACTTCCTTGTAGCTTATCAGTAAAGCAGCGACCTTGGAATAGCCCTTATAATGGAACACAGAGATTAACCTAGAAAAGATTAAAATCAATAGAACTAGATAGAGACAGGATTTCTGGTAAAGGTCAGATAAGAAACTATGAAACAAGGAACTGTAGAAGGTTACCCAAAACATACCATGATGTGATTATAGAGGCATGTTTATAGGATCAAATAGTATAAATATAGATATAACAGGACAAAAAAAAAAAAGAACCTTGCTATGCTGACCAACTGAAAAAAAAAGAGGAGCCCACTGTATGGGAGAACATATTTGGCAATGATGCATCTGATAAAGGGTTCATGTCTAAAATATACAAGGAATTCATACAACTTAACAAAAGGAAGACAAACAATCCAATTAAAAAGTGGGCAAAGGACATAAACAGACACTTCTCCAAATTGGACATACAGAAGGCCAAGAGACATATGAAAAAATGCTCAAAGTCACCAATCATCAGAGAGATGCAAATTAAAACAACAATGAGGAATCACCTCACACCAGTTAGAATGGCTGCCATCAACAATTTAACAAATGACAAGTGCTGGCTGGCAAGGATGTAGAGAAAAGGGAACCCTAGTACATTGCTGGTGAGAATGCAGACTGGTGCAGTCATTATGGAAAACAGTATGGCGTTCCCTCAAAAAATTAAATATGGAACTGCCATTTGACCCAGTGATCCCATTTCTAGGAATATATCCTATGAAGCCTGAAACACCAATCAGAAATAATATATGCACCCCTATGTTCATAGCAGCACAATTTACAATAGCTAAGATCTGGAACAGCCCAAGTGCCCATCAGTAGACGAGTGGATAAAAAAGTTGTGGTACATTGATACCATAGAATACTATGCAGTAGTAAAAAAGAACAATCTCTTTCACTTTGAGACAGCAAGGAGGGACCTAGAGAGTATTATACTAAGTGAAATAAACCAGTAGAGAAAGGCAAGTATCACATGATCTCACTCATATGTGGCATGTAATGAACAAAATAAACTGATGAACGGAGTGGATCCAGAGACATGGAAGCATGGAACAGAATGCAGCATCTTGGAAGGAATGCATGGGAGGGTGAGTGAGGGGGAGGTGATCAACCAAAGCACTTGTGTATACATATGCATAGCCCATGAATACAGATAATAGGGAGGTGAAAGCCTGGGGTAGGCTGGTGGGGGTCAATGGGAGAAAAAAGGGGACATATGTAATACTTTCAACAATAAAATTTTTTTTTCTTTTTTTAATATATTTTATTGATTTTTTACAGAGAGGAAGGGAGAGAGTTAGAGAGTTAGAAACATCGATGAGAGAGAAACATCGATCAGCTGCCTCCTGCACATCTCCCACTGGGGATGTGCTCGCAACCCAGGTACATGCCCTTGACCGGTATCAAACCTGGGACCTTTCAGTCCGCAGGCCGACGCTCTATCCACTGAGCCAAACCGGTTTCGGCAATAAAATTTTTAAAAAAGATTTAAAAAATTACAGACTAATATCACCAATAAACATAGATGCAAAAATTAACAAAACATTAGGAAACTGATTTTCAACAATACATTAAAAAGATTATACACCACGATCAAGTGGGATTTGTTCCAGAATTCAAGGATGATTCAGTACCTGAAAATCAATGTGATACACCACGTAAATTTAAAAATAAAAATTATAGATCATCTCAAGAGACGCAGAAAAAGTATTCAACAAAATTTAACATCCATTTATGATAAAAACTCTCAAGAAAGTTAGTATAGGAAAAAACATACTTCAACATAATAACAGATATATTCACAAATTCACAGCTAACACATTACTCAATGGTAAAAAGCTGAAAGCTTTTTCTCTAGGACCAGGAATAAGACAGGGATTCCCACTCTCACCACTCTTATTCAACATACTATTGGAAGTCCTAGACACAGCAATCAGAGAAGAAAAAGAAATAAAAGACATCCAAATTGAAAAGAAAAAAGTAAAATTGTCACTATTTGCAGAGGATATTATACTATACATCGAAAACTCTAAAGTTTACCTCCAAAAAACTATTAGAACTAGTGAATAAATTCAGTGAAGTTGCAGAATAGAAAATTAGTTTTTTAAAGACAAATAATAAACTACACAAAAAAATATTTTAAAATCCAATTTACAATTGCAAAAATACCTAGGAATAAATTTATCCAAAGAAATTAAAGACCCCTCCTCTAAAAACTAAGAGGAAAGAAACTGATAAAAGAAATTGAAGGATAAACCATACTCATGGATTAGAGATATTAATATTGTTAAAATGTCTATACTACCCAAAGCAATCTACAGATTCAATGCAATCCCTATCAGAATACCTATGGCACTTTTCACAGAACTAGAACAAATAATCCTAAAATGTATATGGAACCACAAAAGACCTTGAGTAGCCAAAGAAATCTTTGAGAAAGAACGTTGGAGATATTACACTTCCTGATTTCAAACTAAACCACAAAGCTACAGTAATAGAAACAGTATGGTACTGGCACAAAAACAGACATGTAGATCAATGGAACAGAACTGAGCCCAAAAGTAAAAACACACTTATATATGGTCAGTTAATCAACAACAAAAGAGGTAAGGATATATAACAGGGTAAGACAGTCTCTTTAGTAAGTGTGTTGGGAAAACTGGACAAATACATGTAAAAAAAACAAAACCCAAAAGTAGACCATTTTCTTATACCATATACAAATATAAACTGAAAATGGATTAAAGAATTAAATGTAAGACCAAAACCATAAACGTACTAGAAGAAAACATAGGCAGAAAACTCTTTGACATTGGCCTTAGCCATAACTTATTTGATATATCTACTCAGGCAAAGGCAACAAAAGCAAAAATAAACAAATGGGACTATATCAAACTAAAAAGGTTTTGCAAAGTGAAGGAAATCATTAACAAGATGAAAAAGCAACTTACTGAATGAGATAAGGTATTTGGAAACAATATATCCAATAAGGGATTGATCCTATCTAATAAAAGAGTAATATGTAAATTAACCATCACTCTATGACAAAGATGGTAGAGCCCATAGTGGCCAGGGCGGGACGCAGGCAGCATCACCCCAGGAATGCGAGGCCAGCGTCCGCACCCCGGCTGTGCGGAGGGAGGGGAGTGGAGGCCACACCGGCTGCGTGGAGGGAGTAGTAATCATTAGGGAGGGACACCAGCCACACAGAGGGATGGGAGGAGCCTCAGGTTGGGGGCTGGGTCAAGGGAATCTGGCGTTGTTGCAGGCCGGCTGAGGGACCACCTACCCGTCCCCACCATGCACGAATTTTGGCACCGGGCCTCTAGTATCTAAAATATATTAAGAACTCATAAGCCTCAACATCACAAAAACAAAAAATCCAATAAAAAAAATGGGCTGAAGACATATAGATAACAAACAGATAAATGAAAAGATGCTCAACATTAGTAATCATTAGGGAAATTAAAGTTAAAACCACAATGAGATATCATCACATCACACTAGTCAGAATGGTTATTATAAAAAAGACAACCAATAACAAGTGTTGTTGAGGATGTGAAGAAAAGGGAACCCTCATTCACCGTGGTGGGAGTGTAAACTGGTGCAACCACTATAGAAAATAGCATGGGTATTCCTCAAAAAACTAAAAATATAACTACCATATGACCCAGCAATTCCGCTTCTGAGCATACATCTGAAAAAAACAAAAGCCATAACTCAAGATATATGCACCCCTATGTTCACACCAGCATCTAATCTAATAAAAGAGAAACATGCAAATTGACCACACCTCTGCCATGCCCCAAGCCATGCCCACCAGCCAATCAGAGCGACTATATGCAAAATAACCCAACAAAGATGGCAGCTGGCAGCCACGGAGCTGGAGTAAGCAGGAGGCTTGGTTGACCCAGCGATGGAGGAAGCCAAGCTTCCCGCCTGCCCTGGCGCACTGTGGCCTCTGCTCAAGGCAACAAAGTTTCAATTATAGAAGATAAATAAACCCCAGATACCTGCTTCCAGCCAGCCTCCACTGGGAGCTTGGGTGGCTGGGAGCTGTGGCCAGCCTGCAAACAGCCATCAGCCCCTCACCCAGGCTGGCCAGGCACCCCAAGGGGGACCCCCACCCTGAAGGGGCTGTGGCCAGCCTGCAAACAGCCATCAGCCCCTCACCCAGACTGGCCGGGCACCTCAGTGGGGACCCCCACCTTGAAGGGGCTGTGGTGAGCCTGCAAACAGCCATCAGCCCCTCACCCAAGCTGGCCGGGCACCCCAGTGGGAACCCCAACCCTAAAGGAGCTGTGGCCAACCTGCAAACAGCCATCAGCCCCTCACCCAGGCTGGCCAGGCACCCCAGCAGGACCTCCCTCCCTGAAGGGTGTGTGGCCAGTCTGAAAACGGCCCTCAGCCCCTCACCCAGGCTGACCAGGCACCCTAGCAGGACCCCCACCCTGATCCGGGACACCCATCAGGGCAAACCAGCCAGCCCCCACCCATGCACCAGGCCTCTATCCTATATAATAAAAGAGTAATATGCAAATTGACCCTAACAGCAGAATGACTGGGAATGACTGGTCACTATGACACACACTGACCACCAAGCGGCGGACGCTCAATGCAGGAGCTGCCCCCTGGTGGTCAGTGCATTCCCACAGAGGGAGCTCTGCTCAGCCACAAGCCAGGCTGACGGCTGCCAGTACAGCAGTGGTGGTGGGAGCCTCTCCCACCTCCTCAGCAGCGCCAAGGATGTCCGACTGCAGCTTAGGCCTGCTCCCCGCTGGCAAGTGGACATCCCCTAAGGGCTCCCGGGCTGCCAGAGGGATGTCTGACTGCCAGCTTAGGCCCAATCCCCCCGGGGAGCAGGTCTAAGCCAGCAGGTGGTCATCCCCCAAGGAGTCCCAGACTGCGAGAGGGCACAGGCCAGGCTGAGGGACCCCCCGAGTGCACAAATTTTTGTGCACCGGGCCTCTAGTTGTTTATAATAGGCAAGACATGGAAGCAACCTAGATATCCATCGATAGATGAATGGACAGAAAAAAGTTGTGGTACATATAATGGAATATAACTAAGCTATAAAAATAAGAATGAAATCTTGCCATTTTAGGCAACATGGATGAACCTAGAGATTATTATAATAACTGACATAAGTCAGACAGAGAAAGACAAATACTGTGTAATTTCACTTATATGTGGAATCTAAAAAAAAAGAACAACAAAACAAAACAGAAATACACTCATAGATACAGAGAACTGATAGCTGCCAGAGGAAGGTGGGCGGGAAAGGGAAAGAAAATTAAAAAACACAAACTTCCAGTTGTAAAATAAGTCATGGGGACATAATATACAGCATAAGGAATAGAGTACACAATATCATAACTATGTATGGTGACAGATGGTTACTAGACTTATTATGGTAATCATTGAACCACTATGTTGTACACCTGAAACTAATATAATATGGTATGTCAACTATATTTCAAAATAATTCAAAGAAAAACCTTTAAGGTCAGAAGTTTAGTTCCATAAAAATTCTATTTTGTCCTTAAAAGTTGGATAAACAGGCTTACCTGGATTTTTAGCTATTGTTCCTTGGAGAGCTCTGTGTGAATACGTAGAATACCCTACTAACTTTGCCAGAAGATCTCTGTTCCTGAGCAATTCTTCTAAACATCTCAATTGACCAGCATTGGGATAAAGGAAAATTTTATAAGCAGCTTCTCGCACCTATATTTAAACAGCAAATGATAAAAAATATAAATACCATGATACAAATATATAGCCTATGCAGTAATAATAAGGCTAACTCTCACCACTTTATTCTTCAAGTGATCCTAGCTATAAAAATAAAATAATGGTTTGCACAAGGTAAATAAAGCTTTTAGACTCATAAACTAGTATGAGATACAACATATTTGACTACAGTTCTCTGTTGGGGTATGGTCAGACAAAATTGTATGTAACCCATGTGCCATAAAGCACCTTTAACCAGGTGAAGTGATGACTAATAGGCATTAAAAACCCGTAGTTCAGCCCTAGCTAGGTGGCCAGTCAGTTGGAACATTGTCCTGTATACCAAAATGTGGGTTTGACTCTTGGTCAGGGCACATATCTAGGTTGTGGGTTTGATCCCTTATCGGAGCATGTATGGGAGGCAACCGATTGACGTTTCTCTATCACATGGATGTTCTCTCTCTCTCTCTTTCTCTCTCTCTCTCGCTCTCTCTCTCTCTCTCTGTCTCTCTTTTTCTCTCCCTCCCTCCCTCTTTTCCTTCCCTCCTTCCCTTCCTCTCTCTCTAATATCAGTAAAAACATGTCCTTGGGTGAGGATTAAAAAAAGAAAAGAAAATCATTATTATTTATCATACTTTAAAATTGAGTTCTTCATAAGACATGAATAATTAAACCATTTTCATCATTCAAACCATTTATGGAATTAATAATCACAAAGTTAAAAATTTTAACAACAACAACAACAAAAATTTTAACAACACTGAAGTATTTGTAATGGTAGTATTATATTATCACTGAATCTGGGCTTGGTTTAAGACAGTAGCAGCACACAAATAGGATCTGAACTATAAGAAAATGGAATATACATACCAAGTCATCTGGTGATTCTGCATGTAGACCATCAACAATTACATGATCTCCAGCAAGTACAAAGTTCTGGCGAATGTGTTCTGGTAAGAGATGCTTCTCAATCTTGTTGGGAAAGTTGGCTCCCATAAGAAATGTACTACTCAAATCCAAGATTTTAACATTCAGGTCCACTGCTCTTTTACGCTATAAGGGGGGGAGAGGGGAAGTAAAAGTTATTTAATGGCATTTAAACAATATTGTACAACTAATTTAATAACCATATACCAGGTATACCAGTAAATAATGCAGATTTTGTAATCAAAGAAAACCCATAATTTCAAGAGAATCATCAAAAGTGCTTAATTCAAAGTAAAGTCCATCACTAGCTACACATCCCCCACATCTTTCAGGTAGTTTGTGGATACCATCCCTATAGAACTTTTCTGGTTTTGAGGGAAACCATTCAGAGACCCAATTTTCCACTGTTTTGAAATGCTGCTCAGAAAGTGTGTGCCATCGATCAGAATAAGTGGTAATCTGAAAAGAAGGAGCAAGGTCTGGTGAATACAGTGGGTGGGTTAATACTTCCCAGGCAAGATCTTTTAACGTGTCTTTAACTAGTTTTGAAGGGTGTGATGGTGCGTTATCATGAAGCAAATTTACTTTGCCGTGTCTTCTGGCCCATTCTGGTCGTTTCACGATCAGAACGTGGTTCAAATTGATTATTTGTTGTCAGCAGTGATCAGTATTAACGGTTTCACCTGGTTTTAGAAGCCTACAATACACCACACCTTCCTGATCCAACCAAATGCAGAGCATTGTCTTCTTTCTGAAGCGATTTGGCCTTGCAGTTGATGTTGATGGTTGACCTGGATCAACCCATGATTTTGTGCATTTGGGATTCTCAAAATAAATCCACTTTTCATCACCAGTCACAATTCGATACAAAAAAGACTTTCTTTCTTGCCATTGAAGCAACATTTTACTGATGACTTTTTGGTTTTCCATTTGCCTTTTGTTCAGTTGATGTGGCACCCATTTTGCTTCCTTTAAAATCTTTCCCATTGCTTGTAAACCATCAGAAATTGTTTGATGAGCAACGTTTAATCTTTCTGCAAGTTGTTTTTGAGTTTGACACACATCTTCATCCAATAATTCTTGTAATTGTTGGTCTTCAAACTTTTTCAGTTGACCTGGACGTTCTTTGTCTTTCACAGAGAAATCATCACTTTTAAAGCATTTAAACCAGAGTTCACAAGTATCTTGAGATGGAACATGTTCACCATAAACTTCTCGTAAGCTTCAGCAGCACTTCTCTTCAAAATAAAGTAATAAATTAAAACTTCCTGCAAATGCTCTTTTTTTGGCATGAAAAAAAGAATAAAAATATCTATGATGTTAACACCTTCAGGAAATTTGACATAGGAAGTTTAGAAGCTTGTTGTCAATACAACAAAATAGCATACATATCAAATCGCATATATATCAACATATGTGTAACTCCATCTATTGAAAAAAATACGCATTATTAACCAGTACACCTGGTAGATGTCTATTAAATACGACATATAGATGTCTATAAAGGTAGTAAATCAACATTAATATCTAATTTATAGTTTCATAAGATCTATACTAATAAAAGGATAATATGCTAATTAGGCAGGGTTGACTGGACATCTTCCGGACATCCGACTTCCTTCCGGACAGTCAGGGGGTGACCAGGCCAGCAGGGGGGCAGTTAGGGGGTGATCAGGATGGCAGGGGGGCAGTTAGGTGGCGACCAGGCTGGCAGGGGGCAGTTACGGGGCGATCAGGATGGCAGGGGGGCAGTTAGGTGGCGACCAGGCTGGCAGGGGAGCAGTTAGGGGGGGACCAGGCTGGCAGCAGACCAGTTAGGGGGTGATCAGGCCAGCAAGCAGAGGCAGTTAGGGGCAATTAGGCAGGCAGGCAAGTGGTTAGGGACAATCAGGCAGGCAGGCAAGTGTTAGGGATGATCAGGCAGGCAGGCGAGTGGTTAGGAGCCAGTGGTCCCGGATTGCGAGAGGGATGTTCGACTGCCGGTGTAGGCCCCATCTCTGCAGGGCCGTCAGTCAGATATCCACTGAGGGGTCCTAAATTGGAGAGGGTGCAGGCCGGGCTGAGGGACTGCCACCGCCCCCCCCCCCGCCCCCGCATGAATTTCGTGCACCAGGCCTCTAGTATTAAATAATAAAATGAATATTGAATATATTATTTATGTACTAAATGTATAACATACTTGCAATATGTTAATTCTATTTTTGATAGACATTTAATATCTAGACAAAAAGATTATCCTATGTTGTACAGTGTTGCCATGCTTTAAGACTTAGATAATTTCTAGAGTTCTATTTTATGTCTAGGTTATATAACTAATCTTTGAGATGAATAATATTAGGAAGTACAGAATCTTTCCCTAGCCCCCAAAAGGCCTCTTAGTCAAGAGACTGTAGTTGAATCTAGTCAATACAATGTTTAAAAGTATTTTCAGATTAAAAATTAAGTATTTGAAATGTAGGTCAGAAAATATACTATCTTAGAAGATTATACTAAAAAGGTGAGGAGAAAGGAATTATTAAAATTCTTCACAAAGTGTAGATAACTTCCAGAAGGGGGAACACTTTAAGAGTTCTGAATTTTGCAAATACTTTGGTATCTAGAGAACGACAGCAGTGGAGTGGTGAGAACTAGACTGGAGCCCATAAGGCCAGGACCACATATTCTCTCTTTTGTGCCTGGCCCTCACTGTCAGACTCTCACTGTCTGGTCCTCAGATAACCATAGGTGATGTTGGAGAGGGTGTTGGCACATCTATGAGAATTTTTTTGGCAGTAACACTTTTAGGACACACCATCTATGGAAAAAATGTGTTATCAAAGGGGTGACACAAATATTTCGAATGAAATATTAACTATAGTTGAGGTCTACCGGAGGACAAGAGATAAATTTTCAGTTTTTACTAGAAAACTAAACAGGCACCTGGACCTGGGCTCATGATGGGCATCATGTGAAAACAAATGGAAGTCTTTCTGGAAAAGGAGTCAATAGCTATTAACAGATTCTAAACTATACTAAAACCCTAAAAAATGACTAAGCAGCACTAACATATTTTTAAAATAAATATATAAGATGCAGGTGTACATTTGTTAAGATGCTAAAAACTAAGTATATATTAATAACCAAGCATTTTCAATACAGAAAATTCAAACTTTATGTGAAAAATAATTTTTCAGATATCCCAACATCTTTATAGTCCAGATTTCTCTACACCTACTTTGTTTCTGATATGGCCAATTAGCACCACCTAATGGTAATAAATGGAATAACAGAAAAGATGAAAAATTCCAGGATCCAAAAATTTTCCCCAAAGCCTTTACTATGAAAAAATAAATAAATAAAAAATAACTCTTTATCTGGAAAAATAAAAAGTGGGTTTACTTCCCGACTTCACCAACAATCTGCTAGGCATTTCATCATCTTGAGATAACTAAATGAGCAGTACTCTAAACTCTAAAAAGTCTATGAAATTGTTATTTATTACATAATCACTAAAAACATATACTTTCCTTAATTTCAAATTTGTAAATTATATTCAGTGAGACCTTCCAAATTAAATAAGAAAAAAACTACGATTTGTAGATTATGTTCTTGGGTTTATTTCAAGATCTTTCTTTTGAAAAGTGTAACTTTTTTCTTTTATCCCATCCTTGCGGAGCACCTTAGAGAACAGACATAGAAGTTACAAGAGAGAGATTTAATGTCTATGGGTCCCAGGGAGTTACTTTCTAGGAAGGGCAGCTATTTTTATAAAAACATAAGATAGTCCTGGCCAGTTTGGCTGGGTGGTTGGAGCATCGGCCCATGGACTGAAAGGTCCAGGTTTGATTCCTGGTCAAGGGCTGTCCCTGATCAGGGCATGTGCAGGAGGCAACCAACCTGTGTCTCTTTCACATTTATGTTTCTCTGTCTCTGTCTGTGTCTACCCCTCCCTTTCACTATCTCTAAAAAAATCAATGGGGTAAAAAATATCCTCGGGTGAGAATTTAAAAAAAAAAAGTAAGAGAACAAGTTTAATACTGGTGAAACTGACCTTGACTTGACACATAATACTTTTTAGTAAAGTTTCAAAAACATCTTTCATGAGGATTAAATAAAATGATTAAATCATTCAGCAACAGCCTTCCTCCTGAAGACATCAAACTTGATTAATATTATCAGGCATTATTATGATTCATTATATATTCATTCAATATTTTATTAAGTCCAAAACTGGTATGCATTAAAAATATGATCCACATACTCTATCCTTTAGAAGCATATAATTTAGATGCAATAATAATAACAACTTCAATAAAAAGCAGTTAAAGATAAATGTCAGGTGCATGAAATAAGTAAAATATGAGTTCATATGAATACAGAATTCCACCTCAGAGATTGATGAAGCTTTGCAGACACCATCGGCTGAAGATGAAGCTTAACAGGGATTTTAGGGGGACAAACCTGGTGAGCAGGCAGACGAGGATGACACAGAACCACAAATGGAAGGACAGAGTATCATGAATTCACTGAGGCACAGGGAGAGCTTATTATACTTTTTCAATAGACAATGGGAAGTCACTGAAAGGTTCTGGACAGGAGAGTAACAATCAAGTCAATGCTTGAAGGAAATGATTCCAATGTTCAGACAGGTAGACTGACCATTGTCAGTTAGAAATGTAAGAAGGGCTAGCTGACTAGGCTCTAGAGTGTTTGACATACAGGTGGGGCAAAAGTAGATTTACAGTTGTGAGTACATGAAACACAGAGTTTATTCTTGTATTATTATTATTAATTTTTGCATTATTTTCCATAATATAAAAGTAAAACTACTTTTGCCCATCTGTGCATAATATGCAACCTACTAGTTCTGTAACTTTGTATAAATCACATATCCTCTAGATGTCTGTTTCTTCATCTATAAGACAGGAATAATAGTAGCACCAGCCTCAAATTTGTTATAAAGACCTGATGAGCCCTAACCGGTTTGGCTCAGTGGATAGAGCATCGGCCTGCAGACTGAAGGGTCCCAGGTTCAATTCCGGTCAAGGGCGTGTACCTTGGTTGCAGGCACATCCCCAGTGAGGGGTGTGCAGGAGGCAGCTGATCGGTGTTTCTCTCTCATCGATATTTCTAGCTCTCTATCCTTCTCCCTTCCTCTCTGTAAAAAATCAATAAAATATGTATATATATAAAAAAGATCTGATGAGCGATATATGCTTTAAATAGCAAATGCTTAACTGCTGTTAATTATAATGAGTGTCAGGAAGACAATGGACTGTAGGATAGCCCAGGGATTTGGTGATAAGGTTCAAGATGAGTTTTTGGGGGGATGCAGACAGATGCAGGAGAAGCTCTAAAGGAATAATCCAGGGACTTGGTCACTGATTAAGATATGAGAATATTGGGAGTGGAAAAAATGCAAACTGACTCTAAAATTTTATTTGAATGACTCTGAGAATGGTGGTATCACTGTACAGAGAAGTAAACAATTGACTTGGAGAGGGGAAAATGTGTCCATTCTAGGCAATGTGAATTTACAGTATAGCCTATTAGCCTTGTGGATGTTGGGCTTAGGGTTAGGCCAGGAGTCATGTATGAGCAGCCTCTGCATTGCTCAAACCCTGCACCAATTAAAATGACATAATCTATTCTATATGTTATATATTCCAAAACTTAGCCCTCTATTTTTCAAGATACTCTAATAAACTAATCTCTATTAATTGGTTAAATGGCTTTATATTATACTTATTAGGAAAAACTTTTTTTAAATAAAGCATAACTATAGTAGTCTAGACTGCAGGCATGTAGGGGAGATACTGTGGAGCAAGCAAGTCTTTCAGTGGTGGTCAAGTCACCCCCATTCTTCCAACCTGGAACTTGATATTGAAATGAGGCACTCAGTTTCTTAAGATGTTATGTCTGGAAGGAGCAGTGGCCAGGGTAAGGATGGGAACTTGAATAAAACACTGTATTGTTTCCACACCTGTGAAATGAGGAGTCTTGACAATATAAAAGGCCTCTCTAGTATCAGCTTAAACATTGCACAACCCATACATACTGCTTCAGGAACAAAACTGTGTAAATCTGTCAAAGACATCTATAATATGAATAAATATACCTATGTAAAGGTCTTAATGATATCCCTATACTTCTACCTCCAGATCTTAATCTTCAATGGTGTCAGTTTCCTCACTCATTTGCCTTGTCTTTCTTGATACTGCCCATCTCATCCTAATTCCAAGACATCTAAATCATCCCTACTGTCTAAAGTCATTTTTAATTCTGAATTATCATGGTGACAGGCCAACTTCTGGAGAGCACTACATTCAAATACAACCTTTAGGAGAATTTCATAATATAAATTATCTAAGCAGTTTTACAGTATGCAAATTCAAGCTGTACATGAGGACTGTAGCAACAACGATACTAATTAAATATTAGTAAAACAAGAGAACCCAAAAAACAGAAAGGAAAGTTTTACCTTTTCTTTGTCTAGATGGATTCCACTGATTTCAAAATCAAACATAAAAAGTTCGGCCACTCGCCTATTAAAAAAAAAAATGAGTCCCAAGTTATAACAGGTAATAATAATTACAAATAAAAATCAATTTTTTGCTAAATAAATCAGTCTTCTTCAATATTACTGACAAAAAGACAGATGTTTATACACACACACACACGACTTTCTTTGAAATGAGATTTAACACCTTAAAAAGGTGAGGCAAAACATCTAGCTGATTGAGTGAATTTTAAACTGTCCTATGGGTGATCTAGCATCATCTATATTATGCTAACTTAAGAACAGTAAGCCTTAAGCTGAACCAAAGGAATGATGCTGACTCCAATGAGGAGTCAACAAATTTATCTGCTGCTTTTTCCTAGTGGAGGTGGAAATCTTTTCAACTGTCCAGCTTTCCTTCCTTCAAAAATATTTACTGCATACTGAATGCAATGCAACAAATTAGTAGTTGTAAGACACACACATCTGCAACTAGGTAGGCCTATATCTGCAACTAGGTAGGCCTATACATGTCTAACTATAATACATGTTATATTTAGCATGTGTGTTGAACAGAACCATACTCTAACCTGCCTGTGGGTAAATACTTATGCATGTTACATATGGCATGTCTCATAAGGAGGTAAATACTTTTTAAATGAATTAATAAATACAAGGAAAAAGAAATAATAAATTTCTTAACAGGGATACAAATAAAAGTGGTGAGTTCAAAAAGAGACCATTAATAATACCCTTGAATGTGTCAGCTGTATTTAAAGCATCACCTTTCATTCATTCTTCACTATTGAAAAGCAGGCTCTTCATCAGCATCAACCCACCATCGTCATTACCTTGTGCTAAATTTGCTTAAGACTTGAGAGGGAAGATTCCTCACTATTTCAAGAATTAATACTAGTATGTTTTATAGAGATCAACATTCTTTAATGAGCATAAAATGCAGCTGCAAACTTAACAGGCCCTAATTTCCTTACCATTCCTTAATGTAACAATGTCACCAGAGTGTCAAGTAGTAGCAACAACAACCAAACAGTGGAAGAGAAAGTATCCTGGATAACATATCTAAAGTAAGGGGAGAGCTTTTCATGGTACAAGCTAATTAATATAATTTACTTTCCCATTAGGTTACCAGGGAAATAAAAATATTGAATTCATAAGATACAGTAAATGAAAGAAAATATGTGTACACTGGAAATAAGACATCATCATGCTGTGTCACAAAAGCATGGGCTGGGACACACAGCTCTTCAGATATTTTAGAGTAAAAATATATGATTACTGACCTCCAGAAGATATTAGACCAGTGGTTCTCAACCTTCCTAATGCCACGACCCTTTAATACAGTTCCTCATGTTATTGTGACCCCCAATTTCATTGTTACAAATTGAACATAATTAAAGCATAGTGACTAATCACAAAAACAATATGTAATTATATGTGTTTTCCGATGGTCTTAGGCGACCCCTGTGAAAGGGTCGTTCGACCCCCAAAGGGGTCGCGACCCACAGGTTGAGAACAGCTGTATTAGACTAATATCACTCTTAAACATGACTGACAAATATTACGGAATCAGGAAACAAGAGTATATCTCACAAGCTGCTATCACCCTTGTCCTTACTGAACTGCAACCATCCCTAACGGTCCACCTTCTCTCCAGTCTTGCACTCATGGCAAGACTATCTGTCTCAAGGTCAGAAGTCCTTAGCATGATTAACCTGACACCTCACAAAATGTCCTATCCTCCCTGGTGAGATCTCTGAACACTGTCCTCTACCACCAACCAAATCTAGGCCCTCTACTATGGACTCCAATAGAATTTGTGATTTTTGTTTAAAAAAAAAAAATGTTGGGTCAACATACAGTTTCTTAAAAGGTTGTGTTGAGGTCACATGATAGAAAATCATGTGGTGAGAGGCCTTCATTGTATAGAGCTATAAATGCTTTACATGGAAATTTATAGTAAACAAAGAAGAAACAAAAAAGTTTCAACCAGTGTTTAAATGTCAATATATGTACTGGAAAACATGAAAAAACAATTATAATTTGCCTTTTATGTATGAGCTTATTCCTTTATTTGCAGACCACTAACCTGTGAAAGCCACCATGATAATTACTTATTTTAACTCCATCCAAATCCCAATAATTAAACACATAAAAGAGTTTATACTTGGACAAGTTTTCAAAGACCTTCTCCATGAAATTTTCCATTTTCTTCTAACTATGAACAGCTACTTAGAATATTAAACTCTTTGATGCTGTGCTGGAAGCTGAGTTTCTTGGCTCATGAGAATTGTTTTCTTTCTTTTTAATCCTACAGCAAGCTTGAATCCAATCAAGTGTAACACCTCTTTCTGTTAATACTTTTTTTCTGGAATTATGTTATCCAGGTATTTGATCTAATCTTCTGGCTCTCCTTGAGTTTTCATAATAGACATATTTATCTTCCTGATTATTGTGCTACTATACTTCGAATGAACAGATTAAAGTTAGACTTCTAAAATTCTGAAAACTCAAGAGAACACATTGTAATTTATTAATTTACCTTCTTTCTTAAATAATGTAAAGTTTAGGGGCTTCACTCAAGCCCCTAAACTATCCCCATTTTCTCTATCTCATATTAATCTTCTTTCCTAAAGAGTAAACCTAAAAAACATACCACTCTCTTTTTTAGCGGAAGTATTTGCTGTTTTTTTTAATAAGAGAAAAGAAAGAGCAGAAGTTAATAAATTGGTGATGGAAATTTATTCTATAAGTTTACTGTATTACATAAGTTTATTGTATAACAGCTTTACTGTAGAAATGTATGAAAAAATTAAAATCACTAATCCCACCAAAGATAATTGCTATTAAAATTATTGTAGTATTTCCTTCCAATCTACTTCTTTTTCTTTTTTTAAGGCTATGAAGAATATGTTAATTAAATAAGATAAGGTTAGAGATATTAGCACAGTGCCCAGCATATAGCAGGTACTTGAAAAATGTTTGCTGAATTTCTGAATGGACGTAGGGGCACTACATGTATTCCCTCACTTAAAAGAGGGAATACATGTCCCCGGTGCCACACCAGGTAGGCTGGGAGGAAGAGGTTGGGGAAACCCAATGGGACTTCAGCACTGGCTGAGGCAGCATCTTTGTTTTATGAAGATACCAACTGGTGACAATTAACTTGTGACTCACACCAACAATGAAGGCCTTCTCTGGTCTTCTATCCAATCTACTTTTGCTATGTTATACCACTTATTTAGAAAAATTAAGATCCAACTATATAGACTTCTGTATCTTGCTTTTTCTTGAAAAATTGTATCACAAACATTGAATATTTCTCTACATCTTTAAATATTCTTCATAAATATGGCTTTCAATGTCTATATTGTGTTT
Source organism: Myotis nattereri (assembly GCF_964212035.1). Taxonomy (NCBI): domain Eukaryota; kingdom Metazoa; phylum Chordata; class Mammalia; order Chiroptera; family Vespertilionidae; genus Myotis; species Myotis nattereri. Next base: position 95,479,354 of record NC_138076.1, on the reverse strand, counting down.
TGTCAAATGGACTAAAAAATGTATTCAAAATTCCTTATTCCTGTAAATCATGCTATGATAAAATCCTTGTTCCATACATACCTTTATCTTTGTTTGTTTCCTTAGGATGAACTCCAAGAAATTAAAATGATCAAAAAGTATGAACATTGACATTATTATTAAATTGCCCTGCATAAAGATTTATCAGTTTAAACTTAAAACTAAAGAGGATTCATTATCCCAAACCATTAAAACATGATTCTTATTCTGTTTCGACATTGTTAACTGATGAGCTCTTAACTTTATTCTACCTTTCTGTAACAGTGATAGGGCTCAATTATTGAATGACTACTATGTGCCAGATAACTGACAAAGCATTTTACATTAATTATTGCGTTTAAGCCTCAGAATAATCCCATGAAGTACTTTTTAAATTCCTCTTGGAGAAGCTATGAACCATCCAATGGAGACAGTCTAATATGGAGGCCAAAATTCCTGTGAAATGAGTTTCACAAAAAAGAATCCTTTACCCTTTTCCCCTCTATAAAGGGGTTCATTATTCCTCTTTTCCTTTTTTTTTTTTTTCTAATATAGGAGCTATGGGAAAGGGGAAAAAAATTTTTAAATATGTTTTAATTCATTTCATAGAGGAAGGGAGAGGGAGAGAGAGAGAAACATCAATGATGAGAGAGAATCATTGATCGGCTGCCTCTTGCACACCCATACTGGGGATCGAGTCCATAACCCGGGCATATGCCCTGACTGAAATCGAACTGTGACCTCCTGGTTCACAGTTAGATGCCCAACCACTGAGCCACACCGGCCAGGCTCTCTTTTTCCTTTTTTAAGAATAATTTGCAAGGCCTTTTAACAGAGGAAGTACATTAACCCTTTATTATGTAACATTTGTCCCAGTTTTTTTTTTTTTTTAAGATTTTTTTATTGACTTTTAAGGAGAGAGGAAGGGAGAGGAAGAGAAACATCTATGTGCAAGCATAGACATCGAATGACTGCCTCCTGCACACCCTCTTTTGCAAGCATATCAAACTCAAAGGCTAACACGGGCCAAATAAAAAGTTTTAAGTTTATGTGAGCCACAAAAAAACAAAGCTTCAATTTTCATAGAAATGTAGGTTTATTTCAATAGAGAGATGCTGAATACAAAGGGCTGAAACAAATGAGTAATTGTTAACATAAAATCATACATTTTAATAAAAATTAATATTTTTTCTTCAACATTAACTTACCAGACACTAAATAACTGCACAAATTAATAAACGTAACACAAATAAACCTATTTTTCTTGTTCTCTGAAAGCGAAATATTTTCTATTGCGCACACCAAACAATTCAGTCCAAGACTAATGAGGTGGCAATCAGCTGCTAAACTATTCGCTGCTAGTATTAGTGGAGAGAAATGGTGCGCCTGCGCGTAAGGGAAATGAATGCAACACAATTATAGTAATCAATCATTAGCGAATGTTGTAGTTTGTTATTGATAATTCTGTTTAACAAGATACTGTAAAAATTAAATTACAAAATTTTTATTAAAACGTTTCTTTCATACCGTTATATTGGCTGGGCCACAAAAATATTCCCATGGGCTGCGAGTTTGACATGCTTACCCTACTTGTAAGCCTGAAGCCTGGGGATGTGCCCTGACCAGGAATTAAACAGGCAACCTTTCCATAGACAAGACTACACCCAACCAACTGAGCGACACCAGCCAGGGCAAAAGTCTGCAGTTTTAATATTATCAAATAAATCTTTCCTTTTGTAGTCTGACTTTGGTATCATGAGAAGAAAGACCTTCCACATCCTAAGATTTTCAGTACATTTATGATTTCTTTAAAAACAAAACAAAAAAAAAAACACTTCAATTTTAAGTAATAGACTTTTCTCACAAAATAGCTATCCATTGACCTAACCTCATGACCTAAAAACCAAGTCTTTCCCTACAAAGGTAAAAATGATACAGCTACCACATACTAAATAGTTTTATATATATTTGTGTGAGTCCAATGTATCTACTTTTCATTGATCTAATTTACTATTCTATAAGTATAACTAGAAGCCCGGTACACAAAAATTTGTGCACTCGGGGGGGTCCCTCAGCCCGGCCTGTGCCCTCTCGCAGTTTGGGAACCCTCAGGGGATGTCCACCTGCTGGCTTAGGCCTGCTCCCGGGGGATTGGGCCTAAGCTGGCAGTCAGACATCCCTCTGGCAGCCTGGGAGCCCTTGGGGGATGTCCACTTGCCAGCAGGGAGCAGGCCTAACCTGCAGCCGGACATCCTTAGCGCTGCTGAGGAAGCAGGAGAGGCTCCCGCCATCATCGCTGTGCTGGCAGCCGTCAGCCTGGCTTGTGGCTGAGCAGAGCTCCCCCTGTGAGAGCGCACAGACCACCAGCGGGCAGCTCCTGCATTAAGCATCTGCCCCCTGGTGGTCAGTGTGTATCATAGTAATCAGTGATTCCCAGTCATTCTGCTGTTAGGGTCAGTTTGCATATTACCCTTTTATTATATAGGACTGAGGCCTGGTGCACAGGTGGGGGCCGGCTGGTTTGCCCTGAAGGGTATCCCAGATCAGGGTGGGGGTCCCTCTGGAGTGCCTGGCTAGCCTGGGTGAGGGGCTGATGGCTGTTTGCAGGCTGGCCAAGCCCCGCAGCGGGGACCCTCAAACCATGGGGGTGTGGCCAGCCTGGGTGAGGGGCTGAGGGCCATTTTCAGGCTGCCCACAGCTCCTTTAGGGTGGGGGAGTCCCGCTGGGGTGCCTGGCCAGCCTGGGTGAGAGGCTGATGGCCGTTTTCAGGCTGGCCATGCCCCCCGGCGACCCAAGCTCCCAGCCTCTCCTTTTGTTTTTTCTGGGATTTATTTATCTTCTATAATTGAAACTTTGTGTAGCCTTGAGCAGAGCCCAGGGATGGCCAGGGCAGGTGGGAAGCTTGGCTTCCTCCATTGCCGGGGGCAACCCAAGCCTCCTGCTCACTCCAGCTCCGTGGCCGCCACCATCTTAGTTGGGTTAATTTGCATACTCACTCCTGATTGGCTGGCAGGCGTGGTTGGTGGACGTGGCTTGAGCATAGTGGGGGGACAGTTAATTTGCATGTTTCCCTTTTATTAGATAGGATGCTCTTTCAAATACAATCTATATATATATATCCTATCTAATAAAAGAGAAACATGGTAATTGGCGTATGACCGCTACCCTTCCCATTGGCTAATCAGCGAGATATGCAAATTAACTGTCAGCCAAGATGGCGGCGGGCAGCCAGGCAGCTTGAAACTAACATGAGGCTTGCTTGCTTCAGTGACGGAGGACTCCAACGTTCCCCGCCTGCCGCTGCAGGCCTCTGAGCTGGCAGTTTGAAACATAGTTACAAAAATAGAGGCTAAACAAAACCCCAGAAACCAGCTTTCAGCAAGCTGGGATCTCAGACCTGGAGTTGATACAGAGTTTCGATTGTAGAACCTAAACAAACCAGATACCTGCTTTCAGGAGCGGAGGCCTAACAGCTGGAGCCTCAGAGCTAAAGCTGGCTCAGAATTAAAAAAAGAAAAGAAAAAAAGGAGCAGTTGGGAGCTTCAGTCCCAGCCTGAAAACAGCCCTCAGCCCCTCACCCAGACTGGCCAGGCACCCCAGTGGGGACCCGCACCCTGATCCGGGACACCCTTCAAGGCAAACCAGCCAGCCCCCACCCATGCACCAGGCCTCTATTCTATATAGTAAAAGGGTAATATGCCTCCCAGCATCGGGATCAGCGGAGCCGCGAGGTCTCCCGGCACCGGGATCAGCATGACAAGGGGCAGCGCCCAAACCCCCTGATCGCCCTGTGGCTCTGTGTGTGACAGGGGGCGGGGCCACAACCTCCCTATCGGCCCTGCTCTGTTCCTGACAGGGGAAGGCGCCCCAACCCCCTGACCGGCCCTGCTCTGTGCCTGATAGGGGGGAGCTCCCCAACCTCCTGATCGCCCTGCAGCTCTGTGTATGACAGGGTGCGGCGCCCCAACCCCCCCACCCCATGGGGCCTGCTCTGTGTGTGACGGGGTAGAGCCATAACTTCCCCATCGGCCCTGCCCTGAGTGTGACAGTGGCGGTACCCCAACCCCCTGATCGGCCCTGCTCTGTGGGTGATAGAGGGCGGCGCCCCAACCCCCCCACCCAACAGGCCCTGCTCTTTGTGTGATGGGGTAGAGCCATAACCTCCCCATCGGCCCTGCCCTGAGTGTGACAGTGGCAGTGCCCCAACCCTCTGATAGGCCCTGCTGTGTGGGTGATAGAGGGCGGCGCCCCAACCCCCTGATTGACCCTGCTCTGTGCGTGACAGGGGCGGAGCTCCCCAACCCCCTGATCGGCCCTGCTCTGTGCGTGACAGGCGGCAGTGCCCCAACCCTGATTGGCCCTGCTCTGTGCGTGACGGGGTGTTGCCGCAACCTCCCCATCGAACCTGCCTTGAGTGTGACAGGGGGCGGTGCCCCAATCCCCCAATCGGTCCTACCCTGAGCGTGACTGAGGGTGGCATCACAACCTCCCAATCCGCCCTGCTCTGTGCATGACAGGGGGCGGTGCCCCAACTCCCCAATCGGCCCTTCTCTGAGCCCGACCAGGGGCTGCACCTAGGGATTAGGCCTGCCCTCTGCCACCCGGGAGCAGGCCTAAGCCAGCAGGTCGTTATCTCCCGAGGGGTCCCAGACTGCGAGAGGGCACAGGCCGGGCTGAGGGACCCCCGCCCCACCCCCAAGTGCACAAATTTTTGTGCATCGGGCCTCTAGTATATATATAAAAGCCTAAGTTACCGAAAGACCGGTCAACTATTCGCTATGCTGTGCACTGACCACCAGGGGACAGACGCTCAACCCACAGGATCGGGCTCCCTCCTGTCTGGATCAGGCCTGCAGGGACTGAGCCAAAACCAGCTATCCAACATCCCCCGAAGGGACTCAGATTGCGAGAGGGCACAGGCCAGGCTGAGGGACCCCCTCTAGTATTTTTAATAATATATCTTATCTGATACAAGTTTCCTTTTTGTATTTTACCAGATTTTTTTCTGCCTATTCTGTCATATTTATGATCTATGACTTCAAAATCATTTTAAGTAGCAACAAAAACACCTCCCTTTGATAGAAATTGAATAGCATTAAACTTACAGACCAGTAGAGAACATTTTTGAGTTTGCTTTCTTCTTATCTAAAAATATAGTGAATTTCTCGATCATCTTTCATGTTTCCCAGGTATGTGTGTGTGTTGAGGCTCTGTACTCTGCTTTCCTGAGTATTCCAAGGTGCATTGCAACTTCTGTTGCTCTTGTGAATGGTATCTTCCCTCCATTTGCATTTGTTATAGTCTTTACATACAACAAAGATCTTCATGGTTTTGGAAAACCCCTAGTAAAATAGGTTTCTTTGGGTAGACTTCTCCAAGAAGGAAGATACAGTATGTCAGATTTCCAAATTTACTGATCAATGGGACTTTTCTGGAAATACTTTTGAATAATACTAGTATTTCAAGGAATACATCTAAGAATAAGATGGTGACCTACTCAATTTAAATTATTTCTTCTATACAGTAACTTGCTATGACAAGATATTTTACTAAATCTATAATTCTTTGTTTAGCCATTGTCTTAGACTTTACTATATAAAAGGTTCCTTCTAAGTGCTAGCCAATACTTTTGAGGATGTACAAGTGCTCTAAGTTTCAGTAATTATTCAAATTATTGTTTCCTCCCACTTACAAGTTATCTTTTCTTTCAAAAACAGCAATATCCTACCCAGTTTATTTTTCCTAATACAGTTATCATTTTGTTATTTAAAAAACCCTACTGGAATTTTTAAAATTATTATTGACAGTATTATAGATGTCCCCCCATTACCCCCTTCTCCCACTCCCTGCCCCACCCCAGGCCTTCACGACACTTTTGTTTATGTCCATTGGTCATGCACATCCTATATAATAAAGAAGTAATATGCAAATTGACTGCCACGCCCTTGCACAAGATGGCCACCCCCATTTGGTCACAAGATGGCCAGCAGGGGAGCAGTTAGGCGTCAATCAGGCTGGCAGGGGAGTGGTTAGGGGGTGATCACGCTGGCAGGCAGAAGTGGTTAGGGGCAGTCAGGGAGGCAGACGAGCGGTTGGGAGCCAGCAGTCCTGGATTGTGAGAAAGATGTCCAAAGGCTAGTGTAGGCCCAATTCCACAGCAATCAGGCCTAAACCAGCAGTCGGACATCCCCCGAGGGGTCCCAGATTGGAGAGGGTGCGGCTGGGCTGAGGGACACCCCCCCCCAGTGCACGAATTTTGTGCACCAGGCCTCTAATCCTATATAATAAAAGCCTAATATGCTAAGTGTCCAGTTGTTCCTTCAACCAATCAAAGCATAATATGCTAATGATATGCTAAGGCTGCTAAACCACTTGCTATGATGTGTACTGACCACCAGGGAGCAGACGCTCTGAGTGGTAGGTTAGCTTGCTGCTGGGGTCCAGCTGATCAGGACTGAGTGAGATGCGCCAGACACACTCTGGAGCTCTCTTGCGATCTCTCCCTGGCTGGCCAACCTCCCTCGTCCCTCCCTAGCCCTGATCATGCACCAGTGGAGTCCTTCGGCCTGGCCTGTACCCTCTTGCAATCCAGGACCCCTCAGGGGATGTCAGAGAGCCAGTATCAGCTTGATCCCGCAGTCCAGGCCAAGGGACCCCACTGGTGCACGAATTTGCGCACCGGGCCTCTAATCTACACTAATAAAAGACAAAGATGCTAATTGACCATACCTTCACTATGCCCATCAGCCAATCAGAAGAATATGCAAATTAACCAAACAAAGATGGCCGTTAAATTTGCATACTGCAGGCAGGGTGGGACAGCGCCATCCGATGCCTGCCCTGCCGCCATCTGGGCCTGCCATCTGTGACCCGGGGCAGTGGGGTGGGACAGCACGATCCACCACCCGACCCGCCGCCATCCGGCCCTCCCGTGTGCGACCCGGGACGGCTGGGTGGGACAGCAGCAATCGCCGCCCACCCGGCCGACATCAGCCCTCCCGTGTGTGATCTGGAGCGAAGCTGGACGACCCCAGGGCCGGTTCCAGCCGGAGCCCGGCCAGAGCGAAGACCTGGGTCCCGGGTGCCAGAGGCAAACTGGTGCCAGCAGCCAAGGGAAGGGAAGGACTATTGCACGAACTTATATGTATATAAGTTCTTTGGTTAATCTCTTCTTGTTTCCCCCCACGCCTCCCCTGATATATATCAGTCTGTTCCATGACTCCATGCCTCTGGACATATTTTGTTAATCAGTTTATTTCATTCATTAGATTCCACTTATAAATGAGATCATTTGATATTTGTCTTTCTTTGACTGGCTTATTTTACTCAGCATAATATTCTCCAGGGCAATCCATACTGTCACAAAAGATAAAAAACCCTTCTTTTTTATGATTGCATAGTATTCCATTGTGTATGCCAACGTACCACATCGTTTTTATCCACTCATCTACTGACAGCACTTGGGCTGTTTCCAGATCTTAGTTAGCTATTATAAACGCTGCTGTGAACATGGGGGGTGGGGGGGGGGGGGCATATATTCTTTCTGATTGGTGTTCTGTTGTTTTAAGGATATATTCCTAGAGGTGGGGCATTAGTCAAACATTATTTTCATTTTATTTTTTTTTAGTAAATTCCATATTGTTTTTCACAGTGGCTGCACCAATCTGCATTCCCATCAGAAATGTTCCAGCATTCCCTTTTTTCCACATACTTGCCAGCACTTAATGTTTGTTGATTTATTGATGGTAGCCATTCTGGCACATGTGAAATGATAGCTCATTGTAGTTTTAATTTGCATCTCTCTGGTGATTAGTGATGTTGAGCATTTTTTCATATGTCTATTGGCCATCTGTATGTCCTCTTTGGAGAAGTGCTTATTCAGGTCCCGTGCCCATTTTTTAATTGGGTTACTTGTCATCCTTTTGCTGAGCTATATGAATTCTTTATATATTTTGGAAATTAACCCCCTTTCAGAGGTGTCATTGGCAAATATGTTCTCCCATTCAGTGGGTTCCTTTTTCATTTTGATGATGGTTTCTTTTGCTGTTGCAAAAGCTTTTTAGTTCTATGTGTTTATTTTCTCCTTTGTTTCTCTTGCCCTAAGAGATGTATCAGTGAAAATTCTGCTACGTGATATGTCTGAGATTTTCCTGCCTATGTTTTCTTCTAAGTTTTGAGTTTATTCTTGTATATGGTTAAGTTGGTGATCTAGCTTCACTTTTTTCCAAGTACCTGCCCAATTTTCCCAATACCATTTGAGACTGTCTTTACCTCATTGTATGTTCTTAACTCCTTTGTCAAATATTAGTTGACCAGGATGATGTCAGTCACTTTCTGGGGTCTCTGTTCTGTTCCATTGATCTCTAGGCCTATTCTTGTGCCAGTACCAGGCTGTTTTGGTTAAAAGATCCTATTGGAATTTTTAGTAACATCCAGAAATGTGGTATGTATCCTATTAACACAAATATTTTGTATCTAAAATGGTATGCTAGTCACAACTTTTAATCACTAAATATGGAAAAGTCAATTTTTATTAAAGTTAAATAATGGACCTGCCTGGGTAGCTCAGTTGGTTAGAGTGTCACCACAATACACCAAGGTTGTGGAATCCCTGGTCAGGGCACATACAAGAATTCTCTCTCTCTCTCTCTCTCTCTCTCTCTCTCTCTCTCTCTGTCTCTCGCTCTGTCTCTCTCATTCCCTCCCTCCCTTCCCATGTCTCTAAAATCAATAAATGATTTTTAGAAGAAATTTAAAGTCATATTATGAATAATCTGCTGTTGTCAGTACCAGCTGAGAATAAATCTGGCAAAATTAGCAGTCATTTAACTTTTACTTGTTTTGCTAATAAGGCAATATAATGCTAAATACAATATAGTTATAATAAAGACAAACTATTCTGATGGTATAGCTAGCTTTACTAGTATACTGAGCATAGGATCAATGTGCAGCAGGACCAAATAAACATCTGCATACCAGACAATCAGGTAAAAGCATCCCTCAACACAGCCTTATTATGCTACTCATACATCATGCTACTCACATACCAAATTAACACAAGTTCCCATTATCAACTGATCCCTGTTGGGTAGGGCTTCACTTTAAGTCACAAGCCACATGTGGAGACAGAAAGAAGAGAAGGAAGCAGGAGGAGGGAAAAATCAAGAAGTCAAAGGAAGAAAGTGTCCCATAAACAAAAAGTAGATAAGTACAAACAGGTAAGAAAAAATGTTAATATCTGTGCTATGACACAAAAAATACCTAGGTGGGTTAATGACAAACCCTACAATACCTATTTTATAGTAAATAAATTTGAGCAAAGAAATATGATATCCAAAGTCCAATATCAAATATTTTTATGTATTCACTTAGAAATTAGGCCTTTTCAATTCAGATTAACAAATATAATCTAGTGAACCACAGCAAATCATTGCAAGGATTTTGACATCCACCCAGTAAATAAAATCAATTTGTTAATATCTTCTGGTGATATCAATTATGGAACTTTAAGCATGAAGCTAAATGTAATTATCAATAGTTTATAGGTATTCATTAATTCTTTAGACACATACTATAGCGCATGAGTGTTGTAGGTGCCAAGGATGCAGCAGTGAACAAAACAAACCAGATTCCTATTCTCAAGGAACTTCCAGAATAGTGAGGTAGAAAAAGATAAACAAATTAACAAATAAGTTAATGTTGGAAGTGATTAGGACTAAGAAGAAAAACAAAGAGGATTAAGCATATGATCTCATATAAAGTTCTTAGAGGAGATACCATTTGAGTAGAGTCCTAAAGAAAGTGCAGGAATCATGTAGCGATACCTGTGGAGAAACACTCCAGACACCAGGGGATGTGAGTAGAGAGATACCCAGGAGGAGTCTTCTAGTCTAGCCTCTACAGTCACAATCATAATAAATGCAAGGGAAATGAGTACCTGGTTTCTGGATCAAGGGAATCCGTGAGTTTTTTATCAGCTAGTAATTTTTGCAGGCTTTGATATAATTCCACATTTGTGTTCAACCTATAAAAATTACAAATAAAAAAATTAAATGATTATCTAATACCTACTTTTTATTTTACATCAAGAGAAGGATGTCAGATTCTAATGTCAGAGGCCAAAAGATTGAAGATTGTTTTGTTTCTTCATCTGGACTAGGAATAGCATAACCATATTTAATGTATTGACAAGCAGTCAGTTGGGCAAAGTGTTAAAATACAAACTGTTTTGGACGGTAAAAGGATAAATTTCAAGTCAGTCAGCAGCTGGAGCCCGGAGAGCAGAGAAGAAAGAGGGGAGGGAAGAAATGTGGTTACCGGTGATTAGACCCCACTGCCATTGAGAACCAGTCCATTAGCAATATGCAACAGCCATTTGTTCTGGAGTCAGGAGAGGAGTAAGAATGGAAGGGAGCATGAACAAACACAAAACTTTTGTAGTTCTGAACTGAGTACTCTAGACACTGGACTGGCTACCTTTGCTCATCTGGATGAGAATGACAGGCCCACATTATGAGAACTCAAAGCCACAGGCTTCAGAGCCACACACTCAGGCTGCAGCATAGGCCCTAGTACTATGCTATGACCTTGGCCAAGTTATTTGAACCCTTCAGCTACTGAGACCTCAGGTCACCCTAAGGGTTAAATGAGATAATGTGTGTACAGCACACACTCCCCATACTAATGAACCCTAGATATTGTTAGGTAGCCTGTCAGCCTGCCCTTGGCCGCCCCCTACCTGAGTACTGCTCTCAACCCAACCCCACAGTACCACCTTCAGGTCTTGAGTCCTTCTTCCCTGGATGCCAAGAAGCCCTAATACTCTGCTAAATAGTGAGCTGGTTCTAGACACAATGTGTCCCTTGCCTATTGTTCCTCAGGGAAGGGCCAGGTTATAAAAACCATTTACCAATTCCTACTCACAGACTCTTGGATGGTCAGGTTCTCCAGTCAGGTCACAATAAAAATCCTGCAGTTTTTAATAAATCAAAGGATTTCTGTTGCACCATTCTCATATGCTACCCTGAACGCCAAGGGAACTGAGTTAGTCACCTCCAATCAAAAAACACTCAACAAGGGCAGACACATCACCTCCTCTCCCACCCCAGTCACTCATCCCAGGAAACCAGGAAGAGAAAATCATGGTTGGTTGTCCATCTCCTCTAAGCTTGCACACCTAAGGAGCTAGTCCATGTCAAACGGGCAGCAGTTTAGCGGTAGCCTGCATTGTACCTTCTTCAGAAGTTTGAGCAAATCTCCCACATGTGTCATAAGTCATAAGATCCTCATATAATATCTATACTTTAGTCTATATCCAGCATTAATTCTAAACAAACACACCTACTTATAAGCTTTTATTCCACTACTGAAAAATAAGTCAATTCTACACATGCACCTAAAATCATTGTATTTTTCCCAGATTAACTGAAACAGTTAGTTAAGATATGACTCAGGTAGACAAAAAGAGAAAATGATCCACAGCACTCAGTGAGAATAAAAAAATCAAGGTCTAGTGAAGGCTATGAGTTGGTTGGTGACTTTACTTTTGGGTTCCTGTGCTGGTCTCAGGGCAGCAGAGGAATGTTATGAATAACAAAAGACTGAAACATTGTCCAGTGGAAGTGAATACTTTGGACAGACACTCTTGATAACACTTCACAACCAATAGGGCTCCCTGTTGTCCTCCCAGACAAATAAGAGCCCATTACACCAGACAGAATCAGGGCACTTTAGGCAGGCAACCCAGGCTTTGGCTCTGACTCATACCTTGGGGCCTTTCCCTAGGCTATACTCTCTCCCAAGGAGACCCCAATTTCAGCCCCTTCTTCATGTTCAGTGTCTAGAATTTGCAGGGACCAGATGTATCCCATTCAACAATTTGATTTTCAATGGCAATAACAAAAATGACCATGTCTTGTCCCAAAGAGATCCCACAATGCTCAGTGGGGAAAGCAGCAGCAGCACATCCTGTAGCATCAGGTCCTCCAGGAAGCCTTGTTGAACTGGAGAAGTCACCTCCACACTCGCCCTCCTCCTCATCCAGATTCTGCTTTATGAAAGTCTTCCTGTGCTGACTGGCCCTGATTATTTGGTTGTGAATTCATGCCAGGTGAGCACAGTGCTCTCAGTAGCTTTAGACGCTTTCTGGCTTTCTGGCATGGCATCATGCACCTAAGTGTTTTTTAATATGGCACTGTCCCCCTCCAAGTTATTTTAACAAGCTGCTTGGAACTCTCGGAGATGGCTTACAATATTTAAATTTACCTCAGAATAACTTTTAAATAAGTCACTTCATCATAGTCTCAGCCTGCCTCAGCCCTCCCAGAATGTCTTATCATCTCTCTAGATGTGTCTAATTCCAAATCCACAGGGACTGCAAGGCCACTGTGTAGAGATAATGTTGGCTTCTTGCCCTGTGGTCCAGAGCCATCAACACAACAACAGTTTAATTACATGACAGTCTAAACTCCAACTTACCACTGAGATACTAAAAAAAAAAACTGACTTAATATAACCAATGATAATAAGGATATTGGAGGTTTGCCATGTTCCTGACACCTTTATGAGCACTTGTATTATTTTATTTTCATCACAACCCTCAGAGGCAAATCATTTTATTACCCCATTTACAGACAAGGAAACTAAATGACAAATAACTAGCCTAAAGTCACACTGCTTGTGCAAGGAAGATGAGAGCTGCTGCCTGCCCCCTGGGTCCTCCCGACTGCCCATCACCCTGGGCAGCTGTGCAATATTCACACATACTATCCCCCACCCTGCTGGGGAGGAACAAGCCCCACGTATACATTTCCAAGAGCACAAATCCACAAAACTACATCACCCAATACCGTAACAAAGGGGGAAGAAAACATACTTTTCTACCATGGTGCCAATACTTCTACAAGCTTCTTCTGCTGCCTCTCTGAATGCTGGCTCAGGGTGAGCAATTTTCACAAAATCAGCCTAATGAAGAGAAAAGACAAAACCAAAAGGGAATTTGATGGGAAGCTTTCTTCCAAGATCTAAGGGGGAAATGAAAAACCTAGTTTTAAATGTGCCATTTGGCTTGACCTATGCATTTCCATTACTGAAATTTTCCTAACTAGTAGGGAGGGCAAAGCAGCTTCTTTCTGAACATTATTCTGTTACTCCTTGGAACCAAGTTTGTTTCGGCCCAAAGATTTTAATATTTTTACTAACTTTCTTTTAGAATCTTTCTCCTTCTAATGTCAATATATACCAAGTGAATTCTTCCGAATTCTACAATTCAAACAAGCAGATTCTTGTTCACATATTCTAAGACTTTCTAATTAAACTCATCTACAATATGGTTCTCACATGTTAACCTGGACTCAGAGAACAACTCTTAGAGACTTTTCTTTTTTCTTTTTTAATTGACACATACTACAGTTTCAAAACTGATTTAACTACATTCTAGCCTTTGTGCAGAAAACAAAGGCATATTCTTTCTTTAAAGCCCTTATAGTAAGTATGAATTCCTAGTCCTAATCTAAAGGGCACACAGCTACCACTGCTGAGAGGCTGCTATATTGATCTTAGAATCAAACTGAGCTAGAATTCATATTTTAATATGAAATCAGGTAAAACTAGATTTTATTTTTCATGTTAATTGCAGTACATTGCAAAAAAAAAGCAGGAAAAAAACAAAATGCTACACTATTTTTCCTTTATCCTCCAAGAAGACATGTATGACATATAACAAAACAAGATCACAAGTAAAATTTCCTAATTTTATTATCAAATACTTTTTAACAAAAAACGTTTAAATCCATAGTTATATACAACTTTTGATGAAATAATAACAGTATTAACGTACCTGAAAACTGAGCTATGTAAAATTAACAATATATTGTATAAATCGTCAATTTACATGTTGCAGAATTTATAATAGATATTAAAACTTAAAACACTAGCATACTCATTTATAGTAGCGATGAGAGAAACAATTCTGTTACACAGCAAGGGTATTTAAAAAGAAAAGTAAAGCAAAATGACAACTTGGTAGAAAATACAATTTTTAAAATCATTGTCTTATAACGGTATCAAATTTACTGACAGGTAAAAATCTTAAAAATTCAAAAAGAAAGAAGGTTCTTTGAATTTTTTTTCCCCAAAGACATATATTAGTTTTTAATGTGATATTAGACTTCATAAATATAAAAACCTTCACAAATAGGACAAGCTATGGGGCAGAGAAGTTAAAATCTTTTAACAAAGGAGCAAAAGCAAAAAGGTGAAAAAAGTCCTAGAACACTGCTTAATTAAGATGGAGGCTAAGACAACAAATAAACAGTGAGTCCTGGGATTTTTTTACATAAAAAGCCAATAGTCAATTACACATAGTGAAAATCACTGACATTTTGTTTTTCAGATTTCAGTGATATAATTCAGCAGGGAAGGGAGACCTCCTTTTTGGCAATACATCTCATATAATTTACATCATTCAAAGCACTAGCATACACTTACTAAAGGAACAGAAAGAACCAAGATCCATTAAAATTGAGACCTGACAACCAGGGGCCCACAATGTATCTCACTTCACTCCTGAAAGAAAAAAAAAAAAAAAAACCCTTCAAAATATTTTATCAACCTCCTTAGAACTAGGACGTTTACTGTGATTGTGTGATGAACTGAAAGGTGTTACTGCTCAATTTAGTTGTATGGGAAAATAAAACATTTCAGGAGAAAAAAAAATGAAGAGGCTTTAAATTAGGTGAAAGGAGTCAACCTCAAAAGGCATATATGATTCCAATTACCTGACATTTTAGAAAAGACACATATAAATATGTAGGACAAGTAGTTGCCTAGGGGTAAGAGGTGGGGGTGGTGGTGTAATTATTAAAGGGAGCTTTTTTGGAGTGATAGAATATTTTCATACTCTGTGGTGGTAGCTACATGAAAAATGAGTTAAATTCATAGAACTGTATCACCTTCCCCCCAAGAAGTCAATTTTACTATATGATAATTTTTATAATAAATAAATAAATACTCTTTTAATTGATGGGAAGGCTAACCAACTTTCCAACCTCTCCGGGTAAGGTTTCATCAGATCTAAGCAGCCAGCCAGCCCCCAGGAGTACACAGAACAGCAGGTAAGAACATGAGCTCTGCAACCAGACTACCTGGACTCAAAGCCCAACTTCTCCTTACTGGCTAGTTGACCTTGGACACATCATTTAACCTCTTAGTGCCTTTCTTTCCTCATCTGAAAATTAGATATGGTGAGAAGGTTCAATCTATTAATCCAGGTAAAGTGGTTATCACAGCCTGGTGCTTAGTGAGATTTAAAAACAAGTTAACACTATAATGCTCCATGAGGTCAGAAATTGGGTCTGTCTTAATCAGGACTGTATTCCTAGTGCCTATTACAGAGCCTGGCACGGCACATGGTGGGGGCTCAATGTTAAATGAATGTGAAGAAAGAACTATATACAGTCCAATACGAAGGAGACAGCAGCATGAGTGATCACGATCTTGCATCATGTACACCACTATAGTCACCTTCATTGATATGACTAATCAAGACGTGATTCTCTTGGGCTGACAAAATCATGCCTTCTGCCTTAGCAATGGGTTTGTGTTTGAAGAAACCTAGGTACACTTCTATTTCAACTTCAAAATATTAAGAAACAAGCATTTTTAATATAATCAGTTTGATGTTAAAACCTTGCTTTTAATTACAAAATGCATTCCCTAAAAGGTTTATAAAAACTGGTTTTTATAAGATTAATTTTATTGTAAACAAACATAAATTTTATTAGAATTTTGGTAGTTTTCATAAAGAAAGAATCTTGGTCACGGAAGATGGCGACATAGATAAATGTGGTACTTGCCTCCTCCTACAACCTCATCAAAATTACAACTAAACTACAGAACAAATATCATTCAGAACCGCCTAAAATCTGGCTGAGTGAAAGTCCTACAACTAGGGAATTAAAGAAGCCACATCAAGACTGGTAAGAAGGGTGAAGGCATGGAATGGGCTGGTCTCAAACAAGTGTGGCAGTTTTTATTGGGAGGGATATCTTAGCTGCAGAGGTTCCCTCTGAGGACTAGGGGTCCCAGCCCCACACCAGACCCTTCAGCCCAGATATCCAGTGTCTGGAAGAGAAGTCCCCATATCTTCAGGCTGTAAAAACCAGCAGGGTTTTTGGCTGAGAAAGACGGAGGCTGCTGGAATCCCAGTCAGTCCTATAAAAGAGCCTGTGCACAGACTTACTTGAACTCACTCACTCTGAACTCCAGCACTGGGGCAGCAGCTTGAAAGGAACCAGGGACATATGGGGAGGAACTAAATTGTCTGGCATCAGGACAACAGCTGGTGGGACAGCTTTCTCCCAAACAAAAGTTCTAGAAGAGGCCATTGTTCCTTTGCTGAGTTCTCCCCCTACACAGAGCCCACAGGCAGGCACCATACCTAAGACTCCATTAACCTGGCTCATACTGTTTGCCCAACCCTGGTGATTCCCTGAGACCTCATTCCACCCAATTTGCAGGCCCACCCAAGCTGTGTCCAATGGCTTTTACATATGACTGCTTCACAGCTTGACCTCTCCTGGGAACCTTCAAGCCCAACACAAACAGCAAACATCTGCAGATTACGGTAGCTTGTGTCGGATGCCCCCAGGCAGGGCACACGAAGTAGCTGACTTTGCACCTCTCAGGAGGCCCCAGAGCCAGTGCACCCGGTAGTCAGCTTCAGATTACATCAGATTACAACCCTACCACCTCCATGAATGACACAAAGTCCCAATGAAGCAAGTCCTGCTCCATAGTGTCAGCTCATGCACAGAAGCTCTTCCACTGTAGCTACAGCCGACTGGTCTGGATGTCAATCCCTTCCAACAATCAAGGCTCAACTACAACAGGACAGTGTACATAGCCTACGTAGGGGTACACCTGGAGTGCCCAGCTCAAGTGACTGGGAAGCTGAGCCACTGGGCACTCTACCAAGTCCAGAGGACATAGCAGCTCTACTTAATACATAGAACCAAACACAGGGAAGCAGCCAAAATGCCAAGACAAAGAAACATGTCGCAAATGAAAAAAACAGAAAACTCCAGAAAAAGAATGAAATGAAATGGAAGCAAGCAAATTAACAGATACAGAGTTCAAAACAATGTTTATAAGGAGGCTCAAGGAACTTACTGAGAACTTCAAGGAGCTTTGAGAACTTTAAGGACTTAGTCCTTAGTGAGAACTTCAAGGAACTTAGTGAACACATCAACAACATAAAAAAGGGCCAGTCAGAAATTAAGCATACACAAACTGAAATGAAGAATAATTTACAGGGAATCAACAGTAGAGTAGAGGATGCCGAAAATCAAATCAGCAATTTGGAATATGAGGAAGCAAAAAATACCCAATCAGAACAGCAAAAAGAAAAAAGAATCCAAAAAGATGAAAATAGTATAAGGAACCTCTGGGACAACTTCAAGCATACCAACATTCGCATCATGGGGTGCCGGAAGGAGAAGAGAGAGAACAAGAAATTGAAAATCTATTTGAAAAAATAATGACAAAAAGCTTCCCTTACCTGGTGAAAGAAATAGACATACAAGTCCGGGAAGTACATAGAGTCCCAAACAAGATGAGTCCAAAGAGGCAGACACCACCAAAGATCATTATTAAAATGCAAAAGGTTAAAGATAAACAGAGAATCTTAAAGGCAGCAAGGGAAAAGCAGCAAGGAAGTACCCATAAGATGTCAGCTGATTTCTCAAAAGAAACTTTGCAGGCCAGAGGGAGTGACAAGAAATATTCAAAGTAATAAAAACCAAAGACCTATAACCAAGATTACTCTACCCAGCAAAGCTATCATTAAGAATTAAAGGTCAGATAAAGACAAGAAAATGCTAGAAGAGTTCATCACCACCAAACCAGTATTACATGAAATATTAAAGTCTTCTTTAAGAAGAAGAAAAAAAGAATAAAAATATGAACAATAAAATGGCAATATTTATCTAATCAACAATTGAATCTAAAAATCCAAAATAAACAAACAAGCAGAACAGAAACAGACTCATAGAAAGAGAGAGCATTCTGATGGCTGCCAGATGGGAGGGAGATTAGGAGGATGGGTGAAGAAGGTGAAGGGATTAAGGAGTACAAATAAAAATTAGTTATAGTGTAGTCATGGGGATATAAAGCATAGTATAGAGAATATAGTCAATAATATTCTAATAACTATGTATGGTGTCAGATAGGTATGAGATTTTTCAGGATGATCACTAAGCTAATCACTGGGGTATACACCTGAAATTAATATAATATCTATGTCAACTGTAATTGAAAAAATTTTTAAATGATTTAAAAAAAAAATCTTGGTCATACAAAAAAACCTTTGACATATGAGTGATCATTCTTTTACTACATATGACATGTATATTTTATTAAATATACATATTAAATTACAAGTTCTAAATATCACAATTTCCTACACATTTTTCCCATTCTTAATGACATACTTCACTATAACAAATTACATAGAACAGCTCTCAAATAGTTCAGACATTTTTAACCTTGCAGTCTAATATTAAACCTAATAAACTTTAAATTTTAGAGAGGGGGTTACAAGTCTTAACACCAAATCTTACCAAGTCAGCCACCCTGCACAAGGCATCAGAGAGCTCGTCAAAGATGAGCACAGTCTGTGGTCCAGGTGGAGTGGAACACGCACGCGCCACCAGCAAATCTGTCTTTCTCAAGGCGTTTTCTTGCACGATACGAAATCCTTCTGGGGCACTGAGCTCGGGAACTCCAAAAAGACCCTGAAATTCAATGAGTATTTCCAATTTATTACCAAAAATATTATTTTTTGGTATGTATAAATACTAGTTGTCATAAAGAAAATCTTGGGTTTTGATGGTCTATTATATAATTATAATATCTGTGATCACAGAACACTTTCACATTCTATCATGGTTTAAGAGTGTAATTTTTCTTTATTTTTAAATTATTTATAAAAATCAAGCTATGTCACTACTACAGAATCTAACTAATAAAGTAGTTACAAAGGTCAAATGAGATAATACCTGTTAAAAAACGAAACATTTTAAGCGTACCTGGCATACAGATAAGAAATGATAGATGTTAGCTATAGTCATTACTAGCTGTGTGATTTGGCCAGCTTCTTTCTCCTCCTAGGCCTAAGTTTTCTCTTTAAGCACAATGGGGATGACAATACATATCTCACAGCATGCATACAGGTACTAGAAAATATATGTAAGTCCTTTAAACACTGTTTGGCATCTAGTGAGGTCCAGTACAAAACACAAATTATTCTACAATTATAAACTAGGGACAATGAGTTGATTAACCAACCACACAGATATTTCAGAAAGACTTAATAATCATGTTAAACCAAGTCATAGGCTGAAACATGCAGCAAATTTTACAGTTTCCAAAAGTATTTAATTATCTTATAAAGACAAAAATCACTAATCTAATGGGAACAATCTTATTTTTGGACCAGTTCAACCACACTTATTTTAGCACTCCGGCGGGGAGGGGGAGAGGGAGAGAAAGCACACATCTACTTTATCTACTTCATGCCAAACAGTGAACTATGTATTTTATACAAGCCTCTCACTTAAATACCACAATTTTAGAGCAGGAACTACCACTCACTGTTTACAGATAAGGAGACAGACTTAAGAGTGAAGAAAAATATTGAGGTCACTAATTAATTTTGGGAAAATGAGAACTTGAATGGGTTCCCTACACCTCTAAAGCCCACACTTTCTCCATACTTCTGTATAGCAATTCATCTGTTTGAAAGTTTTCTCTCCTTCGAAGTTGAGCTCTAGAGGCAGAACCCTGCCCTTCATCATTTTAACCAGCTGACCAACATAGTGCCTAAAACATAGGGAACTGGAATGAATCCAATTAATGGAGCACATGCTAAACTTTGTAAATTAACTTTGTAGATGCTTAACATGATGATTTTGGGAAATACCAGGAGGTAAAACTTTCAGGCCTGGTAAGGCCTACTGTTTCTGTAAGAAAGCAGGTTAAGTTGTTAACCTCTCTTCAAACAATACTAAGAACTTGAAGAAAATAAAAATAGTTGGAGGCAGAGTAGAATCAGAACCATATATAAACTTTATCTTTATATTGATTTCATCTGAGTCAAGCACAGGCTAGTTCTACTTCTGTGTACACCTCTTCATACTTCCCTTGGGAATTCTAAATCTCAGACTATAAGTTATGGTAATACAAAAAAACTAAACAAACCTTTTTTTTCAGTCAAAAACTAATTCATAAATTTGAAAATCTGGTTTCAGTACTTAAAATCATGACGTACAAAAGAAAACAAAACTAAAATTTCATCCACTTCAAATCAACCTTACGCTTCACTTCTTTCTGTTCAGAACTTATAGGTAGTTCTCCACACACCAATTGTTAATATCAACATTTTTATTTACTTATATGGAAGTTAGTGTGGCAAATTTCATGCAAAAATTTGAAAATGGACAAAGCTAATTAAGGAGATAAAATAAATTAAAAACATCATTAAATTTACTGCAACAATATTCTAGACTCCACTTTGTATAAAACTTAATGGCATAATAAAGAAATAATAAAGGTAAAAGTAAAACCTAAAACAGATATAATCCACAAAAGTAAAGTAGAACAGGCATCGGGTAAGTCCCTTTCAACCCTGCTTTCCATTCACCTTTAATTCAGCCATTCAACAAATATTATTGACTACTGAAGCCAGACACCATGCTGGGCAGCAGGGATATAGAAATTAATAGAAACCAAAGAATTCATCAGTAATTTCCTGAAGGAAGAAATCAATGTGAACAACTCCACAGCACCATATGAAGTTAACTTCTTTTCAACAAGTTTTTATTGTTTGTTTTTTTTACCAAAAACACACACACACAAAACAAGAGAGCCCAAAGCTTTGAAAAAAGTTAATGGAATTTCAGGCATCAATGCAATTACTAATGACAGAACTAAAGGCATGTGTGTCCTTGCAAAAGGAATACTTGTCACCGAATGTGAACTCACAGGGCCAGGCCTCGTGGGCACACGTGTAGGGTTGGAGCAAAAGTGAATTTAGTAGGAGCTGGGCTCAGTGTGAGGAGAGGATGGCACCAGAGGGGCGGAATTCACTTCCAAGATGAACTATTTTAACTTTTTGTGGAGCAAGGGGTTCACACAGAGATAGGTCCTAGGACCCAAATTTTGGTGAGGGGATCACTAAAAACCGCCCCGCCCCCTTTAACCCAGCCCCTCAAACAGCAAGCGCGCAAACACTTCCTGTATAACGTGGGTTCTCTGCCCATGTCCTCCCGGACCCCGCAAGATTTGTCCCCATCCACTCCCCGCGGAGAAGAGGGCCAGTTTATCCCAGCAAACAAGGAGAGCCCTGGCCCGCGCCGCTCACCCGGCGCTCTCCAAACAGGTCCAGGCGCAAGCCCTGGGGCTTGACATTGAACGCGGCACCCACTGGAGACCAGCCGGTGCTGACCCGTCGGGCCCGGAGCCCGGCTCCGAAGCCTCCCAGGCGCGAGCGCCCTGGCAGCAGAGCCGATGCCCGGGCTGTAAGGCCGCCCAGCCTTCTGGTGCACAGCATTGTGTCCCGGGGCGGCCCCTTCCCGCGCCGCGTGGCCCCCGCGGGGCTCTATGGCTGCTCTGGGAGCTGTTGCACAGCGTTTCCTAGGCAGCGGCCCTACGCCAGTCACGTGAGACCCTCACTTTCCAGAACCAAAGGTTGGCTCTCAGGATGTGGTCACGTCTGCGTCGTCAAGGCAAGAGCGTCGCCTCGCCGCCTTCTCGGCAGCTGCTGCGGTCTTGCGCCCCCGTGTGCCTGGAGTCAGGAACGGCCAAGGTTTACGCTTCCACCAAGTAGCCTGCACAAGAAGGCCAAGTCACATTACAGGATGAATTTTTCCAGGAGAGGCAGTGAACACCCAGAGGAGGAAGCCTGGGCGTTTGAGGGTCTTCCCCGACGTGACACGAGATGATTCAAACTCCTCTAGAAAAGATAGTCGAAATTAAATATATGGTGTGACTTCACATCAGAGCTATGGTTGTGTGGAACCAAGTAAATTAACTAAAAGTGAAATTTCATCTACTTTGAATTGGAAAATTATTAGAATAACCTACACTATAAATCTGAAGGCAGAAGGGTTTGCCAAACTTTAATCAACAAGATAAAAATGAAAAGATTTGGGGGCAGGGGAGGCATTAGGAAATTGTGATTTGGGACTTAGTACAGAGCATGTGGAACGGCACTGCTAGGACAAGAATGGGGGAATCTGACAGCCTCAGCCTTCTTGAAGTGTATGGAAGTCACCAACAGTTGGAGTCATGCTCAAGTTCTTGTCCAGGATCCGAGGCTTTACCTTGCCAAACTTGAACATCTCATCTGCAGAAAGGCAATTGTACTGGGCACCTCATGTACTTTAGAGGAGTGCACAGACATTGTGTGAGAGGGTTTTGTTCACAGTAATGTGATTTTATTTTGAGACACTTATGTGGGCAGAGAGGGGAGAACCAATAGTTGGGGAAAAGACTGAGGGAAAGTGAGGCTGCCAAAGCAGCTCTTACATTTTGCCTGGCTGTCTCCAAACACCTGCCACTTCTTGATCTCTCAGTAGATGGAGCTACTGAATTACAATCAACATGGGACTGGTCCCTTGAGAATTGACCATTTTGTAGATATGAAGCCAGGCAACTCTGTATGAAAAAGAAGACCACCTAGGAAAGCAAGGAGAAAGAGACTGCTGTACAGCCTCCTACCAGCTTCTCAAATATCACTTCTCCACCCCAGCTTTATGCAGGAACTGGATACCCAATGACTCGGATAAATCAGTGTCTGAATGTAGAGGGTATTGAGGGCTGTGGTCTGTGAACAAATTAAAGCATGATTCATTTGCCTTAGTTTCCAGAGGTGTGACTTGTACAAAGGAACAAGAACCCAAATGAACCTTTTTATTCCATGGCAAACTATACAGGTTTTTAAATGTACTTTGTTTAGAGCTAATGTCTTGCACTTAGGGGAACAACCTTGCCTGCTGGGTTTGAGCAGTCCTAAAAAACAATCTGTAAAGTTCCAGAGAGCCAGAATCAAAGCCCAAGAGTAGTGCATGCTTCCTATGGACAGCTTCTAAATGTTCCCCCTCCCCTCTAACAATTTAGTTTTAAAGGAAGTTTGTTTTCAATGTAGCCTGGTCAGGAAGAAAAGCCAAAGAGATGATGATGATGATGATGATGCAAATGATTATAAATAACAACTATAATTTTGTTAGTACCATCATATGTGTGTGTGTGTGTGTGTATATATATATATATATATATATATATATATATATAGTATATACATATAAGAACTATATGATTTCACTCACATGTGGGATAGAAAACTGAACACAAACAGCAATGTGGTGATTGCCAGAGTGAATGGGGTCATATAGTTCATATATATATATATATATATATATATATATATATGATTCTTTACAAGTTAACTATAAATTTACATTTCATTTTGTAAATGTGGTAAGTTGTGAGTTCCTTTTCTACTGACTTTTTAATAAAAGACTTAAAGTTATTTAGACTCCCCAATTCCTAACTCCATGTTCATTAATATCATGCTATCTTTACCTGATTGGTTATATATATACCAGGACTACATGCTTTATTAGAGGAGAAGCACCTGCCAGGCTGCCTCACAAGGGGAAGACAGCAACACGTGCAGGGGTGGGCACGCCTTTTGAGGGGCGGAATGGGAAGGGGTGGGGGGCTGCGTGTACTCGGCGCACACTGATTGGTGGCTTACTGCATTGTCCATATAGGACAAGGGCTTAGGGTATTTGGCAGGTGTGTATTGGTGGTCCAATGTATAGTCCATATAAGGTACCTGGTTAGTCACTCAGGTATTTCTGGGCTGCAGGTTACGTCATACCCCGCCCACCAGTTGGGAGAAGGGAGGATCTATCATTCCAGGCTTTTGGTAATATTAAAAAGAATTGAGAGTCCGGGCAAGGTCAGGGGGCGAAGGTCTGTCTTCCGTAGCTACTTCCTGCTGAGAGGGGACATCGTCAGGGGCATCTACCTGGGGTCTCAAAGATTCCGGTGACATAGGTCTCTCTAGGTTCTGAATTCAAGGCCAGATAGATTTCTTCCACCTTCTGGTTGGCGAACGCCTGCATTCTGTTCTGCAAGAAACTAGTGAAACAGCGCATGAG
Source organism: Myotis nattereri (assembly GCF_964212035.1). Taxonomy (NCBI): domain Eukaryota; kingdom Metazoa; phylum Chordata; class Mammalia; order Chiroptera; family Vespertilionidae; genus Myotis; species Myotis nattereri. The sequence goes on along the minus strand of NC_138076.1, from coordinate 95,455,112 downwards.
ACAGGGGCCAAAGAGCAAGATTAAAAGAATAAACACCAGTGGGCCTAATAGTGGGAGGAGCTATGGAGTAAGTGAGCCAAAGATGGCATATCCCCCTTCTAGCTGGTTAAGTCGTCTTTGGTCAATCCTGTCCCGGAGGGGTTTAATGTGGTCTTTGACAATTCCTGATTCATTTACAAAGTAGCAGCATTCTCCCCGAAGAGAAACACAGGTACCTCCTTTTTCAGGTGTCAAGAGATCTAAAGCACGCCGGTTCTGTAGAGCTACTGCTGCTAAGGAGTCTACCTGCCTTTGAAGAGATTCAAGAGAATTGCTAATGATGGAGATAGCCTCTGAAAATTCATCAGACAATTTGTGGTAGAAATAAACAGAGGAGGAAATGCCTCCTGTGCCTGTCCCTACTGCAGTGAGGACTCCCATACCCACTAAGATGGGAACAAGGGCCCCCCTTTGTGGCGAGACCTGAGAAGACCAAGAGAGGATTCGCGTTCTCCCTCTGTTCTGATAGAAAGATTGGGGGTTAGGAAGACATAAAGGCAGAGCGAGTGTGACAGGTCCTGGGGGACACAGGTGTAGGCTGTAGTCCCACAAAGGAAAAAAAATACCCAGTGGAGGGCAGGCTAAGGGAGGGGGTAAATTTATAGATTGTGCACAGTAGTAAGGTGCAGGAGTAGTTGAGGTAGTGGTTTGAGAGGTATTTGTTAAACAGGTAGTGTTTTCCATATTAAAGAGAGAGATGTTGTATAGGGTGCGTTGAAGTCTGGTATAGGTAAGAGTTAAGTTAGTGGTCCAATAGGTTGGGATTGGAGTGGCTATGATGAGGGTTCGAGCCAGTGACAGACAAATCCAGCAGGACATAGAGGAGGGATTGATGTTAGAGAGTAGATGGAAAGTTGTGTTGATGAGGGTGGGCAAAGGAGTAGGTCCAAGGTTTGCAGAGCGAGAGAGAATGTCCTTTAGTGAGGGAGGGATACGTCAGGATTAATAAAGACAATTATAGTAGAATTGATGACTCCCTCAACATCCCAAGTCCGTTTCATCTGAAAATATTAAAAACCTGAGCTTCTTCCAGAGTAAAAATTGGAGGGTCCCTTGCCAGGTAAGATTCTGTGAGGAATGATGGGTCATCAGATCCTGGATGGTGTCGCCAAGTCTTCGGGGATGGTGGGAGGCACTCGGTGAGCCGGTGGAAGGGAAGCGACTAGATCCCCACGTGTCCTGGTGCGGCAGGGTTCGAGAGGTGTCCGGAGCGGGCCAATCAACTCAGAACCGTACCACCGAGCAGAGCCAGAGCAGGAGTCTGAAGCTCGGGCCTAGGTTCGAGGATCGTCCACGCTCCTGTTCACCTCTCCCGGGTCTTCGGCACCAAAATGAAAGATCAGACCCTGATTGGTTCTTAAGGGACTCATTTTTCCTGGTGGCAGCCATCCCACATTGCAGACCTACCACCTATAGAGCAGGCCCTTACAGAGATGTCAAATGTGTCCTGTTAAAAAGAAAATTCATCCTGAGCAGTTTGGCTCAGTGGATAGAGCGTCGGCCTGCAGACTGAAGGGTCCCAGGTTCGATTCTGGTCAAGGGCATGTACCTTGGTTGCAGACACATCTCCAGTAGGGGGTGTTCTGGAGGCAACTGATCAATGTTTCTCTCTCATCGATGTTTCTCTCTATCTCTCTCCCTTCCTCTCTGTAAAAAAATTAACAAAATATATTTAAAAAAAAGAAATTTCATAAATGTGTTTCACAAACATGCTTTTTGCATCATCTTTTTTTCTTAAAAGGGTTTAATATCTGAGAGCTTTTCTTTTCTTTTTGTAAAATATTTATTTATTAAATGATTGGGGTTACATTAGTCAACAAGAACATATAGGTTTCAAGTGTGAGTTTCTATGTTACAAGGTCTGTATATTGCACCATGTGCCCACCACCCACAGTCAAATCTTCTCCTGTCACCTTATATTAGGACCCCATTCACTCTGGCAATCACCACATTGCTGTTTGTGTTCAGTTTTCTATCCCACATGTGAGTGAAATCATATAGTTCTTAGCTTTTTTTAAAATATATTTTATTGATTTTTTACAGAGAGGAAGAGAGAGGGATAGAGAGTCAGAAACATTGATGAGAGAAAAACATCGATCAGCTGCTTCCTGCACACACCCCACTGGGGATATGCCCACAACCAAGGTAAATGCCCTTGACCGGAATTGAACCCAGGACCCCTCAGTCCACAGGCCAACACTCTATCCACTGAGCCAAACCGGTTAGGGCAGTTCTTAGCTTTTTCTGGCTGACTTATTTCATGTTATCAATGTCCATCCATGTTGTTGCAAGTGGCACTATTTCATCCTTTATTATGGCTGAGTAGTATTCCATTGTGTGAATGTACCATATCTTCTTTATCCAGTCCTCTATTGCTTGTTTCTATGTCTTGGCTACATGAATAATGCTGCAATGAACATAGGGGTGCATATATATTTTCAAATACATGACTTTGAGTTTTTGGTATTGCTGGGTTATATAGTAGCTCTATTCTCTATTTTTTGAGGAATCACCAGACTGCTTTCCATAATGGTTGTACCATCTACATCTTTACCAGCAGTGAATGAGCATTCCCTTTTTCCCACAACCTCTCCACCAATTGTATTGCCTGTCTTGTTGATAATGGCCGCTCTGACAGGTGTGAGGTGTTATTTCATTGTAGTTTTTATTTAAATTTCCCTAATTGCCAGTTAGGTTGAACATCTTTTCGTATATCTATTGGCTGTTTGTATGTCTTCTTGGGAAAGTTGTATTTTTAGGACATCAGCCCACTTTTTGATTGGGTTGTTTGTTTGGTGAGTTGTATGAGTTCTTTTTTTAAAAAAATATACTTTATTGAATTTTTACAGAGAAGAAGGGAGAGGGATAGACAGTAAGAAACATCAATGAGAGAGATCGATCAGCTGCCTCCTGCACGCCCCCCAGTAGGGATGTGCCCGCAACCAAGGTACATGCCCTTGACCGGAATCCAACCTGGGACCCTTCAGTCCGCAGGCCGATGCTCTATCCACTGAACCAAACCGGTTCGGCTATGAGTTCTTCATATATCTTGGAAATTAAACTTTTGTCAGAGCTACTGTTTGCAAATATCATATCCCATTTGGTTGGCTTCCTCTTTGTTTTGTTGTCAGTTTCTTTTGCTGTGCAGAAACTTTTTAGTTTGATACTAGAGGCCCCATGCTCGAAATTCGTGCAAGAGTAGGCAGTCCTTCCCCTGGCTGCCGGCACCAACTTCCCTCTGGCACCCGGGACTCGGGCTTCCCTCCCACCCCCAGCTTCATCCGGAAGGTCATCTGGAAGGATGTCCAGTCTAATTAGCATATTACACTTTTATTATTATAGATAGTCCCATTCATTTATTTTTGCCTTTACTTCCCTTGCCTTTGGAGTCAAGCTCATAAAATGTTCTCTACAACCAAGGTCCATACGTTTGGTACCTATATTTTCTATTTGTAACTTATTGTTTTGGTCCTATATTTAGGTCTTTGATCCATTTTGAATTAATTTTTGTGCAAGGGTACAAACTGTAATCCAGTTTCATTATTTTACATCTGACTTTCCAGTTTTCCCAGCACCCTTTATTGAAGAGACTATCTTTAAGCCATTGTGTGTTTTTGGCATCTTTTGAAAATTATCTGTCATATATATATATATATATATATATATATATATATATATATATATGTAGTTTTATAGCTGGACTCTCTATTCTGTTCCATTGATCTGTGTGTCTGTTTCTCTGCCAATACCATGCTGTTTTCATTATTGTAGCTCTGTAGTATAATTTGAAGTCAGGTAATGTGATACCTTCAGCTTCATTCTTTTTTTTTTTGGAATTGCTTTAGCTATTCAGGGTCTTTTGTGGTTCCATACAAATCTGGTGATTTCTCATTCTATTTCTTTAATAAATGACATTGGGATTTTGATGGCAATTGCATTAAATCTGTATATTGCTTTGGGTAATATGGCCATTTTAACTATGTTGATTCCTACAATCCATGAACACAGGATATTTTCCCATTTTGTTGTGTCTTTCTCAATATCTTTTAATAATGCTTTGTAATTTTCAGTATATAGGTCTTTCATGTTTGTTGTTTATTCCTAGGTATTTTATTCTTTTGGTTATAATTGCAAAAGTAATTTTCTTTCATTTCTTTTCTGAAGTTTTGTTGTTAGTATACAGGAAAAACAATGATTTTTGCACATTAATTTTGTATCCTGCCACTGGACTGTGTTGGTTTATTGTTTCTAATGGGTTTGTGTGTTTTTTTATGGCGTCTTTACAGTTTTCTATATACAGAATCATGTCATCTGCAAAGAGTGACAGTTTTACTTCTTCCTTCCCTAATTGGATGACTTTTATTTCTTTCTTTTGCTGTATTGCTCTGGCTAGAACTTCCTGCAGGTGGGCCATTTGTTCCTCTTAGGGCCTGCAATTGGCCTGGGAGGCTCGGGCAAGCCTCCCTTTCTTCTCTTGGCCTGTGATCAGCCAGGGAGGCTGCTGACGGCCCGCCTTTTCTTCTCTGGGCCTACCATCGGCCACGGAGGCTGCAGGCAGGCTCGCCCTCTCCTCTCCCAGCCTGCGCTCGGCTGCGGTGGCTCAGGCCAGGCCCCGTGTCCCTGTCCGTGTCTGCTGCGGCCCCCCTGTCTCTGTCTCCATCTCCACTCAGTGCCTCACCTGCACACACAACCTCCTGTCTGGTTGTGACCCGTTACGACATCCCGGCCTACTTTGCATAATATATTAGCAATAGTTAGCATCTCTACACATCACATAGTTATCATTTCTTTTTTTGGTTGGTGTAATGAAGATTTAGTCTCTCAGCAAGTTTGAATATTACAATATGGTTGTCTATATTCACTATACTTTGAAGTAGCTCTCTGGGGCCTTTGTACTACTGGATGTAAGTTTGTACCCTGAACAATATCTCTATTATTGCCCCATTCCCTCAGTCCCTGGTAACCACCATTTTACCAATAATTATAAATTCAATCCTCTTTCTTCTGTGTTCAGCTACCAGAGACAGCAACAAAGTCATGGAGAAGTACATGCAGCAGGGAGTCTGTCCTGGGAAGCATTTACTAAATGTGGCCAATGCAGGAAAGATGCTGGGCACAGTCACATAGGCCTCAAAGACCCTTGAAATGGGACACTATGCACACTTGCTAATGAAAGACATTGGGGGTTGCAAGTGTCTATGAGCGCCCCCAGAAGAGGCAGAAACCAATTATTCCTTAGTTTAGACTCCAGTTAAATAAAATCATTTCTGTGTATTTTCTAAGCCTGAGCTCAGTTTTGTGGTTGAGTCTCAGAGGGAAGGTAACTAAAGATGTTAAATGATTGAGTAGTATGGACCTTCATAACAGTTGAATAAGGCATGGACCATCACTTAGAAAGAAAGAACTCTAATAAATCTACATTAAGACCTTCAAGCTTCCCTTTTTAGTAAAATTGTGACTTAGGTAAAATTGAAAATATGAAATTACAAAAGATGATCTGGCACTTAGTTTGATTTTTTTCTTTCTCTTCCATTCATTTTGCATTTCAGATAACCAACTAGCATATGATGGCATAAACAGGATGCTGAGTCTTTTGCTTCCTGCCTACATTAGAGGATGTGTGAAATGAAGTACTAACATGAAGGTACTAGAGAAACTTTCAGGGGAAATGTAAGTGGAAACTCAGTGGGCAGAAAGGCACAGTGACCTGTTTATGTTATGGATTCTTCCTCACCTAATATGTAACTAGAGTACATTACATTATATATAAGTTTTAGATTTTATTTTATACTAGAGGCCTGGTGCATGAAATTCATGTACTGGGGGCAGGGGTGGGGTCCCTCAGCCCGGCCTGTGCTCTCTCGCAGTCTGGGAGCCCTCGGGGGATGTCTGATGAGGGGAGTGGGCTAAGCTGGCAGTCAGACATCCTTAGTGCTGCCGTGGAGGCAGAAGAGGCTCCTGTCACTGCGGCTGCACTTGCCAGCCATGAGCCCTTCTCAGGGCTTCTGGCTGAGCGATAATCCCCCTGTGGGAGTGCACCAATCACTAGCGGGCAGCTCCTGCATTGAGCATCTGCCCTCTGGTGTTCAGTGCATGTCATCTCTGGTGGTCAGTGCATGTCATAGTGACTGGTCATTCTGCAGTTTGGTCGATTTGAATATTAGACTTTTATTATATAAAATATTGGAATATAGGATGTGTGTTTTTTGGGGTTTTTTGCAAATAAAATATAGAGAAATGATTCTATGTGGTGGATAAAGTTGAACATAAGTCATTTTGTTGCTAAGAAGGTATCAAAATTGTGGAATTAATGGATTTAGTGTGGTAGTAAACATATTTCAACCATATGATTCATTGGTATAGACTAAAGAAAATTCACTGGAATAGAAGGGGATAGAGAGGGATGGGAAAATTCTTCATCAATCATAGGTACTTGTTCTTTATCTCATGTTCCTTTAAAGAAAATGTGAATATGGCTTCCACTTTCTCCTTCTTAAGAAGTTTAAGCTAAAATCTAGAAGGATAAATGAGAGTTAATAAATGTTTGGAATTCTTTAAAAGAACCAAGCAATGTAAATCTATGGCATTAAAATGAGTATCCTAAGAGTACCTTGTCTTTGGAAATGTCCTCAAAATGCCCTAAAAGTTTTCGAGGGCAAGCAAAATGACATAGGTAGAGGTAGCCATTATGAAAAGACATTTTGCATGGACACAGACTATATTCAGTGAAGGTCTGAGGCGGGGCATGGAGTGGGGTAGAGGGGGGAGACATTTTGAAAAACTTAAGTAGGAAAAATGTTAATGGGGATAATGGAGAAACCAGATTGAGTATATTATTGTGTTAAAGAAATCAGTCAGTTTCAGAATTCCTACTATGTGTCCAGCTTATTGTTAAATGTTGTACATAAAAAGGAAAATTGGACAGATCCTATTTCTTTCAAATGGGTGATAGATAATTATACAAATAATTATCACATTGTGAAATTGGCATTCGGCTGAGGGCTTGCACAAATTCCCCTGACAGCCCTGATGGAAATGGGACAAAGAAGAGGTAGGCGAGGCATTTAAATTCATGCAAAGTTATTGATGGATTTATATGTCAACAAACCAATAGCAACATTGGTTTAGTTGGGGGTAGGGGGTGGGGGAGCTGAAGGGTGACAGCAGTTGCCAGACATGCATCACATTAGAAAGACAAAAAGAAACCAGGAAATTCTCTTCCAAGACATAGTGGGGGAAAATATCCATAACTTCCTTCTGGTACAATGTGCTTGCTAGGAATTTATTTTTCCCCCTCATAATTAAAATCACACACATACTCAAGCCCTTAGAGTTTTGTGAACATATTACATATTCAAGACATTAACTGAGCATGGTATTGTCAAGTGTGTGATTATAAGGAAAGTGTTAAATGGAAGGGGGTGTTTCAGACATGGGAAGGCTGGATAGAAGGTTGAAAAACACCGTTTTCCTACTTGCAAAAACTCTGAACTTTTAAGCTCTCCAAAATACACGTGTGTGTGTGTCTGTGATCGCAGGCAGATCTATTTTGGTAGGATTTAAAAACAATTTTTTAAAATCATGCTCTCTCTGTGTTGTTGCGCTGCAAACACAGAGCACCCCCCTTAGGATCCTGTGGCAAAAGCTGCAGCAGAAGCACTACTGGCAGCACTGTTTACGCTGTTTTCCAAGCCACCCTCTCCCCATTCCCGCACTGGGAGCCACCATCTCCGAGCCTGGGTCACCTCTGGGGACCTGGAACTGGGGGCAGGGGCCCAGTAACCTGATTCCTCTGGAAAACTTTGCTGCCTGTGGTAGTGAAGGCTCTAGTCCTGGTGCATGGGAATGCACCACTAGCCCAGCCGCCTCCCCCTGGCGCTGGGCTGTGGCCCTACCTCTCCGGGTGAGGTATGGGCTCCCTGTGTGCAGCCAGTGGGCCAGGCTGGTAGTGCGGGGCAGGGCTGAGGGTAGGTGCTCGGCTGGGTATATGAATCCAGTGGTGCCAGTTTAACTTCTGACTTGGGGTTATTTGGGGAGTGTACCAACCGCACAGGCTGGTGGAGGTGGTGGAGGTGGTGGTGGTGATGGTGGTGGTGGCCGCAGAGGCTGCCACAGAGTGATTTAAAAAAAAGGTAGCAGTAAGTGATGGGAGCATCATGGCTCTCGGGCAGAGGCTGGAGCTGCAGAGTTTTCGGGGCGGGCAGGAGTGCTGAGAGAAAGGGGAGCATCCGGGACCCAGCAGCTGCTCTGGAGGCACTGGCCTGGTTTTTGTTCAGCTGCCAGGCAGCCCAAGTGAACAACTCCAGTCACAACAGCAATCCACCTTCCCGCAGCCAAAGGAGAGTGGACTGCCTGTCCATCCTATTGTTTAGACACTTGCCAGGAGCTCTGGAGTCAGTGGAGCCACCAAATCCTCGCTCCTGGTCGCCGCTCTCCCTGACGGGGCTGACAGGACTGGACACTCCAGTGGCGGGTCTGATGGGACTGGACACCACCATCTTGTGGCCATGGGCGCTGCCATCTTTGTGTCAGACTGATGGTTATTTTGCATATTACCCTTTTATTAGACAGGATATGATGTTATCCTATCTAATAATAGACAAACATGGTAATTAACCATACCTCCGACATGCTTCCCATTGGCTAATCAGGGTGATATGCAAATTAACTGCCAACCAAGATGGCGGCTGGCAGCCAGGCAGCTGAAGCGAACAGGAGGCTTGCTTGCTCCAATGAAGGAGGAAGCCAAGGTTCCCCGCCTGCAGCTGCTGGGCTCTGAGCTGCACTCTAAGCAACTATGTTGCAATTATAGAAGCTAAACAAACCCCATGCTTTCAGCCAGCCGGCCTGAGCTGGAGTTGCAACAGTGTTTCAATTAAAGAACCCAAACAAATGCAGATACCTGCTTTCAGAAGCCGAGGTCTCAGAGCTGGAGCCGAGCCTCAGAGCTAAAGCAGGCTCTCAGTTCCAGTGACAGCCATAGAAGGTACATAAATCCCAGAATAAAAAAAAAGAAAAAAAGGAGAGGTTGGGAGCTTCAGTCACCTGCCAGCCTGAAAACAGCCCTCAGCCCCTCACCCAGACTGGCCAGGCACCCCAGTGGGGACCCCCACCCTGAAGGGGGTGTGACCAGCTGCAAACAGCCATCATCCCCTCATCCAGGCTGGCCAGGCACCTAAGCAGGACCCCCACCCTGATCCAGGACACCATTTAGGGCAAACCAGCTGGCCCCCACCCGTGCACCAGGCCTCTATCCTATATAGTAAAAGGGTAATATGCCACCCAGCACTGGGATCAGCGGAGCCGCGAGGCCTCCCGGCACTGGGATCAGCGGAGCAGCGAGGCCTCCAAGCACCGGGATCAGTGGAGCAGCGAGGCCTCCCAGCACCGGGATCAGCTGAGCAATGAGGCCTCACTGCCCTGGTGTCAAGCAGAGCCGCGAAGCCTCCCAGCACTGGGATCAGCGGAACCGTGAGGCCTCCTGGCCCCTGGAGCAGTGTGACAGGGGGCAGCGCCCAAACCCCCTGATCGCCCTGCTGCTCTGTGTGTGACAGGGGGCGGGGCCACAACCTCCCTATCCGCCCTGCTCTGTTCGTGACAGGGGAAGGCGCCCCAACCCCCTGATCAGCCCTGCTCTGTGCCTGATGGGGGGAGCTCCCCAACCCCCTGATTGGCCCTGCTCTGTGTGTGACAGGGTGGAGCCACAACCTCCCCATCGACCCTGCCCTGAGTGTGACAGGGGGGAGTGTCCCAACCCCCTGATTGGCCCTGCTCTGTGTGTGACAGGGGTGGTGTCCCAACTCTCCTATCGGCCCTACTCTGTGCATGATAGGGGGGAGCTCCCCAACCCTCTGATCGGCCCTGCTCTGTGTGTGACAGGGTATGGAGCCCCAACCCCCCTAATGGGCCCTGCTCTGTGCGTGACAGGGGGCAGCGCCCCAACCTCCTGATGGGCCCTGCTCTGTGCGTGACGGGGTGGAGCCGCAACCTCCCCATTGACCCTGCCTTGAGTGTGACAGGGGGCAGCGCCCCAACCCCCCAATTGGCCCTACCCTGAGCGTGACTGGGGTTGGCATCGTAACCTCCTAATCCGCCCTGCTCTGTGCATGACAGGGGGCGGCGCCCCAACTCCCCAATTGGCCCTGCTCTGAGCCCGACCAGAGGCTGCACCTGGGGATTGGGCCTGCCCTCTGCCACCCGGAAGCGGGTCTAAGCCAGCAGGTCATTATCTCCCAGGGGTCCCAGACTATGAGAGGGCACAAATGGGGCTGAGGGACACCGCCCCCCCCAGCCAGTGCACAAATTTTTGTGCACCGGGCCTCTAGTCCTATATAATAAAGAGGTAATATGCAAATTGACCCTCACTCCATAAAGCGATCACAAGATGGCAGCCACAGAGCTGGGGGTGGAACCAGTGGCTGCTCCACATGCTTCTGCCAGGGTTCCTGCAGCTCCATGGCTGCGGCCATTTCACGTGGCTTCTGTCAGGGGTTTCTGCAGCCCCAGTGGTGCAGGAGCAGGAGCGGAGGAGGTGGTGCTTCAGCCTGTGGAGCCAGAGGGGAGGAGGCGGTAACCGCCATGGAGCTGGAGCGGAGAAAGTGGGGGAGCGGAAGTGGAGGAGACAGGCCACCGCTGGAGTGGAGGAATCAGGGCCGCCGCAGGAGCTGGAGCAGAAGAGGTGGGGCTGCCTTTGCTCCCAGAGGTGGCGGGTGAGCCACAGTTCAGGAGGTCCAGGAGTGGTGGCGCCAGGCCATCCAGCGCTGCATCCAGTCCCTGAGGCATGCCCACCAGGTCCGTGATGCCAACTGCCTGCAGCTGTCCTGCCAGAAGATGATGTGGGTTGTGCAGCACACCAAGGGCTGCCAGCGCAAGACCAATGGAGGTTGTGGAGTGTGCAAGCAGTTCATGGCCCTTTGCTGCTACCATGCTAAACACTGCCAAGGAAACAGATGCCCCATTCCCTACCTGTAGCTCATGTGCCAGCAAATGCCACCATCAACACCCGCACCATGCCTCAGCCAAGTCTGCCTTCCCCTCCTTCAACACCATTCCAGTCCCCCACACTGCATCCCAGCACACCTTGGACACCACAGCCCCCCCAACTCTGCCCCAGACCTCGCCTGTGAGCATGTTACTAGCCGACTTCTCCAGTGTGGCCAGAACTCAGTCCCCCACCACAGTTTGCACTGGGAAACCCACTAACCAGGTGCCAGCCCCACCGCCCTTCACCCAGGCCCACCTGCAGCAGTGGAGGTGCTTGGAAGATTGTACTTGAGGCGCAGCAGCAGCAGCACTTGTACTGGGTCAGCCCCAACAATGGTATGCCCCTGAGGCACAGTGACCCCTGAGAACCAGATGGCCCTCATGGGCCTGAATGTGACCCAACCAGGTCAGTGGGCATGTTATTCTGCCCCTCCGACCCCCGGCAGTGGCAGCTGGCACCCATTCCCCAGCAACAGCCAATGTGAGGCATGCCCAGATCCATGATGTTTATGCAGACCCAAGATGCAGCCACCTCAGAGCATCTCTCCAGGTGCCCTGCAGGTCCTGCTGTGGACCCTGAAGTCTCCCAGCTCCCCCAGCAGTGGCATGTGCTCAATATCCTCAAGTCAAACCCTCAGCTGATGGCAGCTCTCATCAAATAGCACACGGCCAAGTAAGTGGCTAACCAGCCCAGCCTTCAGCTCTAGCCCAGCCTGCTGAATCTGAATGCCATGCAAGCCAGCGGGTCACGACCTGCTGTCCCTCCACAGCAGCAAGCAATGGGAGGCCTGAACCTCCAGGGCCAGGCCTTGAACATCATGAACCCGGGAGCAACCTCAGCTTGGCGAGTATGAACCACAGTACAGAGATGCCATGGAGCAGCAGCAGCAGCAGCAACATTGCAAGAGGCATGTCCAACTGTCGGTTTAGGCCTGATACCACAGGGATCAGGCCTAAACCGGCAGTTGGACTCCCCCGAGGGGTCCCAGATTGGAGACGGTGCAGGCTGGGCTGAGGGACACCCCTCCAATTCACAAATTTCATGCACCGGGCCTCTAGTATGTAATAAAATTAAAATCAGCTGCCTTATCTCATCAAGACATACCTATGGTTTGAAACCTTTAGAAACTGCCTCCATAAGCTGTAGAAAGGAACTAATTTGCAGATAATTACAAAATCAGTCAGAGAAATTCTCTAAGCATGCTCACAATTTGACTTTTTTTTCTTTCTGTCAGCACTGATGGCAAAAATTTCTTAAGGAAGAAATGCTTTCACCTGACAAATTTCCTTGCATAGATTTGTCACATTGTGTCATCTTAAATTGCCCTGGTGAGTTAAATAATGTGTTGTCACCGAGCAGAATTTTCTATTTCTTTGGGGTTGGATATTTTCCAGATGCTCATTGACTAGAGATACCTGGTATGTTTTTGTCTCATTATTAGAATACGAATGAATTCATCTTGGAGTCTCATCTTATAAGGTACAGCCTCTCAGATAATTATTTTTATTTCTGAGATAGTAGAACAAAGCTAAAATTTTCAGAAACTTTATAGAGCTGAAATATGCTTTAGCCTTTTCATCACAAAGTGTCTGTGATTATAAATAAATCATTTGTTAACCTTAAAAGGGTAATCTTAAATCTGTATGGAAACATCCTCTGGCAACTCATTTGTGTTTGATATTCTCTCAGGATTTTTAAAGTTTCTGATCACAGGATGTGTTTATGAAGCTTCTTTATAAAATACAGCATAGAGCTGAATAATTAAGATTTTAATCTTATGCAACTAGATTGCTCTCCTTCACTTATAAAATTGAATAAATACATACATGGAAGGAAAATGTTATTAACCTTTTCTTTATTTATTAGGCATCCATAGCACACATCAAAATACCTATGTAGAGTTATAGGTTGACTTATTTCATTGCTATGCACTGTGAATTTCCATAATTTTATGGATAGTGGTTTTCATATTTCATAAAATTGAATTGTATTTCATAAAATTGATTATAGTACATACCAATATGTACTATATTATTTTATTTTATTTCAGCATCACACTGATCTTTCTTTAAAAAGTTTTGTAACAACTTTTCTGAAATATAATTCACATATAATTTACCCATTAAAAATGTACAAGTCAATGGTTTTAGTATATTCACAGTTGTGCAACCACTAACACTATATAATTTTAGGGCATTTTCATTGCCCTGAAATGAAATCCTGTACTCATTAGCAGTCACTCCTCATTTTCCTCTAACTTAATCAAGCTCTAGGAAACTGGTACTGAAGGAAATAGGTTCTTTTTGTGTTGCTGGAAAGGAAATTCAGGAACACACATAAGAGGATTTTAAGTGACAGTGGCAATATATGTTAGAGTGAAAGAGATAGTAGACCCTCAGAGAGGCAGAGAACCGGCAGACTGCTTGGACAGAGGCAAAAGGAGAGTCCTCTGCGGTTGCTCGCTTCTCCCTCGCTTGCAAGTCTCATGGGGACCTTCAGAATTTAGGAGTAAAGAAGACAAAACATATATGCCCCATAGAAGGCATGCTCCAAAGGGATACACAGGGCACAGATGCCCTTGAAGAAGCTGCTGCACTCAATGAGGCAGCTTAGCAGCACTCAGCTGGTAGAGTGCACTCACTGCCCCCCTATACCTTGCCCAATGTCTCATCCACAGCCAGGTGGTTCAGCTCTGTCTCACTTCAGAAGTCCAGCTTCTGGGTCTGCAGGCCCACACTTGTGCCCATGGAGCCCAGGAGGGTCAGGGCCCAGAGCTGCAGTGCCATAACCAGTTCAGTCTCTGCTCCAGGCTGGCATTACAGTTTTTAGCTGTACAACCTTGGGCAAGTTACTTAACTTCTCTGTGCCTCATTTCCCCATCTGCACATCTGCTGCCAAGGCTCAATGGTACCCTGTGCCACGCCAACACAGCCAAGGGTGAACCTGAGGAGGGGCGGTGAAGGATTGAAGAAAAGTCAGACAAGAGAATACAGCTGGGGCTCGGTGGATCTCCTGTGCCTGGATGAGGTCACAAAAGACCCAGCCTGCAAGCCGATGCTTTATTTTATAGTCTTATTAAAACAAGGATAGATGAACATGTACACAAATGTTCTTGTTTTGGCAACACTTGCTGCACCTCCCACAGCCCATTAGTTGCTTAGGAAGGAATTAGGGAGAGCTAAAGGTCAGGCTTAATTATGCTAGAAGAGCTCTGCCCTCCAGGCTGGGACTTGTTTGTGGCCCTGCCACAGGTTTAGCCCGAGGCTTGACCCTAGAGCCACTCCCTCCAGTACCCAGACCATGATTGGCACTGCGCTTCTCTCCACACGGCTGCCACAGAGGTGGGACTTTGTTCGACATCTATGTATTTTCTTGGCTTTTGGGGAAAAGCAGGCTTTCTTTCCTGTATTTTCTCAGGCCTGTGCTGGTGCCCTCCCACTATCCAATCCATTTCCTGGATCTTTTGGGGTTTTGGCCCTTATCCTATCTGACCCTTTCCCCAGATTTTCCAAGGCTAGTCCCTTCCCAGGCTTGGCTCCTACTGTGCATGCCTCATAGTTCTGCTTTGTCATTTGGCTTCTATTTCACATGCATGCCATGAAAAGAATTTCCCTTCCAATTTTCTCCCTCCTCATTTATCTAGTGGAATAGTGCCAGATACTCGCTGGGGTGACTGAAAAGCATCTTTCCTGCCTACTTGGATGCCTGGAGTGAATGTAAAACTGTCCTTTCCTAGTTAATCCAGCTTAATCAGATGTCTGGCTTCCTTCTCTTCGTTAATATCTAACTAACTGGCTACTTTAATACAACCACTAATCTACTTTCTGTGTCTTTATATTTGACTGTTCTAAACCTTTCATATAAATACAATATGTGGTTGGTTATGATTGGCTTCTTTCACTTAGCATAATGTTTTCAAGGTTAATCCACGTTGTAGCAGATATTATTAGTACTTCATTTCTTTTTATTTCCAATAATATTTTATTTTACTCATATGCCACATTCTGTTAGTTGATGGACATTTAATTTGCTTTCACATTTTGGGTATTTTAAATACAGCAAGCCTTCGATTTTGTGGACTTCTATTTAATGGACTTTGGATTTAATGGACAAAGTTTCCGGCTATATGTCATATGTGAAAATTAACACTGTCATTTTAAAATGCTTTTAACCAAGAGTTGCTTATAATTAAACAGGTTATTTTTATTAATTCACTCTTATTTTTAACAAATTTTAGTGAATAGGCAATATGTTGGTAAAACACTGTAGTAATTTTGTCAACATAAATATTACATATCTACAACTATAATTTACATATTTAAATCCAGGAGTCATACTGGTAAACAGTGTTCAATGAATGATTAGCACGTGATCACACTGCATTGAGGCTGGTAATTGGTACTGTTGTCCTGTGGTGTGACTTTCTGCAGCAGTTTTAACACCCACCAGCAGATGTTCTGAAGTGCTTTAAAGCAATGCCTCATCAAGGTGACTGGTGAATGCATGCATTTACTAGACCTATTCAATATAAATTTAAAATTACAGTAATACACATAGAAAACTTTTCTGTGAAATTAAACTTTTCATACATACTTAATTTTAATTTTACAAATGTATCTACATAAGTAAAAAGAGGTTAACTAATTTGTCAACTTTTTTTTTTATAATTTCTAAAGTAGTTTTAATGTCACACAAGCAGCTTTTTAAGTCTAAAGTGAGAGAAAATAGAGGTAACTAAGAAAAATCCCCATTGGCCTCTGTTCCGCCCCAGCCTGTGGAGGGCCTAGCTGAGCCCTGACCAGGATTAGCAGCTATGAGAAGGGATCTAGTTCCTCAGGAAGAGCCAGGGGTCCATTCCTTCCCCTTAGAAACCTGGTTTTCCAGGGGAGTACAGGCATCTCAAGCCAGGCCACTGCACCAGTGAATCCCCTCAATTCCTGTTCATTTAACTCTGACCAGAGAAGGGGTGCTCTCCTAGTAGACCCAGAACCAGCTTGCCCAGTCACAGGAAGGGTTTAGTCAGCAGGTTCATCTCGCAGGATGGTGAGGAAGCGCTGGCCTCCCTCACAGAGAAGGCTGTGCACAGCCCGGCAAAGCGCCAGCTGGGGCGCTCCCAGTGACTCCTGCATGCTCACCAAGGGGAGAAGTTCTGCCATCAGGACCTGGGGGGAGATGTAGGGTCAAGGTTGCAGGGAGGCCTTATCCCAGACAGCAGCCCAGGGCCCCCACAGGAGAGCCCAGGGGATAGAGTATTTCCAGGACAGGCTTTGAGGCACCATGATCCAGCCCCTCCCTCCTCCAAACGCTCCATTCTCTCTCCTGCTGCCCCAGTGCTGGCAAATGCACAGGTGCAGAGGCTCTAGTCAAGAGCACAGATAGGCTGTTGAGCCCTTACAAGGCTTCAGATCTGGAATCCTCCCCATGACTCAGGCTCCCCTGGCACCCAGACACCTACTCCCTAATCCTCACTCTGGAACTACCTTTTCCAGGTGGATTTGCTGGTCCAGCATGTCCACCCGAAGCCTGAGGGCTGCCAGGGTTTGCAGCTCCTGGGTGCTGGAGTAGAGAAGCAGCTGGGGCCTCCAGGTGGGATCTGCTCCTCCTCCACAAGGCAATGAGGCCATGGGGGGCCTCTCCTCAGGCCATGGCCCCAGCTACTGTTCCACCACTCTGAGAGGACGGGGGGATGTGGCCTCCTAGGGTGACAGCCAGGCACCTCTTTGCCACTCTCCTCTAAGGGGGAGCAAAGTTGCAAAGTCTCCATTTGCCTCCGAGACAAAGCCCTATTGTTCATAATCATCTCTTACAAGGCTAGGCCAGTCACCTACCAGCACCTCTGATTCTCACATGCTACTTTTTCAATGATTGGACAAATAAGTAAACTACTTAAAGTGGTAGGGCTCTGTGTGTTGGGAGAAGAAATGGGGGTGGAGGAGCTGTTCTGACTGGTCCCATAGGACAACTGGGGAGAACTCAGAATGCAATGGAGTGATTTGGGGAAGGGCCTGTCTACCTCTACTCTTGGGTTGTCCTGTGGCTAGAGAACCTTGACCTCCCCTACCAGACTTCAGCCCAGATGGCAGTGGGGTCTCACCTGCCTGCAGTTCCCGCAGCCTGTGGAGGCACTGCCCCACAATGGCCTGTAGCCCCTCCAAGGTGAGCAGGCCACGGTACTCCTGCATCCAGTCCGTGGGGTCTACGAAAGTCATGGAGGGCAGGCTGGGGCCATGCTGGTCCTGCAGCACCCCCACCCCCAACCCCATACAAAAACCTGTATCAGGGCCCACTGACCTTTTGTGAGCTCTTCCTCCATTCTCAGTCTTAGCAGCGAGCAAGCCTTCTGCAGGCGCCCTACCTCTGCCTCCACCTCCGCAGCACTGAGCCTGGAGCTAAGCCAGCCTGACTGGACACCGGTCAAGATAACTCCCGTGTTCAATGCCACCGCTCACCTCCCCTACAGATGGGGCCTGGGAGTGGCTCTGGGCCTTCCTGGAGTTGCTCCTCAAATTCACCAAGTGTAGAACCAGACACTCTTCCCCTACTCCCCAGTAAATCCAGCAAGGATACAGTCACCTGCATTTTCTGGAGGAACTGGGTTTTAGAGGACGTAGTGGCATCCATGGAGTCGCTGGTCTGTAGAGCTGAGCTGGGCCCACAGGCTGGGTGCACACATGGGCACCCCAGTGAGAGATCATTATTCTAGTTAGCTGGACTGGATCTCAGGAAGTAGGCAAGGACCAGAGTAGGGGCCTCAGTCTAGGCCCTACGGTGTCTGGCTCTGCTGAGAGCTAGGAGAGGCCTTGGGATGTCTCAGGGGAACTAAGAGGACACTGTCCAGAGAGCTGACCCATTCTGAGAAATACTAGGAGAGAATTTGAGGAAGAAGGGGAGAAGGGCTGGCAGTGACTGGTAAGAACGGTGGGCGCTGGCTGTGTACCAGGCACAGTGCATAACCTGAAAGGAACCACCTCAGTTAACATCTCTAGAAAGCTAGTACTACTATCATCACCTGCACATGCAAGACAAATTGGGACTAAAAGACACCAAGTGTTTTGCTCAAAGTCTTGCAGCTTATAACCAAGCAGCTGAGCTGGGGGGGTCTCAAAGCCTACTGAGTCTAAGGTGACTATGGCAGTCGGAGCTGGGCAGACTCTCTTAATATATAGTGTTCCCTCCTAGCAAAGAAAGCAAAGAGATCTGCTGGAAAAGTCTTACCAACAGGGCCCCGAGCTGGTGGGAAGCCTTGGCTTCCCTGCTCTCCCCTCCATCCGACCCAGTTGCCAGACTCAGCCTCACCAGGAGTTCTGAGAAGCCACCTTCCTGAAGGCCATGGGCAGCTGCAGCAGTGTCCTGTCAGGAAACCCAGTGTTCAAAGGAGCCTCGCCTCATTCTGGGACTGCAGACCCCATTCCCTGCTCAGAGCCCAGATAGGGGTGAGGCTAACACCCCCACCCCCAAACAGGGCTTCCAGAGTGACCATGGGAGCCAACCCCGTCCAGGTCTGCCCTGTCAGAGAGAGGAGAGGGTACCACAAGCAGAGCCCATCTGAGCCCCTGGCCTGCGTAGATTAAAGGGCACTGGACGGCCAGGGAGGAGAGTGGGACAGGCCCTAGCACATCAAACCCAGCCAATTCATAACCAGCTGTTCCACTCTGCCAGCTTCCGGGCATGGGCCTCATGGGTGGTACTCAAGAACCCACATGCACTTCAATGCCCTGCCCTCCCTGTCACCCCAAATTCCAGACTCCAGCTGCTGGCTAGGGCCTGGTCAGGTAGAGTGCTAGCAGTTCCTCCAGTGAGGTTCTGAGAAACCTACCCCTTCTCCTTGAGTGTGAAAGCTTCTGGGGCCTGAGGAGCAGCCGATGGAGCTATCTGTGGGTCCCTGAGGCCGGGTCCAGGCTTGGCAGCTAGGGGCCCTCTCCCTGTACAGGTCTGATCCCCCGCGGACAGAAGCCTAGGCTTCGGGAGGCCTGCCAAGGGTGGCCTGGCGGGTGCCCTTGGGGAGTTTTGTTTAAGAAGCCTGGTGTGGGGCAGCGGCTGTGGTAGCCGAAGTGGCAATGGACCCAGACTTCAGGCTGGAGGCCTTGTCTCTTTCTCCAGCCTTAGATATGCCTTTTCGCACTGCCTTCTGCAGTGCCTGGGTTAGAAGCTCCAGCTCCTTGAGGTCTTAGGGGCTGGGTGTGCATGCTGCGGAAGCCAATACAGTGGTCGGTCACCACTGTCCTTCTTACCGCTGCATGCAGAAGGCAGGCCAGGGGCAGCACTTGGAGCTGGGTGGCTGAGGTTTACCTGAAGACGGGGCCTCTTCATTCGTTTCTGGACCTGGGGTTGGCTCTGGAATCGGGGTCTCAGCTGGTTCCCAGGCCTGCAGCAGCCTCCGGGAGACCCGCAGGCTCTGCTCCAGCTGCCGCTGCCGCTGCCGCTCGGCACAGGTGTCCAGGGCGTCCCGCAGCTCGGCCACCAGCCGGCGTGAGCAACCGAGCGGTAGCATGGAGACTGTAGTCAGTCATTTGTCAACTTTTTAACATACACATTTGAAAAACCTATTTTATTGTATAACAGATTTTCAGCTTTAATGGACACCCCCTCTCCCAAATTAGTCTGTTATATCGAAATTTTACTGTAATGTTGTTATAACGTGTATGTACAAATCATTATGAACATGTTTTTTATTTCTTTTGGGTATATATCTAGGAGTGGAATTGTTGGATCATATGGAAACTCTACGTTTAACTTTGAGAAAATGCCAAGTGGTTTTCCAAAGTGACTGTATCATTTACAACACTAGTGGCAGTGTATGAGAGTTCCAATTTCTCCACATGCTCACTAACTCTTATTATCTGCCTTTTTTATTATACCTGTCTTCATGGGTGTGGAACAGTATCTCAATGTGATTTATATTTGTTTTTCCCTGATGGCTAGTAGATGTTGAGCAGCCTCCCTCCCTCCCCAGCACACTGACTGCAACTTTGGGGTAGCCCCTGAGCCAGAACCAAACTAAACTACTACTGGATTACTGATCCTCTGAAACTGAGAGATAATCAATATTTGTTGTTTTAAACTGTTAATCTGCTAAAAATTTAGGGTGATTTTAACACAGCAATCTATATATATAAAAGCCTAAAGTGACCGAACGACCAGTCGACCAGTTGCTATGATGCGCACTGACCAGCAGGGGGCAAGCACTCAATGCAGGAGTTGCTCCCTGGTGGTCAGTGTGCTCCCACAGCGGGAGCGCCGCTCAGCTGACTGACGGGTACCAGACGCTGGGCTCACAGCTGGAGAGCGAAGCTGCAGCAGCACGAGCCTCTCCTACCTCCGCAGCAGCGCTACCGAGTGGAGGCAGCAGGTGCAGCAGGGCTGAGATGAGTGGGAGTGGCACAGCGCCCAGCCTGGGCTCGGGCTCCTCCCAGGCCACCTGCTGCTTCGCAAAATACTACATCCCTCAGGGGATGTTGGACTGCCGGTTTTGGTCCAATCCCCGCAGGCCAGGGCCAAAACCAGCAGTCCGACATCCCCTGAGGGACTGGATTGTGGAGAGTGCAGGCCAGGTTGAGGGACCCCACTGGTGCACAGATTCATGCACCAGGCCTTTAGTAGACACATAATATACATGGCAAAACCTCAATAAATGGTAGTGGTGGCAATGATTGTGATGATAATGATGGTGATGAAGATGAGAGAGGAGGAGGAAGGTAGTGGTAGTAGCCTGAAAATATGTTTGGCAGGGGAGAAAAATCTTTTTCTTTTTCTTTGGCCAGCTTTTGTCTCAACTATGGGGAAAAGAGTGCTGTGATGTTGCTTCAGGGGTGAAGCTCTTGCTGCTGAGGGGAAAAGATCTATGTGTTTATGCTGTGCTTGATTCTTCCCTAATACCTTGACCCTGTGACACTTTATGTAGGATACACACCAGCAATGTCCCACTTCACACAGAGCTCTACCCAGGTGTCAACAGATGGGATTTTTCACTCGTTATGAAATTACAAGCCACTGAGCAGTAGCAAAATTATACATCTAGGACAAAATTCAGGTACAATCTAGAAATATGTGCTTGATTATGCACAAATGACTGCTATGACTTCTGTCATCTGCATGCTTTAAAATAGAGATGAGAACAATTTGGGTTCTGCTGGTCACTAGCCTTGGGTGGATAGGATGTGGAGGATTATGTAATGGTAAGGGTAATGATAATGATAATGGTAATGGTAGTCACTATGTACAGGTCAGACCTATACATGAACACATATATTATCTGTAATACTTATCACAACCCTGATAAGTGAGAAGATTTCATTTAAAAGATGTTATAATTCAGCACCCAAAGTTGCTAGTAGTGATAAGGCTGGGCTTCAGACCTGGTTCTGATGCTCTCCAAAGAATGAGTTCTCTCCTCTGTACCACACTGTTCCCCTTCCTTACTACATAACCATTGCCAACTATAGAAGGTAAATACTTTTTTAAAAAAAATATATTTTATTGATTTTTTACAGAGAGGAAGGGAGAGAGATAGAGAGTTAGAAACATCGATGAGAGAGAAACATCGATCAGCAGCCTCCTGCACATCTACTGGGGATATGCCCGCAACCCAGGTACATGCCCTTGACCGGAATTGAACCTGGGACCTTTCAGTCCGCAGGCCGACGCTCTATCCACTGAGCCAAACCGGTTTCGGCATGGTAAATACTTTTATTCAGATTATAGAACTGTTTGAAGTTCGTGGGTACAAATATAGAATTTGATTTGTCTTCAATACCTCTTTTAGTTATATGCTCTGTTCAATCTCTTCCCATTCATAAATGAGATTTGTGGCAGCAATATAGCTTTATGATTACTTTCAGTTATTAAGTCAATGCAGCCTGTGGTAGGAAGCTCCGAACATGGCTCTCATGTTAGAGAGGCCCATGTGGCAAGGAAATGGCCAATAGCCATGAAGAAGCTGAGGCCTTAAGTCTAAGAGTATACAAGGGACTGAATCCTTCCAACACCCATGTCAGTGAACTTGTAATTAGATTCTTCCCCAGTTGAGTCTCAAGATGACTGTAGGCCCAGCCTTCACCTTGATTGTAGCCTGAAACAGAGGGCCCATTTAAACTGTACCCAGATTCCTGCCTCACATACACCATGAGATAATAAATATGTTTTTTAATCCACTAACTTTGTTTTGCAGCAACAGATCATTAATATAGTTTGATCCAGTTTAAAATTGCAATCTGACATGTAATTTAATATTTATTTCTTCTCTTCTTTCTTTCCCCTTTTTGGTGTGGCTCAGGAGACTTGCATGACCCTCATTCCTCATTCCACCCCTACCATTTTAGGTTCCTGTCTCCCAGAGTGGGTTGGGGAGGGGTGGAGAAACATGGAAAGACACCAGCATCTCATACCTGACTGGTACCTTTTTCCTCTCTGACATTACTGCTTCTCTGGCTTTGACTAAATGTTGGACAAGTATTCATATAATGGCTCTCCTCTGAGACATATGTGAGGGTGAGTTCTTTGTAGAACCTTTTGTAGCTTTCCAAGGTTTTTTGGTCTTTTCTGATACCCTCTATACAATCCTTCCTCCCCACAATCCACTCTATAAGTGCTTATTGTTGACTTCTCCTCACTGTCAGTGAAATGTTGATGAATACCTTCAAGGTGGCTCAAGTCTGGCTACCTTTACTTTTGCCTATTGCCCACTGTCCCTCTGCTCTGCTATTTCTTTTAAATAGGATTGGAAGATTTAATAAATAAAAACACATTAAATACAGTTAAATTTTAATTTCAGATAAACAATGAATAATTTTTAGCATACATAAGTTCGATGCATCCCATATTTTATCTGGCCACCTTATCCTAAGGCTCTTGTGTTATTCTCAAGTAGCATACAGAGGAAAGATGAGTAGGACCCTTGCCAAACGAGGGAATGAAATTCTAATATCCCTCTGATGATCAAATAGGATGATTCTCCTGACTAGCTCCTTAATTGACTTGACATGGGAAGCATAGGCAAGGAGGGAAAAACTCATCATGAATACTGAATTCCATTTACATTCTTTGAGTGGTTTCTTTGATTGCCAGGTTTGCATTTGTAGACTAAGAGAGGGATAGGTAGTGAATTTTGGGGGGGTGTTTAGCCCCATTGTGTCTTATGTGATGCTTTCTTGGACTCAGCATGGACTCAGATTTGTGGCCTCAAATACAGGAAAATAAGAAGTATTTCATCCACATCCTGTACAATTCCAGAACAAATGCATCAGGGCAATCCAGATTTTCTCTTCTGAAGTTGTGATTTAACTTGCTTTTATTATCTGAAGTCATCACTTGTATTTCAACAGCATGTGGGCTTGACATTTCTTAGAGTTTCCCTTCCTTTTTCTTGTTTAAATATTTTCAAAACACTCTTTCCCTGATGCCATTTTGAGAACTTGAATCTTTATTAAGACATATGTTCTTGAGTTGGTGAGATGTTAAGCTCTGATTATTTAAAGTTCTCAATTAAGTTGGTCCCACATCTTCTCCTAAATTTATTGCTGATGCTTCTTGCCAATGGTGTTGCCAAACACTTGCCCAGATTCCCTATATAGGATCCAGGTACTCGTTTCCAAGGCTGCCTACAGCTCACAGCTCAGGCACTTCCAGTGAATAGCCCCAACTAAGGGAACTACCTCATCTAGGGCAGCCTGCATTTCATGCCTGATTACTAGGAGAGGCTAAGGGAGGTGGAGGAGAAAGTATGGTATAAAATGGGCATATTTGGGACAATTTCTTCTGTTTCAGAGTTCCTCCCTTG
The DNA here is from genome assembly GCF_964212035.1 of Myotis nattereri. NCBI lineage: Eukaryota > Metazoa > Chordata > Mammalia > Chiroptera > Vespertilionidae > Myotis > Myotis nattereri. The sequence continues at coordinate 95,431,314 of NC_138076.1, read as the reverse complement.
AGTTTGTCTGTATCCTTTGTTGCAATCATATTGCTTAAATTCTGCACTTTTTTTCTGATAAAAACGTGTTTTATACTAAAATTTCTCTCAAAACTAGTTTGGAAAACACAACAGGATTAAATTACAAATATTTCCATTGAAAATATTATTTTTTCCCAAGATATTTCCTCAAAACTAGTTGAAAATGCATATTCATTACAACATGCTTATGTTTCATTTTTTCCATTAAAAACATTATTTTTCACCAAATTTTTTACTCAAAAGTTGCTTGAAAGCTTTATTTCATTTTTATCCCAGCAGGAATTCTGCACTTCCATGTTGAAATTATTATTTTTTTTTAGATTTTTCCTAAATATTAGCTTGGAAATATGACTTTTTATCAAACAGGCTTAAATCTCGTCGCTTTCTACAGAATTTAAGTTCATTTTATTAAAAACAATATTTTTTCCAAGCTGAGCTTGAGGAAAAATATCTGGTATAAAACAACCTATTCAACAGAAAAATGTTCAATTTAAAAACTTTTTAATAATCATATTTTCAAGGTAGTCAAAGTATGATTCTTTCTTATTAGAACTGAAGAATTATTCTTTTCCCAACACATGTTTTTGATAATGATTTACAAATAGGTTCAGTTTAGCATGTTTTATGTGTATTGATATCTAACATTATTCATTACATTGTATGGGTCAAAAGGCTTGTTTGTTTATCCTTTGATGAAATTTTTACAATTCAGCTGTATTTTTTTTAAATCTTTATTTATTTATTTATTTTAATTAAATCTTTATTGTTCAGATTATTACAGTTGTTCCTCTTTTTTCCCCCATAGTTCTCCTCCACCCAGTTCCAACCCCACCCTCTGCCTTTACCCCTCCCACTGTCCTCATCCATAGGTGTACCATTTTTGTCCAGTCTCTTCCTGCACTCCCACACCCTTTCCCCCCCAAGAATTATCAGTCCACTCCCTTTCTATGCCCCTGGTTCTATTATATTCACCAGTTTACTCTGTTCATCAAATTTTTTATTCACTAGATTTTTAGATTCACTTGTTGATATGTATTTGCTGTTTATAATTTTTATTTTACCTTTTTCTTCTTCTTCGTAAAGAATACCTTTCAGCATTTCCTATAATACTGGTTTGGTGTTGATGAACTCCTTTAGCTTTTTCTTATCTGTGAAGCTCTTTATCTGACCTTCAATTCTGAATGATAGCTTTGCTGGATAAAGTAATCTTGGTTGTAGGTTCTTGCTATTCATCACTTTGAATATTTCTTGCCACTCCCTTCTGGCCTGCAAAGTTTCTGTTGAGAAATCAGCTGAAAGTCGTATGGGTATTCCCTTGTAGGTGACTGACTGTTTTTCTCTTGCTGCTTTTAAGATTCTCTCTTTGTCTTTTGCTCTTGGCATTTTAATGATAATGTGTCTTGGTGTGGTCCTCTTTGGATTCCTTTTGTTTGGGGTTCTCTGCGCTTCCTGGACTTGTAAGTCTATTTCTTTCACCAGGTAGGGGAAGTTATCTGTCATTATTTCTTCTAATAGGTTTTCAATATCTTGCTCCCTCTCTTCTTCTGACACCCCTATAATTCGGATGTTGGAGTGCTGGAAGTTGTCCCAGAGGCTCCTTACACTATCTTCATATTTTTGGATTCTTTTTTCTTTTTGCTTTTCTGGTTGGGTATTTTTTGCTTCTTTGTATTTCAAATCTTTGACTTGATTCTTGCGATCCTCTTGTCTGCTGTTGGATTTCTGTATATTATTCTTTATTTCAGTCAGTGTATGCTTAATTTCTAGTTGGTCTTTTTTCATATCCTCTAGGGTCTCACTAAATTTATCGGTGGTTTCTAGAAAATTCTTGAAAAACCTTAGAACCGTGGTTTTGAACTCTGTATCCAGTCATTTACTTTCCTCCATTTCTGTCATTTGTGACCTGTTTCTTTGTCTCTGCATTTTTAATGCTTCCCTGTGTTGGTAGAGTGGCTTTGTGTGCTAGGTGTCCTATAGGGCCCAGTGGCTCAGCCTCCCCATTTACCTGAGGTGGACACTCTTGGTGCACTCCTTTGTGAGCTTTGTGCACAGTCTTGTAGTTAAGCCTTGATTGTTGTAGGTATCTCAGGGAGGAATTGACCTCCAGGCCAATTGGTTGTGAGAATCAGCTGTGTCTATGGTGGGAAAACTTCTGTGCTGAAAACACCCTTATGGGGCAAGACTTGCTTCAGTGGGGCTTTGGTGCTCACTGAGTCTGCCCCCTGAGTGTGTCCCTTATGGATGTGAGGAGTTGTAATCTGGATGGTCCCACTCTGCCCACTGGGTAAACTGGCTCTTGGATCTAAAGAGGTGCTAATTTAGTGTCTGCCTGAGGCTACCCAGAAGGAGCTACGAAGAGATCTGCATATTCCCCTTCCTTGTTTGTTGTTTGGAGGTGCCCAGATAAGGCCCAGCTGTGAAGCAATGCAAGCTGCTGTGGGGCCTTGGGCCTTCTCTTGGAAGTTCTAGGTCTGTCTTGCCCAGCTGCAGTTTGTTAGGTAATTTTCAGATTGCCAAGGGCCAGGGCATTCATATGCAAAAGCCTCTGCCGCAGCTTGGGTGGGGCAGGGTCTCAGGGAATCAACAGGGTGGAGCAAGCAGCTATGGCTGATCCTGCCTTAAGAGGCCCCGTGTCTCAGTGTCCTGGTAATCGCTGCAAGCACTGCTAAGAGAAAGCCCCCCTCGAATTCCGAGTTCTGCCCACTGCCAGACAGTCCAGTTTCTCCCCGTATGAGTCTGGGTCTCCAGAGACTTCCCGGAACTGGAGTTCAGAGCAGTCGGGAGCTTGAGACTCCCACCCCATTCAAAAAGACAGCCACGTCCTCAGTTGCCAGCCCTTGCCGCGTGCGCCTCCGTACCTCTGCACTTTACTTCCGCACCGCACCTTCTCTGAGTCTCAGTGTGCTTTTCTCTTTCCTTCTAGTTGTAGAATAAAATCTTTATTTTTGAACGTATTATGTAAGTCCCCCTTTTCTCCTATGACCTCTCCTAGCCAGCTCCTCCCCTCTCCCCACACACACAGACACCACAGGACTTTACCACCCTATTGACTGTGTCCATGGATTATGCATATATGCATACAAGTTCATTGGTTGATCTCTTCCAACCCACCCTCTCTTGCCTTCCCTCTTAGGGTCAACAGTCTATTCTATGCTTGTTTCCAATATTGCCTTGTCCTCCCCACACCCTTAAAAAATCCCCTGTCTTACACAGATGATCTGGTAATATCTCTTTTAAATTCTTCATGGGTTTTCCATCATCAAAAAATGCTGGGTGCTTCGGTTTTGTGGAGGGGGTAAGAGGCTACTATTGAGGCCTAGGCAAGCACATGGAGAGTCTGAGTTACAAGGGCTCCAGGCTCCAAACTTCTACATCTGCCAGAACAGTTCTGATGGTTTCTGTTCTAGAGTTCCAAAGTTTCCAGTACATTTTCCTTTATAAAAATGACATCCAGACTTTTATAAAAAGCCCAGTTTTTAGTGGTATGAGTTGCAAATATTTTTTTCCTATTTTGAATCTCTCTATATATACTAGAGGACAATTACAACTTTAAATGCTTTATTTTTCCATTTTAACAACAGCAACAACAACGAAATCAACTGGAACTCTCACATGCTGAATTAGGAGGAAGTTAAGCATCTTCATTTTAGGTTACCTCCTGATAGTTTTTGAACTCTAGGAATTTATATGTTTTCAAAGTTGAGATTAGTAAGGGGAACAGGAGATGGGTCATTACTTCCTGTAGCCACATGATGTCACTATGAGCAAATGGTCTTTTGACAGATTCTGAAGGTTGGCTTCTGGCTCATACCTGTGAAAGTCACTGAGAATATATATATTTGGTTAATCCTCACCCAGGATATTTTTCCATTGAATTTTTTTAGAGAGTGAAAGGGATGGGGAGAGACAGAGAGAGAGAAACATCAATGTGAAAGAGACACATCGATTGGTTGCCTCCTGCACGTGCCCCAACCAGAGCCGGTAATCAATCCTGCAACCGAGGTACATGTTCTTGGCTGGAATCGAACTCAGGGCCCTTCAGTGTTCAGGTCGACACTATCCACTGAGCCAAACCAGCTAGGGCAGTAGTTCTCAACCTTCCTAATGCCGCGACCCTTTAATACAGTCCCTCATGTTGTGGTGACCCCCAACCATAAAATTCTTTTCGTTGCTACTTCATAACTGTAATTTTGCTACTGTTATGAATTGTCATGTAAATATCTGATATGCAGGATGTATTTTCGTTGTTACAATTTGAACATAATTAAAGCATAATTATTAATCACAAAAACAATATGTAATTATGTATTTGTTTTCTGATGGTCTTAGGTGACCCCTGTGAAAGGGTCATTCGACCCCCAAAGGGTTCGCGACCCACAGGTTGAGAACCGCTGAGCTAGGGCTACTGAGAATCTTTGAAGGATGGTCTGCATAGTAGATAATCCACTTTCTCTGTGTTATGCTTAGGTAAGGGTATCCCACACCTAAGTTTGCAAGGACACAGCTTTTGATACATTTTCAGCGCATCTAGTCATTTTCTAAGGCACCAGAAACCCTATGAACACTATTAACTGACTCTGGGATTTGCTTCTTGTGAAATAATTTCTATATCTTACTGACAGTATTATTAGGGGTTAAGCAGGTTTTCACCCTTTCAGGTCTCGAACCACAAAAGTTCTTATTACATTTACTTCATTGGGAGAATAGGATCATTTAACCCTCCCTCAATTAATGGCTCTGATGGCTTCCAGGGACTCCAACACCTTCACTCCAAACCTTGCTTTCTATAGTGATTTACCTCTCATGGATAATCAAGATGACTTTCTAAAAATTCTTGCAAAAATGAGAATGACTCCTCAACCTTCCTCTTCTACCCTTTTACATTTTAGTTTTTAAGAGATCATTCTCCAAATGGCCACAGTCACTTACTTTGGAAAGTTAATATGTGGTAAAAGAAAAAGTTATAAGCTTATAATTATTTTACATTTTTATAAGTATAACAAAAAGGGAAAAGAATATGCTAGAATGAATGCTAGAAATTTGGAGGGAGGCAAGATCGCAAAAGATATTGTACATTGTAATAAATATTTTATATGTCATAGTATGTAGATTTTGTTCTGTAAGTAATTGAAAGTCAGAAGAGAACTTTAAACATCAGAGGGACAGTATTAAGTTTGTTTTGAGAAAACTACTGCCAGCGATTGAATGGAAAGTGAACTATGATAGGAAGGGACCAGTGGTAAGGAAGCTATCCTAGTCAAAGGGCTGTTGTCAAAGTTTAGGCAAGAAATGTTGAGGGCCTGCACCAATGCAGTATTAATGAAGCTAAAGAGGAGTGATGAATTCCAAAGATATCTGAGGTATAATTGATAAAAATTGGTGAAATTGTGAGTCAAAAAGTAAAGGAGAAAACAAGAATGGCCCTAAAAGCTTGGATGTTGACGTCATATTGAATGAGTTTTCAAACTTTCCTTCCTCTTCGATATTTTTGGAATAATTTAAGAAAAATAAGTATTAATTCTTCTTTTAATGCTTGGTAGAACTCACCTATGAAACTATCTGGTCTTGGACTTTTGTTTTTTGATTACTGATTCAATTTTGCTTCTCATAATTGGTTTGTTCAGTTTTTCTGTTTCTTCCTGATCCAGTCTTGAAAGATTATGTGTTTCTAGGAATTTTTCCATTTTTTCTAGGTTGTCCAATTTGTTGACATACAAGTGTTCATAGTATTCTCTTACAATCCTTTATATTTCTGTGGTGTTGGTAGTCACTTCTCTTTCATTTCTAATTTTATTTATTTGGGCCCTCTTTCTTTCTTGATGCATTTGAATGAAAATATACCTATTTTATTTATCTTTTTAAAGAACCAGCTCTGAGTGTCATTTATGTTACTCTATTTCATCTATTTCTGCTCAGGTATTTATTATTTCCTACCTTCTACTTACTTTAGCTTTGTTTGTTCTTCCTTTTATAGTTCCTTTAGGTGTAAGGTTAGATTGTTTATTTGAGACTTTTCTTGTTTCTTGAGGTTGGCATGTATTGCTATGAATTTCTCTCTTAATACTTTTGTGGTGTCCCAATGATTTGGGATCATTGTTTCCATTTTCATTTGTATCAATATATTTTTTATTTCTTGATTTCTTCATTAGCCCAGTGATTGTTTAGTAGCCTGTTGTTTAGTCTACAGGTGTCTGTTTCTTCCACTTTTCTTCTTGTAGTTGATTTCTAGTTCTATACTGTTGTGATCAGAGAAGATGCTTGATATGATTTCAAGCTTTTTAAATTTACTGAGACATGTTTTATGGCCTAACGTGTGGTCTATACTCGAATATGTTCCATGAGCATTGTAATGAATGCGCATTCTATTGATTTTGAATCTAGTATTCTGTAAATATCTGTTAAGTCCATCTGATCTAGTGTGTCATTTAAGATCACAGTTTCCTTGTTGATTTTTCTGTGTAGATTATTTGTCAATTAATGTGTTTGGGATGTTAAAATCCCCTACTATGATCCTATTACTGTTGATCTCTGCCTTTATACCTGTTAATATTTGCTTTATTTACGTGTTCCTACATTGGGTACATACATGTTTATAAGTGTTATATCGTCCTATTGGATTGCTTCCTTTATCATTTGTAATGCCTTCTTTTTGTCCCTTGTAATAGTTTTTGTTTTAAAGTCTATTTTGTCTGATATAAGTAAAGCTTTCTTTTCATTTCTATTTAAGGAAATATCTTTTCATCCCTTCAACTTCAGTCTATGTGTGTCTTTTTATCTAAACTGAGTCTCTTGTAGGCAGCATATAGATGAGACTTTTTAAAAAATCTTAATTCATTCATTCACCTTATGTCTTTGTATTGCAATATTTAGTCTCCCTACTATATATGTATATATATGTATATATGTTAGAGGCCCAGTGCACAAAAATTTGTGCACTTGGGGGAGAGGGGGTCCCTCAGCCCGCCCTGTGCCCTCTCGCAATCTGGGGCCCCTCGGGGGCCCCTTCCCCTGGCTGCTGGCACCAGTTTTCCTCCAGCGCCCGGAACCGAGGCCTTCGCTCTTCGCCGGGAGGGACCCGTGCAGTGGGTGAGGGGCTTAGCTCTTTTAAAAATACTTCTGAATGTTTGGTAAATAAACCTGTAGGAATCTACTTTCTGAAACATGCTGGTTGTTAAGGGCTGATTTGGGTAATCAACAAAATGTATGTTAAAATCCTAATCCCCAGAACCTCAGAATGTACCTATATATGGAGATAAGATCTTTAAAGAGGGGATTACATTAAATTGAGGCAGTTCCAGTGGGACCCTTAGCCCATCTCACTGAAGTCCTTATAAGAAGAGGAATGTTGGGGTCCTGCCCCAGCAGGTCCAGGGGCTCCCAAAGGTGTGGACGGAGTCGGCAAAGAAGGAATGACACAGATGACACAGAGGCAGCGTTCAGGTGATCATCATAGCCAGGTTCTCTTTTTATTGTCCTGTTACTATTTGATCTTATAAGCATGCCTCTATAAGTTTTGTTTTGTTTTTTTTTTTGCCGAGGAGAGCATCGGGTCCATTTATTGGGGGGTCAGTCAAAGGGGGAGCTGGCTAGGGTGGGGTAGGGCAGCAGTTTGTCTGGCCCCCGAGAAACCCAACTTGAGTCCAGAGCAGGGGTGGGCAAACTTTTTGACTGGAGGGCCACAATGGGTTCTTAAACTGGACCGGAGGGCCAGAACAAAAGCATGGATGGAGTGTTTGTGTGAACTAATATAAATTCAAAGTAAACATCATTACATAAAAGGGTACGGTCTCTTTTTATTTTTAGTTTTATTCATTTCAAACGGGCCAGATCCGGCCCATGGGCCATTGTTTGCCCACGGCTGGTCCGGAGTCTCGACCGCTTTGAAGTCAAAGTCTTCCTCCACCTTTATCTGCACTGGGGCCAGCTCTGGAGTCAGCGGGACTCCTGCCCAGTGCCCTTCCCGTGGCGCTCACCGCCTCTTCCGCTGGCTGGGCCCCTCGCCAGTGGCCGGGCTGCTGGCTTCTGCGGGCACTGGCATCCTCCTGGGCGGGGACAGCCCCTCTTCCTCCGGAGGCTCCTTCTCAGCGTTGCCTGGGGTGGGGGTGTCTGTGCCCTGGCTGCCCTCATCCTCCAGTAAGATGGTGAACTGCCTGGCCCGTAGTCATGCCGTAGGAGTGCAGCACCTTCATGAGGAACCTCCGCTCCTGCTGGAGTCTCTGTGTTATCCTCTATGTCTGTTGGAGCCTGTTCAGGACCCGCTCCTTCACCTGCTCGATCTCCCTGCAGCGCTGATCCAGCGCCTGGTACTTCCTGTGATTGAGTTCCCGTTGGTGCCACCGCCGCCGCCACTGGCCTCAGGCTGCCTCCTCCTCTTCGTCTCGCTCCTGGAGGCTGGAGCTGCCCAGACCCCCAGACACGAACTCCACTTCAGTCTCAAGCTCGGTCTCCAGGATGTGACCACCGAACAGCGGAGGCAGCGCCAGCTCCCAGCCGGGAGGTGCTGAGAACTCCTCAAAGCCCACAGCTGCCATGGACCCCTCTCTCTGCTCCAGCTCCATTTCTCCCTGGCTCCAGGCGCAGAACTTCCAACCTTGCAAGCCTCTAGGGTTAAAGTGGCTTGCAAAACAACAGGCCCTATCTGATTTCATGGCCAGGCACCCAGGCCCCAGCCGCTAAGCCTCCTGGGAGTTGTAGTTCTCTACAGCTCGCCTCCCTTGCCCCACCCCAACCCCAGTCCCAGCTGAAAGGCCCTGCTGGCTGGTCTAACGCCTCAGCCAGGCATCTGAGTCACCTCCATCTTTATTCCTGTCCCGACACCGCGCCCTCTGACCATGGAGACTCTCCTCTTGGGAGGCCCCTGGGTCTCCTTCTGGGGCCTGGCTGACTCGCCCCCCAGGGACTGGATCCTGTTCCCCAGGCAGCGCAGCCCCGCCTCTGGCCCTGCATCTGGGTGTTCTCCAATCACTGGTGATCGGTGATCTGAGAAGCCAGGCATGGCAGGGAAGAGGTGGACATCTGCTGTTAGAGTCAGTTTGCATATTACCCTTTTACTATATAGGATAGAGGCCTTGTGCACGGGTGGGGGCTGGCTGGTTTGCCTTGAAGGGTGTCCCGGATCAGGATGGGGGTCCTGCTTGGGTGACTGGCCAGCCTGGATGAGGGGATGATGGCTGTTTGCAGGTGGTCACACCCCCTTCAGGGTGGGGGGTCCCCACTGGGGTGCCTGGCCAGTCTGGGTGAGTGGCTGAGGGCTTTTTTCAGGCTGGCGGGTGACTGAAGCTCCCAACCTCTCCTTTTTTTCTTTTTCATTTTTATTCTGGGATTTATTTACCTTCTATGGCTGTCACTGGAGTTGAGAGCCAGCTTTAGCTCTGAAGCTTGGCTCCAGTTCTGAGACCTCGGCTGCTGAAAGCAGGTATCTGCATTTGTTTGGCTTCTATAATTGAAACACTGTTGCAACTCCAGCTCTGAGGCCCGGCTGGCCAAAAGCAGGTTTCTGGGGTTTGTTTAGCTTCTATAATTGCAACATTGTTTCTTAGAGTGCAGCTCAGAGGCCGGCAGCTGCAGGCGGGGAACCTTGGCTTCCTCCATCACTGGAGCAAGCAAGCCTCCTGTTCGCTTCAGCTGCCTGGCTGCCGGCCACCATCTTGATTAGCAGTTAATTTGCATATCACCCTGATTAGCCAATGGGAAGCGTGTCGGAGGTATAGTTAATTACTATGTTTGTCTATTATTAGATAGGATATCTACATTTATATAGCTGTTTTGGTAATTGTGGTCAGGTTGTTTTTTATAGTTCCCCATTCCTTTTTTCTTCTATTTCTCTATTAACTTGTACATTGATGACAATTTTAGTGACTTGTTTGGGTTGCTTTTTCTTATATTTTGTGTATCTCATAGGTTTTTGGTTTGTGGTTAACATAAGCTCTATATATATAAAACCCTAATATGCAAATAGACCAATTGGCGAAACAACCAAACAACTGGTTGCTACTATATGTGCTGACCACCAGGGGGCACGCACAGAATATGGTGGGCATTGGCCATGGTGGGATGGTGGAACAGGTAAGTGGGGGTGTCAGACAAAGGCGGGGCACTGGTTGTTGTCATTGGGGCAAACCTCTAGTGGTTACTGAAAATTCTTTGCTCGAGTGCGCCACAGTCCCACCCGGCACTCGCACCTGCTGCTGGCGCCAGAGCCACTGCTCCCACCTGCTACCGGTGCCCGGTGCTGGCCCTGATTGCTCGGTGTCATAAGCAGGTGAGAGTGGGAGCTGCTGGCCCCAATTGCCCCTCAGGTCTTTTCCACCTTCCCCTGCTCCTGAGGGGCGATTGGGGCAGTAGCCGCTGCTTGTACCCGCTATTGGCAATGGCCCTGCTTGCACCCATTGCTAACACCAGAGCCACCTCTCACACCCACTACTGGTGCTGGCCATGCTTGCACCAGAACCAACACTTACACCCGCTGATGGTGCCCAGCGCCAGTCCCGATCACTGGATGCCATCAGCAGGTGCAAGTGACGGCTGCCAGCCCTGATTGCCCCTGAGAGCTTCTCCACCTCCCTGGCTCCTGAGGGGTGGGTGATCAGGGCAGCAACCACCACTCACACCTGCTGCTGGTGCCAGCCCTAATCGCTCTGGCCATCAGTGGGTGTGAGTGGGGCCAGTGCAGTCAGCACGTGAGAGTGGTGGTGGTGGGAGCGGAAGTGCCAGCAGAGAGGGGACTGGTGACTATGGTGGAAGGGGCTGGGCAGGGGTGCAGAGGATGGGCCGAGACCCACCCCTGTGCCCACTGCAGCCTCATGGCCCACAGTTACTTTCAAGGTGTACAAATTCATGCACTGGGCTTCTAGTTCATATATAGCAAGCTATATTTGTAGCAGTCTAACTTAAGTTCATGGTCACTTAAGTTGGAAAGCATTATAATTTACTACATTTTTTGTTTTGCTCACTACCCCATGTTTATGTTTCTGACATGATTTTACACTTCTCTTGGACATGTGTGTTTGCGTGTATCCCTTAATTTACTTTTTATTACTTTTGTCTTTTAACCATCAGACTAGCTTTACAATTGGTTGATCCATTTGATTTACTAAACATTTGCCTTTATATATCTTTTAGTTTTAGTTTTGACCTTTTATTTTCCACTTAAAGAAGTCCATTTAACATTTCTTTTAATGCTGGTATGGTGGTGATGAACTTTTTAAGCTTTTGTTTGGGAAATGCTTTATCTCCCTTTCTGTTCTGAATATAATTTTTGCTGGGTAAAATGTTCTTGGTTGTAGGTTTTTCTCTTTTATTACTTTAAATTAAATATTTTATGCCATTCTTTTCTAGCATGCAAACTTTATGCTGAAATATTAGCTAACAGTCTTATGGGGCAATCTCTTATATGCAACTAGCTGTTTTTCCCTTACTGCTTTTAAGATTCTTTCTTTATCTTTAACTTTTGGCATTTTAATTATGGTGTGTCTCAGTGTGGGCCTCTTTTGGTTAAACTTTCTGGGACTTGGATATCTGTTTTCTTCCCCAGGTTGAGGAAGTTTTCAACCATTATTTCTTCAAATAGGTTTTTTTGTCCCCTTTTCTCTTTTTTCTTCATCTGGGACTGCTGTGAATGGAATGTTGGTATGTTTGATGTCCCAGAGTTTCCATAATCTATCCTCATTTTTTGAGCTATTATAATATTTTACCTATCTTAATTATTTTATTACTTAGTTGTTGTTGTTGTTCTGATTGGATGATTTCTACTATCTTGTCTTCCAGCTTGCTGACTTGCTCTTCTGTATCAACTATTTGTTGTTGATTTTCTCTAGAGTATTTTTCATTACATTTATTGTATTCTTCAGTTCTGATTGGTTCTGTTTTATATTTTCTACCTCTTTATTTAAATTCTTACTAAGTTCTTCTATTCTTCTTCCTTCTTCCAAGTTTACTGAGAATCCTTATAAGTAGTATTTTGAACTTTCTATCTGGTAGATTGCTAGACTTCATTTTGTTTAGCTCTTCCTTGCCCCCCCCCGCCCCCCCCCCCCCCCCCCCGCCTCCGCCATTCCTTCTTTTGGAAGGTATTTCTTTGTCTCATCATTTTGGCTTTCTCTCTGTGTTTGTTTATATGAATCAGTTGGTATAGCAACCTTTCATGGTCTCAAAGGAGTAGCTTTGTGTAGGAGCTTCCCTTTTGTAGACTGCCTGTGTCAGGTGTGTTTGGCAGGCCAGCTGGAGATGAAGCTACAATGGATATGGGCTATGGGATGTCCCAGGGACAAGACTTGCTGGAGTTTCCTGACAGGCTGTCTGGGCTTTCTCTGACTGTGGGGAGTCCTGCACTCAAACCTCACTGGGAATGCCTTGGAAGGTAGGCTGGAAGTATACTTAGGATAGGCCTGAGCCTTAAGAAACCCCAGTGGTGGCTCTGGGTTCCAGAATGGCGGCAGAGTAAGTGGAAGCTACACTGACACTCTCCCAGGCCCAAACTGGAATTACAACTAAAATAAAGACCATCCTGAATAATAAACTGAAGATTAGCTGGAGAGAACCCTGATAACCAAGGATGGAAAGTAGAGACTGCATAGAGATTGGTAGGAAGTGTGGAGGCATGAGATGGCTGGCCAGGCTCTCCCAGACAGCAGCTAAAGGTCCAGAAGGATATCTCAGTTGTGGGGTGTTCCCACTGGGAACTCTGGGGTCTGAACTCCAAGCTGGACTTCCCAACCCAGAATACCCAAACTGAGAAAGGTGCCCACATAACATCTGGCTGTGTAAAGCAGCAGGGTTCCTGTCTGCCAAGGAGAGATGGCTAGAAATGCAGGCACTCTCTTAAAAGGCCAACACACAAAATATAATGTGTAGCCACTCACCTTGGGCTCTGGCAGAGGGAGGACAAAGTGGAGTAGAGCTATATGAAAAGAATTCAGGGTTGGAGGCTCTGGAGTTAGACCTCAAAAGGCAGCCACCCCAGTTTTCTGTGTTGAATCATTTCCTCATGCTACAGAAGATGTCTTTCTCAGGAAGAACTTTACCATCCAGGAAGCTTTAGCCTGAGGGGTGGGGAGTGAGGGGAAGCAATTGCCCCATGCTGTGGAGTCTACAACTTCTGTGGTCTATAGCCTGAGGCTCAATAAGACTCTGTGAATAAACTTCAGACTTCAGGCAGAGGTCGCTCTCTGGAAGTTTTGCTCTTTGCCTGATGTGTTTCTGGATCTGGCTTCACTAAAAGCAGATGTTGGTGCATATCTTGGTCCTTTCCAAAGGAACCCAGCCCCAGAAGAGGGATCCACAAGCTGTGGATTTCTGATAGCTTCAAATGGTACTTAGGGCCAGAAACAAACAGCATCTGAAATTGTCCTGCACCAGAGACTGGGAATTGTAGCATATCTACCTAATACATAGACACAAACCCAAACAGGCAGCCAAAATGAAGAGGCAAAAAAACCAAAACAAAACAAGCCCCAAAGGAAAGAACAAGGGAATTCTCCAGAATAAGAGCTAAATGAAATGGAGATAAGAAAATTATCAGATGTAGAGTTCAGAATAATGATTACAAGAACACTCAATAGCATGAGGAAAGATATAGAAATTACAAAAAACTACCAGTTGAAAATAAAGGATGACATAACAGTAGTAAAAAACACATTGGAAAGAATGAACAGTAGATTAGGGGAAGCTGAGGAATGGACCAGTGAATTAGACAGGGTATTAAAAAATCACTCAATCAGAGAACAAAAACAAAAACAAAACAAAAAACAAACAAACCAATTACTTTGTTCTTCTTTCTCAAGATTGTTGCAACTATTAGGGGTAAGTTATGGTTCCATATAAATTTTAGGAGTGTTTGTTCTAGGTATATGAAATATGCTGTTGGTATTTTAATAGGAATTGCATTGAATCTAAAGATTGCTTTGGGTAGTATGGACATTTTAATGATGTTGATTTTACTAATTCATGAACATGGTATATACTTCCACTTGTTTATATCTTCCTTTCTCTCTCTCTCTCTCTCTCTCTCTCTCTCTCTCTCTCTCTCTCTCTCTCCCTCCCTCTTTATCAATGTCCTATAGTTTTCAGAGTATAGGACTTTTCCCTCCTTGGTTAAATTTATTTCTAGGTATTGTAATTTTTTTTTTGCAATGTTAAATGGGATTGTTTTTTTAGTTTCTCTTTTTGAAAGTTCACTATTGGTGTGCTATGGATTTTTGTGTGTTAATTTTGTATCTTGCTATGTTCCCTAATTCATCTATTAAATCTAATAGTTTTTTTTATCGAGTCTTTAGGGTTTTCTATGTACAGAATCATGTCTTCTGTGAATAATGAGAGTTTTACTTTCTCCTTTCCAATTTGGATACCTTTTATTTCTTCTTCTTATCTGATCACTATTGCCATGACTTTCAGAACTATGTTGAACAAGAGTGGTAAAAGAGGGCATCCCTGCCTTGTTTCTGTACTTAGGGGAAATGGTTTTAGTTTTTGTCCATTGAGTACGAGTTGGCTGTACGTTTGTCATATATGGCCTTTATTATGTTGAGGTATGTTCCCTTTATTCCAACTTTAATCAGAGCTTTTCTCAAAAAAAGGGTGCTTTTTATGCATCAACTGATATGATCATGTGATTTTTATCTTGCAGTCTGTCAATGAGCTGTATCACATTTATTGTACCAGCCTTGCATTCCTGGAATATGAAATGATACTAGAATGCCACTGTATATAAATCAGGCTGATACTGGCACAAGAACAGGCATATAGATGAATGGAACAGAACAGAGAACCCAGAAATGATCCCAAGCCTGTATGCTCAATAAATATTTGACAGAGGAGGCAAGAACATACATTGAAGCAGAGACAGTCTCTTCAATAATGGTTTTGGGAAAATTGAGCAGGTAAATGCAAAAAAAAAAAGAAAAGAAACTAGACCACCAACTTACACCATATACAAGAATCAATTCAAAATGGATAAAAGACTTAAATGTGAGATGTGAAACCATAAAAATTCTAGAAGAAACCATAGGCATCAAAATCTCAGACATCACTCGTTGCAATATGTTCACCAATACATCTTCTAGGATAATGGAAATTAAGGAGAAAATAAATGGGACTACATAAAAATAAAAAGCTTCTGCATGGCAAAAGAAGCCATCATCAAAATAACAAGAGACCCCACTACACGGGAGAACATATTTGCCAATGACACATCTGATAAGGGATTAATCTCCAAAATATATAGGAAACTCAAACAACTTAACAAAAGGAAGATAAACAATCCAATTAAAAAATATCCACAGGACCTAGACACTTTTCCAAGGTGGAATACAGAAAGCCAAGAGACGTATGAAAAAAATGCACAAAGTCACTAGTCATCAGTGAGATGCAAATCAAAACGACAATGAGATATCACCTCACACCTGTCAGAATAGCTATCATCAACAAATCAACCAATGACAATTGTTGGCGAGGTTGTGGAGAAAAGGGAACTCTAGTACCTTGCTGGTGGAAGGCAGACTGCTGCAGCCTCTGTGAAAACAGTATGGAGTTTCCTCAAGACAGTAAAAATGACACTCCCATTTGACCCAATCATTCCAATTCTATGAATATATCCTAAGAAACCTGAAACACTCATCAGAAAGAATATATGAACTCCTATGTTCATTGCAATGCAATTATACAATACTAGAGGCCCAGTGCACAAAAATTTGTGTACTAGGGGGTAGGGGGTCCCTCAGCCCGGCCTGTGCCCTCTCGCAGTCTGGGACCCCTCAGGGGTGACCACTTGCTGGCTTAGGCCTGCTCCCCAGGGGATTGGGCCTAAGATGGCAATCAGACATCCCTCTGGCAGCCCGGCAGCCCTTGGGGGATGCCCACTTGCCAGCAGGGAGCAGACCTAAGCTGCAGTCGGACATCCTTAGCGCTGCTGAGGAGGCAGGACAGGCTCCCACCACCACCGCTGTACTGGCAGCTATAAACCAGCATATGGATGAGCAGAGCTCCCCATGTGGGAGCACCCTGACCACCAGAGGGCAGCTCCTGCATTGAGTGTCTGGCCCCTGGTGGTCAGTGTGTGTCATAGTGACCAGTCATTCCCAGTCTTTCTGCTGTTAGGGTCAGTTTGCATAATACCATTTTAATATATAGGACAGAGGCCTGGTGCACGGGTGGGGGCTGGCTGGTTTGCCATGAAGGGTGTCCCGGATCAGGGTGAGGGTCCCGCTTGGGTGCCTGGCCAGCCTCGGGGAGGGGCTGATGGCAGTTTGCAACTGGTCGCACCCCCTTCAGAGTGGTGGTCCCCACTGGGGTGCCTGGTCAGCCTGGGTGAGGGAGGGGCTGAGGGCCGTTTTCAGGCTGGCGGGTGACTAAAGCGTCCAACCTCTCCTCTTTTTCTCTTTTCCTTTTATTCTGGGATTTATTTACCTTCTATGGCTGTCACTGGACCTGAGAGCCAGCTTTAGCTCTGAGGCCGGCTCCAGCTTGAGGCAGGAATCTAGGGTTTGTTTGGGTTCTATAATTGCAACATTGTTTCGGTCCTACTTGCTCCAGCTCTGATGGCTGAAAGCAGGTATCTGGGTTTTGTTTAGCTTCTATAATTGCAACATTGTTTCTTAGAGTGAAGATTAGAGCCGGGCAAGGCAGGCGGGGAACCTTGGCTTCCTCCATCACTGGAGCAAGCAAGCCTCCTGTTCACTTGAGCTGCCTGGCTGCCTGCCACCATCTTTGTTGGCAGTTAATTTGCATATTACCCTGATTTGCCAATGGGAAGCGTGTTGGAGGTACGGTTAATTACCATGTTCGTCTATTATTAGATAGAACTAGAGGCCTGGTGAACAAAAATTTCTGCAATTGGGGGGTAGAGGGGGGATCCCTCAGCCCAGCCTGTGCCCTCCTGCAGTCTGGGACCCCTTGGGAGATAACGACCTGCTGGCTTAGGCCTGCTCCTGGGTGGCAGAGGGCTGGCCCAATCCCTAGGTGCAGCCCATGGTCGGGCGCAGAGCAGGGCTGATTGGGGGGTTGGGGCACCACAACTGTCACACTCAGGGCAGGGCCAATGGGGAGTTTATTGCTCTACCCCATCACACACAGAGCAGGGCCCGTGGGTTGGGCACCGCACCCTGTCACACACAGAGCAGGGTTGATAGGGGGTTGGGGCACTGCAGCCTGTCACACACAGAGCCACAGGGCAATCAGGGGTTGGGGAGCTCCCCCCTATCAGGCACAGAGCAGGGCTGATCAGGGGGTTGGAGCGCCTTCCCCTGTCACGAACAGAGCAGGGCAGATAGGGAGGTTGTGGCCCCGCCCGCTGTCACACACAGAGCAGCAGGGTGATCAGGGAGTTTGGGCGCTGCCCCCTGTCACGCTGATCCCGGTGCCGGGAGGCCTTGCGGCTCCGCTGATCCCGGTGCTGGGAGGCATATTACCCTTTTACTATATAGGATAGAGGCCTGGTGCACGGGTGGGAGCCAGCTGGTTTGCCCTGAAGTGTGTCCTGGATCAGGGTGGGGGTCCCCACTGGGGTGCCTGGCCAGCCTGGATGAGGGGATGATGGCTGTTTGCAGCTGGTCGCATCCCCTTCAGTGTGGGGTCCCCACTGGGGTGCCTGGCCAGTCTGGGTGAGTGGCTGAGGGCTGTTTTCAGGCTGGCGGGTGACTGAAGCTCCCAACCGCTCCTTTTTTTCTTTTTTTTTTTATTCTGGGCCAGCTTTAGCTCTGAGGCTTGGCTCCAGCTCTTAGGCCTCCGCTGCTGAAATCAGGTATCTGGTTTATTTGGGTTCTATAATCGAAACACTGTTTTCAACTCCAGCTCTGAGATCCCGGCTGGCTGAAAGCAGGTTTCTGGGGTTTTGTTTAGCTTCTATATTTGTAACAATGTTTCAAACTGAAAGCTCAGAGGCCGGCAGCGGCAGGCGGGGAATGTTGGAATCCTCTGTCACTGAAGCAAGCAAGCCTCATGTATGCTTCAAGCTGCCTGGCTGCTGGCTGCCAAATTGGCTGGCAGTTAGTTTGCATATCGCCCTGATTAGCCAATGGGAAGGGTAGTGGATGTACGGCTAATTACCATGTTTCTCTTTTATTAGATAGGATACTTGGAAACAGCCTAAATGCCCATCAGCAGATGAGTGGATTAGCAAATTATGGTACATTTACACGATGGAATACTACATAGCAATAATGTAAAACAACTCTTACCATTTGCAACAGCATGGATGGACTTGGATAGTATTATGCTGAATAAAATAAGCCTGTCAGAGAACGGTGAGTATCACATGATCTCACTCATATGTGGAATCTAATAAACCAAATAAACTGATGATGAAAAATAGACACAGAGTCATAGAAGCATGAATAGACTATTTAACCTCAGAGGGAAGGCAGGAGAGGGTGGGTGGGA
This sequence comes from Myotis nattereri, assembly GCF_964212035.1. Lineage (NCBI taxonomy): Eukaryota > Metazoa > Chordata > Mammalia > Chiroptera > Vespertilionidae > Myotis > Myotis nattereri. The sequence goes on along the minus strand of NC_138076.1, from coordinate 95,412,921 downwards.
AGGGAACAACCAATGAAATTATATGTATATATGCATAACCCTTTGACACAGACAATGGTGTGGTGAGGGCCAGGGTGAGGGGATGATGGGAGCAGGCTGGAATGGGGGGATAAGGAGGACCTATGTAATACTTTCTACAATAAAGATGTAAGAAAATCAATTAAAAAAAGGAGCACAGCTTAATGGAGCTGTGGAACAACATGATATGTAACAATATCATTATCATAGAAGATACTGATGGATAATACCTATGGATACCTATGGATAATTATCATAGGAAATACCTATGGATACCAGAAGGAGAAAAAAGTGACTAAGGGATAGAGAACATAGAAGAAATAATGGCAAAAATACTCCTTAACCTGGTGAAGGAAAAAGTCACACAAGTTCAGGAGCCAAACAGAGTCCCAAACAAGAAGAACCCCAACAAACCCATGCCCAGACACATCAAAATTAAAATGCCAAAAACTGAAGACAAAGAGAGAATCTTAAAGGCAGCAAGAGAAAGCAATTTGTTACCTACATAGGAGCTCCTATAAAGCTGTCAGCCGATATTTCATCGAAGGCCTACAGGCCAGAATGGACTGGCATGAAGTATTCAAGGTAATTAAAAGCAAGGATCTGAAACCAATACTACTATATCCAACAAGGCTATCATTCAAAATAGATGATGAAATAAAGAGCTTCCCAGAAAAAAAAAAAAAGTCTAAAGGAGTTCACCACCACCAAGCCAGCATTGCAAAAAATGTTAAAAGGACTGCTATAATAATAAGAATAAATATAGAAGGGACAAAATAGTGACGGAACAGAGGGACACATCCCGAGCCTTGTCCCAGAGCAGACAGAAAGAACAACAATATCAAATAACATCCACCCTGAATTGGCAAAGTGGACACAGCTGGTGAGACAATTTGCAGCCAGGAAAGAAAGAGGACACCTGAAGAATGCCCAGGGCACTGTGACCATGTGAGCAGTAGACATGTGAACAGCAGCTCTTGTCTGAGGAGAAGCAGCTCTGAGAGCAGCCAGCCCCAGGCCTGGGAGCGGCAGCCTCATGGGGCCTGCCCCTGTCCAAGGAGCAGCAGCTGTGTGAGTGGCCTGCCCCCCATCAAGGAGCAGCAGCCATGTGAGCAGCCTGCTCTTGTCCAAGGAGTAGCAGCCGTGAGTGCAGCCCACACCAGTTCAAGGAGCAGCCCACCCTCACAGAAGGAGCACCAGCTGCATGAGCAGCCTGCCCAAATCCGAGGAGCAAAAGCCCCACACAGCTTACCCCTGTCTGAGAAGCAGCACCCATACGTAGCCCACACCCGTCTGAGGAGCAGCAGCTCACCCTCATCTGAGGAGTGGCAGCCGCACACAACCTGTGCTTGTCCAAGGAGCAGCAGCCACATGAGCAGCCCATTCCCATCTGAGGAGCAGCAGCTGCCTGAGCAGCTTGCCCCCATTCAAAGAGCAGAAGCTGTGTGAGTGCCACCCCATATGAGGAGCAGCAGCCTCACGTAGAGTTCACCCTCGTCTGAGAAACAGCAACCTCACAAGCAGCCTGCCCTCTTCCAAGGAGCAGCAGCTCAACAAGCAGCCCACTCCCATCCGACGAGCAGCAGCTCCGTGAGCAGCCCACCCCCATTTGAGGAGCATCATCAGCCCAAGCAGCCCACCCAGGTTCGAGGAGCAGCAGCCACATGTGCAGTTCACCCCAGTCTGAGGAGCAGCAGCCTTGCAAACAGCCTGATCCTGTCTGAAGAGCAGCAGCTGTGCGAGCAGCCCGTCCCCATCCAAGGAGCAGGAGCTGTGCAAGCACCCTGCTCCTTTCCAAGGATCAGCGGCCTCGCAAGCAGCCTGCCCCAATCCAAGGAGTAGCAATACCTGCAAGCAGCTTTACCCCTTCCTAGGAGCAGCAGCTTGCAAGTAGCCTGCCCCCATCCCAGGAGCACCAGCCCCATGAGCAAACCATGCCCGTCTGTGGAGCAGCAGCTCTATGAGCAGCCTGCCCCTGTCTGAGGAGCAGCAGTCCCAAGAGCAGCCCACCTCTGTCTATGGAGCAGCAGCCACACAAGCAGCCTGCCCCCGTCCCAGGAGCAGCAGCCTCATGAGCAGCCCACCCTAGTCAAAGGAACAGCAGCTACACGGCCAGCCTACCCCCACAAACCAGAGGAGACACCACTGTTACGAACAGCACTCACCAGAGAAGCTACTGCCAACTGAGAAGCAGCTGCTGCTGCAACCACCCAAAAAGCAGCTGCCACCCAAGGAGCCATTGCCACCCAATGAGCAGCTCTTGCACAACTTGACACCTAGGTCCTCCAGTGAGAAAAAAAATGGGTAGACAAAGAAACCCCCAAAGAAAAAGAGATATCACCAGAAAAGCAGCTAAATGAAACAGAGGCATGCAATATGTCAGAAAAAGATTCAGAATAAGGGCCATACACTTCATAAACTGGATGGATGAAAAAATCAACAACTTATTTGAGAATCAAGAAGAAATAAAGAGTGATATAGTTGCAATAAAAAACACCATGGCAAGTTTCAACAGTAGACTAGGAAAAGTGTAGGACCTAATTAGCGAATTAGAAGACAGGGAAACAAAGCACACCCAAACTGAACTACAATTGGAGAAAAATATTAAAAGACAGGAGGAGAGCCTAAGGGAGCTTTGGGATAACATGAAACGAGCAACATATGAATAATAGGGGTGCCAGAATGACAGGAAGAGGAACAAGGGTTAGAAAACCTATTTGAAGAAATAATGTCAGAAAACTTCCCATATGTGGGGAAGAAAACAGTTACACAAGCACAGAGAGTCCCAGACAAGCTGAACCGGAAAAGACACACACCAAGACACATCATAATTACCATGGAAAATGTTCAGGACAAAGAGAGAATCATAAAGGCTGCAAGAGAGAGACAGAAAGTTATGTACAAGGGATCTCCCATTAGATTATCAAATGATTTCTCAACAGAAACACATTAGGCCAGAAGGGAATGGAATGAAATATACAAAGTTATGCAAAGCAAGGGACTGAACCCAAGAATACTATACCCAGCAAGGCTATCATTTAAAATTGAAAGGGAAATAAGGAGCTTCACAGACAAAAGAAATAAAAAAGGCTAAGGGAATTTATCACTACCAAGCCAGCAATGCAAGAAATGCTAAAGAGACTGGTGTAAAAAGAAGAAATAAAAAGTGAAGAAGGAACACAGGCATAAAAAATAAAAATTACTACAGACAAGTACCTATCAATAATAACTTTAAATATAAATGCACTAAATGCTCCAATCAAAAGATGTCGAGTGGCTGAATGGATAAAAAACATGACCCATATATATGCTGTCTACAAGAGACCCACCTTAGAACAAGTGACTCACACAGACTGAAAGTGAAGGGATGGAAAAATATCTTTCAGGCAAATGGAAATGAAAAACAAGCTGGGATAGCAGTACTTATATCTGACAAAATAGATCTCAAAGTGATGGCCATAACAAGAGATAATGAAGGCCACTTCATAACACTAAAGGGATCAATACAACAAGAGGATATAACTCTAGTAAACATATATGTACCCGATGCAGGAGCACCCAAATACATAAAAACCTCCTGGAAGATAACAAAGGAGAGATTGACAATACAATCATAGTAGGGGACTTTAATACACCACTGACATCACTGGATAAATCCTCTAGACAAAAAACATCAGCAAATAAACAGCAATACTAAATGACACACTAGATCAGATGGACTTAATTGACATCTTCAGAACATTTCACCACAAAGCCGCGGAATATGTGTTCTTCTCAAGTGCACATTGGACATTCTCAAAGATAGGCCACATATTAGGTGACAAGCAAGGTCTCTGCAAATTCAAGAAGATTGATATCATATCGAGCATCCTCTCAGACCACAATGGCATAATATTAGAAATAAACTACAATAAAAACAATAAAAAAATTTAAACACTTGGAAGCTGAATAGTATGCTATTAAACAATGACTGAGTTATCAGAGAGATTAAAGAAGGAAATAAAAACATCCTGGAAACAAATGACAATGAAAATGCAACAATACAAAAATTTATGGGACACAATAAAAGCAGTCCTGAGAGGGAAGTTTATAGCTCTACAGGCCTACCTCAAAAAACAAGAAAAATTGTAGTAAATCATCTAATTCTACAACTTAAAGAATTAGCAAGAGAGCAACAAGAAAAGCCCAGATTGAGCAGAAAATAAACAAATGGAGTACATAAAAACACAAGAAAAATTATTAGTAAACTACCTAATATTACAACTTAAAGAATTAGAAAGAGAACAGAAAGAAAATGTCAGAGCAAGTAGAAGGAAGGGAATAATATAGATCAGAGCAGAATTAAATGACATAGAGACTTTTGGTTTTTGTTTTTTTAAAAAACAATACAGCCCTAATTGGTTTGGCTCAGTGGATAGAGCGTCAGCCTGTGGACTGACGGGTTCGATTTCGGTCAAGGGCATGTACCTTGGTTGTGGGCACATCCCCAGGAGGGGGTGTGAAAGAGGCAGCTGATCAATGTTTCTCTCTCATTGATGGTTCTAACTCTCTATCCCTCTCTCTTCCTCTCTGTAAAAAAAAATCAATGAAATATATTTAACAAAAAAAAATACAAAAGATCAATGAAACCAAGATCTGATTTTTTAGAAAAATAAACAAGATTGATGAACCTTTAGCCAGACTCATCAAGGAACAAAGAGATATTTTGACTGAGGAGCACTAAAGGAACAATGTAGAGACTGGTAAGAGATGGAAAGTCATGGAAATAGAGTACCCCCAGAACTGGTGCTTGGCTGAGAGGCAGGTGGGATAGTGGCTGCAAAGCTCCCTCCCCTTGGGAGTATGCTCTAGCATCCAAATGCAGGAATCCAACTGAGCAATGGAGACAGAAAGGAGAAGCTGCTCAGTTTCAGGCAAAGTAGCTGCTCAGTCTGCCTTCAAGGAGGTGTCCATACCAGTGAAAGAATGCACCTAATGGTGGCAGCCCACACAGGAGAGAGTTACTCAGGGTACTGACTACTAGAAAGGATGTGCCATAGAGTGTGGCTCCAGAATAGAAAGGGTCCAATGGGCTGAACCCAGCAGTGACTAACATTAACCTCTGCCTTCCTATAAGGCATTGTACAGAGCCCCAGAATGCATCTAAACTGTGTGGTGCAGAGAAGGGGAAGAGGACCCTCCTGCTGCCAGAGAGAGACTGGAGCTGCGGGAAGGGCACAGTGGGAATTTATGACCTGCACTAAAGTGAGCTGGTTTTGGGAGCAGAGCTAGGAATCTTGGCTCCAGCTTTACTAAGATCAGCTATGCAGGAATACTTTGTGGGGCTGACTTTGAAATCCCTTCTTTTGATGTTGCTGTATTGTTTTTGATTTATTATTATTTTTTGCTTTGCATGATTTTTGTTGTTGTTGCTGTTGTTTTTGTTCTATTTTAAATATTTTATTGAGATTCTCTGCTTTATTGCTTTGATATTATTATTGTAATTATTAAGTTTATTGCTTTTTCACTCTTGTTTTTTCAGTATCTCTTACTGGCTTCCTTTCTTACTCTATCGTATTCCCCGTCCCCTTTTTTTTCTTTTTCCTTCTTTCTTTTTCTTTAACCTTTCTCTCTCTTCTTGATACAACTGATAATTTTTTCTTTCTTTCTCTGACTTCTTATCTTTTTTAACCATTTTCCTCTTCTTACTCTCTACTCTTATTTTTTTGCTCTTCCTTATTTTCTTTCAGAATATTTTGCCTGCCCTTTTATCTCCCAGTAGCTTCTCTATTTTCTATTATTATTTTTACTATTAGCAATAATATCATTTTCTCTCTCTTTTTTTAAACTCAGTATTTGTGTTCTCTCTTCTCTTTCCTAATTCTCTTTTATTTTAGGTTGTTTTCATGACATTTTGTATGTTCCAGTTTGTTTCCTGTCAGTTATGTTTTGATCTGTTTTATTCTGTCAGCACCTGTACAATAACTCACATTATGTGGTACTGACTGAGTCTCACAGTTATCCAGCCTGAAAAAAGAGTTCTCCCATGATGGTACAGTAGCAATATAGACCCAATCACAACATAAGTGTCCAAATAACCCACAAAATGGACATGCCTAGGGTGTACTGTTCAGAAGTACAAGGAAAACACACCTCTAAGTCCCATAGGACATTTACTATAAAAGATCACCCTAAAACACTTGAGGTCAGAGCAAATATACCTAGTACATAGATACAAACACAAAGAGAAAACTAAAATAGGGAGACAAAGTAACAACCTCCAAACTAAAGAAAATGAGGAATCACCAGAAAAAGACCTAGAGAGATGGAGGCAAGCAAGTTATGAGACATAAATTTTAGAGTAATAGTTACAAAGATGCTCAAGGAACTTAGTGACAATTACAAGAAACTTAGTGAAAAATACATTAGCATAAAAAAAGATATAGATGTCATGAATAAGAACCAATCAAAATGAAGGCTACTATATCTGACATCAAGAATATGCTGAAAGGGGGGAGAGAAACCAAGATGGCGGCATAGGTTAACACCAGAGTTTGCTGCCTCGAACAACCACTTCAAAAATACAACTAAAAGATGAAACGGACATCATCCAGAACAGCAGGAAGGCTGGCTGAGTGGAAATTCCACAACTAGAAGGAAAGAGAAAAGCATACTGAGACTCAGAGGAAGCGCAGTGCAGAAGTAAAATACTAAGGTGCAGAGGTGCACGTGGAGCGGGCTGGCGGCTGAGGGTGTGGTTGTCATTTTCAATCGGGAGGGAGTCTCAGGCTCTGAGCTTCAGTTCTGGGCGAGTCTCTAGGGACCCAGACTCATACGGGAGAAGCGAGACTGTCTGGCATTGGTCGGAACTCAAGGGCAGCTTTCTCTCAGAGGGGCTGACAGGGATTTCCAGCATACTGAGAAGCGGAGATGCCATAACTGCCAGCCCTGCCATGTTGATCCCGTGGGACCTGCCCCACCAAAGCCCTGCAGGGAGACTTTTGCTGGATAGCCTCAGGCAAAGACTAGATTAGCACCTCCCTAGAGATCCAGGAGCCAAGAAACCCAGAGGTCAGAGTGGGACCATCCAGTTTGCAGCTCCGTGGAACCATAAAAGACACACTCAGGGGGCAGACTCAGCACCAAAGCCCCATTGAAGCAAGTCTTGCCCCAGAGGGGTGTCTCCAGCACAGAAGTTCTCCCACTGTAGACACAGCTGACTCTCACAGCCAATTGGCCTGGAGGTCAATTCCTCTCAGTGATACCTACAACAATCAAGGCTTAACTACAACAAGACTGTGAACAAAGACCACAAGGGGGTGCACCAAGAGTGTCCTCCTCAGGTAATTGGGGAGGCTGAACCACTAGGCCCTAGAGGACACTCAGCACAGAAAACCACTTTATCAACACAGGGAAGCATAAAAAATGCGGAGACAAAGAAAAAGGACACAAATGACAGAAATGGAGGAAAGCAAACTACTGGATATAGAGTTCAAAACCACACTTTTAAGGTTTTTCAAGAATTTTCTAGAAACTTCCAATAAACTTAATGAGACTTACAAGAAATCTAATGAGACCCTCGAGGTTGTGATAAAGGACCAACTAGAAATTAAGCATACACTGACTGAAATAAAGAATATTATACAGACTCCCAACAGCAGACTAGAGGACTGCAAGAATCAAGTCAACGATTTGAAATATGAAGAAGCAAAAAACACCCAACCGGAAAAGCAAAATGAAAAAAGAACCCAAAAATACGAAGATAGTGTAAGGAGCCTCTGGGACAGCTTCAAGCGTACCAACATCCAAATTATAGGGGTGCCAGAAGAAGAGAGAGAGCAAGATATTGAAAACCTATTTGAAGAAATAATGACAGAAAACTTCCCCTACCTGGTGAAAGAAATAGACTTACAAGTCCAGGAAGCGCAGAGAACCCCAAACAAAAGGAATCCAAAAAGGACCACACCAAGACACATCATAATTAAAATGCCAAGAGCAAAAGACAAAGAGAGAATCTTAAAAGCAGCAAGAGAAAAACAGTCAGTCAACTACAAGGGAATACCCATACGACTGTCAGCTGATTTCTCAACAGAAACTTTGCAGGCCAGAAGGGAGTGGCAAGAAATATTCAAAGTGATGAATGCCAAGAACCTACAACCAAGATTACTTTATCCAGCAAAGCTATCATTCAGAATTGAAGGTCAGATAAAGAGCTTCACAGATAAGAAAAAGCTAAAGGAGTTCATCACCACCAAACTAGTATTATATGAAATGCTGAAAGGTATCTTTTAAGAAGAGGAAGAAAAAGAAAAAGGTTAAGATACAAATTATGAACAACAAATACACACCTATCAACAAGTGAACCTGAAAATAAAGTGAATAACCTGATGATCAGAATGAACTGGTGAATATAATAGAATCAGGGGCATAGAAAGGGAATGGACTGGCTATTCTTGGGGGGGCAAGGGGTGAGGGGGATGCGGGAAGAGACTGGACAAAAATCGTGCACCTATGGATGAGGCCAGTGGGTGGGGAGTGAGGAAGGAGGGTGGGGTGGGAACTGGGTGGAGGGGAGTTATGGGGGGAAAAAGAGGAACAAATGTAATAATCTGAACAATAAATATTTTATTAATAAAAAAAGGAATATGCTGAAAGGAATTAAAAGTAGGCTCACGGAAACAGAGGATATAATAAGTGATTTCAAATATAAGGTAAAAATAAACCACTTAATCAGAGAAGCAAAAAGAGAAAATACTTTAAAATCATGAAGACAGCTTAAGGGAACTTTGGACAATAAGAAACAAAACAACATTCACATCATAGGAATGCAAGAGGGAGAAGTAAGTGAGCAAGGTATAGAGAACCTGTTTGAAGAAATAAAGACAGGAAACCTCCCTAAACTGGTGAAGGAAAAAGCCACACAAGTTCAGTTGGCACAGAGGGTACTAATCAAGAGGAACCCTAAGAGATCCACTGCAGGACACATCATAATTAAAATGGCAAATGTTAAGTACAAACAGAAATCTTAAGGTCCACAAGGAAGCTGCCTAACATTATCAGCTGATTTCTCAGCAGAAAGATTACAGGCTAGAAGCGAATGGCACAAAGTATTCAAAGTAATGAACAGCATGTATCTGAAACCAAGACTACTCTATCCAGCAAGGCTATCATTCAAAATAGGTAGTGAAATAAAGAGCTTCCCAGACAAAAAAAAAAAAAAAAAAAAAAAAAAAAAGGGCTAAAGTAGTCGATCACCACCAAACCAGCATTTCAAGAAATGTTAAAGGGACTGCTGTAATAATAAGAAATAATAAGAGAAACATAGGCATAAAGAATAAAATGACAATGAATAAGTATCTGTCAATAATAACCTTAAATGTAAGTAGATTAAATGCTCCATCAAAATACATGATAGCTGAATGCATACAAAAACATGACCCACATATATGCTGTCTACAAGAGACCCACCTCAGAACAAAAGACTCATGCAGGATGAAAGTGAAAAAATGGAAATGAAAATTAAAAAGCAGTGATGGCAATACTTATATCTGACAAAATAGACTTCAAAGTAAAGGCTTAATAAGAGACAAAAAAGTCCATTACATAATACTAAAGGGATCAATCCAACAAGAGGATATAACCCTGGTGAAATATATGCACCCAAAATATACTTAAGGAGCACTTAAATATATAAAAAAGCTCTTGGAGGACTTTATGAGAGAGAACAACAGCAATACAGTCATAGGAGAATACTTTAACACTCCACTGACATCATTGGATAAATCTTCCAGATAAAATATTAATAAGGGAACAGAGACCTTAAACTACACACTAGATCAGATGGATTTAACTGACATTTATAGAAAATTACACCCCAAAGCTGCAGAATATACATTCTTCTCAATTGCACATGGGACATTCTCAAAGATAGACCACATGTTAGGACACAAACAGTCTCTACAAGTTTAAGAGGACTGAAATCATATCAAGCATCTTCTTGGGTCACAATGGCATGGAACTAGAAATCAATTATAGTAAAAACACTAAAAACCATTCAAACACATGGATGCTAAATGTTATTAAATAGTGAATGGGTTACCAATGAAATAACAAAAGAAATAAAAAACTTCCTGAAAAAAAAACTGAATACACAACCACCAAATAACTATGGAACACAGCAAAAGCAGTTCTGAGAGGGAAATTCATAGCATTACAGGCCTAAATCAGGAAACAATAAAAATCTCTATTAAATTATTGAACACTACAACTATAAGAATTAGAAAGAGAAAAACAAGAAAAGCCCAGAGTAAGTAGAAGGAAGAGTAAGTAAAGATCAGAGCAAAATTAAAGGATATAGAGACAATAAAACAATATTAAAGATCAATGAATCTAAGAGCTGGTTATTTGAAAATATAAACAAGATTAATGAACCTTTAGCCAGATTCATCAAGAAATAAAGAGAGAGGACCCAAATAAAATCAGAAACAAAAGAGGTGAGATCAGGGGTTGGCCCACGCAGCCCTCTGTTCAGTCATTTGGTTATCCCTCACTAACACCCCCTGTCAGCCTGGTCGCCCCATGGAGCCCACTGCTCAGTCGTTTGGTCAGCCTCGCGGCTCCGCTGATCCTGGTGCTGGGAGGCATATTACCCTTTTACTATATAGGATAGAGGCCTGGTGCACGGGTGGGTGCCGGCTGGTTTGCCCTGAAGTGTGTCCTGGATCAGGGTGGGGGTCCCCACTGGGGTGCCTGGCCTGCCTGGGAGAGGGGATGATGGCTGTTTGCAGCTGGTCACACACCCTTCAGGGTGGGGGCCTGGCCAGTCTGGGTGAGGGGCTGAGGGCTGTTTTCAGGCTGGGGGTGACTGAAGCTTCCAACCGCTCCTTTTTTTCTTTTCTTTTTTTTTTAATTCTGGGCCAGCTTTAGCTTTGAGGCTTGGCTCCAGCTCTTAGGCCTCCGCTGCTGAAAGTAGGTTTCTGGCCTTTGCTTACAATATTGCGATCCTGCTGGCTGAAGCCCAGGACTAAAGCAGGTTTCTGAGGTTTTGTTTAGCTTCTATATTTGTTACATAGTTGCTTAGAGTTGCAGCTCAGAGGCCTGCAGCAGCAGGCGGGGAACGTTGGTTTCCTCCGTCACTGAAGCAAGCAAGCCTCATGTTAGTTTCAAGCTGTCTGGCTGCCGGCCGCCATCTTGGCTGGCAGTTAATTTGCATATCTCGCTGATTAGCCAATGGGAAGGGTAGCGGTCGTCCACCAATTACCATGTTTCTCTTTTAGTAGATAGGATAGATAAGGCTGTCAGCTTAGGGTACTTCCTAGAACTATATAAAAGTCTTTTAATATGTTAGGTGCTAAGCAGAGAATTGGAGCCTGCAAAATACAGCTTTTATAAAAACTGAGGGCTAAACCCATTTTGAGGTATTCTCTGGCTCAAATTACAGAAGAAAAACTTTAATTATGTAAATGCTGTATTAATGGTTTTCAATGTGTGGTGAGCACTTGCATCAGATCCTCAAGGAGAACTTATTTAAAATGCAGATTCCTGGCTAACTTTTTGCATAACAATAAGAATATCTGGATATGGGGCCTGGAGAATCTATGTTTTAAATGAATTTCCCTGGTGATTTTTCAAAGGATCACTAAACAATGAATGTCCTTTAAATTTTATATACTAAACTTGAAGAAAACATTCCATAGTTGTTATATTCACAAATTTAATGTTATTTCTGGCTTAAATAGTATGGTAGGCAGATTTCTAAGATGATTCCTCATGATCCATACCCTTGTAAAACCCTTTCCCCTTGACTGTTGGTGAGTCCTGTAATTTGCTTCTAACCAGTAGACCATGGCAAAGATAATGACATAACAATTCCTTGAATATGTTATATTATATAGCAAAGATGGAGGGATATTGCATATATAATTAAATCTCCTAAATAGTTAACTTTAATTTTACTAATGGGAGATTAATTTATGGGCCTGACCTAATCAGTTGAGACCTTTAAAATGGGGTCTAGAGGTCAGAGACAAAGGAAGTTGGCAGAGACATTCTCCTGTTATTGGACATCCACTCAAATCAGAGGAAGAGGGCTATCTCCACCTCAGTTCTTGACTTCTCATAGAATGAATTCAAATGAGTGACTCCAGATAATTGCATTATGTTAAAGCAGTTTATTAAGAAAGCTGAACATGCAAATTATTAAAGGAGCGAGGCAAGCAAATCTATCATCCAGAATAAAGCACAGATGGACTCTCTTGGCTAATCAGAGGAGTGAGTGGGGTGGGGGGTTTCTGCCTTGTATACTTATCTGTCTGTAGATTTTAAAATTCCTCTGCCAAATATCTTGGTATAGATTAATTTTCAAGGTCCCCCTTTTACTTTATTGTGGCCTTCCCCCAATTTGTGAGAAGCTCCTGGCAATTTTATTTTACCAAACCCCAACACTTATGGCTTCTCTGTTTAGGGAGTGGGATGAGGTAAGACTATATTCTTCCTTCCCTCTCCTCCTTCCTCTCTACTTTCTTTTAGTTAGTTTTAGGGTGTTTTGCTATGTATTCTCTGGTTGCATTAAGATTCCCCTTCTTCCCCGGTGCCGTTCCCCCTCCTTTTCTGGATTCTTTGCTCCTGTCCTTGGCTGGGGAAGATAATGGCTTGTTATTTATAAGCTGGCTGCAAGCTGCCAAACTGTTTGGCCTTGTTTAATTTTCTTTTTCCCCCCAAATTACTTCAAAAAAATCTTTCTTGTTGAAAGTATTATACATGTCCTTTTTTTTCTACCATTGACCCTTTCTAGCCCTTCTCCAGTCCTGGCCCCAGGCCTTCACCCCCTATTACCTGTGTTCATGGGTTATGCATATATGCATATGAGTCTTTGGTTGATCTCTTCCCACCCATGCACACACCCCTGCCTTCCCTCTGAGATTCCACAGTCTGTTCCATGCTTCCATGTCTCTGGATTTATTTTGTTCATCAGTTAATTTTGTTCATTAGTTTCCACTTATGAGGGAGATGATATGATACTTGTCTTTCTCTGATTGGCTTATTTTGCTTAGCATAATACTCTCCAGGTTCCTCCAGGCTGTCCCATATGATATGAGATTCTTCTTTTTTACTGCTGCATAGTGTTCCATGGAGTAAATGTCCCACGGATATTTTATCCACTCATCTACTGATGGACCCTTGGACTGTTTCCAGATATTGTAAATTGCACAGCTATGAACATAGGGGTGCATATATTATTTTTGATAGGTGTTTCATGTTTCTTAGGATGTGTTCCTAAAATTGGGATCACTGGGTCAAATGGAAGTTCCATTTTTAATTTTTTGAGAAAACTCCATACTGTTTTCCACTGTGGCTGTAGCAGTCTGCATTCCCACCAGCAGTGCACTAGAATTCCCTTTTTTCCACATCCTTGTCAGCACTTGTCTTTTGTTGATTTGTTGGTAGCCATTCTGACAGGTGTGAGGTGATACCTCATTGTCTTTTTAATTTGCATCTCTCTAATGATTAGTGAATGTGAGCATTTTTTTATATATCTCTTGGCCATCTGTGTGTCCACTTTGAAGAAGTGTCTATTTATGGCCTTGATTAATTTTCTTGCCTCAGTTTTCCTATTCCTCCTACTTTGGAATTTTTCTAGCTTCTTGCTATCTTATAACATCCTTGGCTGTACATGAAATGTCTTCCCAACTACTCCTTGTGACTCAGCTCTTGGTACTAAGACACCTACTCAGAATTGTATTCCCAAGAGGATATCTGTCCTGTAATCCTAGCTGAGATGTTAACTAATAATTACTGCCAGCTCTCAGCTTCCAGGGGATATTTGAATTCTAATGGTAGGAGTAGCATCTCTGATAGTTAAAATTGAAGTAGGTGGGTGAAATTTTGTGAGTTAAAAGAATTCTCAAACCCTATCCCATACATGTCTGCACCTCTGTGAAGGCTGGTTCATGCAAGAAACACAGGTTATAGAAAACATAGGCAAGGCCAGACACCGAGGACATTAGTCCAGTTCTTCTTTCAGACTCTCATTGTCATTTCTATCTGATTGCGGACACTCAGGATGTGTTTTGAGAACGTGCTACCTAAAAATGATGAACTATGGAAAGGAGGGACAAGGATATATAACCACAAATATTTATTGAGAATTAATATACCAAACACCAAACTAGGTACACAGCTGAATAAAACAGGTAATGTTCTTGTTCTCATGACACATGAAATGATAATGATGGGGACAAGAAAGTAATTAAGTATATAAATATATACTTTGAATTGCAATAAATTCTGAGGGAAAAGAAGAGGATACTGAGAGAGTTACCAAAGAGGTCTTTTAATTTTACCTAGGGGAAGATAAACTCAATAGTGAAGTTTGCACACTGGTGCCAAAATGTCTGGATTCAAATGCCAGCTCAGCTGTGTGATCATGGGCACATTACTTAAGCTTAAAATGGGGAGTTGTTACTTTATGGAGTCATGTGAAGTAATGGATTAATATATGAAAGTGATTAGAATAGATATTGGTACATAGTAAACCTTTAGCTATTATTATCGTTACTGGGGAGGGAGATTTATTGAGGAAATGCAAGCTGAGGTTGATTAGGAGAAAGCTCCATGAAGATAATAAGAAATGGAATCCTGTCAGAGTTTAAAGCTTCTGAGATAAGAAGGGGTTCAGTACATTTGAGGAACAGAAAGAAGAAAGAGTCCATCTGGAGTATGTCAAGTGACAAGTCTTGCGATGAAGCTCCAGAGGAGGACATAATCAGATTATATCGAAATTTGAAGAGCATTTTAAGGGTTTTGAATTTTATTCTAAGTGCAACAGAAAGCTATAAACATGTTAAAATGGAAAACGACATGGTATAATGTATGTTTTAAAAGAAAGAACATTCTGTCTACCCTGTAGAGAATGGACAACAAATCTCAGGTGGGGAAATCAACTAGAGGACTGTGTTAATCTAGTTAGGGTTCTCTAGAGCTGTGATTTTCAATTGGTGTGCCATAACACACTGATGTGCCACAAGAATTTCTAAAACATTCAATACCATTTAGTCAGGGACAATGACCTCTTTTTCCTTAAATTGTCAAATAAAAGAAAATGACAACAGCCAACACAACAGTAAGCAGCCTTTCCGTGTGAATGAATCAAATTTATACCTCTTTTATTCAGACCAGCAAAAATATGTATTTTTTGTGTGCTGCAGAATTTAAGTGTTAATCTCATATAAAAAGAACCTCCACAGCAACATCTAGATTGGTGTCTGACCAAACTACTGAGCACCATAGCCTACCATTTTGATGTATAAAATTAATCATTCCTGGCTGGCATGGCTCAGTGGTTGAGCGTCAACCTATGAACCAGGAGGTCAGAGCATGTGCCTGGGTTGCTGGCTCGATCCCCAGTATGGGGTGTGCAGGAGGCAGTCGACCAATGATTCTTTCTTATCACTGATGCTTCTATTTCTCTCTCCCTCTCCCTTCCTCTCTGAAATCAATAATAAAAAATATATTTTTAAAAAATTAATCATTACAAGGGCTATTTCTATGGTCCAGGTGAGAGATGATGGTGAACTTGGGTGATGGCTGTGGTGATTGAGAGAAGTGGTTGGAGTTCATATTTAGTTTGAAAAAAGAATGAGCAGAACTTGGTATTAATTGATTGTGGCATGGTAGGAATCCAGAACATCTTGACTTTTGGCTTTAGCAAAGAGTATAGCCTCACCCATCTAGGCAAAGGCAGAAAGTAGGGGAGAGAAAAAGAATCAGAGATGAATGGGTTAGAGTTAGGATTAGGGATAGGGTCATGGAGGAGGGAAGAAGAAAAAGAGAAAAGGAACCAGCAGTAGGTATCTTTCCTGTGTGGAGGTCCTACGTGGTGTTGGGTATATTGTGGGGGGAGCTTAGCTCATGGGCACCAGTGCTTGGCAGCTGCCTTAGCTAACAGGGGACTGTGGTATACTATCTAATAATGGACAAAAATGGTAATTGCCCATACCTTCGCTACACCTCCCATTGGCTAATCAGCATGATATGCAAATTAACCTCCAACAAGGATGGCGGCTAATTTGCATACTGCAGGCAGGGCAGAACAGCATGAGCTGCCAACGTGCCGCCATCCAGGGCAGGCGGCCCCAGAAGCCCCAGAAGCCACCTGATATGGTAGTAACTCTATCAGTAAGCACTCTGAAAGTCAGTGGCATAAATGCACCAATTAAAAGACAGATTATGAGGGTGAATCAAAAACAAAACCCACTTTAAATATAAAGACACATATAGATTAAAAGTAAATGAATTAAGCTGCAGCCTGTTTTGCTCAGTGGATAGAGCATTAACCCATGGACTGAAGGGTCCCAGGTTTGATTCCAGTCAAGGGCATGTACCTCAGTTGCTGGCTTGATCCCCAGTCCCTATCAAAGCATGTGCAGAAGGCAACCAATCAATGTGTCTCTCCCTTTCCCTTCACTCTCTCCACTGAGCCAAACCACTTTCGGCTCCCTTCACTCTCTCTAAAATTCAATGGAAAAATATCCTTGGGTGAAGATTAACAAAAACAAAGTAAATGGATTAAGTAACATTAAAGAGATTTTAAGAAAAATATATTCCAAATTTTGTTAGTTGTATAATGGTTATGTTTAAATTATTAACACCTAAGAAATTGGGTTAAGAGTACATATAATATGCTGTAGTATTTTATAGGTTTTTTTTTTTTACATGTATGAGATTATTTCAAATTAAAATATCAAAAAATTAAAAATTAATAAAATATTAATTGAAATGTATTTGCATTACATGAAAATCTCCTAATTGCTTCTAGCATAATTTATTAAATTGTGCTAAAATTTACAAGGGTTCAATTAAAAAATATCTTAATTCTAAATGATATAATAGAAAACATATACTAGTGCAGTTATAAGCACTTATCTGAAAATAAAAATTTAAAGAAGTGAATTTAAAGAAGGGATTAGTCAAAGAAAATATATGCACAACCCATGGACACAGACAACAGTATGGTGATGGCAAGAAAGAAGTGGGGGTCAAGAGCTGGGTAGAGGGGGCAAAAGGGGGGAAACAGGGACATCGTATATAATAATAATAATATGCACATTGACTGAACAGCAGAATGACTGGTTGCTATGATGCACACTGGCCACCAGGGGGCAGACGCTCAATGAAGGAGCTGCCCCCTGGTGGTCAGTACACTTCCATATGGGGAGTGCCACTCAGTCTGAAGCTGGCTCATGGCTGGCCAGTGCAGTGATGGTGGCAGGAGCCTCTCCCACCTCCGTGGCAGCACGAAGAATGTCCAACTAACGGTTTAGACCAGATCCCTTGGGGGCCTAAGCCTTTAGTCGGACATCCCTCAAGGGCTCCCTGGCTGCCAGAATGATGTCTGACTGCAAGCTTAGGCCTGATCCCCTGGGGAGTGGGCCTAAGTCGACAGGTGGACATCCCCCAAGGGGTCCTGGACTGTGAATGGGCGCAGGCCGGGCTGAGGGACCCCCCTCCTGAGTGCACAAATTTTTGTCCACCAGCCCTCTAGTCTACTCTAATAAAAGAGAAACATGCAAATTGGTGTCACTCCACCATGCCCACCAGCCAATCAGAGCAACTATGCAAATTAACCCAACAAAGATGGCAGTTAATTTGCATACACAGGCCCAGAGTGAAGACTGAAGGCTTCTGGCAAAAGTGAAGACTGAAGACTGAAGACTGAAAACTGAAGACTGAGGTCACAGCGGAGAAGCCAAGTCTCGCTGCGGCCGGACCAAAGGCCTGGGTCCCGGGTGCTGGAGGAAAACCGGTGCCACAGCCAGGGGAAGGAAGGCCTATTGCGCGAATCTTCATGCATTGGGCTTCTAGTACGTGAATAATGACCTCTGACAGCAATGCCCCTGACTCCTATTAAAGGTGGCTCAGTGGAAGTCAGGTACTCACAGGAAGGACTGGCTCATCACACTATGATCCCGAATGGGTCTATGGAGAATGGGTAGCACTTTCTATCTACAAAGGGGAAAGTTGTTTCCAAAAGGAGACAGTATTAGCTGTATTGATGAAGCTGAGAAGTCTAGGACTGAAAAGTTGGCCATTCAATTTGGGAACATGGACATCTCTCGTACTCTTAGAAGAGAGGATTTGCTGGTAGTCCCTTTTTGCAGATTAACAAATTGAGGTTAGATAGACAGGTAAACTAAATAGTTATAGTCCAAGCTGGTAACTCAGTTTATCTCTCTCAAAAGGCCATGCTTTTAATTTTTGTTCATGTTTTCTTTCTCTGAGAAGGTACATAGGTCAAGATCTTGATGCCTCTACTCTGATTTTATTCTCTTTTCTTGATGTGGCTGGTGTAGAGTGGTGCTTTGATTCCTGATATTAGTCCAGATCTAAATTAGGTCTTCTGAAAACATCCCAAAGTTCTAACATTTAAGACTCTTTCACCAAACTCATAACATTTGATAATATTTTCTTAAAGTCGTCTAACAAAATTACACCCCAAACTAAGAGCTAATTTAGTTTCATCCAGCAATTTTGAAATAATGCTTGTATAATAAAATTTAAATTATAGTTCTTCTCTAGAAGTTACTGTGTATATATTTATAACTTCATAATATGGTTGATTTAATATTCTATTTTCAACTCATAACAAATTCCTTCTATTTGACTTCTGGATTCATCAGTGTCAATGACTCTTTGCTCATGTTTCATGTTCTTTCCTTTACATATTGGGTGAAAGATGTAGCTTTGAGTACAATTTGTAGCTGTGATAATGATATCTCTTGACCCTTCAGAATATATTTAGAAAAATGAACATGTAAATCATAGCCAGTTCTAAGGAATAAAAGCAATAAAATGAACAAAGCATCTGGTGAGATAGCCTGCCAATGAGAGAGAGAGAGAGAGAGAGAGAGAGAGAGAGAGAGAGAGAGGTGTTAGAAAGGTTTTTTTAATTATTATTACTTCTATAGGATCACAACCAGTTTCCTGTGAAACCAGTCTGTTTTATATGTTACCCTCTGCATCATACCTTTTTTATGAAAGAAAATTCAGATAACAGTTTTCTTCTAAACCATACTTCTGAACTTATTTTCTTCTTTAATTAATACCTGCTAATTCAGCACAGTATAGACTTAGTTTGATGAAAATCTTTGCTGTTGGTTGAGAATGCAGTTAATATTTTTCAGTACTCAGCAAGGTGACACATGGTTGTTTTTAATTTGTCATACCTGAGGTGGCCAAGCACAAGGTTTTACTTTTGATTACTAGATAGATTATTCCTAATTTTCACATTAAAGTGAAACCTCAGCAAACTTTGTATAACCCTGCTACCATCTTCATCAGGAGGACCCTTCATTTTCCTTGAGCCCTCTGGGGAGTTCTGGGTATACTCCTATTTCCCTGGATATCTGACTTTATTTTTTAAAACCCATAAAACCTTATTAGCACTAGGCTTATATTTTCATGTTTAAAGCAGTGAGATTATACTTTTCCCCCATTTTATGACTGATTAGAGGCCCAGTGCATGGAATTCGTGCACTGGGAGGGAGCGGGAGGTGGTGGGAGGGGGGTCCCTGGACGGGAGGGGTTCCCTCAGACTGGCCTGAGCCTTCTTGCAGTCTTGGAGCCCTTGGGGGATGTCCAACTGACAGCTAGGTCTGCTCCCCATGGCTGCTCACCAGCCATGAGGCCAGCTTCTGGCTGAGTGGCACTTCACTGTGGGAGTGCACTGACCACCAAGGGACAGCTTCTGTGTTGAGTGAGATCGGTCCAAAATCAGCTCTCTGACATCCCCGAGGGGTCCTGGATTGTGAGAGGGTGCAGGCTAGACTGAGGGACCCCCCCCCCCCAGGTGCATGGTTGGAGCCAGGGAAGGACGCGAGAGGTTGGCCAGCCAGGGAGGGACTGTGGGAAGGCTCCAGGGTGTGTCTGGCCTGTCTCAGTCCTGATTGGCGAGATCCCAGCAGCAAGCTAACCTACCTGTTGGAGGGTCTGCCCCTGGTGGTCAGTGCACATCATAGCAACTGGTCAACCAGTCGACTGTCTGCCCCCTGGTGGTCAGTGCACGTCATAGTGAGCAGTTGAGGTGCCTTAGCACATCATTAGCATAGTATGCATTTATTGGTTGGACGGATGACTGGACGACGAGAAACTTAGCATATTAGGCTTTTATTATATAGGACTAGAGGCCTGGTGCACAAAAATTTGTGCACTCGGGGGAGTCCCTCAGCCTGGCCTGTGCCCTCTCACAGTCTGGGACTCCTCGGGGGATGTCCACCTGCTGGCTTAGGCCCGCTCTCTGGGGGATCGGGCCTAAGCTGGCAGTTAGACATCCCTCTGGTAGCCTGGGAGCCCTCGGGGGATGTCCACTTGCCAGCACAGAGCAGGCTTAAGCTGCAGTCTGACATCTTTATCGCTGCTGAGGAGATGAAAGAGGCTCCCGCCATCACCGCTGTGCTGGCAGCCGTCAGCCTGGCTTGTGGCTGAGCAGAGCTCCCCCTGTGGGAGCACACTGACCACCAGGGGGCAGCTCCTGCATTGAGTGTCCGCCGCTTGGTGGTCAGTGTGTGTCATAGTGACCAGTCATTCCCAGTAGTTCTGCTGTTAGGGTCAATTTGCATATTACTCTTTTATTATATAGGATAGAGGCCTGATGCACTGGTGGGGGCTGGCTGGTTTGCCCTGAAGGGTGTCCCAGATCAGGGTGGGGGTCCCTCTGGGGTGCCTGGCTAGCCTGGGTGAGGGGCTGATGGCTGTTTGCAGGCTGGCCAAGCCCTGCAGCGGGGACCCTCAAACCATGGGGGTGTGGCCAGCCTGGGTTAGGGGCTGAGGGGCGTTTTAAGGCTACCCACAGCCCCTTCAGGGTGGGGGAGTCCCACTGGGGTGCCTGGCCAGCCTGGGTTAGGGGCTGAGGGCCGTTTGTAGACTGGTCAAGCCCCCCAGTGGGAACCCTCATCCCGTGTGGGTTTGGCCAGCCTGGGTGAAGGGCTGATGTCTGTTTGCAGGCTGGGCATAGCCCCTTCAGGTGGGGGGCCATACTGGGGTGCCTGGCCAGCCTGGGTGAGGGTCTGATGGCCGTTTTCAGGCTGGCCACACCCCCTTCAGGGTGGGGATCCCCACTGGGGTGCCTGGCCAGCCTGGGTGAGGGGATGGCCGTTTCCAGGCTGGCCACTTCCGCGGGCTGGAAGCATGTATCTGGGATTTATTTATCTTCTATAATTGAAACTTTGTAGCCTTGAGCAGCGATCAGGGCCGGCAGGGCAGGTGGGAAGCTTGGCTTCCTCCATTGCTGGGGGAAACCCAAGCCTCCTGCTTGCTCCAGCTCCATGGCTGCCACCATCTTAGTTGGGTTAATTTGCATATTCACTCCTGATTGACTGGTGGGCATGGCTTGTGGGCATGGCTTGTGGGTGTAGCAGAGGTACAGTCAATTTGCATGTTTCTTTTTTATTAGATTAGATTATTTTGCTTTCTGACCTTAAATGATCCTAAGCATTGGTAAGGGCATGCTGATATTCCTTTTGACTTTACCTCAATGTCATGACTCAAACAACAATGTCCATTATACCACATTCCTGGTTCTTTTGTGCAATTACATAAAGAGCATATCAGTCAGGAGACAGAATCCATAACACTTGCTTTATTTTAACAGGAAGAATTTAGCACGAGGAATGGTTAACTAGCTAAATGAAAGCAAAATAACTAAATTATTATGGAGGTATCATGGAATAAAGAGAAGAGGTTGAAATTATTAAAAATGAGAACTATGGAAGAAATATACCATCGAGCTAAAACTAAGACTTCTGAGAAGGAGCCACTGCTTAGCAGGGACTAGTGTTGAGCTCAAAGGAAGTGACCAGACTTGTAAGGTAGGGACACTGGGTAGTAGGTACTCCTGCCTCTGAGGGCATGCAAATGAGGTGGAAACTGTAAGTGTTGAAAAAATGCCTACTGGGAGGGAGCAGCTGCTGCTGGGCAGAAAAATAAATCACTGGATACATGAAGCAAGCAGAAAATGCAAAATCAACAACATCAACAACAAAATCCAGGAAGGAGCAAATCCATGTTCCCACCTCTGGCTTTGCAATCTTCTTGTTGTGTCCCTGTTGGCAGGACCTGACCAGGAGCTGCAGGAAAGGGGGAAAAGTGGTTGCAGAATCCCAGTCCACCATCACACAGCTGGGTGAATTTGCAGTTGAGATGCAACAGTCTGATATCTGGCACACTGAACTACTGTTGTACAAATCCTTTCATTTGTAAAGGACTTTTATTCAAGTTCTATATTTTGAAAGCAATAAGTATGCCACACATAGAACATGACTATGACCAAGGTATTTTGTAACTTTCAAGTCATGCATGTAAAATTCCCAATAAATCCACATTTTATTTTTTTCAATTATAGTTGACACTGAATATTATATTAATTCCAGCTGTACAACATAGATATTTATATAATTTACAAAATGATCTCTTCACTTTTTCTACCTTACTCCTATTGGGCAATTACCAGTTTGTTCTCTGTATCTATGAGTCAGTTTCTGTTTCATTTGTTCATTTACTTTGTTTTTTAGATTCCACATATAAGTGAAATCATATTGTATTTGTATTTTTCTGTCTGACTTATCTGACTTATTTCACTTAGCATAATATTTTGTAGGCCGATTTCATTCTCTCTTTTTTATTTTTACTCTCTCTGAAGGATTGTTTTCCATTGAATTATTTTATTTTATTTTTTAGATAGGGTGAAAGGAAGGGAGGAGGAGGGAGGAAGGAAGGAAGGAGAGAAAGAGAGAGAGAGAGAGAGAGAGAGAGAGAGAGAGAGAGAGAGAGAGAGAGAGAGAGAAACATTAATGTGAGAGACACATATAGACTGGTTGCCTCCTTTACTTGCCTCAACCAAGAGCAGGGAGTGCACCCAAAACTGAAGTGCATGCCCTTGACTGGGACTTGAATCTGTGACCCTTTGGTCTGCAGGCTAATGCTGTAACCACTGAGAAAATTGGGCCAGGGCCATTTCATTCTTTTTTATGTTTGGTTAATATTCTATTGTTATATATGTATGGCTTCTTCTTTATCCACTTGTCTTTTGATTGGAACATATAATCTGTTTACCTTAAAATGATTTATAGGTATGTATTTATTGCCATTTTATTGTATTCGGATTGTTTTTGTAGTTCTCAGTTTCATATTCTCTTGTTCTCTTGAACATCGATGACTTTCTGTAGTGTTGTGTTTGGATTCCATTTTCTTTATTTCTTGTATATCTCTTGTAGATTTTTGGTTTGTGATTACCATGTGCTTTATATATACCAAGCTGTGTTTATAGCAGTTTATTTTAAACTAGAGGCCCAGTGCACAAAAATTTGTGCACTCGGTGGGGCGGGGGGAGGGAATCCCTCAGCCAGGCCTGTGCCCATTCACAGTCCAGGACCCCTTGGGGGATGTCCACCTGTTGACTTAGGCCCACTCCCTGGGGGATCAGGCCTAAGCTTGCAGTCAGACATCCTTCTGGCAGCCAGGGAGCCCTTAGGGTATGTCCGACTAAAGGCTTAGGCCCCCAAGGGATCCGGTCTAAACTGTTAGTTGGACATTCTTCGTGCTGCCACGGAGGTGGGAGAGGCTCCTGCCACCACCACTGCACTGGCCAGCCATGAGCCAGCTTCAGACTGAGTGGCACTCCCCATATGGAAGTGTACTGACCACCAGGGGGCAGCTCCTTCATTGAGCGTCTGCCCCATGGTGGCAAGTGCGCATCATAGCAACCGGTCATTCTGCCGTTCAGTCAATGTGCATATTAGCCTTTTATTATTATTATATACGATGTCCCTATTTCCCCCCTTTTGCCCCCTCTACCCAGCTCTTGACCCCCACTTCTTTCTTGCCATCACCATACTGTTGTCTGTGTCCATGGGTTATGCATATATTTTCTTTGGCTAATCCCTTCTTTAAATTTTTATTTTCAGATAAGTGCTTATAACTGCACTAGTATATGTTTTCTATTATATCATTTAGAATTAAGATATTTTTTAATTGAACCCTTGTAAATTTTAGCACAATTTAATAAATTATGCTAGAAGCAATTAGGAGATTTTCATGTAATGCAAATACATTTCAATTAATATTTTATTAATTTTTAATTTTTTGATATTTTAATTTGAAATAATCTCATACATGTAAAAAAAAACCTATAAAATACTACAGCATATTATATGTACTCTTAACCCAATTTCTTAGGTGTTAATAATTTAAACATAACCATTATACAACTAACAAAATTTGGAATATATTTTTCTTAAAATCTCTTTAATGTTACTTAATCCATTTACTTTGTTTTTGTTAATCTTCACCCAAGGATATTTTTCCATTGAATTTTAGAGAGAGTGAAGGGAGCCGAAAGTGGTTTGGCTCAGTGGAGAGAGTGAAGGGAAAGGGAGAGACACATTGATTGGTTGCCTTCTGCACATGCTTTGATAGGGACTGGGGATCAAGCCAGCAACTGAGGTACATGCTCTTGACTGGAATCAAACCTGGGACCCTTCAGTCCATGGGTTAATGCTCTATCCACTGAGCAAAACAGGCTGCAGCTTAATTCATTTATTTTTAATCTATATGTGTCTTTATATTTAAAGTGGGTTTTGTTTTTGATTCACCCTCATAATCTGTCTTTTAATTGGTGCATTTATGCCACTGACTTTCAGAGTGTTTACTGATAGAGTTACTACCATATCAGGTGGCTTCTGGGGCTTCTGGGGCTGGCCTGCCCTGGATGGCTGTGCGCTGGCAGCTCACGTTGTTCTGCCCTGCCTGCAGTATGCAAATTAGCCGCCATCTTTGTTGGCGTTTAATTTGCATGTTGCACTGATTATCCAATGGGAGGCGTAGTGGAGGTACGGTCAATTCCCATGTTTGTCTATTATTAGATAGGAGTAGAGGTCTGGTGCACAAAATTTGTGCACTCGGGAGGGGGGTTCCCTCAGCTCAGCCTGTGCCCTGTCTCTGTTCAGGAGCCCTCGGGGGTTGTCCGATTGATGGCATAGGCCTGCTCCCCATCAGTTGGACATTCTTAGCACTGCTGTGGAAGCGGGAGAGGCTCCCTACACTGCTGCTGCGCTTGACAGCCGTGAGCCTGGCTTTTGGCTGAGTGGCCCTCTCCATGTGGGAGCACACTGATCACCAGGGAGCAGCTCCAGCGTTGAGTGTCTGCGCCCTGGTGGTCAGTGCACATTGTAGCGACTGGTCATTCTGCCTTTCAGTCGATTTGCATATTGGCCTTTTATTATATGAGATTGTTTGTCACTTAAGTTTGAACAGATTTTGAAAATCACTACCATTTTTACTCAACTTCCCCACATTTATGTTTTTGTCATTATTTTTTACTTATTTTACGTGTGTGTGTGTATTGGTGTGTATGCCTTAATTTTCTGTTTTAATTATGCATGATCTTCCTGATTTTGCTTTTTAACCTTTGCACTAGCATTTGGGTTGATCTACTGCTTCTATTATGTGTTTACCTTCGTCAGTGAGAATTTTTTTCTTTGCAATATTGTTTTTAACTCTTTTTTTTTTTAAGAAGTCCTTTTTAACGTTTCTTGTGATACTGTTTTTGTGGTGATATACTCCTTAACTTTTTATTATCTGGGAAGCTATCTTACCTTCAATTTTAAATGATAGCCTTGGTGAATAGAGTAACCATGGTTGTAGGATCTTGCTTTTCACCACTTTGAATATTTTGTGCCAATCCTGGACATCTCTGGGCTTTTTGGATTTGCATGTCTATTTCCTTTGCCAGAATTGTGAAGTTTTCTGTCATTATTTCTTCAAACTGGTTTTCAATCTCTGGCTCTCTTTCTTTTTCTTGTACTTCTATGATGCTAATGTTGCTATGCTTGATACTAGACGCCCGATGCAAGAAACCTGTGCACTTGGGAAGTGGGGGAAGTCCCCCAACCAAGCCTGCATCTTCTCACAGTCCGGGAGCCCTCAGGGGATGTCCGACTGCCAGCTTAGGTGCGGTCCCCGAGTGGGCCTAAGCTGGCAGTCGGACATCTTTAGTGCTGCTGTGGAAGTGGGAGAGGCTCCCTCCACCGCCATTGTGCTCACCAGCTATAAGCCCAGCTTGTAACTGAGCGGCGCTCCCTCTGTGGGCGCGCACTGATCACCGGGGGCAACCCCTGCATTGAGCGTCTGCCCCTTGGTGGTCAGTGCGTGTCATAGCAACCCGTTATTCTACTGTTTGGTCAATTTACTTATTAGCCTTTTATTATATAGGATTATTCTAGAGGTCCCTTAAATAACTCTCATTTAAAAAATTTTCACCCTAGCTGGTTTGGCTCAGTGGATAGAGTGTCGGCCTGTGGACTCAAGGGTCCCAGGTTCGATTCCGGTCAAGGGCATGTACCTTGGTTGTGGGCACATCTCCAGTAGGGAGCATGCAGGAGGCAGCTGATCGATGTTTCTCTCTCATTGATGTTTCTAATTCTCTATCCTCTCCTTTCCTCTCTGTAAAAATTCAATTAAATATATTAGAAAAAAATTTTTTTATTCTTATGTTATTGGTTTTTTTTATTGTTCTGGTTGGGTCTTTTCTGCTACCTTGTCTTTAAAATTGCTGATTCAATCCTCTGCCTTATCTAATCTCCTGTTGATTCCATCTGGCATATTCTTCCTTTCAGTTATTGTTTTCTTTATTTCTCAGTGGTTCTGTTTTATGGTTGTTGTGTCCTTTTTTTGTTTATTATATCTTTATTGAAGTTCTCACTGAGTTCATCTATTCTTCCCCTAAGTTTATTTAGCATTCTTTAAACTAGAGTTTTGAACTGTATATTTGTTAGATTGCTTACCTCCCTTTCATTTAGTACTTTTTTTGGAGTTTTGTTCTATTCTTTCATTTGGATATGTTTATTTGTTTCCTCATTTTGGGTGCCTCCTTGTTTTCTATATATTAGGTAGATCAGCTATATCTCCAAGTCTTGGCAGAGTGGCCTTATGCAGTAGGTGTCCTATGGGACCCAGTGGTGCAGTTTCCTTGGTCACCTGGGCTGGTTGTTTTAGGGGTTATGGGTTATATGGGTTATGTGCCCTCCTCATGTAGTTGAACCTGATTGCTGATGGCACAACAGTGGGTGAAACTGATTCTCAGGCTAACTGACTATGAGGACTTTAATTACTTCAGCAGACAAGCTATTCTATGGGGAATGACCCTAAGGAGTGGGATTTGCTGTAGTGGTGCTTTTGTGTCTACTAAGTTTACCTTTTGTGTGTGAAATTTGTGGAGTTAATTAGATAGCACTCTAGTTTGGTCAAAGATGGTCACTGAAGGCTCTTGGGAGGGGCTCTGGTGCAGGCCAAGGTCAGCCACTGCCTGTGTATGTCCTGGGGCCATCTGGTAGGAGATACATATTTATCTGTGGTTAGTAGCTGCCTGTGATGGGTTTGGAGGCACCTGAGACCAAGGCCAGCTGCTACTAATGCCAGGCTTGGGGACTACTTAGCAAGAGGTACAGGGCACACTGCAGCCAGATGCAGTTTGTTTGGGGTTTGTGAAACTTTGAGAGATTTTAGAAAGTCAGCTATGTGAGCTGACGCCAGCCAGCTACTTGTGAGAATCAGCCCCTGCAAAAGGTTTGAACTGGTGCTCAGGTTGAGTAGGGCAGGTTCTAGGGACTCACCAGTGTGGGGTGAGAAGTGTTAGTCAAGTTGATGGAGATTCAGATATGTCACCCATATGCACCTGCCAGCTTTGTGTGGGGAGGCTCAATAAAGAAATAATGGGACCTCCCAGAGAGAACTGCCCCTCCAACCCTTGCCCTGAAACCAGATAATTTAGTTCCTCCCTATATGTCCTTGGTGCTTTTTGAGCTGCTGTCACTTTGTTGGAGATTGGGGTAGGTTTTGTGAGCAAGTGAATCTGTG
Organism: Myotis nattereri; assembly: GCF_964212035.1. NCBI lineage: Eukaryota > Metazoa > Chordata > Mammalia > Chiroptera > Vespertilionidae > Myotis > Myotis nattereri. The sequence continues at coordinate 95,385,018 of NC_138076.1, read as the reverse complement.
TGCAGGCTCTATAAGAGGGCATCTAGGTCTACAACAGCCCTCTGTCTCACTCACACTGATTCCCTGCTGATTTTCACAGCCAGATGTTGTGGAACCAGTGCTCCTCTTCCCAGCACTGGTTCTTCAGGTTGGGGAGCCCAGTGTGAGGCTGTACCCTGGGATCCTTAGGGGAATCTCAGAAGCCAAGATATTCCTCCTAATTCTTAACCTCCACAACATGGGTATATGACCAGCCCAATCTACATCTTCGCCACGCATACCAGTCTTGTCTTGACTTCTTACTGTATCTTTAGTTATAGGACTTCTGGTAAGCTAGTCTCCAGGATGGTTTTCTATAATTTACTTGTAATTTTTATGTGGTAATGGGAGGAGGCAATGTAGTATTTACCTACTCCACCATCTTGACCAGAAGTAAAAAAGCAAGTTTTTAAAAAAGTGAGAGCATTTTACTGAACACAGGAAGTTCCATTTGTGGGCTATCTAGCTTTAAGGTCATTTGTTATGCAGCAATAGATAACTAACATGTCTTGGCATTTGGAAACCATAGAGAATTATCAATGTTTTAAAAAGAATCACTGGCCTTATTTTCATGGAGTTTACCTCTCATTACCATAACCTTCCTGGGGAATCTCCAGCACTGTCCTGTGTGTTTATGAGAAAATTTTTGGATTCCACACCAAATTTGCAGTAGAATATCTGGCACCAAGCAATTAGCGTAAATGAAAAAAAGGATTTTCCTAGTAAAGCCATCACGTTATTGTCATAGTTATGATCATCACCATCATTGTCATTAAACATTCAGTTGCATCTGACATTATGATCATGTATTCATTTTAATAGAAGTCAACCACAGGCCCCAAATGGCAGTTGCACAGGTCCTTAATTATTTCTTTCAAAAATAACTACTTTCCTCTTGCTTTAAAGTCCTTAATATTTGTAAGTGTGATGATGTCTACATTTGTACTAGCTAGCATTCCATGAAAACAGAGACTGTGAATCAAAGCAATAGCACTTTCTATGGCAGCATTCCACTGAAAATGGAAGCTGTCAACTCAGCTATTAGCTTCATTTTGCAAATTGATTCTCTTTATTGTTACCCATATTAGATGACAGAGGAAAGGGAAAAAATAGAAGGAAGAAGTATGACTGCTGAGATAATTGCAGTAGTCCCTCAGTGCAGGAATAAATGAGCCTCGTTTTCCTTTCATTTCTCTGTGCATGCCACTTCAAAGTGCAATTCAGCAAAGAACTCAAAAAGCCTCGCTGGCATTTCCAGAGCAATGCATTAATCAACATTTGATCAAGGGACAGACAAGGTGACTAATGGCTGGTGGGCTGGTCATATGCCCCAGAGAAGTGTACTAAGCATGTTTGAAAGCAATTCCGCTGTGAAGTCAACACTGGAATTTTGAAACTATGATTTGTCTGCTACTGAACAAGCCAACCGTGGTTCCTTCACGCAACGCTTGCATTCCATGCAGCTAGAAGTGAAGTAAAGATGCATACTTTAGTTACTCTGGAGTTCAATCGTCTACATGAGCTAGGGTGTCAGTAGATAAGGGACTTTACTTTTTCCAACTCTTTGCTACAGAGGAATCTTTTTTTATTTATTGCTTAAAGTATTACAAAGGGTATTACATATGTGTCCTTTCCCCCCCCCCCCCCCAGCCCTTGACAATCCCCTGGCCTCCCCTACCCCCCAGTGTCTTATGTCCATTGGTTATGCTTATATGCATGCATACAAGTCCTTCAGTTGATCTCTTACCCCCCTCCCTTCTGCCCCCCAACCCTCCCTGGCCATCCCGCTGCAGTTTGACAATCAGTTTGAGGCAGCTCTGCCTCTGTATCTATTATTGTTCATAAGTTTATAATGGTCTCTATTATCCATGAATGAGTGAGATCATGTGGTATTTTTCCTTCATTGACTGGCTTATTTCACTTAGCATAATGCTCTCCAGATCCATCCATGCCATTGCAAATAGTAAGAATTCCTTCTTTTTTACAGCAGCATAGTATTCCATTGTGTAGATGTACCACAGTTTTCTAATCCATTCATCTACTGATGGGCACTTAGGCTGTTTCCAGATCTTAGCTATGGTGAATTATGCTGCTATGAACATATGGGTGCACATATCCTTTCTGATTGGTGTTTCTGGTTTCTTGGGATATATTCCTAGAAGTGGGATCACAGGGTCAAATGGGAGTTCCAATTTTAGTTTTTTTGAGGAAATTCCATACTGTCTTCCATAGTGGCTGCACCAGTCTGCATTCCCACCAGCAGTGCACGAGTGTTCCTTTTTCTCCACATCCTCTCCAGCACTTGTCATTTGTTGATTTGTAGATGATAGCCAGCCTGACAGGTGTGAGATGGTACCTCATTGTTGTTTTGATTTCCATCTCTCAGATGATTAGTGACTTTGAGCATGTTTTCATATGTCTCTTGGCTTTCTGAATGTCCTCTTTTGAGAGGTGTCAATTTAGATCCCTTGCCCATTTTTTTTCATTGGATTGTTTATCTTCCTTTTGTTCAGTTGTATGAGTTCCCTATAAATTTTGGAGATTAGGCCCTTATTAGATATGACGTTGGCAAATATGTTTTCCCACGCAGTGGGCTTTCTTGTTGTTTTGTTGATGGTTTCTTTTGCTGTGCAGAAGCTTTTCATTTTGATGTAGTCCCATTTGTTCATTTTCTCTTTAGTTTCAAGTGCCCTAGGAGCTGTATCAGTGAAGAAATTGCTTCGGCATATGTCTGAGATTTTGTTGCCTTTGAATTCTTCTAGAATTTTTATGGTTTCCTGTCGTACATTTAAGTCCTTTATCCATTTTGAGTTTATTCTTGTGTATGGTGTAAGTTGGTGGTCTAGTTTCATTTTCTTGCATATATCTGTCCAATTTTCCCAACACATTTTATTGAAGAGACTGTCTTGACTCCATTGTATGCTCTTGCCTCTTTTGTTGAATATTAATTGAGCATATTGTTTCAGGCCAATTTCTGGGCTCTCTATTCTATTCCATTGTTCTATATGTCTGTTCTTGTGCCAGTACCAGGCAGTTTTGAGAACAGTGGCTCTGTAATACAGCTTGATATCTGGTATTGAGATCCCACCTACTTTGTTCTTTTTCAGGATTGCTGCAGCTATTCGTGGTCTTTTTTTATTCCAGATGAATTTTTGGAGAGTTCGTTCTAGGTCTGTGAAGTATGCCGTTGGTATTTTAATGGGAAGTGCGCTGAATTTATAGATTGCTTTGGGTGATATGGACATTTTAATGATGTTGATTCTACCAATCCATGAACACGGTATGTTCTTCCATCTGTTTATGTCTTCCTCTATCTCTTTTTTCAATGTCCTGTAGTTTTCTGAGTAGAGGTCTTTTACCTCCTTAGTTAAGTTTATTCCTAGGTAGCTTAATTTTTTTGGTGTGATGGTAAATGGGATTGTTTTTATAATCTCTCTTTCTGAAAGTTCACTATTGGTGTATAGAAATGCCTCAGATTTCTTGGGGTTAATTTTGTATCCTGCTACATTGCCAAATTCATGTATTAAGTCTAGTAGTTTTTTGATGGAGTATCTAGGGTTTTGTATGTATAATATCATGTCGTCTGCAAAAAAGAACAGTTTTACTTCCTCTTTCCATTTTGATGCCTTTTATTTCTTCTTCTTGCTTAATTGCAATGGCTAATACTTCCAGTACTATGTTGAACAGGAGTGGTGAGAGTGGGCATCCCTGTCTTGTTCCTGTTCTTAGGGGAAATGGTGTTAGTTTTTGTCTATTGAGTATGATGTTGGCTGTGGGCCTGTCATATATGGCTTTTATTATGTTGAGGTATGAGCCTTCTATTCCCACCTTGCTGAGAGCTTTTATCAAAAATGGGTGTTGGATTTTGTCAAATGTTTTTTCTGCATCAATTGATATGACCATGTGGTTTTTTTTTTCTTTCAATTTGTTTATGTGATGTATCACGTTTACTGATTTGTGGATATTGTACCATCCTTGCATTCCTGGGATAAATCCTTCTTGGTCATGGTGTATGATCTTTCTGATGTACGACTGGATCCGATTTGCTAAGATCTTGTTGAGGATTTTGGCATCTATGTTCATGAGGGATATTGGCCTGTAATTCTCTTTCATTGTGTTCTCTTTACCTGGTTTTGGTATTAGGGTGATGCTGGCTTCATAGAATGAGCTTGAAAGTGTTCCTTCCTCTTGAATTTTTTTTAGTAGTCTGAGGAGGATAGGTTTTAGTTCTTCCTTGAATGTTTGGTAAAACTCCCCTGTGAAGCCGTCTTGTCCTGGGCTTTTGTTTGATGGAAGCTTTTTGATGACTGCTTCAATTTCTTCCATAGTTATTGGCCTATTGAGATTTTTAGATTCTTCCTGATTGAGTTTTGGAATGTTGTATTTTTCTAGGAATATGTCCATTTCCTCTAGGTTGTCTAATTTGTTGGAGTAGAGTTGTCCATAGTATTTTTTAACAATCATTCGTATTTCTGTGGGGTCTGTTGTTATTTCTCCTCTTTCATTTCTGATTTTGTTTATTTGGGTCCTCTCTCTTTGCTTCTTGGTGAGCCTGGCTAGAGGTTTGTCAATCTTGTTTATCCTTTCGAAGAACCAGCTCTTGGTTTCATTGATTTTCTGTATTGTTTTTTTGGTCTCTATACCATTTATTTCTGCTCTAATCTTTATTATCTCCTTCCTTCTGCTCACTCTGGGCTTTTCTTTTTGCTCTCTTTCTAATTCTTTGAGTTGTAGAATTAGATGATTTACTACCATTTTTTCTTGTTTTTTGAGATAGGCCTGTAGAGCTATAAGCTTCCCTCTCAGGACTGCTTTCATTGTGTCCCATAGGTTTTGGATTGTTGTGTTTTCATTGTCATTAGTTTCCAGGATGTTTTTAATTTCTTCTTTGTTCTCATTGGTAACCCAATCAATATTTAATAACATGCTATTCAGCTTCCAAGTGTTTGAGTATTTTGGGTTGCTTTTATAGTAGTTTATTTCTAATATTATGCCCTTTTGGTCTGAGAAGATGCTTGGTATGATTTCAATCTTCTTGAATTTGTGGTGACTTTGCTTATGGCCCAACATGTGGTCTATTTTTTAATATGTCCCATGAGCATCTGAGTGGAATGTATATTCTGTGGCTTTGGGGTTAAGTGTTCTGAAGATGTCAATTAAGTCCATCTGATCTAGTGAGTCATTTAGGATTGCTGTTTCTTTGCTGATTGTTTGTCTAGAGGATTTATCCAGAGTGTCAGTGGTGTATTAAAGTCCCCTACTATGATTGTATTGTTGTCGATCTTTCCTTTGACATCCTCTAGGAGTTTTTTTTTTATGTATTTGGGTGCTCCTGCATCGGTGCATATATGTTTAGTAGGTTTATATCTTCTTGTTGTATTGATCCCTTTAATATTATGAAGTGGCCTTCCTTATCTCTTGTTATGGCCTTCACTTTGAGGTCTATTTTGTCTGATATAAGTATTGTTACCCCAGCTTTCTTTTCCTTTCCATTTGCCTGAAAGATATTTTTCCATCTCTTCACTTTCAGTCTGTGTGAGTCCCTTCTAATGAGGTGGGTCTCTTGTAGACAGAAAATTTATAGGTCATGTTTTTTTATCCATTCAGCCACTCAATGTCTTTTGGTTGGAGCATTTATTGCATTTACATTTAAAGTTATTATTGAAAGGTACTTGTTTGTAGCCATTTCTTTTTTTTGTGAGGCTGTTTTCTTTCTTAGCCTTTTATTCTTCCACTTACACCAGTCCCTTGAGCATTTCTTCATTGCTGGCTTGGTGGTGATAAACTCCCTTAGCCTTTTTTTGTCTGTGAAGCTTCTTATTTCCCCTTCAATTTTGAATGATAGCCTTGCTGAATAGACTATTCTTGGATTCAGTCCTTTGCTTTGCATCTCTTTGTAAATTTCTGTCCATTCTTTTCTGGCCTGATGTGTTTCTGTTGAGAAATCATTTGATAATCTAATGGGAGATCCCTTGTATGTAACTCTCTGTCTGTCTCTTGCAGCCTGTAAGATTCTCTCTTTGTCCTGAACATTTGCCATGGTAATTATGAGTGTCTTGGTGTGGGTCTTTTTGGGTTCACCTTGTTTGCGACTCTCTGGGCTTGTGTGACTTTTTTCTTCCCCACCTCAGGGAAGTTTCTACAGAGGAATCTTGACACTACCTTATGTAATGTAGTTATTTCTTTTTGGGGCTTTTGTTGGAAGGTTACATGGACAGTTAATTTCAGTTAACTACAATATAAGGATGAGGACAAGGAGCGTTCATGGAAGTGGAAAAAGAGGCAAGGAGAGAAAGGCCGAGGGGAAGGATTTGAAATTCAAAAGAACGGCTATGAAGAGACAAATTTCTGGGTAAGTATTTTCAAGGCCGGAGTAGTGAGCAAAGCAACTTCCCTCACCAGTCTGAACCCAAACATTCCTGAATTTTCTCCTGAATGTAACCTTGAACAATCCCATCCCTCTTCCTGGCTTCCTCCTTGTCCTCCATGCTGAATATACCAGTGAGAAGGAGTCTGATTATATGCCCAATTGAGCATGAAAATAAGGCAAGTTTTTTTAAAATTTAAATTCTTTATTGTTTAAAGTATTACATAAGTCTCCTTTTTCCCCCATTGACATCTCCCTGGGTGCCTCTAACCCCCAGCACATGCCCTTATCTCCCTCCCCCCCGCCCCCATTGGTGATGCTCATATTCATGCAAACAAGTCCTTTGGTTGATCTCTATTCCCTCACTGCCCACCTTCCCTCTTAGGTTGGACAGTCTTTTTGAGGCTTCTATGACTCTGGTTCTATTTTTGTTCATCATTTTAAGTTCATTATATTCTACAAATGAGTGAGATCATATGATATTTATCTTTCTCTGACTGGCTTATTTCGCTTAGCATAATGCTCTCCAGTTCCATCCATGCTGTTGTAAATGGTAAAAATTCCTTCTTTTTACAGCAGCATAGTATTCCATTGTGTAGATGTACCACTGTTTTTTAATCCACTCATCTGCTGATGGGCACTTACGCTGTTTCCAAATCTTAGTTATTATAAACTGTGCTGCTATGAACATAGCGGTGCATATACCTTTTCTAACTCATGTTTCAGTTTTCTTGGGATATATTCATAGAAGTGGGATTACTGGGTCAAATGGAAGTTGCATTTGTAATTTTTTGAGGAAACGCCATACTGTTTTCCTCAGTAGCTGCACCAGTCTGCTTTCCTACCAGCAGTGCAAGAGGGTTCCTTTTTCTCTGCATCCTCTCCAGCACTTGTCGTTTGTTGATTTGCTGATGATAGCCATTCTGACAGGTGTGATATGGTGCCTCATTGTCATTTTGATTTGCATCTCTTGGATGATTAGTGACTTCAAACATGTTTTCATATGTCTCTTGGCCTTCTGTATGTCCTCTTTCATAAAGTATCTATTTAGGTCCTCTGTCCATTTTTTTAAAAAATATATTTTATTGATTTTTTACAGAGAGGAAGGGAGAGAGATAGAGAGTTAGAAACATCGATGGGATAGAAACATCGATCAGCCGCCTCCTGCACATCTCCCACTGGGGATGTGCCCGCAACCCAGGTACATGCCCTTGACTGAAATTGAACCTGGGACCCCTCAGTCCGCAGGCCGACGCTCTATCCACTGAGCTAACGCAGTTTCAGCCCTCTGACCATTTTTGATTGGATTGTTTATCTTCCTTTTGTTAAGTTGTACGAGTTCCCTATAAATTTTGGAGATTAAACCCTTATTGGAGATAACATTGGCAAATAAGTTCTCCCATGCAGTGGGATTTCTTGTTGTTTTGTTGATGGTTTCTTTTGCTGTGCAGAAGCTTTTTATTTTGGGGTAGTCTCATTTGTTTATATTCTCCTTAGTTTCCATTGCCCTAGGAGCTGCACCAGTAAAGATATTGCTATGAGAAATGTCTGCTATTTTGCTACCTATGTCTTCTTCTAATATTTTTATGGTTTCCCATCTTATGTTTAAGTCCTTTATCCATTTTGAGTTTAGGTTTTGTATGGTGTGAGTTGGTGGTCTAGTTACATTTTTTGCATGTATCTGTCCAATTTTCCCAACACCATTTATTGAAGAGACTGTCTTGAAACCAATGTATGCTCTTGCCTCGTTTGTCAAATATTAATTGAGCATAATGGCTTGTGTTGATTTCTGAGTTCTCTGTTTTGTTCCACTGGTCTATATGTCTGTTCTTGTGCCAGTACCAGGCAGTTTTGAGAACCGTGGCTTTGTAGTATAGCTTGATATCTTGTATTGTGATCCCTCCAACTTTTTTCTTCTTTCTCAAGATTGTTTCAACTATATACGGTCTTTTTTTTTTATTCCAGATGAGTTTTTGGAGAATTTGTTCTAGATCTTTGATGTATGCCCTTAGTATTTTAATGGGGATTGCATTCAATCTATAGATTGCTTTGGGCAGTATAGATATTTTAATGATGTTGATTCTACCAATTCATGCATGTGGTATGTTCTTCCATCTGTTTATGTCTTCCTCTATCTCTTTTTTCAGTGTCCTGTAATTTTCTGAGTACAGGTCCTTTTTCTCCCTGGTTAAATTTATTCCTAGGTATTTTAATTTTTTTGTTGCAGTGATAAGTGTGATTTTTTCCCCTCTTTCTGTGAGTTCTTTATTGATGTATAAAAAAGCCATAGATTTCTGGGTGTTAATTTTGTATCCTGTTACATTGACAAATTCATTTATTAGTTCTGGTAGGTTTTTGATGAAGTCTTTAGGGTTTTCTATGTACAATATCATGTCATCTGCAAATAATGACAATTTATTCCTTCTTTTCCAGTTTGGATGTCTTTTATTTCTTCTTCTTGTCTGGTCCCTATGGCTAGCAATTCCAGTACTATGTTGAACACAAGTGGTGAAAGTGGGCATCCTGTCTTGTTCCTGTTCTTGGGGGAAATGGTTTTAGTTTTTGCCCATTGAGTATGGTTTGTCATAGTAGGCTTTTATTATGTTGAGGTATGATCCCTCTATTCCCAGTTTGCTGAGAGTTTTTATCAAGAAAGGGTGTTGGACTTTGTCAAATGCCTTTTCTGTAGCAATTGATATGATTATGTGATTTTTGTCTCTCAATTTGTTTATGTGATGTATCATGTTTGTTAATTTACAGATATTGTACCATCCTTGCATTCCTGGAATAAATCCCACTTTGCCATGGTGTGTGATCTTTTTAATGTAATACTGGATCTGATTTCCTAGGACTTTGTTGAGGATTTTGGCATCTATGTTCATGAGGGATATTGGCCTGTAATTCTCTTTCTTTGTGTTGTTTTATCTGGTTTTGGAATTAGGGTAATGCTTGCTTCATTGAAAGAACCTTCCTCTCATATTTTTTGAAATTGTCTGAGGAGGATAGGTTTTAGTTCTTTTTTGAATGTTTGGTAAAACACCCCTGTGAAGCTGTCTGGCTCCGGGCTTTTGTTTGCTGGAAGTTTTTTGATGACTGCTTCAATTTCCTCCTTAGTAATCAGCCTGTTGAGATTTTTTGATTCGTCTTGACTGAGTTTTGGCAGGTCAAAGGCAAGCTTTTTTTTTTTTTTTTTTTTTTTTTTAAGGAAGCAAACAACTAAAAAGAGATAAAACAGTCTTTGATTGTTAGTCAGGAGACTCCCCTGAGGGCAGGACCAAACTCTCTCGGTTTTGATGAGAGCTCAGCAGCTTTCATTCCAGGAGTCCTCACAAACCTGATCCTAAGGCAGCTGTGGGCAAACTACGGCCCGTTTGAAATGAATAAAACTAAAAAAAAAAAAGACCGTACCCTTTTATGTAATGATGTTTACTTTGAATTTATATTAGTTCACACAAACACTCCATCCATGCTTTTGTTCTGGCCCTCCGGTCCAGTTTAAGAACCCATTGTGGCCCTCCAGTCAAAAAGTTTGCCCACCCCTGTTAAGGGAAGGTCAGGAATGGTTTTAAAAATTGGGGTGTTGTCCTAGCTGGTTTTGCTCAGTGGATAGAGCACAGGTCTATGGACTGAAGGGTCCCTCGTTCAACTCCAGTTAATGGCACATGTCTGGGTTTTAGGCTTGATCCCTAGTGGGGGGCGTGCAGGAGGCAGCTGATCAATGATTCATTCTCATCATTGATGTTTCTAGCTCTCTCTCTCCCTCTCCCTTCCTCTCTGAAATCAATAAAAATATATTTAAAAAAATTGGGGGTATCAAATAGTTTCAATCTCTATTATAAATATTGTTATTATTGTATTTAAAAATGCTTTGCTCCCAAAGAGACATTTGGCTTTTGAGAGATCATTTCGATGGAGTTTGGATAGGCAGGAGAGATGTCCAGCTCTGATTGCTGGTGGTTGCCAGAGATCTTGTAATTTAAATTATAACAGTAATACAAGTTAAATATAAAAAAGTAGCGTAAGTCATTTCTTATCATCCTGGGGTGTAAGAAACAGCATTTCATGGGCCAGAATGTATTTGTCTAATTAAAATAAAAAATAAAAACATTTTAAAAATTAAGACTTTATATTTCAAAGAGTTTTTTTTATATCCAGGCCAATGAGATTTGGCTTTTAATAATGGCTCCATATTTATTGGAATTCAGTTTCTGGAATTTTTTCATATGCACTATAATTAATGATTTTAGAAACATTTTCATCCTTTTTATTAAAATGGAACATTCATTATCATAGCCATTGAACAATTTACAATTAACCCTGGTGAACAGATGTATATATTCCTGAACTTATTATCTTAGGTTTTGAGTATTTTACCTACTATGATAGAGACTTCTAAAGTTCTCACAAATCCAGTTCTCCCCTCTTTTCAGGCACTTAGAAGGATTGTACTTTGCTCTGCCTTGCAGTTGAGTAAGCAGTTATTGCCAATGACTTGTGAGCAGAAGAAATCTTTGTCACTCTGTGCTAGAGCATTTAATTGCTGTGTGACCCTCTAGCTCTGCCTTTTCCTCGAGATGGTGATGCCTGAAGCATCATGGAAAACTGGTGGCATCTCTAGATGCAGTGATCACATGGAGCAAAATTGACCTGTCAATCTACTGGAAATATGGTGGGAGTGTAAAATAAACTGTTGTAGTTTTAAGCCACTGAAGTTTCTGAGATTCTTTGTTAACGTAGCATAACATAACCTATCCTAACTATCATATGCTTCTTCTTAACAAATATTTATAGACTACAACCTGTGGACAACTGTGATCTAAGGACAAATCTGTCATGTTGCCTGTTTTATTTTTTTTTAACTTATATTTTTCTGTGATGTTATGATACACAATATAAAATTTACCATATTAACCATTTTAAGTGTTCAGATCATTGACATTAAGTAAATTTTACAATTTTGTGTGCAACCACATCCATTTTCAGAATTCTTTTATCCTTCCAATCAGAAACTCTGTACCCATCCCCCCAGTCCCTCATAACTACTATTCTACTTTCTGTCTCTATGTATTTGTCTATTCTAGGTACCTCAAATAAGTGTATAATAAAATATTTATCCTTTTATATCTGGCTACTTCACTTAGCATAATGTATTTAAGGTTCATCCATATTATAACACTAGTAACCCGATGCACAAAAATTCATGCAAGAATGGGCCTTCCTTCCCCTGGCTGCCAGCACCACCTTCCCTCTGGATTGGAGCCACCTTTTCACCTTTGCTCCGGCCCAGAGCCGCTTTTCTACCTTCGTTCTGGCCCCGAGCCTCAGCTGCCCAGAGGCCCAGAGCGGCTGGGGCTGTGTGGAATGCCTGCGTAGTCGCCATGGTGCCTGCATATGCAAATTAACCTGCCATCTTTGTTGGGTTAATTTGCATACTCACGCCTGATCGACTGTTGGGTGTCACGAAGGTACAGTCAATTTGCACCTTTCTTTTTTATTAGTGTAGATGTTAGAATATCTTTTTCTTTTTACAAAAATAATAATATCCATTTTTTGGTAAATATTTCTTGATATATCCCTCTATACACCCCCAAAGCAAATAGATAAGACTTCTACCCTAATAGAGTCAAGAACAAAAGGAACTTATGAAATCTAACCTTTTGTGTCTTCCAAGACAGGACCATCAATTAAATAACTTAAAAAGAAGGATGCTGCCTGGTCAGTGCAGCTCAGTTGTTAGGTGTTAATCTATGAACTAGGAGATCATGATTTGATTCCTGCTCAGAGCACATGCCTGAGTTCAGGCTCAAATCTCCAGTTGGGGGTGTGTAGGAGGAAGTGAATGATGATTCTCTCTCATATTGATGTTTCTATCTCTCCCTCTCCTTTCATCTCTGAAATCACCCTATATAATAAAGAGAGAATATGCAAATTGACCATCACTCTGCCACAAAGATGGCTGCATCCACAGTGGAGGTGGGGTTTCCATAACACAAGATGGCTGCACCCACAGTGGAAGCCGAGTTCCTGTAATGAGCCTTAACGAGCAATCAGCAGGCATCTGAGGCTGCGCCCCCTCCCCCCACCTCTGTGGGGGCTTGACAGGGGACCTCAGGCCATGCCCCCTGCCCAGCAGAGCTTGATGAGGACCTCAGGCTGCATCCCCCACCCTGGCACCAGGCTGGGGGACCTCAGGCCGTGCCACCCACCCATCAGGGCTTGATGGGGGACCTCAGTCTGCACCCTCTGCTCTGGTGCCAGGCCAAGGGATCTCAGGCCATGCCCCAGGCCCTGGCGCTGGGCCGAGGGACTTGAGACCACACCCCCTACCCAGTGGGGCTTGACGGGGAACCTCAAGGTGTGCTCCCCACCCCAGTGCTGGGCCAAGGAACCTGAGGCTGCACCCCCCACCCTGGTGCTGGTCTGGGGGACCTGAGGCCATGCCCCTCACCCAGCAGGGCTTGACAGGGTACCTCAAGGTGCACCCCCCCACCCCAGTGCTGGGCTGGGGGACCTCAGGCTGCTCCCCCAACCCTGGACTGGGGGACCTCAGGCATCCCCCCTGCCCAGTGAGGCTTTACGGGGGACCTCAAGTTGTACCCCCCCACCCCAGTGCTGGGCTGGGGACCTCAGGCAGCACCCCCCACCCAGCGAGGCTTGATGGGGGACCTGAGGCTGCATCCTCTCCCAGCGCTGAGCGGGGGGACCTGAGGCTGTGGCCCCTGCCAGGCAGGTCTTGTTGAGGGACCTTAAGGCGTGCCTCCCACCCAGCAGGGCTTGATAGGGCATCTCAGGCCATATCCCCCACCCGTCAGGGCTTGACGGGGGACCTCAAGGCATGCTCCCTGCCTCATCCCAGGCTGTGAGAACTCAGGCCATGCTCTTGCCCCGGTGCTGGGCCAGAGGACCAGCCAGGTCTGGATCTAGCCCAATGGGGGCGGGGGGGGGGGCTTGCCGGATCTGGGTCTCGTGTGATTTTGAGGTGCATGTGGGTGAGCGGGGACTTGACTCTGGGTCCCATGGTGCTCCCCAGACTCTGACAGGAGGAAGATTTTCATATACATTTTACTAATTTTCTTTCATTTCTGACACTTCTAATATAAAGGGCAAATAGCAATATTAAAATATTTACTCTAATTAATCCCCCTTTAAAGTGCATGAATTTTGTGCACTGGGCCACTAGTTATATATAAAGAAAGAAAAACAAAAAGGAGAATGCTATTTTGATGTAATCCAGAGGATTAAATCAAGCCAAAAAAAAGGGGAGGGGGGCAGGAAGACTAATCTGATTCCTGCCTAAAATGTCTTGCTTATAAGGCTTAACAAATTAAATTCTAATAGATGAAAACTGTTAATTATAAAGTTTGATGCAACATTGAAACACACCAAATCTTGATCATAATATATTATTGACCCATGAGAACATTTGGGGTCATTTCAGATTTTGGAAACAGTTGCTAAAAATAGAACTGAGCCTCAAGAACACTAGATCCAAGATGTCCCAGTCCTAGTTCATGGTCCTGCAGAGGCCCATGGAGATAACTCAAAGTCCTGCCCTGGGAACAATCTCCTGTACTCCTCCAGCAACCAGAGATTACACAGCAGTACTGATCTCCACAAATCTGCCCTCCATTGCAGAGCCCCATACTGCCAGTCCACTCATTCTTATTCCCTCTATCAAAATGTCTGCTTTGCTGGTCTTTTTTTTTTTAATTTACTAATTATTTTTAATATGCAGAAGTGTGAAGGTTATATGCTTTAAGTGAGGTGTTTTGCAATGAACACTCTGAAGATTCAAACTGAAGACATTCTCATCTTACTGAGATACAATGAAAGACCTCAATTCAACTTCCATGCTCCCCAATCAAGCTGAAACTTTCTACAGGAAAACCTGGTTTCAACTTCGGCCAAATTGTTCAAATAGGAAGAAAAACTAAGCCAGGTAGAGAGAACACATGGAACATTTTATTATTGTACTAGGGGCCCAGGCCCAGTGCACAAAATTTGTGCACTCATGGGGAGTGGGGTCCTCAGTCCAGGAGTCCTCAGGGGATGTCCAACTGCAAGGAGCAGGCCTAAGCCGGCAGTTGGACATCCTTAGTGCTGCCTGGAGGTCAGAGAGGCTCCTGCTACCACCTTTGAGCTCACCAGCCATGAGCCCAGCTTCTGGTCGAGCAGTGCTCCCCCTGTGGGAGCACACTCACCACCAGGGGGCAGCGCCTGTGTTGAGCGCCTGCCCCCTGGTGGTCAGTGCATGTCATAGCTACCGGTTGTTCTGCTGTTCGGTCAATATGCATATTAACCTTTTATTATGTAGGATGGCAGCATAGTGCAGGGGTTTATAGTGTGGGCTTAGGGCAATGATGGCAAACCTATGACACGCATGTCAGAGGTGACATGTGAACTCATTTTTTTGGTTGATTTTTCTTTGTTAAATGACATTTAAATATATAAAATAAATATCAAAAATATAAGTCTGTTTTACTATGGTTGAAAATATCAAAAAATTTCTATATGTGACATGGCACCAGAGTTAAGTTAGGGTTTTTCAAAATGCTGACACGGCGAGCTCAAAAGGTCACCATCACTGGCTTAGGGTCAGCTGGCTTGGGATTTTATCTTTGCTCAACAATTTTCTCTCCTAAAGGTTCTCCTTTTCTTCATGACCTTATGCAAGTGGGGTATTTAAAATGGCTTGATATGAAAGGTTGATCCTCATTATACTTATGCTTCTGACACTTTCTGGCGGTGGGGGTGGGGGAAGGTTGGTGAGGAGAGAGTATCTGGGGAATGTTTTTATTTACACAGAAGGTATCATTCCACCTATTACCTCACACACACAGTTCTTGAACATTTTAAGAACTTTCCCATATGTTTTTTACATTCCACTCTCACAAGAGTTCCATCAATTCAAGTAGTCAGTTATTATCCTCAAAGATCTTACAGGGGTTTCAAGACTTGTTCAAAAGGTAACACGAGGGTTCAAGTCCAGATCATTTGGGCTTAATACTAATGCTCCTTTCATTATGTCATGCTATGCTGACCATTACCATGCTCTTTCAAGAACTTTTCAGGACATTATAAAAAATTTTACAGCCTATCCAACCACTACATTTAAGCCACCCAATAATTTAGAGATGATGATAATACTAATACTAATTCTATATTACCATGTGCCAGGTACTTTGCTGACAACTTTATGTGCATTTTCTCATTAAGCCTTAAAACAAGAACCCAGTAAATATTTGCTCTTCAAAATGTGGTCTGCAAACCAGCAGCATGGGCATCATTACGAGCTTGTGAGACTGTTTGGAAGTGCAAGGATCCATTATGTGGTAAAATACACACACACACACACACACACACACACACACACATCACACATCATACTCCCATAGCAAGAAACCTAAAAGTGAGACAAGCCGGAAAAAAACCCAAACATTTTATCTACCTAGAAACCTTAAGCTTCTCCCGAAATTATTCGCTAAAGAAAGAACAAGCTGAACCATGAGCACATGTCAATTTCTGTATTTTCTAGCAATAGTTCCCTGCTTTGGATGTGATTCTAAAATTGTCTCAGACTGAGTGAGTGAATGTCACTTTTTCATTTTGAAGCCAAATATAGCCAGCCTGAAATAGATAATACATACATTTCTCTTTAATTCTCCTTGTTCTCTTCCCTGTATTCCCATGTCAGCAGAGAAGATATCCTGGACCTCTCCAACATAGTTCACCTTCTAGAGGTCAAACATGGGCTTGGTGTCCAGGGATCTGGCCATTTGGAACCTCGCTGAAGCTACATATGTGGGTCCGACTTCCTGCTAATGGGCTGCTGGTCCCTCACTCTCCTGTGTATGCCTACTTGCACCTGCTCTTGCAGCAGGCAGCATCTTTTCCTGGGAGTGGCCAGTGTTATTATCCTTTTGTTGAATGTCCTGCACTGTGTAGCTTATAAGTCCAGGGTTTCCTTTTTTGTTTCTTTTTTAATGACAAAATGCAGAACTGTGGTTAAAGCACCCCAGTCTCTGGTTGAGACTGCCTATATTGAAAGTCTGGCTCAGCAGATTACTTAACCCATTGTGCTTCATTTCCCTTGTTAAAAGGGAATCCTATCTAATAAAGAGATGATATGCTAATTGACCCTCACGCCATTGCAAAGATGGCAGCACTGACAGCCAATAAGGAGGAAATATGCTAATTGACTGTCCCACCCTCAAAGATGGTGGCGCCCACAGCCAATAAGGAGGGAATATGCTAAATGACTTCCCCTCCCTCAAAGATGGCAGTGCCCACAGCCACAAGATGGCCAGCAGGGGAGGGCAGTTAGGGGTGATCAGGACAGCAAGGGAGGGAGGGCAGTTGGGGGGGACCAGGCCAGCAGGGGAGGGCAGTTAGGCATGACCAGGCCAGCAGGGAAGGGCAGTTAGGGGCGACTGGGCCTCCAGGGAGGGAGGGCAGTTGGTGGGGGGGCAGGCCTGCAGGGGAGGGCAATTGGTGGCAACCAGGCCAGCAGGGGAGGGCAGTTGGGGGGGACCAGGCCTGCAGAGGAGGGCAGTTGGGGATGACCAGGCCCACAGGGGAGGTCAGTTGTGGGGGACCATGCCTGCAGGGGAAGGCAGTTGGGGGGTGACCAGGCCTGCAGGGGAGGGCAGTTGGGGACAACTGGGCCAGCAGGGGAGCAGTTAGGCATTGATCAGGATGGCAGGGGAGTGGTTAGGGGGTGATCAGGCTGGCAGGCAGAAGTGGTTAGGGGCAATCAGGCAGGCGGGCTTAAGCAGTTGGGAGCCAGCAGTCCCGGATTGTGAGAGGGATGTCCGACTGCCGGTTTAGGCCCGTTCCCTATGGGCAGTCGGACATCTCCTTTGGGGTCCCAGATTGGAGAGGGTGCAGGCTGGACTGAGGGACACCCTTCACCGCTGAGTGCATGAATTTCATGTCAGCAGTAGTTATATAATTGCCTCTAGTAGTTATATAATTGCCTAATAACTATATTGTACTCCTGAAATTATTCTAAGATTGTATGTCAACTGTAATTGAAAAATAAATTTTAAAAAAAGGGAATAGTAAAAATACCTATACCCTAACCCTATCCTTAGGTTGGTTGTGAGAATATACAGTCAGTATTTAATAATGAATCTTGCTTGTTCTTCCCAGGAGATCTGTGACCCAAATTTATTGCCCATTTAGCAGATGAACACACTTGACTCACCCAACTACAGATTCATAACCTCTTGTAACAAAAAGCAATGAAGCAAAAGAGTTTATTTGATATTTTTGGATGTATTAACTGATGTTAAGTTTATTTTTTCATTGAATTTATTGGGGCGATATTGGTTTAAAAAGAATCATACAGATTTCAAGTGTACAACTCAACAAAACATCACCTGCACACTGCATTGTGTGCCCATCGTCCCAAGCAAAGTCTCTGTCCATCCCCATTTCCCTCCTTGGTCCATCTCCACCTACCTCCCTATCCCCTTTCCCTCTGGCTATCACCACACTGTTGTCTGTGCCTATCTGTTATGCTATGTTTTTTGGGTAATCGCTTTACCTTCTTTCATCCAGCCCGCCAAACACTTCCACAATGAGAGATGTCAATCTGTTCCATGTATACATGCCGCTGTTTCTTTTTTTGAAAAAATATATTTTATTGATTTTTTACAGAGAGGAAGAGAGAGAGATAGAGAGTTAGAAACATCGATGAGAGAGAAACATCGATCAGCTGCCTCCTGCACATCCCCCACTGGGGAAGTGCCCACAACCCAGGTACATGCCCTTGACCGGAATCGAACCCGGGACCTTTCAGTCCGCAGGCCGACACTCTATCCACTGAGCCAAACCAGTTTCGGCGCCGATGTTTCTATATTGTTTATCAGTTTATTTCATTCACTAGATTCCATATATAAATATATAAGCTGAGGTCATATGGCATTTGTCTTTTCATGACTGGCTTATTTCATTTAGCATAATAATCTCCAGGTCAATCCATACTGTCACAAAAGGTAAGATGTCCTTTTTTTTATGGCCACATAGTATTTTTTTTTTTATTGCTTAAAGTAATACAAAGGGTATTACATATGTGTCCATTCCCCCCACCCCCCCGGCCTAGACAGTCCCCTAGCCTCCTCTATCCCCCAGTGTCTTATGTCCATTGGTTATGCTTATATGCATGCATACAAGTCCTTTGGTTGATCTCTTACCCCCCTACCTCCTGTCCCCCAACCCTCCCCGGCCTTCCCGCTGCAGTTTGACAATCTGTTTGAGGCAGCTCTGCCTCTGTATCTATTATTGTTCAAAAGTTTATAATGGTCTCTATTATCCATGAATGAGTGAGATCATGTGGTATTTTTCCTTCATTGACTGGCTTATTTCACTTAGCATAATGCTCTCCAGTTCCATCCATGACGTTGCAAATGGTAAGAGTTCCTTCCTTTTTAGAGCAGCATAGTATTCCATCGTGTAGATGTACCACTGTTTTCTAATCCATTCATCTACTGATGGGCACTTAGGCTGTTTCCAGATCTTAGCTATGGTGAATTGTGCTGCTATGAACATAGGGGTGCATATATCCTTTCTGATTGGTGTTTCTGGTTTCTTGGGATATATTCCTAGAAGTGGGATCACAGGGTCAAATGGGAGTTCCATTTGAAGTTTTTTGAGGAAACTCCATACTGTCTTCCATAGTGGCTGCACCAGTTTGCATTCCCACCAGCAGTGCACAAGTGTTCCTTTTTCTCCACATCCTCTCCAGCACTTGTCGTTTGTTGATTTGTTGATGATAGCCAGTCTGACAGGTGTGAGATGGTACCTCATTGTTGTTTTGATTTGCATCTCTCAGATGATTAGTGACTTTGAGCATGTTTTCATATGTCTCTTGGCTTTCTGAATGTCCTCTTTTGAAAGGTGTCTATTTAGGTCCTTTGCCCATTTTTTGATTGGATTGTTTATCTTCCTTTTGTTGAGTTGTATGAGTTCCCTATAAATTTTGGAGATTAGGCCCTTATTAGATATGACGTTGGCAAATATGTTTTCCCACGCAGTGGGCTTTCTTGTTGTTTTGTTGATGGTTTCTTTTGCTGTGCAGAAGCTTTTCATTTTGATGTAGTCCCATTTGTTCATTTTCTCTTTAGTTTCAAGTGCCCTAGGAGCTGTATCAGAAAAGATATTGCTTCGGCATATGTCTGAGATTTTGTTGCCTTTGGATTCTTCTAGAATTTTTATGGTTTCCTGTCGTACATTTAAGTCCTTTATCCATTTTGAGTTTATTTTTGTGTATGGTGTAAGTTGGTGGTCTAGTTACATTTTCTTGCATATATCTGTCCAATTTTCCCAACACCATTTATTGAAGAGACTGTCTTGACTCCATTGTATGCTCTTGCCTCTTTTGTTGAATATTAATTGAGCATATTGTTTCAGGCCGATTTCTGGGCTCTCTATTCTATTCCATTGATCTATATGCCTATTCTTGTGCCAGTACCAGGCAGTTTTGAGAACAGTGGCTTTGTTTTTTTTTTTTTTTTTTTTTTATTGCTTAAAGTATTACAAAGGGTATTACATATGTGTCCATTTTATCACCCCGCCCTAGACAGTCCCCTAGCCTCCCCTATCCCCCAGTGTCTTATGTCCATTGGTTATGCTTATATGCATGCATACGAGTCCTTTAGTTGATCACTTACCCCCCTACCTCCTGCCCCCCAACCCTCCCCGGCCTTCCTGCTGCAGTTTGACAATCTGTTTGAGGCAGCTCTGCCTCTGTATCTATTATTGTTCAAAAGTTTATAATGGTCTCTATTATCCATGAATGAGTGAGATCATGTGGTATTTTTCCTTCATTGACTGGCTTATTTCACTTAGCATAATGCTCTCCAGTTCCATCCATGACGTTGCAAATGGTAAGAGTTCCTTCCTTTTTACAGCAGCATAGTATTCCATAGTGTAGATGTACCACTGTTTTCTAATCCATTCATCTACTGATGGGCACTTAGGCTGTTTCCAGATCTTAGCTATGGTGAATTGTGCTGCTATGAACATAGGGGTGCATATATCCTTTCTGATTGGTGTTTCTGGTTTCTTGGGATATATTCCTAGAAGTGGGATCACAGGGTCAAATGGGAGTTCCATTTTCAGTTTTTTAAGGAAACTCCATACTGTCTTCCATAGTGGCTGCACCAGTCTGCATTCCCACCAGCAGTGCACAAGTGATCCTTTTTCTCCACATCCTCTCCAGCACTAGTCGTTTGTTGATTTGTTGATGATAGCCAGTCAGACAGGTGTGAGATGATACCTCATTGTTGTTTTGATTTGCATCTCTCGGATGATTAGTGACTTTGAGCATGTTTTCATATGTCTCTTGGCTTTCTGAATGTCCTCTTTTGAAAAGTGTCTATTTAGGTCCTTTGCCCACTTTTTGATTGGATTGTTTATCTTCCTTTTGTTGAGTTGTATGAGTTCCCTAGAAATTTTGGAGATTAGGCCCTTATCAGATATGACATTGGCAAATATGTTTTCCCACACAGTGGGTTTTCTTGTTGTTTTGTTGATGGTTTCTTTTGCTGTGCAGAAGCTTTTTATCTTGATGAAGTCCCATTTGTTTATTTTCTCTTTAGTTTCAAGTGCCCTAGGAGCTGTGTCAGTGAAGAAATTGCTTCGGCATATGTCTGAGATTTTGTTGCCTTTGGATTCTTCTAGAATTTTTATGGTTTCCTGTCGTACATTTAAGTCCTTTATCCATTTTGAGTTTATTTTTGTGTATGGTGTAAGTTGGTGGTCTAGTTTCATTTTCTTGCATATATCTGTCCAATTTTCCCAACACCATTTATTGAAGAGACTATCTTGGCTCCATTGAATGTTCTTGCCTCCTTTGTCAAATATTAATTGAGCATATTGGTTCGGGCCGATTTCTGGGCTCTCTATTCTATTCCATTGATCTATATGCCTATTCTTGTGCCAGTACCAGGCAGTTTTGAGAACAGTGGCTTTGTAATACAACTTGATATCTGGTATTGAGATCCCACCTACTTTGTTCTTTTTCAGGATTGCTGCAGCTACTCGGGGTCTTTTTTTATTCCAGATGAATTTTTGGAGAGTTCGTTCTAGATCTCTGAAGTATGCCGTTGGTATTTTAATGGGAAGTGCGTTGAATTTATAGATTGCTTTGGGTAGTATGGACATTTTAATGATGTTGATTCAACCATTCCAGGAACACGGTATGTTCTTCCATCTGTTTATGTCTTCCTCTATATCTTTTTTCAACGTCCTGTAGTTTTCTGAGTAGAGGTCTTTTACCTCTTTAGTTAAGTTGTTTCCTAGGTAGCTTAATTTTTTTGGTGCAATGGTAAACGGGATTGTTTTTATAATCTCTCTTTCTGAAAGTTCACTACTGGTGTATAGAAATGCCTCAGATTTCTTGGGGTTAATTTTGTATCCTGCTACATTGCCAAATTCATGTATTAAGTCTAGTAGCTTTTGGATGGAGTCTCTGGGGTTTTGTATGTATAATATCATGTCGTCTGCAAATAAGGACAGTTTTACTTCCTCTTTTCCAATTTGGATGCCTTTTATTTCTTCTTCTTGCCGAATTGCAATGGCTAACACTTCCAGTACTATGTTGAACAGGAGTGGTGAGAGGGGGCATCCCTGTCTTGTTCCTGTTCTTAGGGGAAATGGTGTTAGTTTTTGCCCATTGAGTATGATGTTGGCTGTGGGCCTGTCATATATGGCTTTTATTATGTTGAGGTATGATCCTTCTACTCCCACCTTGCTGAGAGTTTTTATCAAAAATGGGTGTTGAATTTTGTCAAATGCTTTTTCTGCATCAATTGATATGACCATGTGGTTTTTTTCTTTCAGTTTGTTTATGTGATGTATCACGTTTATTGATTTGCGGATATTGTACCATCCTTGCATCCCTGGGATAAATCCTACTTGGTCATGGTGTATGATCTTTCTGATGTACTGCTGGATCCGATTTGCTAAGATTTTGTTGAGGATTTTAGCATCTATGTTCATGAAGGATATTGGCCTGTAGTTCTCTTTCATTGTGTTGTCTTTACCTGGTTTTGGTATTAGGGTGATGCTGGCTTCATAGAATGAGCTTGGAAGTGTTCCTTCCTCTTGAATTTTTTTTAGTAGTCTGAGGAGGATAGATTTTAGTTCTTCCTTGAAAGTTTGGTAAAACTCCCCTGTGAAGCCGTCTGGTCCTGGGCTTTTGTTTGATGGAAGCTTTTTGATGACTGCTTCAATTTCTTCCATAGTTATTGGCCTGTTGAGATTTTTAGATTCTTCCTGATTGAGTTTTGGAATGTTGTATTTTTCTAGGAATTTGTCCATTTCCTCCAGGTTGTCTAGTTTGTTGGAGTAGAGCTGTCCATAGTATTTTGTAATGATCATTTGTATTTCTGTGGGGTCTGTTGTTATTTCGCCTCTATCGTTTCTGATTTTGTTTATTTGGGTCCTCTCTCTTTGCTTCTTGGTGAGTTTGGCTAGAGGTTTGTCAATCTTGTTTATCCTTTCCAAGAACCAGCTCTTGGTTTCATTGATTTTCTGTATTGTTTTTTTGGTCTCTATGTCATTTATTTCTGCTCTAATCTTTATTATTTCCTTCCTTCTGCTCACTCTGGGGTTTTCTTGTTGCTCTCTTTCTAATTCTTTGAGTTGTAGAGTTAGATGATTTACTACCATGTTTTCTTGTTTTTTGAGATAGGCCTGTAGAGCTATAAACTTCCCTCTCAAGACTGCTTTCATTGTGTCCCATAGGTTTTGGATTGTTGTGTTTTCATTGTCATTAGTTTCCAGGATGTTTTTAATTTCTTCTTTGATCTCATTGGTAACCCAATCAATATTTAATAGCATGCTATTCAGCTTCCAGGTGTTTGAGTATTTTGGGTTGTTTTTATTGTAGTTTATTTCTAATATTATGCCATCGTGGTCTGTGAAGATGCTTTTTATGATTTCAATCTTCTTGAATTTGGGGATACTTTGCTTGTGACCCAATATATGGTCTATTTTTGAATATGTCTTATGAGCATTTGAGTAGAATGTATATTCCCTGGCTTTGGGGTGGAGTGTTCTGAAGATGTCTATTAAGTCCATCTGATCTAGTGAGTCATTTAAGATTGCTGTATCTTTGCTGATTGTTTGTCTAGAGGGCTTATCCAGTGCTGTCAGTGGTGTATTAAAGTCCCCTACTATGATTGTATTGTTGTCGATCTCTCCTTTGATATCTTCCAGGAGTTTTTTTATGAATTTGCGTGCTCCTGCATTGGGTGCATATATGTTTACCAGAGTTATATCTTCTTGTTGTATTGATCCCTTTAGTATTATGAAGTGGCCTTCCTTATCTCTTTTTACGGCCTTGACTTTGAGGTCTATTTTGTCCGATATAAGTATTGCTACCCCAGCTTTCTTTTCCTTTCCATTTGCCTGAAAGATATTTTTCCATCCTTTCACTTTCAGTCTGTGTGAGTCCCTTCTAATGAGGTGGGTTTCTTGTAGACAGCAGATGTATGGGTCATGTTTTTTTATCCATTCAGCCACTCGATGTCTTTTGTTTGGAGCATTTAGTCCGTTTACGTTTAAAGTTATTATTGAAAGGTACTTGTTTGTAGCCATTTCTGTTTTTGTGTGGCTGTTTTCTTTCTGAGCTTTTTATTTCTTCTTTTTATACCAGTCCCTTTAGCATTCCTTGCATTGCTGGCTTGGTGGTGATAAACTCCCTTAGCCTTTTTTTGTCTGTGAAGCTTCTTATTTCCCCTTCAAGTTTGAATGATAGCCTTGCTGGATAGAGTATTCTTGGATTCAGTCCTTTGCTTTGCATCACTTTGTAAATTTCAGTCCATTCTTTTCTGGCCTGATGTGTTTCTGTTGAGAAATCATTTGACAATCTAATGGGAGAGCCCTTGTATGTAACTTTCCGCCTCTCTCTTGCAGCCTGTAAGATTCTCTCTTTGTCCTGAACATTTGCCATGGTAATTATGATGTGTCTTGGTGTGGGTCTTTTCGGGTTCACCTTGTTTGGGACTCTCTGGGCTTGTGTGACTTTTTTCTTCCCCATCTCAGGGAAGTTTTCTGATATTATTTCTTCTAATAGGTTTTCTAATCCTTGTTCATCCTTTTGTTGTTCTGGTACTCCTATTATTCGTATGTTGTTTCGTTTCATGTTGTCCCAAAGCTCCCTTAGGCTCTCCTCCTGTCTTTTAATTTTTTTCTCCAATTGCAGTACATTTTGGGTGTGTTTTGCTTCCTTGTCTTCTAATTCACTAATTCGGTCCTCCGCTTCTCCTAGTCTACTGTTGATACTTTCAATGGAGTT
Source organism: Myotis nattereri (assembly GCF_964212035.1). NCBI lineage: Eukaryota > Metazoa > Chordata > Mammalia > Chiroptera > Vespertilionidae > Myotis > Myotis nattereri. The sequence continues at coordinate 95,360,326 of NC_138076.1, read as the reverse complement.
TTTCATTGCAGCTATATCACTCTTCATTTCTTCTTTTGTCTTACTTAAGTTGTTGATTTTTTCATCTGTTTCTTCTAGCTTCGTCCATATGTTATCCATTTTTTCATCTGTTTCGTCTTGCTTCTTGCAGAGGTTGTCGATTTTTTCCTCCATCCGGTTTATGCACTCTAGGACCCTTATTCTGAATTCTTTTTCTGTCATGTTGCATGCCTCTGTATTACTTAGCTGCTTTTCTGGAGAGTCCTCCTTCTCTTTCCTTTGGGGGTTTCTTTGTCTACCCATGGTTGATCTCACTGACATATCTAGACGTTGAGTCGTTCAGTGGTTGCTCCCTTGGTGGCAGTGACTCCTTGATCTGTGGTTGCTCTACGGGCGGTTGCGGTAGCAGCTGCTCTTCAGTTGGCAGCAGCTCCTCTGGTGGGTTCTGTTCACAGCTGTGGTGGCTCTTCTGGCTGGTGGGGCGAGGTTTCACGTACAGCTGCTGTTCCTCGGCAGAGGGTGTGTTGCTCAAGAGGTTGCTGTTGCTTGGACCTGCTGCGTTGATTTAAAGGCACAAAATACAACACAACAAGGCACCACGTACCAGGCACTAAACACAAATATATTCACGATATTAATAACCCCAAATAAAGGTGATCACCCGAATTAAGAGAATTAGGGAACAAGGAAGAAGAAAGAGAAAAAGATAAAAGAGAAAAAGAAAAGAAAAGTAGGGACCAAAAAAAAAAGGAGTGCAAAAATGAAATTTGGAAAAAGAAGGGGGGAAAATAAAAGCGAGAAAAGAAAAGAAAAAAAAAAAGAGCGAAAAGAGAGAATGAAGTGGAAGAGGGGAAGAGACTTTTTATATGAGGAGAATACTCCTATAGAACAGCCATTAATCCCAACAAATTCCAGCAACAGCTCCCTGGAGATGAATGCAAACTAGAAACAACCAATAATATAACGATGAAAATAGAATGGAGAACACTAATCCCAAAATAAAATAAAGAGAAAATAAAATGGCACTTTAAAAAATGGTAAAATGGTAGCAGTAGTAATACTGGTTAAAAATAAGAAGGTAGTAATTAAAAGGGTAAAATCAGGTGATGGAAAAAGAAGAAAAAAAAAAAGAAAAGAAAAAAAAAGAAGAAAAAAAAAAAGGAAAAAAATTGGTTTCTTAGTTAAAAGGTGGAAAAAAAAAATTGCAGTAGTGAAGGTCCCTTGGTTCTTCTATTCTTCAGTGTGGCTCGCCTTAGACCTGCCAGGTATTCAGGAGAGTGTTGAGTTTCCCTGCGATACACGAGAACAGTGGCTTTGTAATACAACTTGATATCTGGTATTGAGATCCCACCTACTTTGTTCTTTTTCAGGATTGCTGCAGCTATTCGGGGTCTTTTTTTATTCCAGATGAATTTTTGGAGAGTTCGTTCTAGGTCTGTGAAGTATGCCGTTGGTATTTTAATGGGAAGTGCGCTGAATTTATAGATTGCTTTGGGTAGTATGGACATTTTAATGATGTTGATTCTACCAATCCATGAGCACGGTATGTTCTTCCATCTGTTAATGTCTTCCTCTATCTCTCTTTTCAATGTCCTGTAGTTTTCTGAGTAGAGGTCTTTTACCTCTTTAGTTAAGTTTATTCCTAGGTAGCTTAATTTTTTTGGTGCGATGGTAAACGAAATTGTTTTTATAATCTCTCTTTCTGAAAGTTCACTATTGGTTTATAGAAATGCTTCAGATTTCCTGGGGTTAATTTTGTATCCTGCTACATTGCCAAATTCATGTATTAAGTCTAGTAGCTTTTTGATGGAGTCTCTAGGGTTTTGTATGTATAAATTCATGTCGTCTGCAAATAAGGACAGTTTTACTTCCTCTTTTCCATTTTGGATGCCTTTTTATTTCTTCTTCTTGCCGAATTGCAATGGCTAACACTTCCACTACTATGTTAAACAGGAGTGGTGAGAGGGGGCATCCCTGTCTTGTTCCTGTTCTTAGGGGAAATGGTGTTAGTTTTTGTCCATTGAGTATGATGGTGGCTGTGGGCCTGTCATATATGGCTTTTATTATGTTGAGGTATGATCTTTCTACTCCCACCTTACTGAGAGTTTTTATCAAAAATGGGTGTTGAATTTTGTCAAATGCTTTTTCTGCATCAATTGATATGACCATGTGGTTTTTTTCTTTCAATTTGTTTATGTGATGTATCACATTTACTGATTTGTGGATATTGTACCATCCTGGCATCCCTGGGATAAATCCTACTTGGTCATGGTGTATGATCTTTCTGATGTACTGCTGGATCCGATTTGCTAAGATTTTGTTGAGGATTTTGGCATCTATGTTCATGAGGGATATTGGCCTGTAATTCTCTTTCATTGTGTTGTCTTTCCCTGGTTTTGGTATTAGGGTGATGCTGGCTTCATAGAATGAGCTTGGAAGTGTTCCTTCCTCTTGAATTTTTCAAATGCTTTTTCTGCATCAATTGATATGACCATGTGGTTTTTTTCTTTCAATTTGTTTATGTGATATATCACGTTTATTGAGCTTGAAAGTGTTCCTTCCTCTTGAATTTTTTGTAGTAGTCTGGGGAGGATAGGTTTTATTTCTTCCGTGAATGTTTGGTAAAACTCCCCTGTGAAGCCGTCTGGTCCTGGACTTTTGTTTGATGGAAGCTTTTTGATGACTGCTTCTTCTTCCATAGTTATTGGCCTGTTGAGATTTTTATAGATTCTCCCTGATTGAGTTTTGGAATGTTGTATTTTTCTAGGAATTTGTCCATTTCCTCTAGGTTGTCTAGTTTGTTGGAGTAGAGCTGTCCATAGTATTTTTTAACAATCATTTGTATTTCTGTGGGGTCTGTTGTTGTTTCGCCTCTATCATTTCTGATTTTGTTTATTTGGGTCCTCTCTCTTTGCTTCTTGGTTAGTTTGGCTAGAGGTTTGTCAATCTTGTTTATCCTTTCAAAGAACCAGCTCTTGGTTTCATTGATTTTCTGTATTGTTTTTTTTGTTCTCTATGTCATTTATTTCTGCTCTAATCTTTATTATCTCCTTCCTTCTGCTCACTCTGGGCTTTTCTTTTTGCTCTCTTTCTAATTCTTTGAGTTGTAGAATTAGATGATTTACTACCAGTTTTTCTTGTTTTTTGAGATAGGCTTGTAGAGCTATAAGCTTCCCTCTCAGGACTGCTTTCATTGTGTCCCATAGGTTTTGGATTGTTGTGTTTTCATTGTCATTAGTTTCCAGGATGTTTTTAATTTCTTCTTTGTTCTCATTGGTAACCCAATCAATATTTAATATCATGCTATTCAGCTTCAGGTGTTTGAGTATTTTGGGTTGTTTTTATTGTAGTTTATTTCTAATATTATGCCATTGTGGTCTGCGAAGACGCTTTTTATGATTTCAATCTTCTTGAATTTGGGGATACTTTGCTTGTGACCCAATATATGATCTATTTTTGAATATGTCTTATGAGCATTTGAGTAGAATGTATATTCCCTGGCTTTGGGGTGAAGTGTTCTGAAGATGTCCATTAAGTCCATCTGATCTAGTGAGTCCTTTAGGATTGCTGTATCTTTGCTGATTGTTTGTCTAGAGGACTTATCCAGTGCTGTCAGTGGTGTATTAAAGTCCCCTACTATGATTGTATTGTTGTCTATCTCTCCTTTAATATCTTCCAGGAGTTTTTTTTAATGAATTTGGGTGCTCCTTCATTGGGTGCACATATGTTTACCAGGGTTATATCTTCTTGTTGTATTGATCCCTTTAGTATTATGAAGTGGCCTTCCTTATCTGTTGTTATGGCCTTCACTTTGAGGTCTATTTTGTCCGATATAAGTATTGCTACCCCAGCTTTCTTTTCCTTTCCATTTGCCTGAAAGATATTTTTCCATCCTTTCACTTTCAGTCTGTGTGAGTCTCTTCTAATGAGGTGGGTTTCTTGTAGACAGCAGATGTATGGGTCATGTTTTTTTATCCATTCAGCCACTCGATGTCTTTTGTTTGGAGCATTTAGTCTATTTACGTTTAAAGTTATTATTGAAAGGTACTTGTTTTAGCCATTTCTATTTTTGTGTGGCTGTTTTCTTTCTGAGCTTTTTATTTCTTCTTTTTATACCAGTCCCTTTAGCATTCCTTGCATTGCTGGCTTGGTGGTGATAAACTCCCTTAGCCTTTTTTTTTGTCTGTGAAGTTTCTTATTTCCCCTTCAAGTTTGAATGATAGCCTTGCTGGATAGAGTATTCTTGGATTCAGTCCTTTGCTTTGCATCACTTTGTAAATTTCAGTCCATTCTTTTCTGGCCTGATGTGTTTCTGTTGAGAAATCATTTGACAATCTAATGGGAGAGCCCTTGTATGTAACTTTCCGTCTCTCTCTTGCAGCCTGTAAGATTCTCTCTTTGTCCTGAACATTTGCCATGGTAATTATGATGTGTCTTGGTGTGGGTCTTTTCGGGTTCACCTTGTTTGGGACTCTCTGGTCTTGTGTGACTTTTTTCTTCCCCACCTCAGGGAAGTTTTCTGATATTATTTCTTCTAATAGGTTTTCTAATCCTTGTTCATCTTTCTGTTGTTCTGGTACCCCTATTATTCGTATTTTGTTTCGTTTCATGTTGTCCCAAAGCTCCCTTAGGCTCTCCTCCTGTCTTTTAATATTTTTCTCCAATTGCAGTACATTTTCGGTGTGTTTTGCTTCCTTGTCTTCTAATTCACTAATTCGGTCCTCCGCTTCTCCTAGTCTACTGTTTATACTTTCAATGGTGTTTTTCATTGCAGCTATATCACTCTTCATTTCTTCTTTTGTCTTACTTAAGTTGTTGATTTTTTCATCTGTTTCTTCTAGCTTCGTCCATATGTTATTGATTCTTTCATCTGTTTCTTCTTGCTTCTTGCAGAGGTTGTCGATTTTTTCCTCCATCCGGTTTATGCACTCTAGGACCCTTATTCTGAATTCTTTTTCTGTCATGTTGCATGCCTCTGTATTACTTAGCTGCTTTTCTGGAGAGTCCTCCTTCTCTTTCCTTTGGGGGTTTCTTTGTCTACCCATGGTTGATCTCACTGACATATCTAGACGTTGAGTCATTCAGTGGCTGCTCCCTGGGTGGCAGTGATATTTTGGTCTGTGGTTGCTCTTCGGGTGGTTGCGGTAGCAGGTGCTCTTCAGTTGGCAGCAGCTCCTCTGGTGGGTGTTGTTCACAGCTTCGGTGGCTCTTCTGGCTGGTGGGGCGAGGTTTCACGTACAGCTGCTGTTCCTCAGCAGAGGGTGTGGTGCTCAGGAGGTTGCTGTTGCTTGGATCTGCTGCATTGATTTAAAGGCACAACATACAACACAACAAGGCACCACGTACCAGGCACTAAACACAAATATATTCACGATATTAATAACCCCAAATAAAGGTGACCCCCCGAATTAAGAGAATTAGGGAATAAGGAAGAAGGAAGATAAAAGAGAAAAAAGAAAAGAAAAGTAGGGACCAAAAAAAGGAGTGCAAAAATGAAATTGGAAAAAAGGAGGGGGGAAAATAAAAGCGAGAAAAGAAAAGAAAAGAAAAGAAAAGAGCAAAAAGAATGAAGTGGAAGAGGGCAAGAGACTTTTAATATGAGGAGAATACTCCTATAGAACCGCCACTAATCCCAACAAATTCCAGCAACAGCTCCCTGGAGATGGATGCAAACTAGAAATAACCAATAATATAACGATGAAAATAGAATGGCAAACACTAATCCCAAAATAAAATAAAGAGAAAATAAAATGGCACTTTAAAAAATGGTAAAATGGTAGCAGTAATAATACTGGTTAAAAATACGAAGGTAGTAATTAAAAGGGTAAAATCTGGTGATGGAAAAAGAAGAAGAAAGAAAGAAAAAAAAGAAAAAAGAAAAAAAAAGAAGAAAAAAAATGGAAAAAAATTTGTTTCTTAGTTAAAAGGTGAAAAAAGAAAAAAAAAATTGCAGTAGTCAAGGTCCTTTGGTTCTTCTATTCTTCAGTCTGGCTCGCCTTCAGTCCTGCCAGGTATTCAGGAGAGTGTTGAGTTTCCCTGCGATACACTGTTCCTCTGTGTTGTAAACCACAGTCCTTATTTTAAAGCAGGTCATGTTTGTTTCCCAGACTGCCTTATTTTGTGTTTAGCAAAGAGTCAGTTTGTGGCTCAGCCTTGGGTGGCAGTGTTCTGGTGTTGGCCTCTGAGGCTATACGGCATCTCTATCGCACTTAAAAGTGAGTTGGAGAGGTCAACTATCCAGAGCTGGTTCCTTAATAGTTACCCGCTCTGTGTTGTTGCTGGGATTCCCATTTGACTATTTTAGATCCATGAAAAGAACACCTCCTGCCAGAGCGGCCTCAGGGGTCCCCAGGAGCAGGGCCAGGAGCAGCGGGACCCCGCCGTGTCCTGCAGCGGGCAGCCGGGCCACTGGCATCATGGCTGCGGGGAGTGCAGAGCCTCGGGGTTCGGGCGGCAGACAGCATGGGAGCCGGGCAAGGAGGGAGAGAGGGAGGGAGGTGGCGAGTGAGGGAGGGGTGCGGGCCGGGGGAGCCGCCGAGCCCCTGGGCGGGCGGACGAGCCGAGCCGAGTGCTCAGCCTCGCAGTCGCTCCGGCCGAGCTGTGCTGGGTGCGGGCGGGCGAGTGAGCGATTTTTCTTTTTTAAGTTAAAGTTCTTCAAGTGCAATCCAGCAGGAGGAAGACAAACCAGACAACCAACAGCCCAGAGACCACCTGGGGCATGGTAAATTGAAGTATGGTAACAATTAATTCAGGTAAAAACTGTAATTCAGATAACATGCCTAAGTTTTACCTAGGTTACCCAAGGACTCTAGATAATGTGTTTACCCAAAACTGTAATTTAGATAGCATACTGTCTCTGCTTCTGTAAATTTCTACTTTTTTTTTTGAAAACTAGGTTCCTCATTCCAAACCTTGAGTTTAAAATTAAGTTGTCATGACCTAGAGCAAAGAATATTCTTACATGGTATTATTCTACAAGTTTCATTAATAATTTTTGATGCTTTACAACAGTATATTGTGCATTTATCCCAAACAAATTTACAAATGAATTTGAATGTTTTACATGAAGGGATTTATTCCTTTCCACTGTGTGGAGGGCCTCCTGGGGAAGGCACTTAAGCATTCTGTATTGACCTATCTTGACTTTTTTTTTGCCAAGAGGAATCCAATTGCCTACAGCTGTTACCTGAGCTCTCTGTTCAAGCTGGGATCATGAAAAGCTGGTACCATGGATCTGTTTCTGGCCCAATGGCGTAAGCTGGGCCTTCTCTGGAGGAGAAACCTGGGTTCCCTATGATCACTGCCGGGGCTCCGCCAGCAGGCGAGGGGATCCAAAGGCAGTTGCTGGGCATGGAGGCCAGAGGGACATAGGTTAACAAGGAGACAGAACTGAACCTCATATCACCCTACTTGGCCCAGAGATGGTTGGTAGTCAATGACGGGTAAGACCCCACAGGGTGGGGCGACCTAAGACAGGCACAGCCAGGGGCCAGTAGGAGAAAACTTGGCGTGCAACAAAGATGGGGCACAGACCACCCCCCCAATGGTGCATGGGCTTGAACACTCGCCCCTTCTGAGGGAGGTCTCCTGTCCCCATGGCTGCTTCTTGCTTCCCATGCCCAGCCCAGATCAGGAACCAAATAACAGAAGAGATTTGGTCCAGCTGAAATCAGAATCCAGATAAACGGAGGCTTGGCTAACAGACCATATATCTAAATCTAGCCTAACAACAGGAATGCTCAGAGCCTTCACAAGGACAGAAAGTGATCCTTTCAATTAATATTTGCAGTGTAAATTAAGATCATTGTTAGAATATTAAATTTGACAGTAAAATAGTTGTCAAGTTTTCAAATTAATTAAATTTGGCTAACTTGAAATAAGTAATTATTCATATAGTATTAACCAAAAATTTTCATTTCATGGTAAAATTGCTTAACATGCAATGAACCTAAAGCAGTCATATTTTTGTGCAGAAAAAATAAAAATTTAAAGTTATCTAGACTGCATTAAAAAAATTTTCTATAAGCCTCCTAATTAAATCAAAAAAGGGGGATAGTGGAAGAATACCATGTAAGGAAAAATATCCTGTAACTAAATTACATCTAGAAAAATTTATTTTTCATTTTGTAATGATAACAGCAAGTCACCCATGAAAAACACATGTGGTGTCAAAATAAGCCGAAGGAAAATCATTTGGGCAAATATGAAAAGGATTCCCCAAGTAAAATTTCCTTTATTAACCTTTGGTCGAGAATATGTTTGTATACTTTCAGAGAACAACTCCTAGACCATGTGGATTCCTGCAACAAGGGATACCAGAGAGAAACTGACCAGATTGCGCCAGCCACAAAGACAGAAGAGATAGTTCAGAGATGGAGATGGTGGAAGACTCCTTGCCATGCTAGCAGTCAGCAGCTGTGTGTCGTTGCAGGGTGCCCCGGACCAAACCAGAGAGGACCGGACCTGCATTTGTCCACCATCCAGAACCAGCATTTCATTGCTGGCATGTACACATGAACTTTTAGACATTGAAACATGGACTCAGAACTTTTGGACATTGAAATTGGGACTTTATTATTTTTTAAAGAAAAAATAAGGGGGAGATGTGGGAAACTGTTTATTGCCTTCAATATCTGATAAGCATAGACAGAGAACTCTCTGAAACCCCCTGAAGGCTGGGTGCCTTTGAAGCCCTAGCAAAGCTCCGAGCTAGGCACCACCTCTGTTTGTCCAGACAGGGGTAGCTGAAACTACTCCCCCATTTATTATTATGTAAATCCTTGCTGATGGGCTAGTCTGCTTGTTACTAGGGGGTCACCTGCCTAAGTGCTATGCTATGGGTGCATCCCAGATCAATAAAAGCTTGGTGAGGCCTGAGCCGGAGGAAGTCCTTCGGACTTGCCGCCTGGTCCCCCAATATTGCAAAATTATCTCGTGTCTTTTTCTCTCATTTGTTGTGCAGCTCCTCTTTCAGATACCGAACCCTACTCCACGCAGAACATGGAGGGAGTCTTACTCCACATAAAAGTCTTTTAGGAAGGAAATTTTAAATATCTATTATAGATCATTGTCAGATTGAAAAAAAAACCCAATAACTAACATTATAAAGGTATTAATTCTCCTCACTTTAATCTATGCCAGGTATTAGCAAACTAAAACCTGCAGATCACATCCAGTACACTTTCTCCTTTTGTAAGTAAAGTTTTATTTGAAAATAGTCATATTCTTTGTTTATACATATGGTAGGTGGTTTTTGTTCCACAACAGCAGAGGTATTTGCAATACAGACTGTATGTATGGTCTGCAAAGCCTAAAATATTTACTATTTGGCTTTTACAGAAAAAATTTGCACCCCTGATTTATTTATTTAATGCTATTCCATGAAAAATGACCTCAATATTTCCTGGGAAAATAGACAAATTTACTTTGAAGTTCTATGAAGACTAAATTCATGAATAAATATAATCCTGAGAAAGACCTTAGAAGGAAAGCTATTTTAATTAAAACAGTGTTACTGTGTTGAAATAGACAAAAGATGAATGTTACACAATATATGCAGGCCCAAGTATAATGGAAACTTGTTATAAGATAGATGTGTCAACACAGACAGTGGGAAAAGATGGAAACTTTATAAATTGTTTTGTTAAAGGTGACTCATTGTATGAATACAAAGTAAGGTTGAATCTTTCTCACAATCTTATCCCATGCATAAAGATAAACTGCAAAGTAAACTAAAATATGAAAAGTAAAACTGCAAAGTAAAATAAAAAAACAAAACAGAATATTTCTGTGACTTTAAGATGGTGTACACCTTTTGAAATAAGACTCTCAAAGTGGAGAGTAAAAAATATAAGGTAAAGGGGAGATTGATGGACTTGTCTATATTTTTATATATAAATTTGTTTGATAAAGCATACCATGATAAACTGTAAGAAGGTTTTTGCAATATCTATAATCAACAAAGAATTTATAGCTAGAAAAATAAAAGCAATATCTATAAATTTGCAAGAAAAAAGTAAGAAAAATAGAAGTAGAAATGACAAAAGAATCAAATAATAATCTTTATAAGGGGAAACTAAAAAGACCAAGTAGATGATAAATGTTCATTTCCAATAGAAATCAGTAAAATCAAATTCAGTGAAATACTGTATACTTTGCACCCAAAAATGAATTATGTGGATGATAATCAAGTGCTGAATAGAATATGGGGAAAGAGGAACCACTATGGTCTGCTGGATGGATTGTCAGCTGGTGCATTCCTTTAACAGAGCAAGGTAGCTATACTTTTTTTTTTTTTTAATCCTTACCCGAAGATATTTTTCCATTGATTTTTAGAGAGAGTGGAGAGAGAAGGAAAGACAGAGAGAAACACTGATGTTAGAGAAACACATCAATTGGTTGCCTCCTGCACAAGCTGGTGTCTGGGCTGGGGAAGAGCCTACAACCAAGGTACATGCCCTTGACTGGAATGGAACCCAGGATCCTTTGGTCTGCAGGCAGACACTCTATCTGCTGAGCCAAACCAGCTAGGGCCAAGGTAGCTATACTTAATGATTCACTCTGGCCCTGTAATTTTACTTCTGGATAAATATTACAGAGAAATTCTTTTACAAGTGTTGGGAATACATCTGTAAAGTTATTCATTTTATCCTGGTTTGTAATAGCAAAGTTGAAGTGACTTCACTAGAAGAAATGATAATAAAAGGTGTTTTTTACAGAGAATGGAAATCCTACTCAGCTGCAAGAAACAGATTAGCTCTACATCTACCAACACAAATATATTCCAAACTAGAGCCCCCGTGCACATAATTCGTGCACTCGGGAAGAGGGGTCCCTCAGCCCGGCCTGTACCCTCTCACAGTCTGGGAGACCTTGGGGGATGTCCGATGTCCGATTGATGGCTTAGGCCCACTCCCCTAAGCCGTCAGTCGGACATCCTTAGTGCTGCCACAGAGGCAAGAGAGGCTCCTGCCACTGCCGCTGTGCTAAGGACTTCTGGCTGAGCAGTGCTCCCCCTGTTGGAGCGCACTGACCAGAGGGGGCAGCTCCTCCATTGTGTGTCTGCCCCCTGGTGGTCAGTGCGTGTCATAGTGACCGGTAGTTCCACTGTTCAATCAATTTGCATATCAGCCTTTAATTGTATAGAATAGGTTTAAATATAATAAGAGTGACAGCACTGGATCATTTTGAAAAGTTAAAAAATTACTCACAAAAATTATAATTTAGATTTCCAAGGATGATATGTTTGAGAATAAAGGCATGATAGATGGATTGGAAAGACTTCAGTAAATCCAAGAGGGAGGGAGGGTATTTAGAGTCAAGGGAAGTGACAGCAGAAATAATGATATTAGTAATAACAACAATAACAATAAATTAAAAAATTGGGTTCAATCCCTGGTCGGGGTGCATACTGGAGGCAACCTATAGATGGTTCTCTTTCACTTCAATGTGTATGTGTCTCTCTTTCTCTCTCTTTACTTTTCACTTCCTCTCTCTCTCAAATCAATTTTTAAAATAAGAAATAAGCTGTCCTTTTAGAAGGACAGAAATTGTCTCATTAGTTAACTTGAACAATGAAATCCAGCTTTCGTTTCAATATATAACCCTATATGTAAATCTATTTGGATCACAAGGTGTCAGATTTGAGAATTTCACTGTATTTCTGAATTTTTATTTTTGAGTCACTGCATTACAAACATTTTAGTCTATTGTCTGCCTTTTTCTACCCAGAATTCTTGGTACAGCACCTTGAAAGTCCAGGGCCAAACGACCTCAGAGCATTTGGAGACATTAAGCAGGAGTGATATACTTGGTTTGATTTCACTATTCTTTTACTTACCTCACAATTTCAACTGCAAAATTCTTGTTGAATGGATTGAATAGCTGTCTGGTTTGTTTTTAGATTCAATGAATTTGTGTCTCTGACCTCCACTGAATTATTATTTTATTGTTTTTTGCAGCAATGTTCCTTGATAAATCACAACTTCTGTTCCTATGGTAGCCATATATACCTGAGAAGTGTCACTGCCACTCTTTCTGCCACTAGAAAAAGAGAAGAGAAAAATAATAAATCTGACTAATGGCTCTTCCTCCATTATCATGTCTGTATATTACTCTTAGTTGTGCATTTTCAATCAGGAATCCACAAGCTGACCTCAGAAGTTGCATGCACAAGCATGCCTTTCCTTCAGCAGGTGTGCAAATAAAAAACAAATGTGTAAATTGTATATGTGATTACCAATTGTGGATATGAGCTAAAAATTATATGTCATGTATACAAGGACAGGTGTAATTGCATGTAATTCTGGTACAAGATATTTTCTTTTGCCCTGTTCATCATCATTTCTCCCCCCCCCCTCCCCTTTTTTTTCAGATTCCTCCAATTAAGTCAGTACATTACTGGGTATGATCCTTGAATAGCATCACTGAGGGACATTTATTAAAAATGTCCACCAGGACTTGGGATGGAGGACAATAACCCACATTTTAAACGGCTTTCCCTTTTATTCTTAAGAAAGCTAAAACTTGAGAACCACTATAGTAGATAATCTTTAAGAGAAAGGACCCCATGTGACTCATCTGTGTATTCTAGGCATCTTCCAATGCCCATCAGGTTTAAATTAGGGTATGATCTGCTCTCATAATACTGGACTACATCATGTTGTCAGGGAAACTTATTGGGAGTCAGGCTGGTCTTTGTACTCTCTAAGAGCTTACTGACCATACTCATGGAGGTTTCAGGTGCCAGTAAAATGAGACGGGATGTAAGTTATCAGATTGGGTCTGGACACAAGTATAGATTCAAAAGTAACTGGTATTTGTTGACTTATTGATCATAGTTTTTTTCACAGGTTTTATATATGTGGAATCTAAAGAACAAAATAAAACACACACAATAAAAACAGACTCATAGGTAACAGAGAACAGACTGATGGGTGATAGATGGAGGATTGAGGGGCTGAATGAAAAAGATGAAGGCATTAATAAGTACAAATTGGTAGTTACAAAATAGTCATGAGGATGTAAAAAGTACAGCATAGGGAATATAGTCAATAATATTATAATAACTATACATGGGCCCAGGTGTGTACTTAACATATCAAAGGGAACACTCTGTAAAGTACATACTTGCCTTATAATTGTGGTATCCACTTGAAACTAATATAGAATATTATCGAATGTAAACTGTAATTGAAAAAAAATAATAAAAGTAGCCTGGCCCATGTTTCTCAGTAGTTGAGCATTGACCCACAAATCAAGAGGTCAAATCATTGGTTTGATTCCCTGTCAGGGCACATGTACAGGTTGGGGGCTTGATCCCCAGTAGGAGGCATGCAGGAGACAGCCCATTGATGATGTTTCTTTCTCATGGATGTTTCTGTCTCTCTATCTCTCTCCCTTCCTCTCTCTCTAAAAAAATCAATAAAAAATATTTTTATAAATAAATAAATAAACAACCAAAAGTAACTGGTGTTGGCAGAGGTCATCAAGAGAATGTGACTGCAGGTTGACCCTTGAATGGGAAGTTTGAGACCCCTCACCCCTTCCCCTGTTTTTAGAATGTGTGCTCAGCTGCCTTCCCTACACTAGAAATTGCCTCAAGGACACGACTTAAGATAATAACATGTTTTTGAGCCCATCTGGATGGTGTACATGACTGAACCCATTGAAGGCGTCTATATAAACTTTTTTAAGATTTGACAGGCAGTGTGGAGATCTATTCATTTTGCTGCTGCCCAAAACAAGTAAGTTTTGATACCTACCAGTCTGGAGTGTTCAGCCTCTTTTTTAGGCTTCTCCTTTCCTTCTGTGTATGGGGACCAATTTTCAAACCAACAGCTGTTTTTTTTATTAAGGAGCATGTGCTTGGAAGCTTGTAGTCCATATCCCAAAACTCTGATGTTGGGCCTCAAGAGGAGAGTTCTCTTCATCTCACCTTTACCTTTGATGGTTTCAGACAGCAACTATGAAGATCATCTGAAGGCGCCAATAAAATGAGCCTCTATAAGGCTGTGCAAACATAAGTGAACCTGTTTGCAAAGAGTCCTTGATCTCTGGTCCATTCTTAGCTAAGTGAGTCAGATCCTCCCACACATCCTCTTTTATCAGATCCTGCCCCAGAACTTTGCACAACAGACACAGTGTCTGAAAGGTATGACCTGAGCTCACATTTAGTGGAATAAGCTCATTCTCTCAAAATTCCCAAATATTGGGTCTGGACACTAAAAATATCTCAGTGTATTCATTATTAAACATGATACTTGTTTTCACTTAATGTGATCCTACAAAAGACACAAGATGACTCTATTTTTTCTTTATAACTTTAATATGTTTTTCAACATGCAAACATGTAGTTCTCAGAGAATAAAATAAAACTAAAAAGATTCTCATTAGTGCACTATTTTTGGAGTGCATATTGATTAAGAATTGTAGAAACATTTCTCTGTGTTAATATGTGGAGTGGATCGTGGGGGAGGAAGGAGAGAGAGAGAGAGAGAGAGAGAGAGAGAGAGAGAAGAAGAAGAAGAAGAAGAAGAAGAAGAAGAAGAAGAAGAAGAAGAAGAAGAAGAGAAAGAAGAAGAAGAAAAGGTAGCATAACAATATTTTTTCCATATGTCTAGTATTCTCAAGAATTCTGGGATGTCAAGCCAGAAGAAAAATCTCGAGGACTCTTTTATCGTATCATGGATTTCTAGGGGGGAAAAGTGGAAAGATATTTGCAGCCTGAAGGTAGGATGAATGCCAGGATTAAGATTTTTTTTAAAATTGATAATTAATAGGAAGGCCTAACACAAAATCTCTGAGAGACTGAAGGAAACAGAGAACTAGGAGAAAAATGACAGACAATACAGAATACAGTGTTGGGCGTGGGACAAAATTTCTGGAAAAAGAAAATATATGGGAGTAGAGTAACTGCCATTTTTTAGTCTTAAAATAATCAGAGTCACTGTAGGCAGTTCCAAAGCAAAAAACAACAACAACAAACAAACAAACAAATAAACAGTGGGTAGGCTGAAGTTGAGGAGGGCAGGGTCTGTGGAAAGCAGGCACTAGTGCAAGAATACAAGTAGGGCTCATATAAGAGCTGAAAGTAAAGCAATGTTGCTAGGGTGGCCAAGAGTCAGAGTTCTCAGTAGAAGGAGCCAGGCTGTTGAGGACAGTGATTGTGGAGCCACCTTACACAGCTGTACCTCCAGCACCACTGGAAGGCACTGTGAGCCAAAGAATATCCACTCCCTACTACTTGCAACTTAGAAGTTTTGCACCTTCTGGTTTATTTCTGAACAGCCCAACCAGAAAATACTCCACCACAAAATTTAAGGTTGTTTTTTTTAAATATATATATATTTTTACTGATTTTAGAGCGTGAGGGAGAGGGAAAGACAGATAGAAACATCAATGAAGAGAGAGAATCCTTGATTGAGCCCACAACCCAGGCATGTGCCCCTGACCAGAATCGAACTCAGAACCCCCCAGTCAATGCTCTATCCACTGAGCCAAACCAGCTAGGGCTAAGTTTTTAATTTAGTGATGCTTTGTAATACTTTTCTGCATTGGCTTTAGTTGGCTTTGATGAAGGTGAGTGTACCATATTTATGGCCAAAGAGTAAGGGTAGGCGATTTTTACCACCCTAGTCCTGTATGGACAAACCAAGGCAAAATTGGAATATAAGTGAAATTTGTTTTTGTTGACACTTTGCTGATTAACATCATCCACTCCCTCACAGTAAAATTGATAAAAATAATGTATTGTCTGATACCACACCTCTAAAAACAGAAATAGACTCCTACAGCATAATAGGCAACCTTACTATTTCATTTTTTTCCCTTATATATTAGTGTCTTTGAAATAAAATAGATGAGCTATATTTGCACATTTGTTGAATTTGCTTTGTTATGTAAAATTATTCTGCTTTTTAAAATTGTTATCACCCGTGGTCTTCAGGAACAGATTTTTTTTTGAGCATCTGTCAATTCTAGTCTTGAAGTGTTAACTTAGAGGAACATAATTTTGTCCGGCAGCTTAAACTACTGCACAGAGATAGTCTGTGAGGAATGTATGTGCATCTGGGACACACACACACACACACACACACACACCACACAGATTTATAAACCACATGCATGAAGCTATAAATATGTATGAGTATTCCAATAGGATGAGCAACATTAAGGAAATGTAGAAGTTGCATTTCTCTTAATATTTTTATTCATAAAATGATTTGTTTAAATAATAGCTTCACCTTTGGGTATTATCTTCAACAAGTAGAGCAAAATTAGATTATGCAAGGTCAGTTGTGCCATGTTTGTCTAGGACTAGACTAATGTTCTATTTTTATGTTCAGAATACTTTACAGTGATCTTCAATATATTGTGAGCCTTTGTTATCCTAGCTGCCTACTGGCCTGATGACTTAGCAAAGTGTTCAGTAATGCCCCGGTTTTCCCTGAATTTCAGACTTTAATGACCATTATTCCTTGAATAGACACTAAAATGTTTTTATTTAATACACCATTTTATAGATTCCCATACTGAAACATTAGCTACCATACCCTGGCTAATTACAGGGCTTATGCTTTGAATTTTTACACATATCACTTTTAACAATTATTTTAAAACATAATATTACTCAAAGAGACCATTTTCCTATAATATGTAACATTTTAACAACATTTTAGGTGCAATTATAAAAAGAATGGGTTTTTCCGTGTTTTTATTCCAAAGCAAAAAGGAATTAACATATAAGTATTTTATACCATGTACAGACTTGAAGATATTTTTGTACATTCTTTCTCTCAGTTTGTTTGCTAAAGTATGTAACAACACTGGGGCCAGTGATCTTTACTAGTAATGCCTCTGTTTATACTTAATTTAGAGACTTTGCTTTGAAGCTTCTGGCCAGAAAGATTTAAGGCCAAGCTGCTGAATCACGCAGTGAAATGTGAGTGGAAAAGTTATACCCCACTTTTAAGCCTGATCCATATACACCTCTTATGTGATTCTCAATATTCCCCTTTTCCCAACTTTCAGCTGGATTTCAGTGCCCTAGGAGACTTTTGAAAGTCCCATATTGCAGATACAGATCTCCATTACTGGGTCCTTGAACAACTGGGTGCAGCATGAACTCTCCCAATGAATGATTGATTTTATGTGAGCAAGAAATATACAGTCAGCCCTTTTCTTTGTCTACAAAATTTTAATCCAAAGCTCTGGGAACATCTTGTGAATATATATATATATATATACATATACATACATATATATATATATATATATATATATATATATATATATTCATGAGGATCATATTAGACTTGAAATGTTATTCATAAAAAAATGTGTATGCATGGTGCAAAGATATGAGAGTTATCTTTAAACTACTTGACAAATCCCTGGGGTACTTATTTCCTGTGTTACAAACAGGGGAATATAGTTCTCTACATAAATGGATCCCCAAAATCTTTTAACAAAAGCTTGGGTAGTCAGGTAATAAAAGAGATAGTTCTTTAGTCATTTGGAAAGCTGTTAAATAACAATTACCAAGAGCTACTAGCTTGGGGCATTCTTACTTTGGACAACAGGGTACTTTCTTTTTGTTTTTTGTTAACCTTCACTTGAGAATATTTTTTCATTGACTTTTTTTTAGAGAGAGTGGAAGGGAGGGTAGGTGAGAGAGATAAAGAAAGAGAAACATCAATGTGAGAGAGACATATGGATTGGTTACCTCCCACATGTACCCTGACTGGGTCAGGGAATGAACCTGCAAGCCATGTATGTGCACTTGACCGAGAATTGAACCCGAACGCCTTCTGTGCTTGGGCCAATGCTCTATGACTGAGCTACACTGGCTAGGGCTCTCTATATGTGTTGTAATTGTCTTGAAAACAGATGTTAATAAGTGTGCGTGCACACACACACACACACACACACACACAGCTCTTTCTGTTTTCATACATTTTTATCTACAGCTACCACACAAAGATACAATACTTCATCCTCTTATAGTTGTTCCTGAAAAATTGTTAAAATATTAACTATTAGGGGTAAATTCTTTCCTTAAGTAGCATGTTGTTTTAAAATAACCCCATGGAGTAGTAGTATAGCGAATTGATAGAGTATGAGCCTTGGGTTTGAATAATGTTATTGCCACCTACTATGTGATCTTGGATAAGTTTGATTGGTCCAAAGGCACTGTCCTGATTGGTCAGAATGGGTCTGTTTGGATGCGTTTGTGAATATGCTGATTGGAATATAGCTGTGAAGCTCCAATTGGATGGGGAAAGTCCCAGTTCCACTGGTTGAAATAAGATTCCAGGAACTCCTTTATAACAGTTGGCACAGATGGCAGAAACACAGTGCTAGAATTCAATTCTGTGCAGGAAGCAGGGAGATTTGTGTAGGCTTGTCCCTGAAGTGCAGTTTCTGTGAAAGGGTCCTGTTTAAAAATGGCTGTTAGGCTGTTTCTTACATATTTTCCCAGTTAGCCACCAGGAACCATTCTTAGTAGTTTTCTTCTTTCTCAGGGTCCACAATATGCAATCTTCAATTTGGAAGATGTAGAAATTAGAATTCCCCTATTTTCTTTCTTGGTACAGACACAGCCAGTTCACTTACTTTTTCCAAAATTGCCCTTTCATTTTGAAGTGCCCCCCCCTTTTTACTACAATTATGGAATGGTACTACTTCCCTGGTCTAGCACACTTCCTGTTCTTGATGAAAGCAAATACATTTTTTAAAGTCTCCCTGGAGTACCTTCTGTTACCCTCTTCCGTTCCTCCCACCTTGGAGGAGAAGTGGTAGGTTTCAGGAGGAGTCAGGAGAGGAGAGAGATGAAAAAGTGTGTTGAAGGAGGTGTCCCTCTCCTTACTTGGACCCTATCTCTATTAATCGGCATTTGCCCTCTTTCAATTTGAGTAGCCTACTTGATTTTGTTTTAATTTCAAAATTTTGGATTGCTGGTTTTTGTTAGGTCAACATGCCGACTCCCTCGGCGAGAACTTCCTCAGCTGAATACTGTGACAACCCCCCTGGTGGGAACCTCCTCAGCTCATGCCCCCTGCCCCTCACCAAACACCTGTATAAAAAGGAGTGTCCCCCTCCCTGTTGGTGCGAATCCACTGGCCCCACCTTTGGGGCTCGTGGGTCTCGCCCGGGGACACAGGTTAAACCTTCCCTTTCTTTCCTTATCTGACCAGCTTGATTCTCTTTGTTTTCCTGTGTCACGAACTTTACATTTGGTGCCTCGAAACCCGGGTGGCCCCCATTCGGCCGTCCCTCCACAGCTGGGGGAGCCCTCCTCTCCCTCCTCATGGCTCAGGACCCATCAGGACTGCATTTCCTCAGCAGCCTTTCCTGGTTTGGCAGCATTAACATGGCCTTTAAGGTTTTTAATGCCCGTGAAGAGCAGGCAGAGTCAGATTGAGAGGCCTGCTTTGGACAGAAGGTAGACCTGCAAACTCAAGCCTTGGTTGCAACCCTGCGGCCGATGGCAGCCGTCCATGGCCCCAAGAGGGCTGTGCGTGATGGGGGTGCAACGAGAGGATGAACGCCACCTGGAGAATGCTTCAAATGCGGAAATGAAGGCCACTGGGCAAAGCAGTGCCCATGTCCCCGGGCTTCAACCAAGCCCTGCCTGGCATGTGGTCAAAGCAGCCACTGGAAGAGTGACTGCCCCTGGAAAAGTGGTGGGCCCTCTGCGCCCAAGCATGGAGGAGCCGTCCTTCCAGGTCATGACCCACTGCTGGCCATGCAGGGACTGGCTGAAGACTGAAGGAGCCCAGACTCAACGACCCCCATCACCCTCGCCGAGCCCAGGGTCACGCTGAAGGTAACGGGTATGCAGGTCTCCTTCCTGGTGGACACAGGGGCTACCTTCTCTGTCCTGCCCTCCTTTTCAGGGCCCCTTTTTCCTTCCACGATCTTAGTCATGGGTATTAATGACAAATCCACCTGCCCATTGACCACTGGACCCCTTCCCTGTCTCCTTGATGATAGCCCTATAACCCACTCGTTCTTAGTCATGCCTTCATGCCCTGTGCCCCTTTTAGGATGCGATATTCTCACCAAACTAGAGGCCACTCTGAAGCTCACTCGGAGTCCTTCAGCCTCCTTGCTCCTTCTGCCCCTGGCCCCCTCCCTTCACAGGGACACCGATCCCCCACTGCCATGTGTCCCCTTATGGGGCCCAGTTCCCAGACCACAATCACCTATCTCAGTTTCACTCTCTCACCCCACAGGGCCGCACCATTCCTTGGATTTTGGATGCCTTATCTCCTTATCTCCTCTGTGACTGTCCCCTTCTCTGAACAAGAAATGTTCTCCTTCCTCAGGCTCACTAGGTACTCTCGCCTCTGGGTTCACAACTGTAGTCTTCTTGCAAAGATCCTCTATCATGTGACATGGTGAAGGGACCCCCTCACTGAGCCTGTAGATCCCAAGGCCAACATTCTCACCCCTTTAATGCTCTGAAAACTACTCTGACCTCAGCGCCTTCTCACCCTGTCCCCCTCCCCCACTTCACCCTTCCCAAGGGAAACTTCCTTGAATGCACAGGTTTACTCAACAGTCCGGCTATTATCAGAAACTGAGATCATTATCTCTAGGAAAAATGCGGCAACTTTAAAATCCAAGCGGCTAGAGGCTGGGAACAGGCTGCACAGCCTGCTCCCTCCCTCCCGCTGCCTTTTCTCCAGCCTCATATCCAGGTCCCTGGCTTCCACTGCTCCTTCCCTTTCTCTTTTCCCTTGGATAACTGCACATTCTAACATTCCCTCCCACTTTCACTGCAATACCTACCTCTCTCAGGCTCACCAAATGCCTCCCACCATCCCCAAAGAAGATTCAGCGGCATCATCCAGGACCTGATGACCCATCATTCCTCAAGGCTCTTACCTGGCAAGGGACCCTCCAATTTTTTACTCTGGAAGAAGCTCAGGTTTTTGAATTCCTTTTTATATGTCTTGTCTCCTCACCATAATCCTCCTACAGGCAGCTAGCAATAAATGCACCAATGAAGGTTTTTAATATTTTCAGGTGAAACGGACATGGAATGACTATAATTGTCTTTATCAAAACCCATACAAATCCCCGATCTATCTTTCCCTCACTAGAGGCTCTCACCCTGCAGAACCTGAACCTACTCCTTTGCCCACCCTCATCAACACAACTTTCCATCTACTCTCTAACATCATTCCTTCCTTCTCTACATCCTGCTGGATTTGTCTGTCACTGGTTCGAACCCTCATCATAGCCACTCAATCCCAACCTATTGGATCATCTAACTAAACTCTCTCTAGAAATTCGCAGCTTCTGGCTGGACCTCCTGCCCATGGCCCTGACCAGAATCCAGGCTACACCAAGGAGCCCCACCTTCTTAAGTCCTTTTGAACTTCTATATGGGAGACCCTTCTTGCTCAACCAGAGTCTCCCTACTGATCCTCCTCCCCTGGGTACTTATCTTCCATATCTGTCCTTACTCAGGCAGCTGCTCCGAGAACACGCAGACAGGTTTCTGTCTAAGCCAGAACCAATCAACCAGGACTCCCGAGGACCAGCCCTTCATCCTGGTGACTTGGTCCTCCTTAAGAATCTACATTCAAAAGCCTTGGAGTCTAGGTGGAGGGGACCTCACACTGTAATCCTCACAACCTCCACCACAGCTAAGCTACTTGGCTACCTGTCATGGCACCACCTCTCCAGACTCAAGAGGACCCTGGAGCAGCATGACTTCTATAAATGTGAGGTGTTGGGCCCCACTAAGGTCTGCCTTAGTTGCCTTCCCCCTCCTCCTTCTCCTCCCGGCCCTGAGCAACCTACACCCACCCCAACCCGCTTATGTGTGGAGGTTCAAGGTCCGTGATGCCTCCAGAAACTCTAGAGCCCACCCTGCCCCCACGGATATGCTACCAGACCAGTAATCTGGTAACTGGGGGATGAGTCACTTGGAACTGTACCCAAAATCACACCGAAGCCAGTCTCACCAAGGCCAGCCCGGGTACCTTCTTTTGGTGCAATGGCACGTTAAGCAACTGCATAAACTCCTCTGACCCAGGACCTTGCTTTGTGGTCACAGTAGTTCCCAAACTAACCTTGTATGGAGAATGGGAGCTCGCTTGGCTGCTCCCTTCATCCCACCCCCAGACCCGCTGGGCCACCTTCCTCCCTGTCATGTTAGGGGTGAGTATCGCTGCCTCGGTAGGCCTCACCAGGGGGCCCTCAGGAACAGTCTGGTCTCTGCTCAGGATTTCAATGACAAGCTCCAGTTAGCTCTGGAGTCTAATACTACCTCTTTAGCCTCCCTACAGCAGCAAGTAACATCAGTAGCCCAGGTAGCCCTACAGAACCGGCGTGCCTTAGATCTTCTGACTGCAGAAAAAGGAGGAACCTGCATATTCATTCAGGAAGAATGCTGCTACTACATCAACGAGTCTGGAGTAGTGGAACAAAACGTGAAGACCCTGACTAAGCTGAGTGAAGAACTACATGCAAGACACTCCCGGGACAACTCTCTTTTTGGCTGGTTCCAAAGCCCCTTAGCAACCTGGGTCCTACCCATGATAGGGCCCCTGATTCTCATCTGTGACTTTTTTCTCCTTGCCCCTTGCCTCCTCAAGTTCATCTGCTCCCGGATCGCGAAGATGTCACAAGTGACTGTAAATCAGCTCCTGCTCCATCCCTACTCTCGGCTACCCTCCAACCTGCCTCTGCCTGACCCTGGCCTTTAAAACGGTAAGCTGGAAGTAGTCAGAATGAACTGGTGCCCCCTATCACCAAAAGGCCGGGATGTTAGTTCAGCATGCTGACCACCACAGCAGGAATATCGTGAGGACCCCTGCTGCGGGAACTTCCTCAGCTCATGACCCCTGCCCCTCACCAAACACCTGTATAAAAAGGAGTGTCCTCCTCCCTGTTGGCGCGAATCCACTGGCCCTGTCTTTGGGGCTCATGGGTCTCGCCTGGGGATGCAGATTAAACCTTCCCTTTCTTCCCTTATCTGACCGGCTTGAATCTCTTTGTTTTCCTGCATCACGAACTTTTCAGTGTTTACATGCATGGTTTTAATAGATAATCTTTTAGAGCCTAATATTTATTCCAGACTGCAAGTATATATTGTGTTTTTATTCTTTTACTAAACTTAAAAGATTTATAAATGTAATTCATACTTTTTAAAAAATCTAAAAACATGGAAAGTCAATAGAGTGAATTTAAATAAACACCAAGTTATGTACTTCTTTAAGGTTTTTTTCTTCTTCTTTTATTTATTGTACTTCCTGAATATGTTGAACACAGATGAGCCTTACATAATTCCCTTGCCATTAATATTATCTCCCTTTAACATATATGAATATTGAATTCTTAGAGGTTAATCTGGATAGACAAGCCATAAGTGAGAGAGGTTTCATATGGGCTTCCAGTTTCTATTCCTACTGAAAGGAATTTTAGAGACAGGAAAGGCAGTTTTAGGGAAGGAGGGTCCATGGGAGAGGAAGACATACACAACAGGCAGAGACAGCTCCAAGCCACCAGATTGCTTATCTTACATTCACAGAGGAAGGATGAATGTTGTAAGATAAGGGGAAGAAGAAGAGGGGGGCACTAGGTGAGCTTTGAAACTTTGGAACGGATACCATGTAAGGGGAAAATGACCAATTAGGAAAGCATGGGGACATAAATTAAGGAAGGGTTCAATTAGAAAGTATCATGTTCAGAAAAGAAACTACCAGCATATATAAAATAGTAGAGACTCAGAGGACTAGATTTTTCCCATTAGAGAGAGAGAGAGCAGGTTTTTCCCATTTGAGAACCATTCCTCAGGGGGTCTTCTTTGGGGACCACTCCCTAGGGGGAGTTTGTATAAGCTTGCAATACACTTCTTCACTGTTGCTTTAAAAAATCTTTTAGTTTGGGAATTTCTTCTTCAAACTTCATGAGACAAGAACCCACCCACAATGAGATTCCAAACTCACCAAATTCAGAGTCTCACTACCAGGGTTCTACACTGTTTCCAAATGTCCTTCAGTGACACCTGCCATTTGGAACATTTCTTTCCTCAACGTTGACTAACTTTGTGATGGGTTTTCAAATTTCCCCTTTCCCACCAGAGCTGATGACAAGTTTGACAAAGTGATCATTCATAGTGGCTTCCGCCTTAGGTGTTCTTCTCTGAACAATAGCTGGGATCATTTTGTAAAACTGACAGGTTTTTCTGCCATATTTTATCCCAAAAGGCATAAAAGTGAAGCCTGGAAAGCTGTTGGAAAAGAGATATTCTAAAAATATCAACTATAAGAGTTCAAGTTGTTTGTCAGATGGTGCCAAAATGACTACTGAATGTAATATTAGGAAAGTCAGGTTTTTAAAGTGATAAAAACACAGATTTAAGTTTGCCAGAAAGGATTGGATTTAGAAGGTTATTAGGATAGATTATGAGAATTATTAGAAGGTTATGAGAAGGTTATGAGAATTATTAGAATTATACACTTTAAGTGACCATCTTTTACACATCCTCTTTGGCAAGGATTGGCATTTCAGTTGCTGAAGTAGGCAAGCAAAAGTCCTCACAGATATTTTTAATATAATGAACCATCTGAGCTCTGATTTGTCAGAACTGGGGGAGACAGCAGAGTGTGTTAGTTTGAGGCAGCTCTGGAATAATTATACAAAGATGTCTGAGTTTGCAGTGAATAGCTGCAGAGTTGCTTTAAGAATTTTGAAAATATTTAATAATTTTACTCTTCTGTATATAAATATTGTAAAGACAGAAAAAGGCCTGCCTTTTCTTTGTTATGGCTTTCTTCAATTTATGAGTAGCACCTGGTAATTAAACCTCAAAATTGCTGGCTCCTCTATTCAAATAGTGAGAAATAAGATTATACCCTCAAGGTTGCATTCTTGCATCCCCCTTCTCCCTACTGTTTTAACTGGGGAGTAATTCACACCAAGGTGTCTCTAGTTAGTAGAAAGTTTCCTCCCCACTCCCTTTCAGATAAGTTCTTTTGAACTCTTTATAACTCAGGCTTGGGAAAAATACTGATAAGACACCTCCTTAGAACATCTGCCAGACAGTCTCCTAGAAAGCAAAGAAACTGTAATGTTTTAAAGACAACCTCTGGGATTTGGTCTATTTCAACACAATCCCCCTCCCTTCCTTGTTGCTTAGCAACACAACTGCTCATTCTTTAAAAGTGGTTGGGTGGGTGGGTGGGTGAGTGGGTGGGAAGAGATCAACCAAAGAACTTGTATGCATATATGCATAACCCATGGACACAGATGATAGGTTGTTGAAAGCCTGAGGTATGGGGTGAGCAATGGGGGTAAAGGGGACATATGTCATACTTTTAACAATAAAGTTTTAAGAAAAATAAATAAATAAGTAAAATAAAAGCAGAAGCCATTCTTTCTTCCTTGCCCTCATTAACTAGCAATACTAGGCACTTTCCTCCCTTGGAAAGCAAAATAAATTTCTTCCCTGCATCTATTTCTTCTCTCAGTTGTGAATTCTTTCACAGCCCATGTCACTGGCCAAACACTAACAGATATGTTCACTACAGATTATTAAATAATATAAAAAATATAAAGAAGAAAGTAAAAATTCACCTGAAACTCACTACAAGATATAGCTAAACCACTGTTTACATTTTGACATATCTCACTGAAAGTTTTATCTTTAGGACTTCCTAATTCCTTCTTTGTCTACTATAGTACTCATTCATTAATACATTCAAGGAGCATTTATTTTAAATGTAGCTACTCTGTGCAGGTGCTGTACCAGGTCCTGAAAAGATAACAAAAAGATAACAATCTCATAACAGGCTAAGGAAGACAAACCAGTGAGAAGTCAAGTTCAAATGAAAATATAACGCTGGGGTAATGGTTTCTTTTTCATCTTTGTTTCATTGTCTCAGGGTGTTGGGTGGGAATGAAGATGTTAAACAAATATTTGTTGACTGAATGAGTGACCTTTTAATTCAATGGGTGAATGTAATGTGTTATATACAAGTAAAGTCCCTCATGGAAACACTAAGGAGAAGCAACATAAATATGTCCAGCAGAAGTTTCCAGATGTTATGTTCAAACTACAGGTTGAGGTATGAGTAAGAATTAATCTGGCAGTTGGTGTAGCATGTACATAAAGAGGAAGAAAGGGCCATGGCAAGTTGGAAATGCAACTGTCAGAGTGACTGGACCTTAGAGTTAGTGTAGAAATATGGCAAGATACGAGTCTTGAATCATTATTATAGCAAAGTCATGATGGATCATCTATACCAATGAGCTAATGAGGCTGGCATTTTCTTGAGGTAAATGGGAAGTCAAAAAGACTTCAGTTATAGAAGAATGGCATGATTTTTATTTCAAGAGTCTAAACTGTGTCCTATTCTCCTGTACCTTACTCTCTCAAAATTCAGTAAACTGTCTTTTTGAAAAAAAAAAAAAAAAGGTATCATGTCTCTAGTAAGCATAGGCTAAGTTATTTGTGAAAGGATTTTTTAGGGGTAAATTAGGCAGGTTTAGGAAATTTCAGAAATTAAGGGGTCCATGGGAAAACCACAGGGCTGCAAAGCTAGTAGCTGCCAGAAGGTACATTTCGGTAGAATAAGGGAGCTAGGAGCTGCAGAGGTATACCTTTACAGAATAAAGGGAAGGAAGCCCTTCATTCAGAGAGGGAAGAGGAAGGCCAAAGGGAATAGAAAAACAAAAGGGAGAAGAAGAGGAGAACCTCACATGAGATTTGAGTTCTGAAGCTACTACTGTGACCAATCAGAGGGTC
The DNA here is from genome assembly GCF_964212035.1 of Myotis nattereri. Lineage (NCBI taxonomy): Eukaryota > Metazoa > Chordata > Mammalia > Chiroptera > Vespertilionidae > Myotis > Myotis nattereri. The sequence goes on along the minus strand of NC_138076.1, from coordinate 95,333,580 downwards.
ACACAGAACTGCAGCCTTTATAAACCATAGGAAAAAGGGACTTAGTGGGACTCTCTCCCCCTCCACACACAGGAGTCTGTGCTTATTTTTCAATAAATTTCCATCTTTTACTATATCATCTTTGTCCGTGGTTTCATTCTTCAACTCCACTGGGCAAGGGCCCAGGAATCATCCTGCCCAAAGGAACATCACGTGTTACAGTTCAATTTTCATGTTTCATTTGTATTAATACTTCTGCTGAAAATAAATTGAATTGGATATGATCAACATTCTTAAACACATCCAAGATTAGATAAGACAGCTGCCTGAGAAGTTCTGGGGAAAGCCATTCATGGGAAAGTGCCATCCTTCATTGGAAATCTGTTCTTTGAGGTGCCTGAGGAAATTGCTCATGAGTTGGTGCCACCCTTGTGAAGCTGTTTAAGGGGATATTAGACAGAGACAATCATGGGGCTCTATAAAAACATGCCAAGGGAAGATGACAATAGGAAAATCCCAATTTCTGTTGGCCACTAGGACTGCTAAAGCTGGGTGCTGCTGCCAAAGCCAATGTATTTTAGAAATTCAGAAGAAGGCTGCCTAGATAAACACACCAGAATCAAAAGGGGAAACCCCCTTTCTTACCCTCTATCCCTCTAGTATACTCTAATGATAAAACTTAAAAGTTTTCCAAATGTTATGAAAAGTATAAAAACGAGTATTTACAATTCTATTGTAAATATATGTGCAATAAATATTTTATTACAGAGTTGGCAATAAAGGGTGCTTAAGAGTTTCGAGGCTACACCAATTATTGCCACATACTGTTAAGAAAAAAAGACCAGAGAGATAAATGCGATTTGAAGGACATATTGTAACAAAGATTTGTCCATCCTGGAATTATTTATTTTGTTGACCTCATAGAGTAAAAGGAACAGAAAACAATATCCAGGGCCATTGTAAACTATGGAATCTGCAGAAGACCTTCCCTGAAATAAACTGGCCCCAAAAGTTACAAGATCAACGTAAAGGTAAATCAAGAGTATGTGAACCCTTGCATGAAATTAAAGTCCATGTTTGATTTGTGTGTGTCATTTAAGAGATGCTTCTAGCCTTGGACTTGGTTTAAGATGATCTAAGAGTGGTTATATACCTACTTGTAAAGAAACTGGTCATATGTTTGAAGCTCCTTAAGTCTCCAATTTTTTCATCCCAGACTCCGGAAATCATTAATTAGATTCTCAGTCCCCAGCAATGAATTTCATCATGGGCCTAGGAAGGTTCTTACCCTCTAACCCATGGCAAGATCTGCAAATGACCCTAGTTACAGTTACATCCATGTGCCTAACTTTAAATAAATTCTTTGCCTATGGGCTTTTCCTCTATCAAGTTCATAAATAGAGAAGAAAATATGATCATAATGAGAAGAGAAATGTAAGAAATAAAGAATTAAATGGATCTTCTAGAAATAAAAAAATACACAACATCAAAATAAAAACTACTCAGAATGGGACAGGGCTAATTAGACACTGGTGAAAGACAAGATCAGAGTACTTGAACATATAGCAATAGACACTGTCTAAAATGAAGCAAACAGATAAGAAAAATAAACTAAAAAGTGAACAGAGCACCAGTGACCTTTGGGATAATATAGTCTGACTTACTTGAAATTGAAGCCCCAAAAAGAAGGACAAAGAGGAGGAGGAGAAAGGAGAAGAAGAAGACAAGGTGGAAGGGAGGGAATACTTGAAGAAATAATGGCTAAAAGTTTTCCAAATTTTATGAAAAGTATAAACACAAAGATTCAAGGAGCTGAAAGTTCCTCAAGCACAATAAACAATGTCAGGGAACATTATAATCTAGAAACTATTACTGAGAAAAAATTAAAGAAGACCTACCTACATCAAAGAGAGATACCATATTCCTAGCTTGTTAGACTCAAAATATTAAAAAATCTACTCTCTACAAATTGATCTAGAGAGTCAGTGTAATACCAATCAAAATATAGTATTTCTATATAAATTCACAAACTAATTGTAAAATTTGTAGAAATGCAAATCATTGAAAATAACCAAAAGAATGTCTAAAATGGAGTTCAAAGTTGGAGGGCTTAACTTTTCTGATTTTAAGACTTACACCACAAAGTTAGTAAAGTAATAAGATAAATAGACATATATGAAACGGAATAGAAAATACTTAAAAAGATGCAATATGATAAATTAGTTTTAACAAAGATTCCAAGGCAGCCCAATAGAAAATTAATAGTATTTTCAACAAATAGTTCTGTAACAATTGTTAGCTATAGACAAAAAATATAAACCTTGACTTCAACTTACACAAAACTTAACTCAAAATAGATTACAAATCTAAATGTAAGATTTAAAACTATAACATTTTTGCCCTGGCCAGTTTTACTCAGTGGTTAGAGCATTGGCCTGTGAGCCTAAGGGTTGTGGGTTCAATTTCTGGTCAAGGGCATGCATCTGAGTTGCAGGTTTGATCCCATTGCATCAGTGTTTTCCTCTCTCTGCTTCTCTGTCCCCCTCCCTCCTTCCCTCTCTTCTAGTTTCTCTAAAAATTATGGAAAAAATATCCTCGAGCAAGGATAAAAAAAATAGAACTACAAAACCTTTAGAAAAAAACATAGTAGTAATTCTAGTAATATTGGTTTGGGGAAAGATTTCTTAAATACAACACACACAAGCATGAACTATCAAGAAAACTCAACAAATTGGGCTTCATCAGAATTTAAAATTTATTATTTAAATGATACTGTCACAAACAGGCAAGTTATAGGCTTGAAGAAAATTTTTGCCTAATATATATCTGACTAAGGCTTGTACCTAGAATATGCAGAGAACACATAACTCAGTAAGAGGTCAAAGAGCCCAGTAAAAAATGTACCAGTGATTTTGACACTCCATGAATGCAGTTATGGGAAAGACAAATAAACACATGAGAAGATGCTCAGCCCTATTCATTATCATGGCAATGCAAATTAAAACCACAATAAGTTATCACTACAAACCTTCTAGCATAAATAAAGGCAAGCAAATAAAATATGTACCTATTGACTCCACTTATATAAAATTCTAGAAAATTATAACTAATTGATAATGACAAGAAGCAGAACAATGGCTTAGAAAAAGTGTGGGGAGAAGGAGGGTGAAGGCAAGAAGAACCTAAAAGAGGAAATATACAAAAGGCACAGGAAATTTTTGGTATGATGTATTTTTTCATTATGTTGATTGTGGTGGTGGTTTCTTGGTGTATACATGTCAAATTTATCAAATTATACATTTTAAATAAGTTCAGTTTATTGTATATCAATAACACCTCAATACAGTAAACCCTTGTTTAATATTGTCAATAGATTCTGTACCTATAAGCAAAACAGCATATAATGAAACGAATTTTCCCATAGTCTAATAAGTTAAATTCCTATAGCATCTTATCAGTGTTATAATGAAATGATGTTGAATGAAATGCCATTTTGCGAGGATCTGTTGTACAGCTGTAAGAAATAGGCAAGACTAGACAGATTAATTTGAATATATAGATGCATGAATAGTTGGCAAAAATATGAATGCACTGCATATTTATATGTTAAAACTACAAAGAAGAACAAGTAAATGACAATTCTTTAGTCAGAATAGCCGTTACCTTGAATTAGTGTAGGAGGAGAGAAGGGTTGTGAGCAGTGAAGAATACATGGTAGCTTCTAAGTGGCCAGTTATTATGTTCTGTTTCTTGACATGGGTAGTGATTTGTGGGAGTTTGCTGTATAAGATGTGTGTGTGTGTGTGTGTGTGTGTGTGTGTGGTTTGTGTGTGTATTAAGTACTTTTCTTTATCTTAGTTACATTTCATACAGACACAAGATAAAGAAGGAAAGGAAAAAGAAAACAAGAGAGGTGGAGGAGGATGGAAGAAAGAAAAGAGACAGGGAGGGAGGAGAAATAAAAGCAAGAGGTAAGATGGTGAAGTGGAAAGAATACCCATTTAAGTATATGGAGACCTGAGTTTCATTTTTGTTTCTTCCCAGAATTCACCAGAATACAAAAAAAAAAAAATCAATCAATGTATTTGGGCTTCTTAGTTTCCTATCTGAGGCTTATTAGATTCTTAATGAAAAGTTTGAAATAGGTGATTTCCATTGCTTTGGATCTTATAATCAATTCCTCAGTAAATAACTGAAAATGGGTTAATACTACTACTCAAATAAAAGGAAAAAGCCTCATAATTCCAAAAGAACAAGTTTCTGATTATAAAATCTTATAATCAGGGAAGGGCAGGGGTCCCTTCAGCCACATGGTATAAAAGAAGAGCTACTTTCCCCTCTGTTCTGTCTTCAATGTGGCAATTAAAAGAGAACTTCATTAAAATCGAAGCTTTTGGGAACAAGTCATGCCTTCCCTTTTTACTGATTGTGTGAGGTCTCTGAATCTGAGTTTCTTCATTACAAGGCAATGGTAATAATAGCTAACACTTTCATAGTGCTTACTATGTATCAGGCACTATTCTAAGCTCCTTACATATATATTTACTCATTTAATTCTCACAACTCTGAAAGATACTATTATCACCCCCATTTTACAGGGGAGAGACTGATATATGGTATGAGGTTATCATGAACCTCATGAAAAATAAAATTCTCTTTTATACTTAAAACTGTATGTACATATATTTATAGAGTACTTTAAAAATATATCCTGCCCAGCCAGTGTGTCTCAGTGATTGAGCATCAACCCATTAAACAGGAGGCCACAGTTCGTTTCCCAGTGAAGGCACATGCCCAGCTTGTAGGCTCAATCCCTAGTGGAGGGCATGCAGGAGGCAGCTGATCAATGATTCTCTCTCATCATTGATTTTTCTATCTCCCTCTCCCTCTCCCTTTCTCTCTCTAAAATATATAAAAACATATTTAAAAATCAGCTAATAAAAATATACTAATATCTAGAGAATTAGAAAAAAAAAGCCATAGACTAGGAAAAATATTTGCAAAAAGACATTGTTCATAACAGACTATTATCCAAAATATATAAATAATTCTTCTTTTTAAATCCTCACCTAAGGATATATTTATTGATTTCAGAGACAGAGAGACATCAGTGTGAAAGAGAAACATCAATCAGTTGCTTCCCATATGTGCCCCAATCAAGGATCAAGCCCACAATCTAGGTTTGTGCCCTGACAGGAATCAAAACCTGCAAACTTTCAGTGCACAGAATCATGCTCCAACCAACTGAGCCACTCAATCAGACTTATAAAGAAGTCTTAAAAGTCAAAAATAAGAAATTAATAATCCAATTTAAAAATGAATGAAGATCGGAATGAACAGACACCTCACCAAAGAAGATATACAGATGAAAACTAAGCACAGAAGACATGCACTATCATATTTAATTAGGGAGATTCAAATTAAAACAGTAATTAAATAGTAATGAGATATCACTACATACCTATTAGGATGGCAAAAATCCAAAACAATAGGAACTCTCATTTATTGCTGATGGGAGTGAAATATGGTATAGCAATTTTGGAAATAGTTTGCAGTTTCTTACAAAAGTAAACATATTTTTACCATATAATTTGTCCATTACACTACTTGGTATTTACTCAAATGAATTGGAAAAAAGATATCTACACAAAACCAAGCACACAGATATTTATAGCATCTTTATTCATAACCGTTAACATTGAAAGCAACCAAAATGTCCTTCAGTAGATGAATGGATAGACTGTGGTACATCCATACAATGGACTATTCAGTGCTAGAAAGAAAGGATATATCAAGCTGTGAGCAGACATGGCGGAACCTTAAATGCCTTTTACTAAGGAAGGATATCAATCTGAGTAGGCTACAAACTATAGACTCCAACTATATTGACATTTTAGAAAAGGCAAAATTATGAAGACAGGAGAAGGATCAGTGGGTTGCCCAAGGACATGGGAAAGAAAGGGATGACCAGGCATAGGGCAGAGAATTTTTAGGGCAGTGAAAATACTCTACTATACTGTAATGATGGATATATGTCATTATACATTTGTTCAAATGTGTACCACATCAATAGTGAACCCTAATGTAAACTGTGGACTTGGGTGATTATGATGTGCCATGTAGAGTCATCAATTGTAACAAATAAACCACTTTAGTGGAGACTTGCTAATGGGAGAGGCTATGTATGTGTGGAGGAAGGGGTATATGGGAAATCTCCATACTTTCCTCTCAATTTTGCTGTGAATATAAAACTACTCTAAGAAAATAGTCTTAAAAATATGAATGTGGTCCCATCCTGGAGAAGACTGCATTTCAGCTGATAGAAGTGATAGACACCTTGATCTATACTAAATGTTATTATAAAATTATATTTTACTCATAACACAAGTTTGTAAATCATTAATTTGGATTTAAGACTACCTGCTCCAAATGAATATATCAACCCGACTGCTAAGTGGAAAAAGAAATATATATTTGAATTGTATTTTTACCTGACAAGGGACAGAAAGGTATCTCAAAAATAAAAACAAACAGAAAACAGCACACAGAGATGAACTGCTAACACAGAGTTATAGCACTTGCAATTACATTGTCTACTAGAGATAAAACAAAAGCGTGCCAGGTTATATTTTTCTATCAATGATTGACAGTGCAGAAGTTGTTAACATGACTATATATATTTATTAAATGTGTAATTGAAATTTAAATATTATTCTGGGTGCATTTATTTGAGAAGAAAATGAGGTTTGCAGATTCATCTGAAACAATCTGTAATACATACAATTATAAGCTACATAAACTCAATATGAATATTTCATGAACATCTGCTTGAATACAAAATATGTGGCTTAAACAAATTCAACATGAAAAATACTGCCAATAGAACTAAAAGTATTTAAAAAGTACACTGTCTTGAAAACAACACATTTTATTTGCAGACATTGATAAGGTTAAAAAACAGTCTGTGATAAGTGGCAAAGACCAACAAAGTTGAATAATTTTGACAAGTAATTTAATTTTCTCAAGTCTCTAAGGAGGTTGATGAGATTTCTTCCATTCATTTTCTTTCTGAGGCCACATTTTTTTTTTCATTCAATAGTAGGAAGGGGATAATAAACAATTATCAAAGGGTTAGCATACCTTTATTCTCCTCACAACCACTCATATACAGTGTATAAAAATGAGAAACACAATAATCATATTTTAATAAATTAAGTAACTTTTCCACACCTGCATTCTTCTGCATCTCTTACTCACTCCACACATCGCCTTGGCATATGCAAACTTTGTTTCTGCAAGAAAATGGTAAACATTCACATGCTAATTCAACGGAGGAGAATATTCACATTCTCTGTTCTTTAGACTATCAAGCTCCTTCCCATCTCAGTGTGTGTGTGTGTGTGTGTGTGTGTGTTTTAATAATAAAATACACTATTGGGAATTACATCAAAGGGCAAATTCTCAAGCCAATATTGACTTTTCCCTGTATTCCAAAGTTATATTTTTAATTTATAAAATAAAGTTTTTCATTTAGCAATTCATATTTCTCCATATCTTTAAAAATCTAAAATATTTAAATCTAATTTTTCTTTGTAAAATAGTATTTTTTAGGAAAATTTAAAAATACAGAAGAGTATAAAAAATAGTAGCATTTATAGCATTCATATCATGGCATTATATTATATACTAGAGGCCCATTGCATGAAGAGATTTGTGCAATAGGCCTTCCTTCCCCTGGCTGCCGGCACAGGTTTTCCTCCAGCACCCGGGACCCAGGCCTTCGCTATGGCTGCAGTGGAGAAGCCAAGCCTCTTCATTCCTGAGTCATCTTCAGTCTTCAGTCTTTGCTCTGCGCCTCCATATGCAAATTAACAGCCATTGTTGTTGGGTTAATTTGCATACTCATCCTGATTGGCTGGTGGGTGTAGCAGAGTGACACCAATTTGCATGTTTCTCTTTTATTAGTGTAGATTGTACATGGCCATTTTCTTATATAGTCATAAAATATAATTTTAGTGGATGCCTTTTAATATTTTAATGTTCTTATTTATTGTCCATCAGGAGATATCAGTTGAATGAAATGATTCTAATTGGCTTATCTTCAAGAAAATTCTAGGTTAGTAGCACTCCAGAGTTCAATCTTTTTCTGGAAATTCATAGAATGTCAGTTTTCTAGAGCAAGAAGTTGTTTGTCCAATCATTTGTCTAAATTTTCCAATAGAAAGATAGAATTGGTGTATCATGGCCAGAAATGATTAAATGACTAAAATACAGTACTAAAGTTATGGTACACATAGAAAATGTTAGCAGAGGTAGAGTTCTTAATAAAACTGAGCAATTTATCAAAAGTAGCAATAACATGTGTCTTGCTATGACTTAAAGTGAACCCACCAATGTTAGTTCAACCATATTAGACATAATATTGGAATATAGGAAATGACTATTGATTGGACTTGCCTTTTTGGAACAATAGCAGCTTATTAGTTGATCAAGTTCTTATTTAGATAAAGTTGAATTCTCACATTTCATTCTTCCTTTTACTGTACCCGCCGCCCCCCCCCCCCCCCACACACACACACTATTTATAACATTCAAGTATTGCATTATGCCAGAGAGCCTTTAGGATGTTTTCTGTCACACTTGCACCAAACAATATTTCTCTATTTTAATTTCTAATTTAATCAGGTTTTTAAAAAATATGGGCTTCATGTCTACTGTAGTGATTTGGTGTGCCTTTTTTTGTGAATTCAGAATACTCATTGATGAATTCAGTATGTATTTCACCCATTCCATCCTAATCATTGTTCTGGACATTACAATTCAGTACTGAACTAGAGAGATAGGGTTCTTGTTCCTTGGAGTTTGCGTTTAGTAGAGGGGACAGAAACATATAAATAAGTAATTAAGTAAACAATTAGGTAAATAAACATGTAAATATACAATTTCTTTTAATGAAGAGCAGAAACACTGAACAGAGTGATATGTTGGAAGTGTGCAGGGACTACTTTTGTTAGAATGGTTCTATTCTGCAGTGAACTGAGTTTTACTAGTATTGTCACTGCTCAGGTGAGGATTGCTCAGCTCCGTGGGGCTCAGAACAGATGTCCAACTTATCTAAGCCTGGAGACAGGGCTTCCCAGTCTTGAGGTCCAGGCCAATTTACTTGAGCCTATGTTTATTTTGCTTTCAATTCTTTTTCATTAAGAGATATTTTTAAACCCTGTGTTCATGATCATTTACATACAAATGTATTTTATCTATGATATTTTATATGTATACAATTTAATACCAGCACAAATCATGTGATTAAACCTTTTTACTATGAGCCACACATACTATGATGAAGCATTTAGGTTGTGTTATTAATCCCATTTGGGCTTTGGGGTTTATGTGATTAAAGACAAAAATGAAGATGAAGTACCCATGGGAACACAACGGAGGTTGCAATTTTTTTTTTTCTTTTTGTGGCTTTTTGTCCACATACCTGGAGTGAAGGCCAGAATATGAGAGGTTCAAATGATTTTCCATATTGGTACCATCAGAGTAAACACTGGCTGCTGGCAAAGAAAGATAGATTTTGACTTTTCCATCGCTTCTCGGCCTTTTGGCTAAGATCAAGTGTAGATTTTGACTTTTCCACCAGGGGACCACAGGGAAAACTAAGGGCATTACCAAATTGAATCCGTTATATTAGAATCTCTTTAATTATTGTTCCATTAATTATGTCATTAATCTTTTTATATTGATTTTACTCCAAAGGATTTAGTATTGATACTTTCTCTCCTTTGCTTTTAAAATATTATGCTATTGCCTGACCAGTTTGGCTCAGTGGATAGAGCATTGGCCTGCGGACTGAAGGGTCCTGGGTTCGATTCCGGTCAAGGGCATGTACCTTGGTTGCGGGCACATCCCCAGTGGGGAGTGTGCAGGAGGCAGCTGATTGATGTTTCTCTCTCATTGATGTTTCTAACTCTCTATCCCTCTCCCTTCCTCTCCGTAAAAAATCAATAAAATATATTTTAAAAAATATTATGATATTTTAAAAATCCACCTTTATATAAAGACTTCCCTTTCTCCATCCCTGCTTGAGACCTTTCAGATAATAATAGTCTTTTACTTGTCCATTCACCTTTAGTAATCATTAACAATTTACTAGTCTGCTATTGAGGTGCAGAGTCATGAAGTAAGGAATGTGTTTTTTCAAAAACTCTAGATGGAAAAGTAAGGCAAAAACTAATAAGACATTTTAGGCAAATCAGATCTAGCTCAAACCATCCTTTTGGGGATATTTAAAAAGCTTCAATTAAACTAGTAGAAAATCTAGGATATTGATGGTTTCAGATCAAATTTTAATCTAACTTTACTATTTATAGTCTCTTAGAAGGTACAACCAAATACACAGTAAATGAATTAGGATGTATACAAGATTATAATCCTATCTAATAATAGACAAACATGGTAATTAACCATAACTTCGCTACCCTTCCCATTGGCTAATCAGGGCGATATGCAAATTAACTGCCAACTAAGATGGTGGTTAACCACCAACAAAGATGGCGGTTAATTTGCATAGGTAGGCACAATGCTGGGAGGCAAAAGGGGAAGGACGGAAGAAGCCGCCTGCCCCTGCCGGTGATCGGAAACTGAGGAGGCAGCCAAGAGCCAGGGGGCAGGGCAAAGGCGGCCCCTGGGCCTCCTTTGCCCTGCCCCGTGATTGGAGAACCGGGTGCCTTTGCCCGCCCCTGGCCAGTGATAGCGGGAAGCAGGGGCGGAGCCGGCAATGGGAGCTGGGGGTCCCCTGCCCCAGCCTAATGCCTTGGCCAGAGGTATTAGGTCTGGGAAGGGGCGGAGGCGATGGTGGGAGCTGGGGGTCCCTTGCCCAGGCCTAATGCCTTGGCCAGAGGCATTAGGCCTGGGCAGGGGTGGAACCAGCCATCACGGAGAGCAGGGGCGGAATCAGCGATCAGGGAGAGCTGGGGGTCCCCTGTCCATGCCTAATGTTTCTGCCAGAGGCGTTAGGCCTAGGCAGGGGCCGAGTGGGAGATCGCTGGTGGCTGGGGGTCTCCTGCCCAGGCCTAATGCCTTGGCCAGAGGCATTAGGCCTGGGCATGGGCAGAGCCAGCCATCGCGAGCAGGGCCGGAGTCAGCGATCATAGGGAGCTGGGGGTCCCCTGCCCAGGCCTAACACCTTGGCCAGAGGTATTAGGTCTGGGTAGGGGCGGAGCCGGAGATGGTGGGAGCTGGGGGTCCTTTGCCCAAGCCTAATGCCTTGGTCAGAGGCATTAGGCCTGGGTAGGTGCAGAGCCGGCAATCGTGGGGAGCAGGGGCGGAGTCAGCGATTGTGGGAAGCTGGGGTCCCCTGCCCAGGCCTAACACCTTGGCCAGAGGCATTAGGCCTATGCAGGGGTGGAGCCAGTGATTGCGGGGAGCAGGGTGGGAGCTGGCGATGGCGGGGAGAGGGGCAGAGCCAGCGATTGAGGGAGCTGGAGGTCCCCTGCCCAGGTCTAATACCTCAGCCAGAGGTGTTAGGCCTGGGCAGGGGCCAAGGCAGCAATTGGTGTAAACTACAGAAGAAACACTTTTTCTGACCGCTCATTGGCTTAGCTCCCTGTATGCCACTGGTAATATTCTTAGTAACTTGGGTAATAAGAATCCAAATAGGTGATCTAGGGTTTTTTACCACACTCCTAGAGAAAAACAGGAAGGTCCACTGCTGGAGGGTTAAGAAATGTCATATCCTGTCCTAGCTGGTTTTGCTCAGTGGATAATGCCTCAGCCTGCCCACTGCTGGGTCTGGGTTCAATTCTGACTAAGGGCATGTACCTAGGTTGCAGGCTCCTCCCTGGCCTGGGCCCAGGTCAGGGCTCATGCAGGAGGCAACCAATCAAAGCGTTCCTCTCACTTTGTTGTTGCTCTCTGTCTTTCACTTTCTCTTCCACATTCTCTAAAAATCAATGGAAACATATCCTCAGGTGAGGATAAAAAATATAATAAAGAAATGTAATATCTTATGAAAGACACATCTTGAAAATGCCTAAAGAAAGTTATCATTTTTTCACGGTAAAGGGACTGGAGTCTGTGTTGATGAAAACACCTTGGTGGCTGCGGTGACTGGCAGTGGCTGCAGCAGTGGGGTGATGGGGCTGGTGCCTTCCCCTGACCAGTCTGGTCGCCTCCCCAAAAGGGAGGCCAGACTGTGGCTTAGGCCCGCTCCCCATGGGGAGCAGGGAGCAGGGAGTAGGACATCCCCTGAGGGCTCCCAGTATGTGATAGGGGGCAAACTGGGCTGAGGGACCCCCCCTCCAGTGCACAAATTTTTGTGCACTGGGCCTCTAGTCTATAACAATAAAAGCATAATATGCTAATTAGACCAGACAGCCAAACAACCTTCTGGTTGTTCTTCCAAACGACCTTCCAGGGCTGTGAGGGCCAAGCCCCTTGCACAAATTTCATGCATTGGGCCTCTAATGTCAAAATAATCACACAGAAAGTTTATGTTAGACAATTTCTTTATAAGCTTTTACAATGTGACCTGTGTTCACAAAAATCAAACCATAAAAAAGTGCAAACAGTACATTTAGTTATACTTTTGTGTTCACTTTATATTGATTGATATATATTAAAACTAGAGGTCTGGTGCATGAATTTCATGCATGGGAGAGGGGTCCCCTCAGCCCAGCCTGCACCCTCTCCGATCTGGGACCCCTCGGGGGATGTCTGACTGCCGGTTTAGGCCCGATCCCGGGGATCGGGCCTAAACTGGCAGTTGGACATCCTTCTCACAATCCAGGACTGCTGGCTCCTAACTGTCACTGCCTGCCTGCCTGATTGCCCCTAACTGCATCTGCTTGACAGCCTGGTTGCTCCTAACCACCTCTGCCTGCCAGCCTGATCAGCCCTAACTGCCCCCCCTACCAGCCTGGATGCCCCACACAGCCTGCTTTTCAGTCATTTGGTCATCCCTCACTAACCCCCCTGCCGGCCTGGTCACCTCACACAGCCTGCTGTTCAGTTGTTTGGTTGTCCCTCACTAAACCCCCTGCCTGGTTGCTCCACGTACCCTGCTGATTGGTTGTCTGTCCTGTTGTTTCGGTTGTGATGGTACCTGGCTTTTTAAATATTAGGATAGTTGTGTACTTTTCAGACATTTTGAGGGCTGGCCTGCAATGTTTTGCACAAAGAGAATTGTGAAAACTTAGGAGGTTACACCTATTAGAATATGAATGTCCACAATTTTGGATATGAATCATAATATACTCTGCCTATGTAGAAAATTTTACATTTAAAGTAATTTCTAGGGTGAGAATAAGAAATTTCACCTCAAAAGTTTAAAGGCCAAATTTACTGACAAATTTCCTTCTGATTCACTTACAAACCTCATAAATAAAATTCCACAGATATTGCACCGCATGTTTCATCACCTTCTACTTTGTATTTAAAAATAAAAATCCTTTCAGAATTAATTTATTCTGTGCTTTCACTAGAAACTTGTTGTGGATTTATTATCTCCACTCATTCTGCCAACTGAAAGGTAATGGCTTTAAATTAAAATTATTAAAAAGTTAAAAAAGTTTCATCTGACTCCTAACTGCTGGCATGTTGTCACTCATTATAATTTTTTTTTCTATTTATCAATGTTCAATCTCCAACAAGCCCATCAAGACACTAAAGGTTGCTTTTGACACAGAATTCTGTCCTTAAAAAAGTCAGAGGAAATTTTGCTTGGAATATACAAAGGAATTTCTTCTCAACTCAAGGAAATCACAGCTGAAATGTGAAATGTTAAAACACACACACACACACACACACACACACACACACATACACACACCTCCCCACATTTTCTCAAATTTCAGAAGATATTGACTTTGAAATAGAGAAGAGTTAGTGATTAACTATGTGTGTTAATTTATGCCAACATTTTTTAAAATATATTTTTTATTGATTTCATAGAGGAAGGGAGAGAAATAGAAACATCAATGATGAGAGAGAATCACTGATTGGCTGCTTCCTGGGGATCTAGCCTGAAACTCAGGCATGTACCCTGACCAGGAATGGAAACATGACTTCCTGGTTTATAGGCTGACACTCAACCACTGAACCATGATGGCCAGGCAACAGTTTTAATTTTCCAAAGTCCACATTTCTCTGGCAAACCCCTACTCATAGGACATAGCATGATATACGATATTATGCTGGTGTTGTGATTTTCATTGATGGATTTTTATCTCCAGCAAGGCTCAAGAGAGGAAACAGAGAATCCACATGTCTACAAAGAGATTGTCACACAAGCTGGACCCAATTGCAATCAGCCAACATGTGCACATGTTAACCATGAAATGTTCTGTTTCCAATTTCACAGTTTTAATCACTTTTGACACAGAGGGTATCTGTTTGCAGAATATTAACTCCATTTTCATGTATTAACCAAAGAGTCAATGTTATAATAGAAAAAGCATATTTTTTCCTTTAGAAAAATAAAAATAAAATGCACATAGTTTTAAGTTATTCAGAATTAGAACTTTAATTTGCAAAGAGTTACAGAGAACCAAATGCTTCACTCACGTGTGGTATTTTTAGTTACCTCTTAGTAGAGTCATGACATTCGCACCTTTACCCGTCTCTCTGTTCATTCATTTTAAAAAGACACAGAAATCATGAGTGAGATCGTAGACTTGGGCACTCTGAGAGGTCAGGCATTACAGATTCAGTTTTTTAATCAAATTTTTTAATCAATTACAGTGACCTCAGTCTCTCACCATGTAGACTGTGCCCAGCTACATGTGGATTCAGAACTGGCTTATCAACAGGGGCATTTACCAACCAACTGTCCTTCAGAGTCACAGTCACTCTCTGTTTTATTCTGCCTGTTGGGAGAGTTTACAGAAGTACTCTCAAGCCCCAATAACTGTGGTAAGCCTGGTCTAGCTGACTTAAGTCGCTCTTTCTCTCCCTCTAGTGTAGTATTAGGGTGGTAGATAAATCCCCCAGTCTAATTCAGTGTGACAGCCTTTTGCTTGGTTGCTGGTCCCATTCGGAGAACTGCTCCGAGTTTACTCTTTTGCTTTCAGGCTGCCAGCAACTCTTCTGAGGATGTTAAGTTGTCGTTTAGCTACCTTTAGCTAAACGACAGTTTACACCAATTATCCATTATTTTTGGAGGACTTCTCATCTTTGATGTGCTTTTCCTTTTTATTTATTTATTTAAATTTTCTCACTTTCCTGAAAAATACTCCATTTTCTGAATTCTTCCACTCCTTTTTGGTACATTTTGATTCTCCAGTAGCCAGGACATAAACATGCTCAGACCTTTTATGACCTCTTTATTTTAGTTCTCTATAATCCAATCATATTATTATTATTAGCTAGAGGCCTGATGCATGAAATTTGTGCATGGGGGGGCGTCTCCTCAACTCAGCCTGCACCCTCTCCAATCTGGGAACCCTTGGGGGATGTCCAACTGCCGGTTTAGGCCTGATTCTGGAGATCGGGCCTAAACCGGCAGTTGGACAACCCTCTCACAATCTGGGACCACTGGTTCCTAACTGCTCCCCTGCCTGCCTGCCTGACCACACCTAACTGCCTCCCCTGCCAGCTTGGTTGCCCCAACTGCCCCCAGCCCTCCGGCCTGGTATCCCCAAACTGCCCCCCCACTGGTCTAGTAGCCCCTCACTGCCCCCCCTGCCAGCTTAATCGCCCCCAACTGCCCCCCCTTCTGGCCAGGCCGCCCCTCACAGACCCCTAGCCAACCTGGTTGCCCCATGCAGCTTGCTTGTTCAGTCATTTGGTCGTCCCTCACTAACCCCTCTGCTGCCTGGTCGTAGGCAGCCATCTTGTGAGGGCATGAGGGTTAATTTGCGTATTACCTCTTTATTATATAGGATTATTATTCCAACCTTGCATAGGACTGATTTGCAATGTAAATTATTGAATCTAAACTTGAAGTGATATAAGCATGTGCTTACCTGGGTCTCAGTCTTTTCCCAGAAATGACAAAGATTATAGCACTTTTGTAGCAGCACTTTCTGAAGACTTCTCAAGATAAGGAAGTGTTTCAGAGGTTCAGCCTCATGTGTAACAAATGTTTTCTGGACTTTTCAGGGATCCCAAAGTTCTGCTCATAAGGATAAGATGTTAAAAAACTTCTTTCTGCCCAGTGATTCTGTTTTAATAGGATCTCTTAGCTTAAATCTTTTATTTTTATTTTATTTTATTTTATTTTTTTAAATATATTTTATTGATTTTTCACAGAGAGGAAGGGAGAGAGATAGAGAGAGTCAGAAACATCGATGAGAGAGAAACATCGATCAGCTGCCTCCTGCACATCCCCCACCGGGGATGTGCCCGCAACCCAGGTACATGCCCTTGACCGGAATCGAACCTGGGACCTCTCAGTCCGCAGGCTGACGCTCCATCCACTGAGCCAAACCGGTCTCGGTTAGCTTAAATCTTTTAGAAGTTTTGTCAGGGAAGTCCTCTCTGAAATGACTTTTAAAATGAGACATGAGTGAAAACAAGGAAGTAGCCACACAGAGATATGAGGGAAAAAGTGTTCTAGGCAAAGATAGCTTCAAGGTCAAACAATAGGTATGAACTTGGAGGTTTTGAGGAAAAAAACAGAAGACTATGGAACTTGAGTGTAGTAAGGTCAAAGGAGGAAGAAATGTGAGGTAAGGCAGGAGGGGAAGGGCAGGGACATATATAGAGTTTTACAAACTATGAAAGTAGTATGAATTTTACTCATTAGAATGGCGGAAAGTCATTGGGAGTGTGTTTAGTCGTGGTCGCCGCTGGATCCGCACTCAGAGGAGAGGACGCCTGTGGCCCTTTTCCCGGCGGGATCCAGAGGTAACACAGGGGGGTTTGGTTTGGGCCAGGCCACCCCTCTGATCCCAACTGAGCAGCCCTATGTCCCCTGCCCGTGAGTTTGGGGGCATAGGGGGTGAAGGGAGTGTTCACGTGGGGAGGGTCTGTCCAGAACAGGAACAGGCTGGGTTCGGGGGCCAGGACCAATCATGTTCACACCCCAGGTCAAGGCTGGCTGGGTGGCCGTGGAGGGTGGGTGGCACCCTCTGCCCGAGGTCTGTCCTGAGCCCTGGAGGTGAGTCTCCTTTCCTCTCGGTGGATGTCTGTGTAGACACAGGGTTGGACTCAATCCAGGAGCAGAAGGTCCAGTGGGCAGAAGCAGCAGTGACTAGGGCCGGGCTTGAGTGCTCCCAGTCAGCTGCCGGTCACTGTCATTGCAGACCTCCAGCCGGGCCAAGAGGAGGTCTCAGCTGGTCAAAGAGGAGCAGCAGCTGGGCCATGAAGACCCCCGCCCCACGCCCAGCAGGGAGGGGCCGGTGAGCCACACCACTTCAGGCCAAAGCAGGCCTGAAGTGAGTGTGGCCACCTGGGCATCTGGGGAACCAGGGACCATGGGGGAAGGGAGAAGGCCTCCTCCACCAGAGCCACCCAGGCCCCACAGGCCTCCAACCTCGAAGCAGCTCCATCCGCTCAGGCTAATGGCCATTGTCAACCTGGCCCTGCAGTGCTGGGGCTATGGTCATCGCAGCAGGCGACAAGACAGGAGGCCTCAGGAGGCCGAGCCGAAGGGTGAGAAGGTGGGATGGTGAGGTGGAATGGGTGGGGAGGTCCATGTGAGCTTATGGGGAGGGATTGTTGCCAGACACACAGGGAGCACCCCAGAGCCTGGCCGGGAGCAAAGACTGGCCTCAGGCCACCCAGCTGCTGGATTTTGGGCGGGGAGAATGTCCTGCAGTGGATCCCAGGCTCTAGCTGTGTGCTGGGTCTGGGGGGCACAAGGGAATCCTGGCATGGGGGTGAATTTTTCTCCTCTCCCAACTCCAGCACCAGTCCCGGGGTTAGGTGAGGCTGCTCTTGGAACACCGAGAGTCCAACCTGAGGAGCCAGAGGCAGAGCTGGAGGCGGGTGAACCTTCAGAGCCCTTGTCACCTCCAGCCACCTCTCCAGCTGCAGTGGCAGAGCCAGGGCCGGCCATGGACACAACTGAGGCGCCAGCAGCAGAGGAAGAAGAACCATCCCGGGGACCAGTGCAGGGTCCTGCATCAGAAGAGGAGCTGCCTGTGAAGGGACCAACTCAAGGGCCTTCTGGGGAAACGGCCCAGGCTGTCCCAAGGGAAAAAATCATTTCCCCCGCACTCCTTGACATCTCCGTTTTCTTTGCTGTTCTTATTTTGTTTGTATGTTCTCCATGGCGTACTTTCTTTTTTGATCTTTTTCTTACTTTAGGCTTTGGGTCGAGTTTGGCTTTCATTCTTTTCTTTTGTCTGGTGTTGGCCTTAACAATTCCTTGGTATAATCGATTTTAAATAATAAAATTATTGATTTTTATTTGAACCGGTGTCATTCCTGATCATGAAATACATTCACGATGCTGATCAAGCATCACCACTCTCCTTGTAGAGGCAGTGCCCCTACCAGCACATCGCAGAGATGCCCTGTGTCCCCAAAGTGGAGCTATACACTGTGAACTCTGGGGAGAGAGCACTGTTACCAGTAGACTGACAGGCTTCTTGTCTAGTGGGGACCGGTCCTGGGGACAAAGTGAGTAAGCAGAGGGGTTAGCAGATTTACTAGGGAGCATGTCAAGAAAGAAAGAAAAAAAATAGCATCTATATATACATATCTATATAATCTCAGAAAATCTTGAAACTCTATTCAGAGAGGAATATATAAGCTTTCATTTCTAATGGCTAAGGTAACATATACCCATTGTAAAACATTTGGAAATTGTTTAGAAGCTTAAAGAATGATTTTTTTTTTATAATTCATGGTCAATTCAGAATCACTGCTAAGTAGACATTTTTATATGTACTTTTTAAAAGATTTTTTTTTTTTTGACAGAGAGAGACAGAGGGAGAGGGAGATAGGGAAATATCAATGTGAAAGCGAGTCATCAATTGGTTGCCTCCTGCACAACCCCTACTGGGGATTGTGCCTGCATCCCAGACACGTGGCCTGATGAGGAATCAAACTGGCAACCTTTAGGTTCATGGAAGATGCCCAATCAACTGAGCATACTGGCCAGGTCCTTATATGTATTTTTGCACAGTTTGCAATGAATTTAGATCTCATATCTCTGGATACAATTATCAAAAGCAATAAGTGTGCAACTAAAATGTTACTAAGTCACAGGCATGATTTACATATTTCAAAACAGAATTTTATTTTTTCCATGTTTTGCAAACATTCATAATGTTAGTAATACGCTCATCCTATATAATAAAGCCCGGCGACCAAAATGGCGAAATGAGCAGAACGACCAGAGACCAGAACGACCGCTGCCCCTCGCCCCGGCCAACCCAGCATCCCAGTGGGATGTCCCCCAACCTGGTCAGGGGCGGGGCCGCCAGTAAACTGCCTCTGGCCCCTCCAGCAAGGACTCCCACACCGAGCCGGGGCCCCCATCAGGGCAGGCCAGCCAGCCCCAACCCGTGTACCGGGCCTCTATCATCATGTATAATCAAAGGCTAACACTCAAATTGCCCTTAACAATGGAACGACCAGAATGACTGCTCAACCAGTCACTATGACAGTGATGGCGAACCTTTTGAGCTCGGCGTGGCAAAATTTGGAAAAATCCTAACTGAAGTCTGGTGCCGTGTCACATACAGAAATATTCCAAAAAAAATTTTTTCTGGTATTTGCAACCATAGTAAAAGACAAAGACTTTTATTTTTGATATTATTTTATATATTTAAAGGCCATGTCACAAGAAAAAATCGAGCCAAAAATGAGTTCCCGTGTCACGTCTGCAACGCTTTTCATAGGTTCGCCATCACTGGTTTAGACCGTCGAAAGAAATCTGCTGGCTATTGATATCATTAGTAAAAATGTGGATGCCCCAATGTAACTATTGCAAACACACACACGTGTATATTATATGTGTTTAGTTAAATGTTATCATTTGTTGTACTAGCCTTTGAGCAGTATTGACAATGATGTCATGGGTGTGGATATTGGTTTTATTTATCATATGTTCAAACATGGAAAAAAAAACCCTCCTCTACCCCTGGCTGATATGGCTCAGTGGGTTGGAGCATCATCCTGTGCAGCAAAGGACTGCAGGTTCAACTCATACCTCACATGCTGACAATGGAGCCCAACTGAGCCTGGAACCCAGGTAACCAGGCAGCCACATTCTGTACCTGCCCCTCCCATCTCACTGGGATAGAGACATTGGAGAAGACACCATGTTTTCCTGTTGTCTGCCCTTGTCCCGAGGCCGATGCCTCAAGAGAGGCAGCGATGAGAGTGTGTTTAGTCGTGGTCGCCGCTGGGTCCGCACTCAGAGGAGAGGACGCCTTTGGCCCTTTTCCCGGCGGGATCCAGAGGTAACACAGGGAGGTTGGGTTTGGGCCAGGCCACCCCTCTGATCCCAACTGAGCGGCCCTATGTCCCCTCCCCGTGTGTTTGGGGGATGGGGGGTGAAGGGAGTGTTCACGTGGGGAGGGTCTGTCCAGAACAGGAACAGGCTGGGTTCGGGGGCCAGGACCAATCATGTTCACACCCCAGGTCAAGGCTGGCTGGGTGGCCGTGGAGGGTGGGTGGCACCCTCTGCCCTGAGGTCTGTCCTGAGCCCTGGAGGTGAGTCTCCTTTCCTCTCGGTGGATGTCTGTGTAGACACAGGGCTGGACTCAATCCAGGAGCAGAAGGTCCAGTGGGCAGAAGCAGCAGTGACTAGGGCCGGGCTTGAGTGCTCCCAGTCAGCTGCCGGTCACTGTCATTGCAGACCTCCAGCCGGGCCAAGAGGAGGTCTCAGCTGGTCAAAGAGGAGCAGCAGCTGGGCCATGAAGACCCCCGCCCCACGCCCAGCAGGGAGGGGCCGGTGAGCCACACCACTTCAGGCCAAAGCAGGCCTGAAGTGAGTGTGGCCACCTGGGCGTCTGGGGAACCAGGGCCCATGGGGGAAGGGAGAAGGCCTCCTCCACCAGCGCCAACCAAGCCCCACAGGCCTCCAACCTCGAAGCCGCTCCTTCCCCACAGGCGGATGGCCATTGCCAGCCTGGCCCTGCAGTGCTGGGGCTATGGTCATCGCAGCAGGCAACAAGACCGGGAACTTCAGGAGGCCGAGCCGAAGGGTGAGAAGATGGGTTGGTGAGGTGGAATGGGTGGGGAGGTCCAAGTGAGCTTATGGGGAGGGATTGTTGCCAGACACACAGGGACCACCCCAGAGCCTGGCCGGGAGCAAAGACTGGCCTCAGGGTAATGCATTGAGGTAGAAGTAAACTTAGCCCGAGGCAGTGATCTCATTGGAGAACACTCCTTGTTACCCTTCCCCTTTCCCCCAAGATGTAGCACTCCTTGTTTTTCGAAGGAGACAAATGCTTGTATGCATCCATTTTATGGTCTTGATTTTCTCCACAGTCATCCTGTAAACCTTTAGTTAAGGGCTGAAACATAGACCCCTGTTTCATTAAGAAGCCTGGCATAGTCTTTTTGATATATGTTTTGAGAACTTAGTGATTTAGAAGCATTTTCTTTCCAGAAACTACCAACTGTGGTTAAATGTGGTTTCTGTTTTTGTTTATTAGGACTATTAATAAGTAACCAATCTTTTAGAGTGATGCTGCCCCTTAGTAGCTATGTCTATGAGTTTATAATCCCCCGAAAAGCAATTTCAGAATCTTTAGGAAGCATTGGGTTGAAGAGACCCAGTGCTGATCTATTTTTCTTACCTACCTTTAGAATGAGAGGAAAATCTCCATCACACAGATGTGCAGAGATACCCAGTAATTGTTCATTGTTAGAGGGTTAATTAGTCACACCAAGGTCCACTAGTTTTGCATGAACAGATATTCTCACTATTTACAGAGTTGCCATCTCCTCTTTTCATTTTCTCCTTTCCAAATTTCCATTTAAATTACTGTTTGAGTCACTACCCAGCTGTTGCTATGATTCATTCCACTCTTACGTGAGTGTATGAGTCAGGCTATGACTTCCTTACACTTTATTTTTGTGCTTCTAACATTTCTAAATACACTACATATTCATTTGATTCTTATGCTGTTATATATTCATTTTATGTTTTCTGACAATATTCTTATTTTATTAGTCTCTGGCTCTTTTCACAGAAGTGTATTTTACCACTGTGTGTGTGCATGTGAGTGTGCGTGTGCGTGTGCATGTGTGTGTGCGTGTGTGAGTTCAAGAAAAATGGAATAGATTACAAGGAAATATCACTTTCTCCACAATGGAATGAAGTCTGACAGTCAAGCATAGCTATAAAATTTCAATCACAGTAGGATGTAGAGCTCTCCATTTACTTCTCTTTCCTGCAGCTAAGGAGAGCTATGATTAAGCAGTAACGGGCATATAACTAGGAGGGAAACAGAGCAATTACAGCATTTGAGTATGTGATTTATTTTTTGATACAAATGCAAGAAACTCCAGATCATAGAGGACAGAACATATTTTTCCAATATGTGATCCTGCCTAGACATATTGAGTCTACTAGTAGTTCTGTGTTTAGGAAAATCAGAGCAAGAAGTCTCCTTCTCTTAATGTCTCTAAAGCGGTATTCCAATATAACTGGAAGAATAAAATCACTGCTCTCTCTCTGAGATAGGAGAAAGGATATAGTCATCTAAGAACTTAGGGAGTAGTCACCGTGATAAATCTAATACCCATACATAGTTATCCTATACTAGAGGCCTGATGCACAAAATTCGTGCAAGAGTAGGCCTTCCTTTCCCTGGCTTCCAGCAACGGCTTCCCTCTGTCACCCGGGACCCAGGCTTTCCTCTGGCTGCCAGCAGGCACCCAGGACCCAGGCTTCCCTTGCAGCCCCAGCTTTGTCCAGAAGGACACCCAGAAGGATGTCCAGTCTAATTAGCATATTAGGCTTTTATTATTTTAGGTAATAAAAGCCTAATATGCTAAGTATCCAGTCTTCTGGTCAGCTGTTCAAGCAATCAAAGCTTAATATGCT
Source organism: Myotis nattereri (assembly GCF_964212035.1). Lineage (NCBI taxonomy): Eukaryota > Metazoa > Chordata > Mammalia > Chiroptera > Vespertilionidae > Myotis > Myotis nattereri. The sequence continues at coordinate 95,310,647 of NC_138076.1, read as the reverse complement.
CTCTATGACATGGACTGGCCACCAGGGGGCAGATAGTAGACCAGTTGACCAGTAGCTATGATGTGCACTGACCATCAGGGGGCAGACAGTCAACTGGTTGACCAGTCGCTATGACATCCACTGACTACCAGGGGGCAGACGCTTTGAGTGGTAGGTTAGCTTGCTGCTGGAGTCCGGCTGATTGGGACTTAGCGAGACAGGCCAAACACGCCCTGGAGCCCTCCCATGGTCTCTCCCTGGCTGCCAACCTCCCGTGTCCTTCCCCAGCCATGACTGTGCACTGGTGGGGTCCCTTGTCCTGGCCTGCACCCTCTCGCAATCTGGGCTGAGGGACCCCCCCTGCCCCCCCGAGTGCATGAATTTCGTGCATTGGCCTCTAGTTACAATATGATTGACTATATTCCCTATGTTGTACTTTACAACCCAATGACTATTTTGTAACTGCCAATTTGTACTTCTTAATCTCTCCCCCTTTTTACCCCTTCTCCTACCACCTTCCCATTTGACAACCATCAAAATATTCTCTGTATCCATGGGTTTGTTTTTGTATAGACAAGGGCTTAGTTACATTTTCCTTAACTTGTTGTACAAACTGAGAAGTTTGAACAGTTTGTACCATGGATGAAGCAGCAATACCCACAGAAGTAAGTAACATTATGAGGGCAAAGATTCCTGCAATTAACATTCCAAGAAATCTTTTTTGTTGTTTTAGGATCTTTACCAGATCATGTAACAGTTGATAGGTTTGATGAGATTCCCAAGGCTCGGTAGGAACCCAAGCGAAAGCAGATTGTTTTAAAATCACGAGGGAATCTTTTTGGAATGTAGAGTTAATGCTATCACAGCTGATTTTTTATTTCCATTTGCACGAAATATCATTTATATCCCTTTACTTTTAGTCTGTGTGTATCATTCTGAGGTGGGTCTCCTGTAGGCAGCATGTATATGGGTCTTATTTTCTTACCTATTCAACTCCCTATGTTTTTTAATGTATTTTTTATTGTTGATAGCATTGTAGATATCTCCCTTTCCCCTCCCTTATACCCCTCCTCCCAGCCCCAATCCATCCCCTTTGTATACTTATATACAAAAATACTATATCAACCAAAGGACTTGCATGCATGCAGATAAGCCCAACCAATGGACACAGACAATAGGGGGCGGAGAGCATGAGTGTGGGGGGTGGGGGCTTATGGGGGGATGAGGTCACATATGTAATACCTTAATTAATAAAGAAGTTAAAGATTGAAAAAAACACAAAGATACTATATATATAAGTATCTTTGGTTTATTTCTTCTTGTCTCCCCAACCCCACATTGAGGAATATTAGTCTGTTCCATGCCTCCCTATGTCTTTTGACCTGAGCATTTAAGCCATTTACAATTAAAGTGATTATTAGCATTACATATTTACTGCCATTTTATTCTTTATAACTATGTTCCTCTAAGTTTTTTTTTCTTTATTATTTTTCTTAAAGAAGATCCTTTAATATTTCTTGTAATACTGGCTTGGTGGTACTGGACTCTTTTAGTTCTTTCTCGTCTGGGAAGATTTTATTTCTCCCTCTTTTTGTAAATAAAAGCCTTGCTGGGTAAAGTAGTCTCAATTGTAGGTCCTTGCTTTTCATCACTTTGAATATTTCATGCCAATCTCTTCTGGCCTGATATGTTTCTGTTGAGAAATCAGCTGACGGTTTTATGGGAACTCCCTTGTAGGTAAATAACTTTCTTTCTCTTGCTCTTTTAAGATTTTATCATTTTAATTATGATCCATCTTGTTGTGGTCCTCTTTGTGCTCATCTTATTTGGGACTCTCTATGCTTCCTGGACTTGTGTGCCTATTTTCTACACCGGGGTAGAAAAATTTCAGTCATTATTTCTTCAAATAAGGTCTCAATCCCTTTCTCTCTTTCTTCTTCTTTTGTTACCTCTATGATATTGTTTTACTTCAGGTTGTCTCAAAGGTCCCTTTAACTATCCTCACTTTTTAAATTCTTATTTCCTTTTGCTGCTCTAATTGGGTGTTTTCTGCTACCTTATCTTCAAAATTGCTGATTTGATTCTTTGCTTCATCCAACCTACTGTTATTCCTTGTAGTTCATTTTTCATTTCAGATATTGTATTCTTCACTTCTGACTTTTTAAATGGTGTCTATGTCCTTTTTTCATGCTGTTATAGTTTTCATAAAGTTCGTTGAAGTACATTAAACCCAGTAATGAAAGTATAAGTTATTCAATGAATTACTCTTGGGTAAATGGTAATATAGAGGGTATAGAGTTAACTCCCTGTCTCATGCCAAACATGAGATTTGAAAGAGATGGAAGAGTTGCATGTTTAAAAAAAAATGATTCAAGAGGTAGAATTAAAAAAAAAATAGGAACATCAAATTGATCCCATGATACAAAAAACTATTATGGCATATGAAAAGGTAAAAACCATAAAGGCAAAGATTGATAGATTTGACAATATAAAAATTAAAAACATCTGTATCAGAAAAGTAATTTAAAGACTAACATCTGGGAATAGTCAAATGTCTTACTGATCGAAAGAAATAGATTTTAAAACATACTAAAGGAGATAGGAAATGCACCCCCCAAAATGTGTGATTAGTTTAAAAATTAAATGTACTATTAATCATAGAAGTAAATATTAAGATATTGAGATAATATTTTCCTTGTTAAATTGAATTACAATCCTCATGTGTTCCTGTTGCAATAGAATTAGTTATTTTCACACACTGCAAATTAACATGCAAGTTTCTTGAAGACAACTTAGAAACCTGTTTGTATTCATTGACCCCAAAATTTTACTTTAGGAATTTAATTTCATAAAATTAGAACTACGCATAATAATTGATGATGTACAAGAGCATTCATTGCAGATTCTAGAAATAAAAAAAAAACCCTAAAACAATGTAATAGTAGAGTGTTGATGAAATTATAATTATACACTTGTTAAAAATATCTAGCAGCCATTTTAAAGTCATATTTTCAGGGGTATTTAATAATGTAAGAAAATATATACTAAAATTATAAAGTAAAAATATAAAAATAGTAAAATATTTATTAAATATCTACTGTGTGAGGTATTGTCTCATAGCATAAATCACTGTCATTTGTTTTACATATAGAAAGGATCTTTATATAGACAGAATTGCAACTTTGTTAAAATGTATATTTAGTCATAAAAATGTTTATGCAGAGAAAAACATGACAAAATGTTAATAGTTGCATCTCAATGTTGACACGTTCATTTATGTCATGTTTTCTGTGTTTTCCAATTTTCTACAATGAGCTTATAATAATTACTTTCTAAAGTAACAAATTCCAATTTTCTTTGAGTTTCACTCTAAAAAAGGGATGAAACCTTTCCTTAGGCTACCTTAGTTTAGAGATGGGCTAGCATTTTCAAAGAGCAATTGATTCAATAAAAATGAAAAATAAAGAAAAATTATGAGAGAGAGAGAGAGAGAGAGAGAGAGAGAGAGAGAGAGAGAGAAAGAGAGAGAGAGAGAGAGAGAGAGAATGCCTATCTGACTCTGTGTAGTAAAGGTTCCTGTCCCTCACAGGCAAGTGACTTCTTTCAACCTGGTCCAGAGCAACACAGGACCTGTCTGCTAGAAAGGCTCTTGTGTATACCTTGGCTTTTTCTTGGATCAAATCGAAGGCTCAGCATTAATACTTCCACTGATTGTTCTTGATGGAGAAATACCCTTTATCTGATGACACACTTGATATGATATAAAGTAGTTCAAATTTGGCTTTTTAATAGACTTATAAAGATTAATATGCACAGGCCAGATTTCTTTTTACCCCTTCAGTAGAAGACCTTACATAAATTGAATCATAGTCTTTGGGAAAATATAGAACATCCACAGTTTTAGCAACAGGGGAGAATATCTTGCAAATTGAAGGGTCATAATGGCCTTACATTATGTTTATGTTCTCACAGTAGTAAATGATATCTGGTGTCACCATAGGCCTCTTACAATATTTTGGGTAATGAACCTCTTCTGACACAATGTCACTAACCACATTCCATGCATTTGAACATCAAGGATTAGAGAGTTGTCAAAGGTCACATAAAAAGCAGAGGGAATTGAATTCTGAACCTAGCATGGATTTTGGCTCTTCCCCTTCTGTACTCCTCTGATCCCACTAATATTCCAGCAGAAGTGTATTTAGCACAGTGCTAGATATGCTTATTTCTAATCCTCACACCAATCATACTATGAGGTTGATTTTGCTTACAGATGAGGAAGTTGAGATGCAGTGATAGTAAATAACTGTCCTACTCTCAGTCAGCTAACAGATGCCAAGATGAGACATACATACATGCATGACAAATCTCAACATTTCCAGACTTTCGCCAGGAAGCTCATTATTGCAGATCCCTACAAAAGAACACACACACACACACACACACACACACACACACACACACCCCACAAGGAATTCCATAGGCCATGGATCCAATGCCCATTTACAGCTACCTTTTAGACCTGTTTAAGTTAACTCAACAGACTTCAGTGTACCCTTTCCTTCTCTGTTAGTTGCTTACAATAGAATTCTATTAAAATCCTGTTCTCAGGTGTAGGATGTTATAGTTCTACATGGGAGTAAGGCATACACCATGAACCACTGTGTACATATGATAAGACTTGCCTTTTAGTTCAGCTTGAGGTAATCAGATGTGCTTCTTATACGTAATTAACATTTTGGTTCAGAATTTATTTAGTTTTATAAAATTAACTTCTTTTATATTATTTAAAGCAAACCTAGCTCATACTCAAAGGCAACAATCTCTGCCCCCAAAAATATAATGTGAGCCAGAGTGTAACTTTAAGTGCACCCATTAAAAAACATAAAAATAAGTAGGTGAAATTAATTTTAAAATATTTTGCTTAATCAAATATATTTAATAATCAATAATTGATATTAGAGCATTACAGAATTATTTTACTTTTTTCATATTGTCTTCAAAATTCAGTGTGTCCGTAACCGGTTTGGCTCAGTGGATAGAGTGTCGACCTGTGGACTGAAAGATCCCAGGTTCAATTCCGGTCAAGGGCATATACCTTGGTTGCGGGCACATCCCCAGTGCGGGGTGTGCAGGAGGCAGCTGATCGATTTTTCTCTCTCATCGATGTTTCTGACTCTCTATCCCTCTCCCTTCCTCTCTGTAAAAAATCAATAAAATATATTTTAGAAAATTCAGTGTGTATTTTAGACTTAAGCACATTTCAATTCAGGTGAGTCACAGTTTCAGTAGCTACATATCACTAGTGTCTAGTGTCAGTGGTATTAGATAATACATCTTTAAAGGGATATTGTCAGTTTAATTTATTTTTCATGTCACTAAAACAAGCATGTTAAACTCGCGGCCCATGGGCTGTATGTGGCCCGCAATGAATATTTTTGCAGCGCAGCCAATATAACAAGTATGTAAGAAACGTTTTTATAAAAATTTCGTAGCTTAAGTTTTACAATATTCTGTTATACATAATTATTAATAATGAACTACAACATCCGCTAATGACTGATTACTATAATCGTGTTGCATTTCCCTTACGCACCTTATGCGCAGGTGCACCATTTCTTTGCACTAATACTAGCACCGAATATTTTAGAAGCTGATTGCCACGTCATTAGTCTTGGACTGGCCTGTTTGGTGTGCACAAGAAGAAATATTTTGCTTTTGGAGAACAAGAAAAATAGGTTTGTTTGCATTATGCTTATTAATTTGTGCAGTTATTTAGTGTCTGGTAAGTTAATGTTCAAGAAAAAATATTAATTTTTATTAAAATGTTTTATTATTTTATGTTAACGATTACTCATTTATTTCAGCCCTTTGTATTCAGCATGTTTCCATTGAAATAAACCTATGTTTCTATAAAATTTGAAGCTTTTGTTTTTTTGTGGCCCACATAAACTTAAACCTTGTTTATTTGGCCCCTGCTAGCCTTTGAGTTTGACATGCTTGTACTATAGGAACATTGAAGAAATAGCATCAATAATGGATTGAGTATTTGCCCAGTTGGATTTTACTCAAACAATACTGCATCTTTGAGAATCACCTATCACAAATGTCTTTATTTTGTTTTCTTTATTATGGCAACAGCACTTAACATGAGATCTACCCTCATGCTATTATGGCATTCTTCTAATTGGCTTCCCATATCTACCCTTGCTCCTCTCCAATCCATTCTCCACATGGCACCAAAATACCTTCCAATTCTTTCAATACTCCTTCCCACCAAAAATCTTTGCACATTCTTTTCCCTCTATCCAGAATTCTTTCCCCACTCCCACCCTTGCCTTTTTGCTTGACTGAGTCCTGCTAACCCTTCAGATTTCAGCTTCTTCATCACTTCCTCAGAACATTCTTCCCTGAGTGTCTCCCCAATTATAAGTCTCCTATAACATTCTCAATGGCAAGCCTCTCATTTATACCATTCATCATCACTGAAATTTGATTAACATCTGTTTCCTCTGGTAGAATGAAATGTCTATAGAGACAAAGATTGGATCTGCTTTGGCCCACTACTGTGTCTAACACACAGTAGGAGTCTCATAAACATGTGCTGAATAAATGCCAATAAAGATATATCAGATTAGCATGACCAGTGTGTTCAGTGGTTGAGCATTGACCTATGAACCAGGTGGTCACAGTTCGATTCCCGGTCAAGGCACATGCACGGGTTGCGAGTTCAGTTCCCAGTAGGGGCCATGCAGGAGGCAGCCAATAAATGATTCTTTCTCATTAATGCTTCTCTCACTTTCCCCCTCTCCCTTTCTCTCTGAAATCAATAAAAATATATTTTAAAAAGATATATCATATTAGATGGGTACATGCATTATGATGTTCTTAATAAGCAAACACAGGAATGCCTATGAATAAGCGTTAGAGAATTATTTTCTAAAATGACCATCTTAGAGAAGAGATGAATATTTTTAACTTTGTGACCCCTGACAATTGATATATCAATGAAGGAATGACTTAAAACAAATTTCAGTGACAAGTCTCATCACTAATCTTTTAAAAATATATATATTTTTATTGATCTCAGAGAGGAAGGGAGAGGGAGAGAGAGAAACATCAAGGATGAGAGAGAACCATTGATCAGCTGCCTCCTGCATACGCCCCACTGGGGATTGAGCTCAAAATCCGGACATGTGCCCCTGATAGGAATCAAACCTGGGGCCCTTCAGTCCACAGGCTGATGCTCTATCCACTGAACAAAACCAGCTAGGACTCATTGCTAATCATAAATAGGGTTTTCAGTGTGCCCCCTTGGTTGCATGACTTTCTCCTTTTACAAATTTTAAACTCTAAAACAAGAGAGGGAATGTTTCACTCACAGCCTAAAACACAGAATCCTACAAACAAGATGAAAGAGAGAGAGAGAGAGAGAGAGAGAGAGAGAGAGAGAGAGAAAGAGAGAGAGAGAGAGAGAGAGAGAGAGAAGAGAGAGAAAGAGAGCAGAATTTAAACTCTGAATCCCTTTTTGAAAGTCATCATAAGATTAAAGATAAAATGTGAACTCTTACGTTAAACTCAGAAATTATTTTCTGTACTTTATTCTGTATTTGGCATTACCTTTTTCCAAGATACATCCATTAAAAATGACTGTATTCATGAGATACTAAGCACTTGATACTAGTGCTTTGGTCAATTATTTCACTGTTCTGAAACAATTTTAATTAACGGCTTCTGATTACTCTGGGAAACAAACACTTTATGCCAAAGAGAATAGAAATCATGGAGACAACATGTACAATAATCAAGAATCTGAATGTAGTTTTCTCTAGGAATTGAAATCATTTCTTAAGAAATTCAATAGGACTGTTTCACCAGAAAAAAATCTATTGCCAATTTTATTTACAGATCTTCCTATTCCTGTGTGATCTCTTGTTTTATAAAAGCAGGTAGTTTCAAGTTTTGACGTACCTTAGCTTACTAGAAGCAGGAAAACAATCTACCAATTTCAAATTTAGCATCATATAACAAAAGTTGTCTGGAGCCCAACAAAGGTTCAAACCTTACCTATTCTGTTTCTCTAGTCTCTCTTTAATTCTCATCATGTGAACCCTCCTAGAAAAACAAAGCAAAAATGAATCCTGCTGACAACCCAAAGGACACATCACCTTTCAAGAAACTGTGCTTAACTGGGTTCTAAGAGGTTTAGTTCTATCATAGGTTTTATGCAATGATTATCTATTCTTAGGGAACCTAACTTGAGGTCAGGCAACTAGATAGTAGAGGAAGCTACCAATCTTGTTAAAAAGACTATTTGAGAAACATTTATACCCTAAATTTTTAAAGACTTTGTCCCAATAGCCCAAGTTCTTTGCCATAATTTTCAATGCAGATATACCTCATTTTATTGTGCTTTGCTTTATTGTACTTCACAAATACTGATTTTTTTTTTCCAGTTGAAGGTTTTTGGTAACTGTTCATCAAGCTAGCTATTAGGACCATTTTACTAACAGCATTTTCTCACTCCATGTTTCCGTGCCACATTTTGGAAATTCTCACAGTATTTCAAATTATTATTATTTACTAGAGGCCTGGTGCACAAAAATTTGTGCACTTGGGGGGTGTCCCTCAGCCTGGCCTGTGCCCTCTCGCAGTCTGGGACCCCTCAGGGGATGACCACCTGCTGGCTTAGGCCTGCTCCCCAGGGGATTGGGCCTAAGCTGGCAATCAGACATCCCTCTGGCAGCCCGGCAGCCCTGGAGGGATGTCCACTTGCCAGCGGGGAGCAGACCTAAGTCGGACATCCTTAGCGCTGCTGAGGAAGCAGGAGAGGCTCCCACCACCACCGCTGTACTGGCAGCCATCAACCTGGCTTGTGGCTGAGCAGAGCTCCCCCATGTGGGAGCACACTTACCACCAGAGGGAAGCTCCTGCATTGAGCGTCTGCCCCCTGGTGGTCAGTGTGTGTCATAGTGACCAGTCATTCCCAGTCTCTCTGCTGTTAGGGTCAGTTTGCATATTACTCTTTTACCATATAGGATAGAGGCCTGGTGCATGGGTGAGGGCCGGCTAGTTTGCCTTGAAGGGTGTCTAAAATTAGAGTGGGGGTCCCGCGTGGGTGCCTGGCCAGCCTGGGTGAGGGGCTGATGGTTGTTTGCAGCTGGTCACACCCCCTTCAGGGTGGGGGTCCCCACTGGTGTGCCTGGCCAGTCTGGGTGAGGGGCTGAGGGCCGGTGACTGAAGCTCCCAGCCTCTGCTTTTTTTCTTTCTTTTTTTTTTTTATTCTGGGATTTATTTACCTTCTATAATTGAAACTTTGTTGCCATCACTGGAGCTGAGAGCCGGCACCTGCTTGCTCCAGCTCTGAGGCCACAGCCGGCTGAGAGCAGGTATCTGGGGTTTGTTTAGCTTCTATAATTGAAACTTTGTTGCTTTCAGAGCTCAGAGCCAGGCCGTGGCAGGTGGGGAACTTTGGCTTCCTCCATCACTGGAGCAAGCAAGCCTCCTGCTCGCTTCAGCTGTGTGGCTGCTCGCCGCCATCTTGGTTGGGTTAATTTGCATATTGTGCTGATTAGCCAATGGGAGGCGTAGCAAAGGTATGGTCAATTACTAAGTCTGTCTATTATTAGATAGGATTATATTTGTTATGGTGATCTGTGATGTGATCTTTAATGTTACTATTATAACTGTTTTGGGCCATCATAAACCTTACCCACATAAGCTGGCAAGCTTAATTGATAAATGTGTATGTGTTGACTGCTCTACACATCAGCTGTTCAGTTTCTCTCCCTCTTTTTGTGCCTCCCTATTACCTGAGACAATAATATTTAAAATAGTCCAGTTAATAACCTTAAGTGGCCCTAAGAGTTTAAGTAAAAAGAAGAGTTGCACAGGATCCCAACATGGTGGACAGCAGGACAGCAGTTAGGGAAAGAGTGTGAGTGAGTAAAGGAGTGAGAGGGGCATTTGTGAATGTGTGTGGTGTGTGCATGTGTGTGAGTGAGAGACAGATAAATCTCACAGGAGTTTCAGGGGCTGGAAGATCATGCTCTCCTGGACAAAGAGGCCCTGCTACCTTCACAGACACTCCCAGGCTGGGTGTGGCTCTGGCACAGAATCCACAACATCTTGAAGGGGAGATCAGCAGAGGCTAGGAGCCCAGCCACACCAACACCCAGAATGGCCTTGGAACCACCCTTAACCTGGGCAGTGAGCCACTCATCAGCCATAACTCACAAAGTATCCCTGCTGGTGGTCTGCAGTGAGTAGCGTGCTACCTTGCCTTAAGCTCCCAGACACACAGCATGAATGCACACCATAGGCACCTCCCACAGCAACCCTCCCCAGCTCCAGGATCACACAAAGTCAGGGCACATCAGAGGGTCCTCCCATTCAATATCCCCCACCTCCCTGAACCATCCACGTTCCCAACCCCCTGGGGACTCAGATCATGCATACCACTCTGCCCCCCAACAGCGAACATGTGAGTACACACCAGAGGGACCTCGCATGTCACCACACAATAGGCATTGGGGCTACACAATGAGTTGCACACCAGAGGGTTCTGGGACCTCACAGAGAGTCACACACCAAAGAAACTGTGTGCATGCCCTCACTGACCCTGAGCATCTCCAGCTGACACTTGAGGGACCAGACCCAAGGGGAAAGGGAATACAACTCAGAGCAGAGACAATAAAGTCTTGAGACTCAAGGAAGACTCAGCCTCTGGGCTAAGGAGTCCCTACCACAGGACTACTAGGGGCATCAAACTCTTGGACCTCAACAAAGTTGCCCAAGGCCAGAAAGAGACAGTGACTCACATTACCTAGAAATGAATGCAAAGTGACAGCAAAAATGGGGTGTGGGAGGGGGACAAAGAAATAATTCCCAAAGAAAGAAAAAGAAGAATCACCAGAAAAGGAACTAAAAGAAATGGAGGCAAATAATTTGTCAGATAAAGAATTCAGAGTAATAGTTATAAAGATGCTAAAACATCTGACTGAGAATTAAAAGCAGCTCAATGAGAATTATAAGGAGCTGAATGAGAAATTCACCAATATGGATAAGAATCCAGAGGAAATGAAGAATTATGTAGTGGCAATAAAGAACACCCTGGCCCTAACCGGTTTGGCTCAGTGGATGGAGTGTCAGCCTGTGGACTGAAGGGTCCCACGTTCGATTCTGGTCAAGGGCATGTACCTTGGTTGCGGACATATCCCCAGTGGGGGTTGTGCAGGAGACAGCTGATCGATATTTCTCTCTCATCGATGTTTCTAATTCTCTATCCCTCTCCCTTCCTCTCTGTAAAAAAATCAATAAAATATATTTTAAAAAAGAACACCCTGGAAGGTTTCAACAGTAGACTAGAAGAAGTTGAGGATCGAATCAGTGAGTTAGAAGACAGGGAAGAAAAAACTACCCAATCTGAACAGCAACTGGAAAATAAATTAAAAAGCTGGAGGAGAGTTTAAGAGAGCTTTGGGACAACATGAATGAATGCAACATCTGCATTAAAGGGGTGTCAGAAGGAGAAGAAGCTGAAGAATAGAAAGCCTCTTTAAAGAAATAATGACAGAAAACTTCCCTGAGTTAGGAAAGAAAAAAATCATACAAGACCAGGAAGCACAGAGTGTCCCAAACAAGATGAACCCCAAAAGACCTACACCCAGACACATCATAATGAAAATGACAAATGTTAACAACAAAGAAAGAATCTTAAGAGCTGCAAGACAGAGACAGAAAGTTACCTACAAGGGATATCCTATTAGACTATTAGCTGATTTCTCAACAGAAATACATTAGGCCAGAGAGGAGTGGCAGGAAGTATACAAACTAATGGAAAGCAAGGGACTGAATCCAAGACTACTCTATCCAGAAAGGCTACCATTCAAAATTGAAGGTGAAAACAGGAGCTTTGAAAACAAAAACAGGCTAAAGGAGTTTATTACCACCAAGCCAGCAAAGCAAGAAATCATAAAGGAATAGAAAGAGAAGGAGAAACACAGATATAAAGAATAAAAATGTCAACAAACAAGTACCTATCAATAATAACCTTAAGCAAAAATATATTAAATGCACCAATCAAAAGATATGGGGTGGCTGATTGGATAAAAAAAATACATTACCCATATATATGCTGTCTACAAGAGACCCACCTAAGAACAATGGATTCACACAGACTGAAAGTGAAGGGATGGAAAAACATTCTTTAGACAAATGGAAATGAAAAAAAAAAAAAAGCTGGAGAAGGAATACTTATATCTGACAAAAGATAACTCAAAGTGAAGGTCACAACAAGAGATAAGGAAGGCCACTTTTAAATTAAAGGGTGCCATACAAAAAGAGGATATAATTATGGAAAACATATATGAACCCAATACAGGAGCATCCAAACACATTAAAAAGAAAAAAATGGAGAAACTAAGATGGCGGCATAGATAAACACCGGGAAATAGTCGCCTCCCACAGCAATTGAAAATTATCCCAAAGGAAGGAGCAAACATCCTCCAGAAAAACAGGAAGGCTGGCTGAGTGTAATTTCTACAACTAGAAGAAAAGAAAAGCATGCTGAGAGCCAGAGGAGCTGCGGAGGCTGAGTGCAGAGGTACGGCGGCAGCTTGCGCACGCGGAAAGGGGGTGGCACCTGAGGACGCGGCTGTCTTTTTGAATCACAAGCTCCCGACTGCTCTGAACTCCGGTTCTGGGAAGTCTCTGGGGACCCAGGTCTCATATGGGGAGAGGCTGGTCTGTCAGGCGGCAGCGGGCGAACTTGAAGGCAGATTTCCCTCAGAGGTGCTTGCAGCCGTTACCCAGACACTGAGACGCGCGACTCCGGCGCGGAGAATCAGCCATTGCTTCTTTCTCCGCCCTTTGACTCCCTGAGACCCCGCCCCACCCAGGCTGCAGCAGAGGCTTTTGCATGTGAATGTACCTGACTATAGCCCAGCCAAGCAGACCCTGAACTTCCAAGAGAAGGCCCGAGGCCCCGCAGCGGCTTGCATTGCTTCACAGCTGAGCCTCTCCGTGGCTCCAGCTGTGTGGCCTCAGGCAGGGGCTGAATTAGCACCTCCTTAGATCCAGGAGCCACTGTACCCAGTGGTCAGAGGGGGACCATTCTCCCACTTCAGACACAGCTGCTTCCCACAGCCAATTGGCCTGGAGGTCAATTCCTCCCAGTGATCCTACAACAACCAAGGCACCAAGAGTGCACCAAGAGTGTCCACCCCAGGTAACTGGGGAGGCTGAGCCACTGGGCCCTACAGGACACCTGGCGCGCAGGGCCACTCTATCAACACAGGGAAGCAGCCAAAATGCGGAGACAAAGAAACAGGTCACAATTGGCAGAAATGGAGGAGGGCAGACGACTGGATATAGAGTTCAAGGCCACGTTTATAAGGTTTGTCAAGAATTTTATGGAAACCGCTGATAAATTTAATGAATCCCTCAAGGAGTATAGTGAGACCATGGAGGACATGAAAAAGGACCAACTAGAAATTAAGCATACACTGACTGAAATAAAGAATAATTTACAGAGATCCAACAGCAGACAAGAGGATCCCAAGAATCAAGTCAAAGATTTGAAATACAAAGAAACAAAAAATACCCAACCGAAAAAGAAAAAAGAAAAGAGATTCCAAAAATATGAAGATAGTGTAAGGAACTTCTGGGACAACTTCAAGCGTACCAACATCAGAATTATAGGGGTACCAGAAGGAGAGAGAGGGCAAGATATTGAAAACCTTTTTGAAGAAATAATGACAGAAAACTTCCCCCACCTGGTGAAAGAAATGGACCTACAAGTCCAGGAAGCGCAGAGAACCCCAAACAAAAGGAATCCAAAGAGGACCACACCAAGACACATCATAATTAAAATGCCAAGAGCAAAAGATAAAGAGAGAATCTTAAAAGCAGCAAGAGAAAGACAGTCAGTTACCTACAAGGGAGTACCCATCCAACTGTCAGCTGATTTCTCAACAGAAACCATGCAGGCCAGAAGAGAGTGGCAAGAAATATTCAAAGAGATAAATAGCAAGAACCTGCAACCAAGATTACTTTATCCAGCAAAGCTATCATTCAGAATGGAAGGTCAGATAAAGAGCTTCACGGATAAGAAAAAGCTAAAGGAGTTCATCACCACCAAACCAGCATTATATGAAATGCTGAAAGGTATTCTTTAAGAAGAGGAAGAAGAAAAAGGAACTCTTACCATTTGCCACAGCATCGATGGAACTGGAGAGCGGATAAATACCACAAGATCTCACTTATTTGTGGAATATAATGAACAACAAAAACTGATGAACAAGGACTGATCCAGAGACGGAGAGGCTTTGATTGGACTGTCGGGCCTTGGAGGGAAGGTAGGGGAGGGTGGGGGCAAGGGGGAAGGATCAACCAAAGGACTTATATGCAAGCATATAGGCCTAACCAATGGACACGGACAACGGGGGGGTGAGGGGATGAGCGGGGGGTGGGGGGGTAGAGGGCACACATATGTAATATCTTAATCAATAAAAAAAATATAAAAAAAATAAATGAAATAAAAAGAAAAAAATTCTGGAAGATATTAAGGGAGAGATTGACAGCAATACAATTATAGCAGGGGACTTTAGTTCCCCATTGACATCAATGGATAAAACTTTTAGATAAAAAAATCAACGAGGAAACAGCAATCCTAAAAGACTCATTAGATCAGATGGAACTAACTGGCATCTTCAGAACTTTCTACTCCAAAGCTAGAGAATACACATTCTTCTCAAGTACACATAGGGCATTTTCAAAGATAGAACACATATTAGGACACAGGCTAAGTCTCTACAAATTCAACAATTGAAATAATATCAAACATCTTCTCAGATCACAATGGCATATAATCAAAAATCAACTACAATAAAAATTTCAAAAACAATAAAACCAATCAAAAACAATAAAACAAATGGAGGCTAAATAGCATGCTATGGAACAACAAATAGGTTACCAAAGATATCAAGGAAGAAATAAAAAACATTCTGAAAAGTAAGGACAATGAAAACAAAACAATCCAAAATCTATGGGACACGGTGAAAGCTACCCTGAGTGGCAAGTTCATAACAATACAGGCCTACCTAAAACACAACAAAACAAAACACACAAACAAAAAAACATGCAATCCTATCTAATAAAAGAGAAACATGGTAATTAGCCATACCTCCACTACCCATCCCATTGGGTAATCAGGGCGATATGCAAATTAACTGCTAGCCAGGCAGCTTGAAGCGAA
Source organism: Myotis nattereri (assembly GCF_964212035.1). Lineage (NCBI taxonomy): Eukaryota > Metazoa > Chordata > Mammalia > Chiroptera > Vespertilionidae > Myotis > Myotis nattereri. The sequence goes on along the minus strand of NC_138076.1, from coordinate 95,295,412 downwards.
CATGAGGCTTGCTTGCTTCAGTGACGGAGGAAACCAACGTTCCCCGCCTGCCGCTGCCAGCCTCTAAGCTTCCAGATTGAAACATTGTTACAAAATAGAAGCTAAACAAAACCCCAGAAACCTGCTTTCAGCCAGCCGGGATCTCAGAGCTGGAGTTGAAACAGTGTTTCGATTATAGAACCCAAACAAACCAGATACCTGCTTTCAGCAGCCGAGGCCTAAGAGCTGGAGCCAAGCCTCAGAGCTAAAGCTGGCCCAGAATAAAAAAAAAAAGTAAAAAAGGAGCGGTTGGGAGCTTCAGTGACCTGCCAGCCTGAAAAGAGCCCTCAGCCCCTCACCCAGACTGGCCAGGCACCCAAGCGGGACCCCCACCCTGATCCAGGACACCCTTCAGGGCAAACGAGCCCGCCCCAACCCATGCACCAGGCCTCTATCCTATATAGTAAAAGGGTACTATGCCTCCCAGCACCGGGATCAGCGTGACGGGGGCAGCGCCCAAACCCCCTGATCGCCCGGTGGCTCTGTGTGTGACAGGGGGCAGGGCCACAACCTCCCTATCCACTCTGCTCTGTTCATGACAGGGGAAGGCACCCCAACCCCCTGATCAGCCCTTCTCTGTGCCTGATAGGGGGCAGATGCCCAACCCCCTGATCGCCCTGGGGCTCTGTGTATGGCAGGGTGCGGCATCCCAACGCCCCCCCCCCCACCACGGGCCCTGCCCTGAGTGTGACAGGGTGTGATGCCCCAACCCCCTGATCCACCCTGCTCTGTGTGTGACAGGGGGCGGTGCCCCAACTCCCCTATCGGCCCTACTCTGTGCGTGACAGGGGGGAGCTCCCCAACCCCCTGATTGACCCTGCTTTGTGTGTGACAGGGTACAGAGCCCCAACCCCCCTGATGGGCCCTGCTCTGTGAGTGACAGGGGGCAGCGCCCTAACCCCCTGATTGGCCCTGCTCTGTGCATGACAGGGGGTGGTGCCGCAACCTCCCCATCGACCCTGCCTTGAGTGTGACAGGGGGTGGCGCCCCAACCCCCCTATCGGCCCTACCCTGAGCGTGACTGAGGGTGGCATCACAACCTCCCAATCCGCCCTGCTCTGTGCATGACAGGGGGCAGCGCCCCAACTCCCCAATTGGCCCTGCTCTGAGCCCTACCAGGGGCTGCACCTAGGGATTGGGCCTGCCCTCTGCCACCCGGGAGCAGGCCTAAGCCAGCAGGTTGTTATCTCCCGAGGGGTCCCAGACTGCGAGAGGGCACAGGCCAGGCTGAGGGACCCCCCTCCCCGCCGAGTGCACAAATTTTTGTGCACTGGGCCTCTAGTAAGTTATATAAACCTACAACTTAAAGAAGTATAAAGAGAGCAACAAGAAAAGCCCAAAGTAAGTAGAAGGAAGGAAATAATAAAGATCAGAGCAGAAATAAATGACATAGAGACCAAAAATATACAAAAGATCAATAAAACCAAGAGCTGGTTCTTTGGAAGCGTAAGTAAGATTAATGAATTTCAAGCCAGGCTCAACAAGAAACAAAGAGAGAGGACCCATATAAACAAAATTAGAAATGAAAGAGGTGAAGGGACAACCAACCCCACAGATATACAAAGGATTGTAAAAAAATTACTATGAAAAACTCTACTCCAAAAAAAACTGGACCACCTAGATGAAATGGACATATTCTTGGAAAAATACAATCTCCCAAAACTCAATCAGGAATAAAGAAAAAACCTGAATAAGCTGATAACTATTGATGCAATTGAAGCACTAATCCAAAAACTTCCAGGAAACAAAAGCCCTGGTCCAGACGGATTGACAGGGAAATTTTATCAAACATTCAAAACAAACAAACAAATAAACAAAACTAACAAATATCCTCCTCAAACTATTCCAAAAAAATTCAAGAGGAAGGAACATTTCCAATCTCTTTCTATGAAGCCAGCATTACTCTGATTCTAAAACCAAAGATAAAAAGCAAGAGGCTTACAAGCCAATATCCCCGATGAACATAGATGCTAAAATTCTCAACAAAATTCTAGCAAATCAGATCCAGCATTACATTTAAGAGATCATACTCCATGACAAATTGTGGTTTATTCTGGGGATTCAAGACTGGTACAATATTCACAAATCAATAAATGTGAAACAGCTCGTTAACAGACTGTAAGACAAAAACCACACAATCATATCAGTTGATGCAGAAAAACATTAGACAATATCCAGCATCCTTTTTTGATAAAAATTCTCAGCAAAGTGGGAATAAGGGGATCAGCCCTCAACATAATTAAAACCTTATATGACAAACCTATAGCAACATCATACTCAATGGGCAGAAACTAAAACCATTTCCCCTAAGAACAGGAACAAGACAGGGATGCCCACTTTCAACACTCCTTTTTGACATGTACTGGAAGTGCTTGCCATAGCAATCAGAAAAAGAAGAAGAAATAAAAGGCATCCAAATTTGAAAAGAAGAAGTTAACTCAACCAAGAAAAGTCAAAAAACCTGAATAGGCCGATAACTATTGAAAAAATTGAAACAGTGATAAAAAAATCTTCCAGCAAACAAAAGCCTTGGTCCGGACAGCTTTACAGGGGAGTTCTACCAAGCATTCAAAGAAGAACTAAAACCTGTCCTCCTCAGACTATTCCAAAAAATTCAAGAGGAAGGCACACTTCCAAGCTCTTTATATGAAGCCAGCATTACCCTAATCCCAAAACCAGATAAAGACACCACAAAAAAAAGAAAACTACAGGCCAATATCCTTGATGAACATAGATGCTAAAATCCTCAACAAAATTCTAGCAAATCGGATTCAACATTTCATTAGAAAGATCATACACCAGGACCAAGTGGGATTTATTCCAGAGATGCAAGGATGGTACAATATCCACAAATCAATAAATGTGAAGCTCTTTATCTGATCTTCAATTCTAAATGATTGCTTTGATGGGTAGAGTAATCTTGGTTGTAGGTTCTTGCTATATATTACTTTGAATATTTCTTGCCACTCCCTCTGGCCTGCATAGTTTCTCCACACTTCCACACCTCTGCACCTCCTATCGGACTCAATGCACTTTCCTCTTCCCTTCTAGTTGTACAATTTCCACTTAGCCAGCCTTCCCGTGGTTCCGGATGCTATTCGTTTTGTCTTTTAGTTGTAGTTTTAATGTGGTTGTACGCGGCAGCAAGTTCAAGTGTTTACCTATGCCACCATCTTGGTTGTCTCCAAGCTACTAGATTTAATAAATAAATTCAGCAATGTAGCAGGATACAAAATTAACACCCTGAAATCTATGGCAGTTTAATACACCAATAATGAACTCACAGAAAAAGAAACTAAAAAAAAAAAAATCCCATTTACCATTGAAACAAAAAAAAAATTAAGATACCTAAGAATAAACTTAACTGAGGAGGTAAAGGACCTGTATTCAGGAAACTACAGGGTATTGAAAAAGGAGATAGAGGAAGATATAAACAAGTGGAAGAATGTATGGTTTTTATGGATTGGTAGAAGTAACATCATTAAAATGTCCATACTACCCAAAGCAATCTATAGATTCTATACAACTCCTATTAAAATACCAGTGGCAATACAGTCCTAGAACAAACTATCCAAAAATTTATATGGTATAATACAGACCCTGAATATCAGCAGCAATCCTGAGAAAAAAGAAGAACAAAGTTGGAGGGACACAATACCTGTTATCAAGTAATATTACAAAGCCACTGTTCTCAGAACAGCCTGGTATTGGCACCAGAACAGACATATAGACCAATGGAACAGAACACACAACCCAGAAATTGACTCAAGCCGTTATGCTCAGTTAACATTTGACAGGAGGCAAGAGCATATGATAGAGTCAAGACAGTCTCTTCAATAAATGGTGCTGGGAAAATTGGACAGGTAGATGCAAAAAAAAAATAAAAATGAAATAGACCACTAATTACACCATACACAAAAATAAACTCAAAATGAATAAAAGACTTAAATACAAGACACAAAACCATAAAAATCTAAGATGAATCCATAGGCAAAAAAACATCTCATAGCTATATGTTTACCTATACATCTCCTAGGACAATGGAAACTAAGGAGAAAATAAACAACTGGGACTACATCAAAATTTAAAGCTTCTGCATAGCCAAATAAAACATCAACAAAACAACAAGTGTGCCCACTGCATGGGAAAACATATTTGCCAATGTTACATCTAAGAAGGGGTTAATCTCCAAAATTTATAGTGAACTCATACAATTTAACAGAAGGAAGCTAAACAAACCAATGAAAAAATGGGCAAAGGACCTAAATAAATACTTCTTGAAAGTGGACATACAGAAGGCCAAGAGTCATATGAAAACATGCCCAAAGTCACTAATCATCCAAGAGATGCAAATCAAAATGACAATGAGGTACCACTTCACACATGTCAGAAGGGCTGTCATCAACAAATCAGCAAACAGCAAGTGTTGGTGAGGAAGTGGACAAAAAGGAACCCTAGTGCACTACTGGTGGGAATGCAGACTGGTGCAGCCTCTGTGGAAAACATTCTGGAGTTTCCTCAAAAAATTAAAAATGAATCTTCCATTTGACCCAGGCTCCCACTTCTAGGAATATATCCTAAAAAATCACAAACACCAATCAGAAAGAATATATGCACCCTTACGTTTATAGCAGCCTAAGTGCTCATCAGTAGATGAGTGGATTAAAAACTTGTGGAGCATCTACACAATGGAATACTATGCTGCTTTAAAAATAAAAAAGAACTCTTACCATTTGCAACAGCATGGATGAACCTGGAGAGCATTATTCAAAGCAAAATAAGCCAGTCAGAGAAAAATAAGTATCACATGATCTCACTAAATTGTGGAATATAATGAACAACATGAACTGGTGAACAAAAACAGATCCAAAGGCACAGAAGCATCAAACAGTCTGTCAAACCTCAGAGGGATGGCAGGGGAGCAGGGTTGTGTAGAGTTCAACCAAATAACTTATCTATCTAATCTAATAAAAGAGAAACATGAAAATTGACCACACCTCCGCTACGCCCCAAGCCATGCCCAACAGCCAATCAGAGTGACTATATGCAAATTAACCCAACCAAGATGGTGGCCAACAGTCATGGAGCTGAAGCAAGCAGGAGGCTTGGTTGCCCCGGCAATGGAGGAAGCCAAGCTTCCAGCCTGCCCTGGCCAGCTGTGGCCTCCACTCAAGGAAACAAAGTTTCAATTATAGAAGATAAATAAATCCCAGATACACAGCCATCAGCCCCTCACCCAGGCTGGCCAGGCACCCCAGCCGGATCCCCACCCTGATCCGGGACACCCTTCAGGGAAAACCAGCTGGCCCCCACCCATGCACCAGGCCTCTATCTTATATAATAAAAGGGTAATATGCAAATTGACCCTAACAGCAGAATGACTGGGAATGACTGGTCACTATGACACACACTGACCACCAAGGGGCAGACGCTCAATGCAGGAGCTGCCCTCTGGTGGTCAGTGTGCTTCCACAGGGGGAGCTCTGCTCAGCCACAAGCCAGGCTGACGGTTGCCAGTACAGTGGTAGTGGTGGGAGCATCTCTCGCCTCCTCAGCAGCACTAGGGATGTCCGACTGCAGTTTTGGACTGCTCCCCGCTGGCAGGTGGACATCCCCCAAGGGCTCCTGGGCTGCCAGAGGGATGTCTGACTGCCAGCTTAGGCCCAATCCCCTGGGGAGTGGGCCTAAGCCAGCAGGTGGTCATCCCCTGAGAGGTCCCAGACTGCAAGAGGGCACAGGCTGGGCTGAGGGACCCCCTGAGTGCACAAATTTTTGTGCACTAGGCCTCTAGTATGTATATAAACATAACCAATGAATACAGACAATAGGGAGTGAAGGCCTGGCTGGGGGTTAGAGGCAAGCTGGGAGAGGTCAATGGGGGAAAATTGGGACATATGTAATACTTTCACCAATAAACTTTTTAAAACAAAACAAAACAAAACAAAACAAAACAAAACAACAACAAAGAGTTGCACATCTCTCAATTTAAATGAAAAGCTATAAATGATTAAGCTTTGTGAAGAAGGCACATTGAAAGTCAAGATGGGCTAAAGCTAGACCTCTTGCATGATTAAGTTAACCAAGTTTTGAATCCAAAGAAAAGTTCATGAACAAAATTTAAAGTGCTATGCCAGTATAAACACAAATAATAAGAAAGCAAAAAAGCCTTATTGCCAATGTATACATAGTTTTAGTGGTCTGGATAGAAGATTAAACCAAGCACAATATAAAGTCCTTTTTCCCTATAAAGCCTCATTCAGAGAAAAACCCTAACTCTCTTCAATTTTATAGGACTGAGAGTGGTAAGGAAGGTGCAGAAAAATGTTTGAAGCTAGGAGATGTTGGTTAATGAGGTAAAGAAGCCATTTTTATAACATAAAAGTGCAAGATGAAGCAGCAAGTGCTGATGTAGAGGTTGCACCCTGTTATCCAGAAGATCTAGCTAAGGTAACAAAAGTTGCTACACTAAACAACAGATTTTCAATGTAGATGAAAGAACCTTCTATTGGGAGATAATGACATTTAGGGCTTTATTAGCCAGGAAGGAGAAGTCAATGACTGGTTTCAAAGTTTCAAAGAATATGCTGACTTTCTTGTTAGGTGATTATACAGATGGCAAATTTTGGTCAAAGCCAATGTTCACTTAAAATTCCAAAAATCCTAGGACCCTTAAGAATTATGCTATATCCACTCTGCCTCTGCTCTGTAAATGAAGGACAGCACATCTATTTACAAAATGGCTTACTGAATATTTTGAACAAACTGTTGAGACCTACTGCTCAGAAAAAAAATGTATCTTTTCACAATAATGCTCATTGACAATGCACCTGGTCACCCAAGAGTTCTGATAGAGAAGTACAATGAGATTAATGTTGTTTTTATGACTGCTAATCCAACACCCATTCTGCAGCCCATGTCATAAGGCTATACCTATCACACAGATAAGTAATTCCTCTGATGGATTTAGGCAAAATAAAATAAAAACATTCTGGAAAAGATTCACCCTTTTATTTATTTATTTTTAAAATATTTTAAAAATTAATTTCAGAGAGGAAGGGAGAGGAATAGAGAGGTAGAAACATCAATGATGAGAGAGAATCATTGATTGGCCACCCCCTGCATGCCCCCTTCTGGGGATAAAGCCCACAACCTGGGCATGTGTCCTTAAGTGGAATCGATCCTGGGACCCCTCAGTCCACAGGCTGACGCTCTACCCACTGAGCCAAACTGGTTAGGGCATATGAGTTCCCTTTAAATGTTGGAGATGAAACCCTTTCATAGATAACATTGGCAAATATGTTCTCCCATGCAGTGGGCTTTCTTGTTGTTTTGTTGATGGTTTCTTTTGCTGTGCAGAGCTTTTTATTTTGATGTAGTCCTATTTGTTTATTTACGCTTTAATTTCCATTTTCCTAGGAGCTGTATCAGTAAAGATATTGTATGACAAATGTCTGGTATTTTGGTGTCTATGGCTTCTTCTAAGATTTTTATGGTGTCCCATCTTACGTTTAAGTCCTTTATCCATTTTGAGTTTATTTTTGTGTATGGGGTAAGTTGGTGGTCTAGTTTCATTTTTTTTTGCAAGTATCTGTCTAATTTTCCCAACACCATTTGTTGAAGAGACTGTCTTGACTCCATTGTATGCTCTTGCCTCCTTCGTCAAATATTAATTGAGCATAATGGCTTGTGTCAATTTCTGGGTTCTGTTCTGTTTCACTGGTCTATAGGTCTGTTCTTGTGCCAGTACCAGGCAGTTTTGAGAACCGTGGTTTTGTAGTATAGTTTGATATCTGGTATTGTGATCCCTCCAATATTGTTCTTATTTCTCAAGATTGCTGCAGCATTCAGGTTTTTGGATTTTTTTTGTTTTTGTTCCAGATGAATTTTTAGAGAGTTTGTTCTAGGTCTTTGAAGTATGCTGTTGGTATTTTCATGGGGATTGCATTGAATCTGTAGATTGCTTTGGGTAGTATAGACATTTTTAAAAATATATTTTTATTGATTTTAAAGAGGAAGGAAGAGGGAAAGAGAGATAGAAACATCAATGATGAGAGAGGATCATTGATCGGCTGCCTCCCGCATGCCCCACACTGGGGATCAAGCCTGCAACCCAGGCATGTACCCTTGACTGGGAATCAAACCTAGAACCTTTCAGTCCACAGTCTGATGCTCTATCCACTGAGCCAAGCCAGCTAGGGCAGTATCGACATTTTAATGATGTTGATTCTATCAATCCATGAACATGGTATTTTCTTCCATTTGTCAAGTCTTCTTCTATCTCTCTTTTCAGTGTCCTGAAATTTTCTGAGTAGAGGTCTTTTATCTGCTTGGTTAATTTTATTTATAGGTATCTTAAATTTTTTTGTTGCAATGGTAAATGGGATTGCTTTGTTAGTTTCTCCTTCTGTGAGTTCAGTTTTGGTGTATAGAAAAGCCATAGACTTCTGGGTGTTAATTTTGTATCCTGCTACATTGCCAAATTCATTTATTAAGTATAGTAGTTTTTTTATGTAGTTTTTGGGGTTTTCTATGTACAATATCATGTCATCTGTGAATAAGGACAGTTTTACTTGTTCCTTTCCAATTTGGATGCCTTTTATTTCTTCTTGTCTGATTGTAATGGCTAATACTTTGAGTACTATGTCTAATAGGAGTGGTGAGAGTGGGCATCCCTGTCTTGTTCCTGTTCTTAGAGGAAATGGTTTTAGTTTTTGCCCATTGAGTATGATGTTGGCTTGTGGGCCTGTCATATAAGGCTTTTATTATGTTGAGGTATGATCCCTCTATTCCCACCTTGATGAGAATTTCTTAGCAAGAAAGGGTGTTGGATTTTGTCAAATGCTTTTTCTACCTCGATGGATATGATTATATGGTTTTTATCTCTTGGTTTCTTTATGTTGTACCACGTTTATTGATTCGTGGGTATTGTACCATCCTTGCATTCCTGGAATAAATCCAACTTGGTCATGGTGTATTATCTTTCTAATGTAATGCTGGATTCAATTTGCTAGAATTTCATTGAGAATTTTTGTGTCTATGTTCATTAGGGATATTAGCCTATAATTCTCTTTCTTTGTATTCTCTTTATCTGGTTTTGGGATTAGGGTAATTCTGGCTTCATAGAAAGAGCTTAGAAGTGTTCCTTTCTCTTGAATTCTTTAGAATAGTCTGAGGAAGATAGGCTTTATTTCTACTTTGAATGTTTGATAAAACCCGGCTCTGAAGCCATCTGTTCCAGGGATTTGTTGGAAGTTTTTTGATGACTGTTTCAATTTCCCCTATAGATAATGGCTTATTTAGATCTCTTTATTCCTCCTGGTTGAGTTTTGAAAGGTTGTGCGTGTTTTTGTTTTGTTTTTTTGTTTTATGCTTTTGTTTTTGTTTTTTTAGGAATATGTCCATTTCTTCTTGGTTGACCAGTTTGCTGGAATACAGTTGCTCATGGTATTGTTTTACGATACTTCGTATTTCTGTGGGGTCTTTTGTTGTTTCACCTATTTTGTTTCTGATTTTGTTTATTTGGGTCCTCTCTCTTTGCTTCTTGGTGAGCCTGGCTAGAGGTTCATCAGTCTCGTTTATCCTTTCAAAGAACCAGCTCTTGGTTTCATTGATCTTTTGTATTTTTGTTGTTGTTGGGGGTGGGCGGGCTCTATATCATTTATTTCTGCTACTATCTTTATTATTTCCTTCCTTCCCCTCATTCTGGGCTTGTTGCAATCTTTCTAATTCTTCAAGTTTGCAGATTTAGATGGTTTATTACCAGTTTTTCTTGTTTTTTGAGGTAGGCCTGTAATGCTATGAACTTCCCTCTCAGGACTGCTTTCACTGTGTCCCAAAGATTTTGGATTGTTGTGTTTTCATTGTCATTCATTTCCAGGCTGTTTTTTATTTCTTCTTTGATCTCTTTGGTACCCCACTCATTTTTCAATAGTATGCTATTCAGCCTCCAAGTGTCTGAATTTTTGTGATTATTTTTATTGTAGTTGATTTCTAATTTTATGCCATTGTGATCTGAGAAGATACTTGATATGACTTCAATCTTCTTGAATTTGGAGAGACTTTTCCTGTGTCCCAATATGTGGTCTATCTTTGAAAATGTCCCATGTGCGCTTGAGAAGAATGTATATTCTGTAGTTTTGGGGTGGAATGTTCTAAAGATGTCAATTAAGTCCATCTGATCTAGTGAGTCATTTAGGATTGCTGTTTCTTTGCTAATTTTTTGTCTAGAGGATTTATCCAGTGATGTTAATGGGGTATTAAAGTCTCCTACTATGATTGTATTGGTGTCAATCTTTCCTCTGATATCTTCCAGCAGTTTTATTTTTATGTATTTGGGTGCTCCAGCATTGGGTACATATATGTTTACCAGAGTTATACCCTCTTGCTGTATCGATCTCTTTAGAATTTTGAAGTGGCCTTCCTTGTTTCTGGTTATGGTCTTCACTTTGAGGTCTATTTTTTCAGATATAAGTATTGCTACCCCAGCTTTTTTTTTCCCCATTTCCATTTGCCTGATATTTTTTCATCCCTTCACTTTCAGTTTGTGTAAGTGTTTTTTCTTAGGTGGGTCTTCTGTAGACAGCATTATGTATTGGTCGTGTTTTCTTATCCATACAGTCACCCAATGTCTTTTGATTGGAGCATTTAATCCATTTATGTTTAATGTTATTATTGATAGGTACTTGTTTGTAGCCATTTCTGTGCTTTATGCCTGTGTTCCTTCCTCCCTTTCTATTTCTTCTTTTTACAGCATTACCTTTAACATTTCTTGCATTGCTGGCTTGGTGGTGATAAATTCCCTGAGTATTTTTTGTCTGTGAAGTTCCTGTTTCCCCTTCAATTTTGATTGATAGTCTTGATGGATAGAATATTCTTGGATTCAGTCCTTTGCTTTGCATCACTTTTTATACTTCATTCCATTCCCTTCTAGCTTGGTGTGCTTCTGTTGAGAAATCTTTTGATAGTCTGTTGGGGGATCCTTTGTAGGTAACTCTGTCTCTCTCTTGCAGCCTTTAAGATTCTCTCTTTGTCATTAACATTTGGCATTGCAATTATGATGTGTCTTGGTGTGGGTCTTTTGGGATTCATCTTGCTTGGGACCCTCTGTATTTGTACAACTTTTTTCTTCGCCATATCAGGGAAGTTTTCTGTCATTATTTCTTCAAATAGATTCTCTAATCCTTGCTCTTCTTCTTGTCCTTCTGGCACCCCAATTATATGTATATTACTTTATTTCATGCTGTCCCAAAGCTCCCTTAGGTTCTCTTGCTTTTTAATTTTTTTCTACAGTTATTGTTCAGATTGGGCTTCTCTACCTTATCTTCTAATTCACTAATTGAGTCCTCTGCTTCTTCTAGTCTACTGTTGAAACCTTTCACAGTGTCTTTGATTGTAGTTATATCATTTTTGATTTCTTCCTGATTTTTGCATAGGTTGTTAATTTTCTCATCTATCCGATTTATGAACTATATGACCATTACTCTGAATTCTTTTTCTGTCATATTGAATGCCTCAATTTCACTTATTTCCTTTCTTAGCGATTCCTCTTTTTCTTTCCTCTGGGGATTGTTTGATTTTCTCCCCATTCTAACTATCACCAGAAGGTCCAAACACTGAGTTGCGGGGGCCTGACCCATGTGCAATGGGAGCCTTGCGCCACCCGAGTGTCACTGAAGAGTTCCGGCACTGAGATGTGTGGCTGCCGCGGGTCAGTGGGAGTCAAGCATGCTGAGAATCAGAGTCACCAGGGCTCAGTGCAGCCTCGTGCACGCACCTAGAATCAGGGACCCCGCATGCGCTGCACTGAAAAAAATCTCTGCCATCATACACCGAAAATCAGAGTCCCCTAACATGTGCCAGGAGTCAGAGACATCATGTGCTCATGCTAAGAATCGTGTATCAGAGTCTCTGTTGTTTGGTGTGGCCTTGCACCATGAATCAAGGTCTCTGTGTGCACGTGTGCCTAGAATTAGAGACACAGGCACTCAATGTGCATGCATTGAGAATCAGGGATCCCGTGCGCACATGAAGAGAAACAGTCCCTGCATGTGTGTGCCAAGAGTCAAGTCACTGGTGCTCAGTGCTGCCTCTCACACAGAGAATCAGGGTCCCCAGTCTGCTTGGGGGGCCGGTTGCAAGCTTCCCTGTGTCAGCAGGAGGCCCACTCCTGTGCCGTGGGAAACAGACTCCTGTGTGCAAGCACCCAGAGTCAAAGTCAGGTGGCCCAGCCACCCTGTGTAGGCAGGAAGCCCACTCCTATGCCATGGGAAACAGACTCCTGTGTGTGCCTGCCCAGAGCCAAAGTTAAGTCTCACAGCTGCCCTGTGTTGGCAGGAAGCCTGCTCATGTGGAGTGGGTCAGGCAGGTCCTATGCTGCTGCAGCAGGCCGGCGGGGAGTGGGATGGGCTCTGTGACTCACAGTAATCTGCGACCGAGATGTCTGGAGTTTTGGTGTCCGTGAGTCTGCAGGTCTTTGTCCCGAGTGGTTGTACGGCCCTGGCTTGCCTCTGAGACCAGATTGGGTGGTGGTGAGGCTAGGGTCCTAATTGCAAGCAGTCTTGTTCTTCAAGTTGGTCTGGTCTCTGTGTCTGCGCTGGCTTCTCAGAGTGTCCACGGTGGCAGTGGGGTTTCACATTTCAGGACTGCCCAGTCTGGCAGTCCCCCCAGAAGACCTGCAGGATCTAACTGTCCCTAGCTCTCTCTTTCTCTCTCTCTCACACACACACAAACACACGTCCACACACTCCTTTATCGCTCCTTCACTCTCTCACACATTCTTCCTCCCTGCCTTCTTGCCACTTGCCATCTTCTCCCAACTCTTTTGTATTATAAGGTCTTGGGAGGAGGTGAGTATAGCTTCCACCTAATCTGCCATCATCTTGAATCCTCAATGAAATTTGTATTTAAATTTATATTTCAATTATATTCATAAGAAAGACTTAAGGGTATCACCAAGACTTTTCTGGACCACTTCTGATTATGCCTTAGTTCAAGATGTCAGAGTATTGCTAAAATAAAAACAAAAAAAGAATTAATTTATGGGAATGTAAATTTTATCAAGCCCATTGAGAAACTATATCCCTAATCCTTCACCATTATGACTTTTGTATTATTAATTAAAATATTATCTTAAACCACTGTCATGTCCATTTCCCAAAACACTGCTCTGGGCATCTTGCTGCAGTTTTAATGCATTGATGACCATTATTAGCTTTCATTTATGAGATTTCAGCCAAAATTGAACCCTTGTGATAATATTCACATCTAAGCTAATGTGACTTAATTTTCCAAGTTGACATCATGAGGCAAAGTAGCAAGTTCTTTATTAAAATCTTGGTGTCAGGCCGATGGTCAGCAGAGCCTCTCACGAGGTCCTGTGCACAACTCAAGGACCTCTCCCGTGGAGGTGGTGGTAGAGTCCGCTGGCCCCGGATGCTGGCCCTGTCCTGACCAGTGTTCCCACTGATAGGAAACGGGTAGAAGTTGATCCAACCGGAGACGCCCGAAGCAGGGGAGAAGGAGTTTATCTTAGAAGATTCCATGGACTGGAACAACAGGCTGCAAAGTGACTAGGTCAACTAAATAAAGACAGAGTGGGCAACCCCTCGCTTGGCAGCATTTTTTCAGGCGAAGACTTTGGGGCTTTGATTGACTGGTCTCCATATTGAGAGATTTGTGATATTGCTCACCATTAATCGCAGTTCCCAAACACACCACCCTCACTCAGGCTTTGTTGAACATGCTGCTGCCTAGATACCTAGGTACCCCTCCCTTTCTTTTGTTGTTGTTAATCCTCATCTGAGGATATTTTTTCCATTGGTTTTTTAGAGAAAGTGGAAGGGGTGGAGAGAAAGGGATGTGGGGGAGATAGGGAGACACATCAATTGGTTGCCTCCCACACATGTCCCAACTGGGGCAGGAATTCAACCTGCAACCCAGGTCCTCGCCCTTGACTAGGAATTAAACTTGCGACCCTTTGGTGCTCAGGTCCACGCTCCAACCACTGACCCACACCAGCTAGGGCTACTCCTCACTTTTTTTTAATGTTACATCCAATAAACCTTAATATTTCAAGAAAAATGATCTTAAATATAATAATGTGACATGCGCCCTAACTGGTTTGGCTCAGTGGATAGAGCATCAACCTATGGGCTGAAAGGTCCCAGGTTCGATTCCAGTCAAGGGCATGTACCTTGGTTGTGGGCACATCCCCAGTGGGAGGTGTGCAGGAGGCAACTGAACAGTGTTTCTCATTGATGTTCCTAACTCTGTCTCTCTCTCTCCCTTCCTCTCTGTAAAAAATCAATAAAATAATTTTAAAAAATGTTACATGTGATAAACATTAATATCTCAAGAAAAGCAGTTTTAAATATGATAATGTTACATGCAATAAACACCAATTAGTCGAGAAAAATGATCTTAAATATAATAATAGTATATGCAATAAACATTAATATTTCAAGAATAAAAGGGTTTTAAGTATAATAATATTACCAAAACTGTACTAACATAGTATGATATCACAAAAGTTGTAGGAAATATTAAAAAATCTGCAAATAACAGGATTACTTCTATCATATTCTAAAATACTTTTTCCCCTCTGGCTCTATTTTTGTTCATCAGTTTATGTTGATCATTATATTCCACAAATGAGTAAGATCATATGATATTTATCTTTCTCCAACTGGCTTATTTCGCTTAGCATGATGCTTTTAAAGTCTATTTTGTTGGATATGAGTATTGCTACTCCAGCTCTTTTTTCTTTCCCATTTTCATGGAAAATTTTTTTCCATCCCTTCACTTTCATCCAGAGCATCGTGATTTTCTGACCAATCACAAAGGAAGCTTGTGAATTGCACACTGTTGTCTTGGAGATCCCATGCAGCTTCCAGGGGGTGCTGCTTGTGACTCTAAAAGCTCATAGACACACCAGTCACTGCCCACCCCCTAGAAATTTCTGTGTGGACCTTACTCCTGAGTACCAAAGCTTGTCCATAGTAAGCTTAGAACTAGGAAACACAGACCTCTTTCCTTTCTTCTTCCTCCCTCATCTCTCCTCATACACCACACCAAAGGTAAGGCCAGGTGTTTAGAATTGGAGAACAGATCAGTGGTTCCAGGGGTTAGAGTTGTGGGGTTGGGGAAGGAGTTGACTACAAAAGGCCAAAACAAGGTCATTTTTGGGGGTGATGGAACTATTCTGTATCCTAATTATGTTGTTGGATATATCTCTCTACACAATTGCCAACATCCATAGAACCGTGCACCCCAGAGAGGGAATTTTACTGCATGTAAATGAAAAAAAAAAAACAAAACAAAATAACTAAATCGAATCAAATGCCTTTTCCAGAAAAACCATATGAATAAAAGCATATACTATACAGAAAAATAATCCTGGTAATATAATTAGCCCATTTATCTAATAACTGTATGCTCCTATTACCTTATTAAATACATTTGCTATGCTAAACTCCCACACATTATACCAAGGTAAACTAATTATCATAAAAAATTCTGGTTCCCTATTTTTTTTCAATGTGAAAGGTTAGCACTTGGCAGATAGCCTAAAATATAAACTGCTATTTAACCTTTATATTGATGTGTCATTTATATTGAAAGACTTAGAGAAGAAAGCTACAATATTAGAAAGTACTTTAGAATGTATCCTTGGGCTTTGAGCTTCATTGTGCTAAATAAAGTTGACTACGAAGCTCTAAGATATTTTCACTTTTTTGGGGGGTGTGGGTGGGTGTAGTGAGGGAAATGCAAAGTAGAAAGATTATATTCAATTCCAGATGCTTTCACTTTTAGAGCTTTTATTTCACACAAGTTGAGCCGCCTGATCTGCAAGCCTAGTAACAGGAGCAAATACATTCTAAGAGACCAGCTTTATATGTGGAGCAACCCCACAGAATTATCTCTTAACAAAATGAGTTCTTAGTGTTCAGATTACTTCATCACTAATCTGAAAGTCCTCACATAAGCTTAAGTCCAGAATCAAATAAAAAGGATTCAATCTAAGCTTTTTTGGGGGAAATACCTGAATGAATATTTGATTCTAAACCTTCCTATTTTTTCTCCACATGAATAAAACATCACTGTTCTCCATCCATCCAGTCCCCTCACATCCTCTTTTGTCTTTGCTCCCCTTCTCCCCACACACACTCTGCTGGGATCTGTAAAATGGGGCCAGGATTTCTGCTTCAACCAAGGGCGACTCTTCCACACATCCCTCCTTCCCAGCCCCTCTCTGTCCCCAGTCCTGTGGGGTCTCTCCCTTCCTCCCCTCCATCTAACTTGGTGGGGCCTGCTCTGCCCCCTCCTCCTGTGACCTCCTATCTGCAGTCTCCTCCTTTCTCATTGGGGGACAGAGCTCCCCAAAGTCTGTGCTGTGGTGCAGTGCAGAGCTGTGTGGGGTCTCGGAGGAGAGCTGCGGTGACAGGTCACGAGGAGGAGGAGGGAGGGATGTGGAGCCTGTCCCATGGGAGAGGCACCGGGCTCCTTGGCTGCCCCCACTCAGCAGCTTTTCTAGGCCCCTGAGCAGCTGTCACCCTTTACCCCTCACTGCCTCCCACCTCCTTTCAAGTTTTGGGCTCAGTTTCTCCAATTCAGCCCTGCCTCCCTCTCTCCTACATCCCCAGGAGCCCGAGGCCACCCCTTGGCCTTGGGCAGGTGCACCTGACCTGTCCCCCTATAATGGGGCTACCCACTCTCGTGGAGTAGTTATTGAAACTTAAGAAATAAAAAGAAGCAGCTCTGAAGATTGTAAATTGCACACTGAGAATGCTACAGGCTTCAGAGGGATGTGTAGTCCACGGCTCCTGGATCACACATAGCAGCCTCCTGTGCCATCTGGTCCCTCTTGGTTCCTGCCCCTGCCTGCCTCTGCCTGGGGCTCGGGCCAAACCCTGGGAACTTCTGATGGCTCTCATCTCTCATCTCACTTTCCAGTCCAGCCAACCAGTGCCCACAGAAAGCTAACCTACTGGTAGGAGCATGTGCCTCCTGGTGGTCAGTGTGCATCATAGCGACTGGTCCAGCAGTCGAACTCACAGCCGAACTCCTGTTGAGGGAACAATTTGAATATTAGGCTTTTATTATATAGTACTAGAGGCCTGGTGCACAAAAATTTGTGCACTTAGGGGGACCCTCAGCCTGGCCTGTGCCCTCTCGCAATCTGGGACCCCTCGGGGGATGTCTACCTGCTGGCTTAGGCCCACTCCCTGGGGTATTAGGCCTAAGCTGGCAGTCAGACATCCCTCTGGCAGCCCAGGAGCTCTCAGGGGATGTCCACTTGCCAGTGAGGAGCAGGCCTAAGCTGCAGTCGGACATCCTTAGTGCTGCTGAGGAGGCAGGAGACGCTCCCACCACCACCACTGTACTGGCGGCCCTCAGCCTGGCTTGTGACTGAGCAGAGCTCCCCCTGTGGGAGCACACTGACCACCAGAGGGCAGCTCCTGCATTGAGCGTCTGCCCTGTCTGGTGGTCAGTGTGTGTCATAGTGACCAGTCATTCCCAGTCGTTCTGCTGTTAGGGTCAATTTGCATATTACCCTTTTATTATATAGGATAGAGGCCTGGTGCAAGGGTGGGGGCTGGCTGGTTTGCTCTGAAGGGTGTCCCGGATCAGGGTGGAGGTCCGGCTGGGGTGCCTGGCTAGCCTGGGTAAGGGGCTGATAGCTGTTTGCAGGCTCGCCACAGCCCCCAGCCACCCAAGCTCCCAGTGGAGGCTGGCTGAAAGTGGATATTTGGGATTTATTTATCTTCTATATTTGAAACTTTGTTGCCTTGAGATGAGGCCACAGCCAGCCAGGGCAGGTGGGAAGCTTGGCTTCCTCCATCACTGGGCAACCAAGCCTCCTGCTTGCTCCAGCTCCATGGCTGCTGGCCGCCATCTTGGTTGGGTTAATTTGCATATAGTTGCTCTGGTTGGCTTGTGGGCATGGCTTGTGGATGCAGCGGAGGTACAGTCAATTTGCATGTTTCTCTTTTATTAGATAAGATTCTTAATCAGAAAACCTCTGATCAGAGAAATGACATCTGAGGAATGGTGGTGTGAGAGATCTCCTTGGTCTCTCCCCTTGAAATTTCAACAATTTGAACAGCTATACTTCAAAAAAGGATTCCATGCTTCACATACAAACACATCTGAGAGATCAGCACATTGAAATATATGAAGATGGGCAAGTGGGAGCAAACTGAAACAGGGAGGCATGAAGGGAGAAGACTGAGACAAGCCACAGACACAGCCCTGCAGCCCAGAGCTCACTGCAGAGCTCAGCCCAGAGAGGGGAGAAATCAGTTTGTGGCTAAGACTACCTTAAGCAGACAGAAGCAAAGAGATTCAGCAAGCATTCTTGCAAGAGTGGCTAATAGGAGCTGCAGCAGAACCCAATGACATGGGAAGGGGCACAGCACAGAGGTGTGGCCATAGTTGTCTGTCAATCAGAATTCCATATAGAGAAACAAAGTCACAGGACCTGGCCTCATTGTCCCAACCTCCCAAAGCTGGCATCCCATCACCTTTCCTATTGGATTATGGAGCATATTACCTGCAAAACCAAGAACTAGTACTACAGAAATATTCTCTCTCTGAGTGACAGACACACTGTACAAGTAACCCTAGGGTCAGGCTAAGGTGTAGGAAGGATGCCAGCAAGGTCCTCCAGTGACCATTGCTGGGAGGGCAAAACACCCAAAAAGGCATCCAGGTTCCTCCACTTTACCTCACCACCACACATCACAACTGCACTGCTGGCAGTTTCTGCATATGAAGGACAGCACTGGGATTTTACAGATTTGTAGCTCCATCTCCCACTGCATTCCCCTGTGGGGTTGTTGGTCCCTTGAGACTAGGGGGATAAGATCACAGGGGAGGTTCCCACCTTCTCAGAGAGCAACAGCCATTTTCTACCACACCAAAGAGATATGAAAAGCCATAGCAGTGCAAAAGAGCTAAAAAATTTGTGATTCAGTACTACCTACTGCAAAACAATAGACATACTTATTTTTATCAATCTACTAGAGAAGTGTTACTTACACATATCTATCTAGACAGAAAAGTAATCCATCAAATACCATGAATACCAAGGTAATGAGGTAACTTAGGGAAAAAATTTTAAAATCTCCAGAAAATAACCTTATAAAGACTTGGAAATATGTCATTTAAGTGACATAGAATGAAAGTTTGCAGTTCTTTTTTTATCTCTTTAAATTTATTAATATATATATATATTAATTCATATATCTCTCTAAATGTTATATCTATCTATCTATCTATCTATCTATCTATCTATCTACCTACCTATATAGATAGATAGATAGATAGATATAACATTTAGAGAGAGAGGAAGGAAGAGGGACAGAGAGAAACATTGATGTGAAAGCAAGATATCAATCTCTGCCTTCTGCACACCCCCTACCGGGGATTGAGCACACTAACACAGGCATGTTCCTCAATTGAACAGCAACCTTTCAGTGCATGAGATGATTGAAAGAATGCAGTTCTTAAAAAACTCAATGAACTGCAAGAAAACACAGATAGAAAATTTAATAACCTCAGAAACAAAATCAATAAACAAAATGAGTACTTTCCCAAAGAGACTTAAACTTTAAACAAAACCCAAAAAACTGAAATGCTGGAGATGAAGAACTCAATAAAAAAAATAAAGAATGAACTAGTGAGCATAGGAAATAGAACTGACAAGGTGGAGAAAAGAATTAGTGATATCAAATATAGCAATCCAAAAATGATACAGGAAGAGAGAGACTGGAGATTTAAAAGATTGAAAGAACTCTAAGAAAATTATTTGACTCTATCAAGAAGAACAATCTAGCTATATATATATAAAAGCCTAATATGTTAACTGTCTGACCGAGCGGTCAAACAACCAGTCACTGTGACGTGCACTGACCACCAGAGGGCAGATGCTCCAACCGGTAGGTTAGCTTGCTGCTGGGGTCCGGCCAATCAGGACAGGGCCAGACACATCCTGGAGTCCTCCTGCGGTCTCCCCCCGTGGTTCCTCCCCAGCCACCGGTCCCAATCGGCACTCATAGGGACTGGGCCAGATGGCCCTGAGCGACCCGGATCACCAGCCAGGCAGAGGGACCCCATCCTGCACAAATTTCATGCACCAGGCCTCTAGTATATATATAAAAAACGAATGAACAGAACGATCAGTCACTATGACACCCTCTGCAGCCAGTGAATGGGCCCAAATGGGGGGTGGGTCCAGGTGGCCAACCACCTGTGGCCCCTCCCCCTAGCCGGTCCTGCCCTTGATCGGCCTCTCCCACCCTGATCAATGGCGGGGAGGCCAGCTGAACCCTTCCCACAGTCCTTACCCCTGGCCGGTCCCACCCCCATCGGCCCACCCCACCCCAATTGGCCCACAGCCCCTCCCCCAGCCAGCCCCATCCCTGATTGTCCCCCGACCCCAATAGGGGGCTGGGCCAGCTAGCCAACTTCCTGCAGCGCCCCCCTGCCACCTAGCCCTACACCAGATCGGTCCCTGCATGCCGATCAGAGGCAGGGCCAGCTGGCCAACCACCTGAAGCCCCTTCCCCTGGCCAGTCCCACCCCTGATGGGCTCCCACCACCCCGATCAGCCTTCAGCTCCTCCCCCCAAGCAGCTCCACCCCTGATAGGCTCCCCCCACACCAATCAGGGGTGGAGCCCGCCAGCCAATAACCTGCAGACCCTCCCCCCAGCTGGCCCAGCCCTGATCGGTCCTAATGGGGCCCGGGCCAGCCAGACCTCACCTCTGCACAAATTCGTGCACTGGGCCTCTAGTATAAGAATAATAGGCATACCAGAAGAAGAGAAGGAGAAGGGAGTAGAGAACCTACTCAAACAAATAGGCACCAAGAGCTTCCCAAATCTATGGAAAGAGGTAAATCCTTGAATCCAAGAAGCAAACAGAACACCTAATTACCGCAACCCAAAAAGGCCTTCTCCAAGGCACATCGTATTAAAACTCTCAGAAATTCATGACAAAGAAAGAATTCTCAAGGTAGCTAGGGAAAGAAGAAAGTAACCTATAAAGGAAATCCCATTAGGTTATCATGGAACTTCTCAGCATAAACTCTATACATAGTAAGCTAAAAGAGAATGTAACCAAATATTCAAACTAATGAAGGAGAGAAATTACAAGTCAAGAATAATATATCCAACAAAGTTATCCTTTATATATGAAAGAGAAATAAAGACATTTTGCAGTCATATCAAAGCTGAAGGAATTTACCACCAGAAGATCTCCATTGCAGGAAATACTCAAGAGTGTTATTGTACCTGAAACAAAGAGCAAAAGATCACACAACTATGAGTAAGATCACCAACAAACTCACAGCATAAATAGGGAGAAGTTGTGACAACAAACACATAAAGGGGAGGGGGGAAAGGTCTGAATTTTGAAAATAGAGGGATGGAGATTTGATTCATTCAAAAGGACTAGTATATACATGAAACTTTCTTTTTTATAAAACTAATGGTAATAATACACACAAAAAATAAAACAGACACATAACAAAAAAAGAGGAAACAGAGGATTAAAGTATAGAATAGCACCAAACAAACAAAAAAATAGAAACACAAACGAAAAGAACTAATGGAAGCACAGAGCTACTAGAAAACAAAAGATAAAACGGCTACAGGAAATCTTCATCTGTCAATAATTACCCTAAATATAAATGGACTAAACTCACCAATAAAAAGGCACAGAGTAGGTGAAACCATACTTATATTTGACAAAATAGGTTTCATGGTAACAAAGGTAACAAGAGACAAAGATGGACATTTTATAATGATAAAGGGAACATGACATCAAGAAAACATAATACTTTTAATATATATGCACCCAGAGATCCAAGATGGTGGCTCTGGAATGGCAGGCTGCAAGATAATGTATGACTGAGAGAGCTAAAGGAGAGTGCATGGATGTGCAGGGAGTGTCTGTATTTGTGAGTGAGGAACAGTTATATTCCACAGGACTGTTGGGGACTGGCAGACCAGGCTCCCCTGGCCGGGCAGCCTCTACTACTGTTGAAATCTCTCCTGGAGTGGCTGGCTCTGCCGCAGAGACTGCACCATCTTAAAGGGGAGAGCAGCTGTGATCAGAGGCCCAGGCTTACCTTCAACTGGGGAGACCCCAGATACCTCCCAGGACCCTACAACCACAATGCCCAGGGAACAACTGCCTCATCTGTGAACCCACAAACACCAAGACTCCAGCCTCCCCAGCCACTGGCACCTGACAGGTTTGTCTAGGGCAGCGGTTCTCAACCTGTGGGTCACGACCCCTTTGGCGGTAGAACGACCCTTTTACAGGGGTCGCCTAAGACCATCCTGCATATCAGATATTTACATTATGATTCATAACAGTAGCAACATTACAGTTATGAAGTAGCAACGAAAATAATTTTATGGTTGGGTCACAACATGAGGAATTGTATTTAAAAGGCCAGAAGGTTGAGAACCACTGGTCTATGGTGAGACAAAGTGGAGGCTAAATACAGGGATGGGTCCTGCACCTTCTCAAAGAGCAGTTGGAAGGAACAGCTGAATCAAATAACATCTACCCAGAATTGGTGAAGTAAACACAGATGGTGAGGCAATTCATGGACAGAAAAGTCAGAGATCGCCAGTGGTTCTCAACCTAGGCTGCACATTAGAATCACCTGGGAATCTTTTTAAAATCCTGATTTCTGGGCCTCATCCTCTGGAAATTTTGTTTCTTTGTTACTAATATTGTGGCCCCACCCCATAACAAAGAAACAGAATTTCCAGAGGACGAGGCCCAGAAATCAGGATTTTAAAAAGATTCCCAGGTGATTCTAATGTGCAGGCAAGGTTGAGAACCATTGGCGTAGAGAGAGTCAATGCAGGAGAGAGAGCTACATAACCAGACACCCTGAGAGGAGCAAACATGTGGAGACAAAGAGACAGCCTCCATACAAAAGAAAAGGAGGCATCACCAGAAAAGGAAGTAAACAAAATGGAAGCAAGCAATATGAGAAAGAATTCAGAGCAACGGTCATAAGGATGCTGAAAAGGATGGAAGACAAATTCAACAATATGTGTGAGAACCAAGAAGAAATGAAAAATGGCATCACTGCAATAAAGAACATAATAGAAAGCTTCAACAGTAGACTAGAAGAAGCAGAGTACCACATCAGTGAGCTAGAAAACAAGGGAGAAAAAAATACACAAGCAGAGAAGCAAATATGAAAAAAACATAAAAAACAGGAAGAGAGCCTAAGGAAACTTAGGGACAACATGAAATAAAACATCTGCATAATAGGGTTGCCAGTAGGAAAGCAAACTGAGTAAGAATTAGAAAACCTGTTTGAAGAAATAATGACAGAAAACTTCCCTGATATTGAGAAGAAAAAACTTTCACAAGTCAAAGAAGCTCACAAAGTACCAAACGAAATGAACCCCAAAGACCAACACCAAGAGAACTTATAATTAAATTGGCAAACACCAATGACAAAGTAAGAACCTTAAAGCTGCCAGAGAGAGACAGAAAGTTACTTATAAGGGAACTCCCATCAGACTATCGACTGATTTCTCAAAAGAAACATAACAGGCCAGAAGGGAATGGAATGAAATATATAAAGTCATGCAAAGCAAGGGTCTGAATCCAAGAATACTGTACCCAGCAATGCTATCAATCAAAGTTGAGGGTGAAATCAGGAGCTTCACAGACAAAAAAGGACTAAGAAAGTTTATTACCACCAAACAAATAATGCAGGAAATGCTAAGGTGTATGCTGTAAAAAGAAGAAATAAGATAGGAAGAAGGAACACAGGCATAAAAAATAAAAATGGTGACAAAGAAGTACCTATCAATAATAACTTTAAATGTAAAAGGCTTAAATACCCCTATCAAAACACATAGAGTAGCTGAGTGAATAAGAAAACATGACTTTTATCTGCTGTCTACAGGAGACCCACCTCAGAACAAAGGACTCACACAGACTGATAGTGAAGGTATGGAAAAAGGTTTTTCAGGTGCATGGAAATGAAAAAAAAGCTGGGGTAGCAATACTTATATCTGACAAATTACAGCTGAAAGTGATGGCCATAGCAAGAGATAAGGAAGGATACTTCATAATACTAGAGGGAGCAATCCAACAAGAAGAAATAATTCTGGTAAACATATATGCACCCAATACAGGAGCACCAAATACATAAAAAACTTCTGGAGGATATCAAGGGAGAGATTGACAGCAATACAGTCACCGTAGGGGACTTTAATACCCCACTATCACCACTGGACAAATCATCTAAACAAAATATCCTCAAAAAGGCATCCATCCTAAATGACTCACTAGATCAGGTAAAATTAATTGACATCTTCATAATATTTCACGCCAAAACTACAGAATGTACATCCTCAAGTGCACATGGGTCATTTTCAAAGATAGACCACATATTGGGTAAAAGGCAAAGTCTCTTCAGATTCTTGAAGATAGAAATCATATAAAGCATCTTCTCAGATCACAATGGCATAAAATTAGAAAGCAAATACAATAAAAACAATGGGAAAAAAATCAAACACCTGGAGGTAAATAGCATGCTACTAAACAATGATTGGCTTGCCAAAGAGATCAAAGAATAAATAAAAAGCATCATGGGAACAAATGAAAACACAACAATCCAAATTCTATGGGACACAGGGGAGTTCTACCAAGCATTCAAAGAAGAACTAAAACCTATCCTCCTCAGACTATTCCAAAAAATTCAAGAGGAAGGAACACTTCCAAGCTCTTTATATGACACCAGCATTAAACTAATCCCAAAACCAGATAAAGACAGCACAAAGAGAACTACAGGCCAATATGCTAGATGAACATAGATGCTAAAATCCTCAACAAAATTATAGCAAATCGGATTCAGCAATACATTAGAAAGATCATACACCATGACCAAGTGGAATTTATTCCAGGGATGCAAGGCTGGAACAATATCCAGAAAATTAATAAAGGTGATACATCACATATACAAATTGAGAGACAAAAATCACATAATTATATCAATCAATACAGAAAAAGCATTTGAAAAAAATCCAACATTTTTCCTTGATAAAAACTCTCAGCAAAGTGGGAATTGAGTGATCATACCTCAACATAATAAAAGCCTTATATGACAAACTTACAGCCAACATCATACTCAATGGGAAAAACCTAAATTCATTTCACTTAAGAACGGGAACAAGACAGAGATGCCCACTTTCACCACTCCTGTTCGTAATAGTACTGGAACTACTAGCCAAGAAGTAGAAATAAAGACAAGAAGAAGAAATAAAAGGTATCCAAATTGGAAAAGAAGAAGTAAAACTGTCCTTATTCTCAGATGACATCATTCTATACATAGAAAACCCCTCAGAAACCTACTAGACCTAATAAATAAATTTGGCAATATAGCAGGATACAAAATTAACACTGAAATCTATGGCCTTTTAATACACCAATAATGAACTCAAAGAACGAGTAAATAAACAACAACAGCAACAAATCCCATTTACCATTGCACAAAAATTAAGATACCTAGGAATAAAGTTAACTAAGGAGGTAAATTATCTGTACTTGGAAAACTACAGGACATTGAAAAAAGAGATAGAGGAAGACATAAACAAATGGAAGAACACACCGTGTTCATGGATTGGTAAAATCAACATCATTAAAATGTCCATAATACCCAAAGAAATCTATAGATTCAATGTACTCCCCATTAAAATACCAATGGCATATTTCAAAGATCTAGAACAAACTCTCCAAACGTTCATCTGGAAAAAAAGAAGACCCTGAATAGCCACACCAATTCCAAGAAAGAAGAACAAGGTTGGAAGGATCACAATACCAGAAAGAAAGCTGTATTATCAAACCAAAGTTCTCAAAACTGCCTGGTCCTGGCACAGGAGCAGACATATAGACCAAGGGAACAGAACAGAGAACCGAGAAATCAACCCCAGCCATTATGCTCAATTAATATTTGACAAAGTAGGCAAGAGCATAGAATGGAGTCAAAACAGTCTCTTCAATAAATGGTGCTGGGAAATTTGGTAAGATACATGTAAACGAAAATGAAACTAGATCACCAACTTACACCATACACAAAAGCAAACTAAAAATGGCTAAAGAACTTAAATGTAAGATAGGAAACCAAAGAAATTCTACAAGACTCCATACACAGCAAAATAGCAGACATATGTCTTAGCAATATCTTTACCAACACAGCTCCAATGGAATGGAGAAATAAAGAGAATGGAAATAAAGAGAAAATTAATAAATGGAACTACATCAAAATAAAAAGCTTCTGCACAGCATAAGAAACCATCAACAAAACAACAAGAAAGCCCACTGCATGGGAGGACATATTTTCCAATGATTTCTGATAAGGATTTAATCTCCAAAATTCACAGAGAACTCATACAACTTAACAAATGGAAGATAAATGATCCAATCAAAAAATGGGCTAAGGACCTAAATAGACACTTTTTGATAGAGGACATACAGAAGGCACAGAGACATATGAAAACATGCTCAAAGTAACTAATCATCTGAGAGATGCAAATTAAATCAACACTGAGATACCATCACACACCTGTCAGAATGGCTATCAACAACAAATCAACAAATGACAAGAGCTGGCGAGAATGTTGAGAAAAATGAACCCTAGTGTACTGCTGGTGGGAATGCAGACTGGTGCAGCCACTGTGGAAAACAGTATGGAGTTTCCTCAAAATGTTAAAAATGGAACTCCCATTTGACCTAGCAATCTGACTTCTAGGACTATATCTCAAGAAACCAGAAACACCAATCAGAAAGGATATATGCACCCCTATGTTCATAGCAGCGCAATTTACAATAGCTAAGATTTGGAAATAGCCTAAGTGCCCATTAGCAGATGAGTGGATTAAAAAACTGTGGTACATCTATACAATGGAATACTATGCCACTATAAAAAGAAAGATGTGGCCAGCCTGCAAACAGACATCAGCCACTCACCCAATCTGGCCAGGCACCCCAGCAGGACACCCATCCCTGAAAGGGGTGTGGCCAGCCTGAAAACGGCCCTCAGCCCCTCACCCAGGCTGGCCAGGCACCCCAGTGGGACCCCCACCCTGATCCGGGACACTCTTCAGGGCAAACCCCGTCCCTTGCACCAGACCTCTATCCTATATAATAGAAGGGTAATATGCAAATTGACCCTAACAGCAGAACGACTGGGTTGACTGGTCACTATGACACACACTGACCACCAGGGGGCAGACGCTCAATGCAGGAATTGCCCCCTGGTGGTCAGTGAGCTTCCACAGGGGGTGCTCTGCTCAGCCACAAGCCAGGCTGATGGCTTCCAGCTAAGGTGCCTGTCCAACCTAGGTGAGGTGGTGATGGCTGTTAGCAGGCTGGCCACAGCCCCTTCAGGATGGGGGTTTCCACTGGGGTGCCTGGCCAGGCTGGCTGAGGCACTATGGGTCATTTTCAGGCTGGCCACACCCTCCTCCGGGTGGGGGTTCATGCTGGTTTGCCTGGCCAGTCTGGGTCAGAGGCTGATGGCTGTTATAAGGCTGGCCAAGCCTCCCTGGTGGGGACCCTTACCCAATGAGTGTGTGGCCAGCCTGGGTGAGTGGCTGATGGCTGTTTGCAGGCTGGCCAAGCCCCCCAAGAGGGGCCCCTTACACCATGAGGGTGTGGGCCATCCTGGGTGAAGGGCTGATGGCTGTTAGCAGGCTGGTCACAGCCCCCAGCCACCCAAGCTCCCAGTGGAGGCTGGCTGGAGGCAGGTACCTGAGATTTATTTATCTTCTATAATTGAAACTTTGTTGCCTTGAGCAGAGGCCACAGCCAGCCAGGGCAGGCAGGAAGCTTGGCTGCCTCCATCGCTGGGGCAACCAAGCCTCCTACTTGCTCCAGCTCCGTGGCTGTCAGCTGCCATCTTGGTTGGGTTAATTTGCATATAGTCACTCTGATTGGCTGGTGGGCATGGCTTGGGGTATAGCGGAGGTGTGGTCAATTTGCATGTTTCTCTGTTATTAGATTACTAGAGGCCCAGTGAACAAAAATTTGTGCACTCAGGGCGGGGGGGGGGGGTTTTCCTAAGACCGCCCTGTGCCCTCTCGCAGTCTGGGACCCCTCAGGAGATAACAACCTGCTGGCTTAGGCCTGTTCCCAGGTGGCAGAGGGCAGGCCAAATCCCTAGGTGCAGCCCCTGGTCAGGCTCAGAGCAGGGCCTATTGGGGAGGTGGGGCGTCGCCCCCTGTCATGCACAGAGCAGGGCGGATTGGGAGGTTGTGATGCCACCCTCAGTCATGCTCAGGGTAGGGCCAATTGGGGGGTTGGGCCACCGCCCCCTGTCAAACTCAAGGCAGGGTAGATGGGGAGGTTGTGGCGCCACCCCCTGTCATGCACAGAGCAGGGCCCATTAGGGGGTTAGGGCACTGCCTCCTGTCACTCACAGAGCAGGGCCCATCAGGGGATTGGGGAGCTCCCCCCTGTCACTCACAGAGTAGGCCCTATAGGGGAGTTGGGGCACCGCCCCCTGTCACACACAGAGCAGGGCCGGTCAGGGGGTTGGGGTGCCGCCACTCTCACACTCAGGGCAGGGCCGATGGGGAGGTTATGGCTCTACCCCGTCACACACAGAGCAGGGCCTGTGTGTGTGTTGGGGGGGGGGGGTTGGGGCGCCACACCCTGTCACACACAGAGCTGCAGGGCGATCAGGGGGTTGGGGAGCTCCCCCCTATCAGGCACAGAGCAGGGCCGATCAGGTGGCTGGGGCGCCGCCCCCTGCCATACACAGAGCAGGGCCGATCAGGGGGTTGTGGCCCCGCCCCCTGTCACACACAGAGCCACAGGGCGATCAGGGGGTTTGGGCGCTGTCCCCTGTCATGCTGATCCTGGTGCTAGGAGGCCTCTCGGCTCCACTGATCCTGGTGCTGGGAGGCATATTACCCTTTTACTATATAGGATAGAGGCCTGGTGCATGGGTGGGGGCTGGCTGGTTTGCCCTGAAGGGTGTCCTGGATCAGGGTGAGGGTCCCCACTGGGGTGCCTGGCCAGCCTGGGTTAGGGGATGATGACTGTTTGCAGCTGGTCACACACCCTTCAGGGTGGGGGTCCCCACTGGAGTGCCTGGCCAGCCTGGGTGAGGGGATGATGGCTGTTTGCAGCTGGTCACATCCCCTTCAGGGTGGGGGTCCCCACTGGGTTGCCTGGCCAGTCTGGGTGAGGGGCTAAGGGCTGTTTTCAGGCTGGCGGGTGACTGAAGCTCCCAACTGCTCCTTTTTTTCTTTTTTTTTTATTATAGGCCAGCTTTAGCTCTGACTTCAGCTCTGAGGCCTCTGCTGCTGAAAGCAGGTATCTGGTTTGTTTGTGTTCTATATTCAAAACACTGTATCAACTCCAGCTCTGAGATCCCGGCTCACTGAAAGCAGGTTTCTGGGGTTTTGTTTAGCTTCTATATTTGTAACTTTGTTTCAAACTGCCAGCTCAGAGGCCGGCAAGGCAGGCGGGGAACGTTGATTTCCTCCGTCACTGAAGCAAGCAAGCCTCATGTTAGTTTCAAGCTGCCTGGCTGCTGGCTGCCATCTTGGCTGGCAGTTAATTTGCATATATCGCTGATTAGCCAATGGGAATGTACGCTAATTACCATGTTTCTCTTTTATTAGATAGGATACACACACACACACACACACACACACAATTAGGGAGCACAGAAATATATCAAGCAACTACTAACAGAATTAAAGGAAAAAACTGACAAAAACACAATCATACTAGTGGACCTATATTCCCAAATCACAGCTCTAGATAGATTGTCCACACATAAAATTAATAACGAAATATTGGCTTTAAATGAAACTTTTGACCAAATGGATATAATTGACACGGAGACTTTCATCCCAGAACACCAGATTATACATTAGTCTTTGATATACACTATGGAACATTCTAAATGATATACTATATCAGGGGTCCTCAAACTACAGCCCGCGGGCCACATGCAAATAAAAATATTGTATTTGTTCCCATTTTGTTTTTTTTTACTTCAAAATAAGATATGTGCAGTGTGCATAGGAATTTGTTCATAGTTTTTTTTTAAACTATAGTCCACCCCTCCAACGGTCTGAGGGACAGTGAACTGGCCCCCTGTTTAAAAAGTTTGAGGACCCCTGTACTATATGTTGGGACATGAAAATAGCCTCAACAAGAAGATTGAAATCCTACAAAACTTATTCTCTTACCACAATGATTTGAAATTAGAAATAAATCAACTTCAAAATAGAAGTAAAAGGAAAAACAACCAAAAATATGTGGAGGTTAAACAACATACTACTAAAAAATAACCAGGCCAAAGAAGAAATAAAAAATGAGATCAAAAGATATATAGAGAAAAATGAGAATGATAATACAGCATATTAAAACTTTTGGGAAGCAGTGAAAGCAGTACTAAGAGTGAAGTTTTTATCATTACAGGCCTATCTCAAGAAACAAGGAAAATCTCAAGTGAACAACCTACCATTATACCTTAAAGAACTAGAAAAAGAAGAACAAAAGCAGTCCAAAGCCAGTAAATGAAAGAAAATAATAAAAATTATAGCAGACTTGAATGAAATAGGAAACAAAAAGAATATATGGAAAATTAATGTAATAAGAGCTTGTTCTTAGAAAAGATTAATAAAATTGACAACCTCCTGGCTAGACTCACTAAGGAAAAAAAGAGAAGAGACTCAAATAAAAATAAATCAGAAATGATAGAAGTTATTACAGACATCATAGAAATACAAAGGATCATAATAGAATACTTGAAAACCTATATGCCACAAAACTTAATAACCTAGGAGAAATGGATAGTGTAGACTGAATTATGAAGAACTGAAATATCTAAATAGACTAATAAACAGTGAGGAAATTGAAACAATCACCAAAAACCTACCAAAAAATAGAAGTCCAGGACCAGATGGCTTCACTAGTGAATTCTACCAAACAAAGAAGATTTGATACCTATTTTTCTCAAACCCTTCCAAAAAATTGAAGAAGTGGCAATACTTACTACTATATTTTATGAGGCCAACATAACCCTGAAACCAACATCTGGCAAGGGTAGCATAAATTGAAAACTCAGACCAATATCTCTGATTAATACACATGCAAAATCCTAAACAAAATACTAGCAAATCAAATTCACCACATTAAAACAATAATGATCAACTGGGATTCATTCCAGGGGCACAAGGATGGTTCAACATATGCAAGTCAATCAATGTAACATACCATATTAACAACAAAAATGGTAAAAATCATATACTCTTATGAATAGATGCAGAAAAAGAATTTAAGAAGATACAACATTTATGATTAAAACACTCAAGAAAGTGGGTATTGAAGGAGAGTACCTAAACATAATAAAGGCCATATATGACAAACCCTCAGCCAATATCATACTCAATGGTAAAAAATTGAAAGTTTTTTCTCTAAAATCAGGAATAGGACAAAGATGCCCACTCTTATGCCTTTTATTCAGCATAGCCAGAGAACTCAGGCAAAAGAAATAAATAACAGGTATACAATTTGGAAATGAAGAAGTAAAAGTGTCACTCTTCAGATGACATGATTTTATATATAGAATACCCTAAGGACTCCACCAAAAAATACTATTAGAAACAATAAACAAATACAATAAAGTTATAGGATACAAATTCAAGGGACAAAATTTCACTGTATTCCTATATACTAACAATAAAATTTTAGAACAAAAAAATCTTTTGTAATTGCAACCAAAAGAAGGAAACACCTAGAAAAAAACTTAACAGAGACTGAAAACTACAAAGCATTATTAAAAGAGGCTTAAAAAGACACAGTGAGCTCTTGCTGGTTTATCTGAGTTTGTTGGGCATCATCCCATGCACCGAAAAGTTGTTGGTTCAATTCCCAGTCAGGGCACATGCCCGGGTTTGGGGCTCAATCCCTTATGGGGGCATGCAGGAGGCAGCCAATTAATGTGTTCTAACATTGATGTTTCTCTCTTCTCCCTTGCTCTCTCTCTAAAGATCAATAAACTATTCATTAAAAAAGACACAATGAAATGGAAAGATATTCTGTGTTTATGGATAGGAAGAGTCAACATACTGTAGTTAAAAATAGCTTTATTACCCAAAACAATATACAAAGTTAATGAAATCCCCAGAAAAATCTCAATGACTTTTTTTAAAGGAATAAAAAAAAATTTATTATATTTGTATGGAACCACAAAGAACCCAAATGACCAAAGTAATCTTGAGAACTAAGAACGAAGCCAGAGTTATCAGACTAACTGACTTCAAATTATTCTACAGAGCTATGATAATAAAAACAGCATAGTAGTGGAAGAAAAATGGACACACAGACCAATGGAACAGAATTGAGAGCCCAGAAATAAATATGTACATGGGAAAATATATATATTTTTTTGCCAGAGGAGTAAAAAACATGCAATGGAGGGGGAGGGGGAAAGCCTCTTAAATAAATGGTGCTCAGAAATTTGGAAAGCCACATGCAAAAGAATGAAACTAGACTACAGTTTATCCCCATGTAAAAAAGTTAATTCAAAATGGACCCAAGAACTAAATGTAAGATCTGAAACAATAAATTACATTGAAGAAAACATAGGTGCTAAACTTATGGATCTTAGTCTTAGAGAAGATTTTATAAATTTGACCCCAAAAAGGAAGGGAAGTAAAGGCAAAAATAAATGAATGGGACTATATCAAACTAAAAAGATTCTGCACAGCAAATAAATTGACAACAAAACAAAAAGGTAACCAACCAATTGGGAGAATATTTTTGCAAACAACAGCTCTGACAAGGGGTTAATATCCAAAATATATAAAGAACTCATACAGCTCAATACCAAACGAACAATCCACTTAAAAAATGGGAAAAGAGGACCTGAGTAGACATTTCTCCCATACAAACAGCCAATAGATATAAGGAAAGATGTTCAACATAACTAGTTATTAGGGAAATAAAAATCAAAGGTGAAGGGATTAAGAAAAGAACACACACAATGAACAAAAGCAGAGGGGTGAGAGGTGGGGGGAGAAGGTAGAGGTAGAAGGGTAGAAGAGGGTATTGGGTGGGGGAATGGTGATGAAAGGAGACTTGACTTGTGGTGGTGAACACACAATAGAATATACGGATAATGTATTATAGAATTTTACACCTGAAACCTATGTAATTTTATTAACTAATTAGAGGCCTGGTGCACGAAATTCGTGCACTGGGGGGTTGGGGTCCCTCAGCTCATCCTGTCCCCTCTCACAGTCCTGGAGCCCTCAGTGGATGTCCTACTGATGGAGAGAGCAGGCCTAAGCCACAGTCTGGCAGCAGAGGCTCGGAGCAGTTGCCGTGTGTGTGTGTGTGTGTGTGTGTGTGTGTGTGTGTGTGTGTCCCCGCTGGGGACCTGGCCCCAGCTGCATCGGAGGCTCAGAGCAGGTGCCCGTGTGTGTGTGGGTCCACTAGGGCCTGCCCCCAGCCGCACCACATAGGCTCGGAGCAGGCGCCCCTCTGTGTTGATCTCTCAGGCTCCTGGCCCCACCTGCGTGTTGTTCTCTCCCTTGAGCAGCAGCCAGGACAGACTGGAAGCCTGGGTCGCCCCCAGCACCCCAGGCCCCCAGCCACTCCTTGAGCAGCGGCCAGGGTGGGCGTGAAGCTTGGCTTACTCCATTGCTAGGGACAACCCAAACCTCCAGCTCTATGGCTGCCACCATCTTTGTTGGGTTAATTTGCATACTCGCCCTGATTGGCTGGTAGGTGTAGCAGAGTGACACCAATTTGCATGTTTCTCTTATTAGTGTAGATGTCACCCTAATAAATTCAACTAAAAAAATGAATCAAAATTTAAAAAGTAAAGTGGCAAAAAAAAAGCCCCTACTATGAGATACCACCTTATACCTGTTAGAATGGCTATTAACAACAAAACAAATAATAACAAGTGTTGGAGAGATTGTGGAGAAAAATTAACCCTCATTCACTGCTGACTGGAATGTAAATTGGTACAGTCACTATGGAAAACAGTATGGAGGTCCCTCAAAAAATTAAGAATAGAGTTACCATATGACCCAGTAATCCCTCTTCTTAGTATCTACCTAAAATTTTTGAAAACATTTATTCACAAAGATATATACACCCCTGTTCATTGTAGCATTATTCAAGGTGGCCAAACATAGAAACAACCAAAGTGTCCTTTGATAGAGGACTGGGTAAAGAAAATGTAGTACATATATATAATGGAATACCACTCATCCATCAGAAACAATGAACTATTGCTATTTGCAACAATATAGATCAGTGATGGTGAACCTATGACACGCGAACTCATTTTTTTTGTTGGTTTTTCCTTGTTAAATGGCATTTAAATATATAAAATAAATATCAAAAATATAAGACTTTTACTATGGTTGCAAATATCAAAAAATTTCTATATGTGACACGGCACCAGAGTTAAGTTAGGGTTTTTCAAAATGCTGACACGCCGAGCTCAAAAGGTTCACCATCACTGACATAGATGGACCTTGAGAATATCATGTTAAATCAGTGGTTCTCAACCTTCCTAATGCCACAACCCTTTAATACTGTTCCTCATGTTGTGGTGACCCCCAATTTCATTGTTACAAATTGAACATAATTAAAGCATAGTGATTAATCACAAAAACAATTTGCAATTATATATGTGTTTTCCGATGGTCTTAGGCAACCCCCATGAAAGGGTCATTCAACCCCCAAAGGGGTCGTGACCCACAGGTTGATAACCGCTGTGTTAAATGAATTGAGTCAGTCAGAAAAAGTGAAGAACCATATGATTTCACTCATATGTGGGACATAAAACTGAAACTCATAGACACAGACAGCAGTATGGTGGTTAAGACGGAAAGGAGGTGGTAGGACTAGTAAAAGGTAAAGGGCCAAATATCTGGTGACAGAAGATGATTTGACCTTGGATTGTGGGCACACATTAAAATGTACAGATCATCTATACTAATAAAAGGGTAATAAGATAATTAGACCAGACATCTTCCAGATGTCCTTCTGGACAAAGCCACAGTGGTGGGGGTCAAGGTAGAAGCGGTTAGGGGGCAATCAGGCCGGCAGGGGAGAGCAGTTAGGGGTGATCAGGCCATCAGGCAAGTGAGCAGTTAGGTGCCAGCGGTCTCGGATTGTGAGAGAGATGTCCCTGTGGGATCGGGCCTAAACTGGCAGTCAGACATCCCCCAAGGGGTCCTAGGTTGGAGAGGGTGCAGGCCCAGCTGAGGGACCACTCCCCCCCCCGTGCACAAATTTTGTGCACTGGGCCTCTACTGTATAATAAAAATGTACACTTGAACCCTATATAATCTTATTAATCAATGTCACCCCAATAAATTTAATAAAAAATAAATATATAGAAACACTGAAAAAACAAGAAAACTTCTGACCAGACCTATTATTTATTTGTTGTCTCATTAGAAGAAACCCCTTCCTTTCCTTGAGTCTAGAGTTCACATATCCTGGGCTTTGATGGGATGAAGCTCAAAATATTCTTCACACATCCAAGAAGTAACTTTCTAAGATTTAAATATGACTATATTATTTCCCTGCTTAAAACTGCTTAATGACTCTCCATAAATTTCAGGCTGAAGTTCAAGTTCATAATTTAGCCCCCAAGACCCTTTGAGATTCTTTTCCACTCATCTCCCACCTTCTTTCCATCCAGGCCCCAAACACTCTCATGACTCCAACCATGGCAATATATCTGAGGTTCCAGAAATGCAAGAATTTTGTGTTTTAAATATATTATACACTCAACCTGGAATGTATTGTATCCTTTATCTCTCTGTGTATTATTAGATTTACTTCTGTTTTACCCATTAGACTAAAACGTATTTTTAAAAAAGAAACATGCATTCTTTTTATTGCACTCAGCATTGGTAGATACTCCATAAATGTTAATAGACTACTTATCAATCAATGAATACATGAGTGTATATAAAAGCACACCATAGTCCATACCATTTATAAAGCCACTCATTAATTTCTTAAGCTCTCCTTCATTTCCAAACACCCAACTTTTAATTAAAAGAGGAGTCAAAAATACTAACCATATACTCAAATCCATCAACTATCACACAAAGTTTCCAGAACACAAAGTTTAATTTCAGAGTTCTTATGTTGGCATTACCTATTCACTCATGAATTAGAAATGGACAGCAGTTATCAAAGCTTGATGAGCCCAAAAATACTTATTACATTTCAGATACTCAGCTCAGAAAGTAGCCAATCTAATGAGTAACTGTGTCAGAGACCTGCACAATGGCAACTCTTCTTCTAGAATCAGAATCAAGAGTTTTCAAATGAGGAACATCTGTAGTTTCTTCTTATTGTTTAAATTGGAATAATATAGTATTCAGTTGTGCTACCACAATTTCTTCTTTCAGTTTCTCCTGGAAAATATTCTTAGGTGTGTAACATTCTCTGTATAAATAGAACATCCGTCCTCTTTCCATCACAATCTTGATTCTCTTCATCTATTTTCAATTCCTTTCTTAGATAATATCTTACATCTTAGCCAGGAGTGTTTTATCTTTTCTAAGAAACTAAATTCCTCAAGACCATTTATCTTAAGCTGAAAAACCAGGGTGCATTTATAGTACATATAATTAGTGAATATTTCAGGTAGGAAGACAATACCACACATTAGAATAATTATCCCAGTGGCCAAATTTCGTAGAAAACAAAATAAGGCTACTTGGGAAATACTTTCTAAAACTTATCATGGAACCCTACTGGCCCTTTTGTTTCTAGGCTCCTATGGAATGATTTCCCTGGTCTCATATGCAACCACCACAGTCCCTATAAGCCTGAGTGTTATGGAGTGAACCTGACATTTTGAAATCCTTTGACATTATATACTGTGCCAGACTGTATGTGTCCCTCTTAATTTATCTTCCAGGATTTTTGACATGGGCTTTAAATCATTGAATTAAAGGAAAACATATTTTATGATATGCTTTAAATATTATTATATTTTTTCATAAACCATACAATAAATTCAATTTTTGCTGTCCTTCCCATTTGTTTAGCCAACAAAATACAAAATTTTTCCTCAATCCCGAAAAGAACAGATTGAAATTGCAAATATTTTTTGTCACCCTTCCTTTGGGGAAAAAAACAGATTTTTATTTTGATGATAATAATATCAATTGCCAGTTCTAATGTAATTAGATATCATCTTTCAGTTAATATATGACATCAAAAAGTATTTTGCCTGAATTTTAGCAGGGCTAATTTTAATATGTTGACATTTTTATATTTTAGAAAATATGTGCTCAAAGATTCACCAGTGTTTTACATCTAGACAACTCTTTAATCTTTGGTTTTGGAATTGGAACATTTCCTGAATAAGTAGTCTTTCTCTCATCTGTAATTGAGAATTTCCATACTAGGAGAGATGTTCTAAATTCATGATCAGTGTCTTAAAGGCATGTACATACTTACTGAGAAGCAGAGTGACTCAAAAGGAAATAGCAGACCCTAGAGATTAGTGTTGTGCACTCTGTGGCTGAACCACCTCCGCATAGCTACTCACCAGCCCCAGGGGCTGGATCTCTAAGGAGCAGGGAACACAGTCATGTCTCTCAACTATTCTTGTATACTCTGCCACAGCATTTCAAAATAGGCTACCAGTAGATCTGACCTAGGGCAAATGCTTAAAATTCATGTGTAATTCAGCACATAAATACAAAAAATTACAGGACCAATTTTCACTCATTTAACCCAACAAAGAGCCATAATGGAAATTATTATTTTGAGAAGTTTTTCTCTTCTCTAGATTATAAACACCTTGAGGCCAAAGACATTATGTATCATATTGGTTCTTCAAAGCCTAGCACACTGA
Source organism: Myotis nattereri (assembly GCF_964212035.1). Classification (NCBI taxonomy): domain Eukaryota; kingdom Metazoa; phylum Chordata; class Mammalia; order Chiroptera; family Vespertilionidae; genus Myotis; species Myotis nattereri. The sequence goes on along the minus strand of NC_138076.1, from coordinate 95,257,457 downwards.
GAGCAAGAATTCAAGAAATAATTTGTTTTCTCAAATAAGCCTAGCAATCTGGTGTAAGTCCTGGGAGTGTTCTACCCCTTCTCAGAACACCATCTCCACTTCTCCAGGCAGGCCAGAGGCTCTTTGCTCTTCTCTGCATCTGCTTAGGTATCTGTAATTTTTTTTACTATAAATTATCTCCTTGTTTTCTCATCCAAGCTACTTAATTGATTTGGGGCTTTCAACTTTCTAATAAAAGATGAAGATAGAGCATTTTAGCCACCTTCTATCTTCTGGACTTGTTTCCCACTAATCAAGCCAGAAGAGGATTTAAATAATCCCTGAGCTGTTCCCATCTCTACAGAAGCATTCTGTGCTCTTCTGCTTTCAGTTTCCAGAATCTTTGTTATGCTCTGGCCATTGGAAAACCTTCAGCAAAGGGTAAAGAAAAAATAGTGGCATAATCTACAAAATCCTCAGGAGATCAGTAGGAAGCCTTGACTCAATAAGTAGACACTGATCACATGCCTACTATGTGCCAGGCTGTTCTGGTGTTTTTTGCCTTGGATATAATTAAAAATAAAACATGACATTCTTTAGGATTTTTAGCTGTTAAGTATTTGACAGAAAGGGTTATTTAAGGTAAAAATTAATTGCTACTGGTGAAAAATTGTCCTAAATTGAGCTGGTTTTCTAGACTGGTTGCTTTCAGATGGAGTCTTTGGCAACACATGGGCACTCTCAGCTCTAACTCAACATCAAGCACACAGTGGCAATGTTGTTGTTGTGCTTCCAGGCTGGAGAAGCTCTGGAGCTATATACTTGCTACCCACCACCAAGGGCTGCTGGAGACACAGAAATGTGGAATGTTGATAGCATAGAGGAGTTGGAAGCAGCCACAGCAGGACCTACAAAGCACTTCCCTTCCTCACTCCTTGTTCTAATTTAGCTTCCAAACACTTCTTCCCTCACCCTAAAGCACAACCTCTCTACCCCAAAGGGTACTCACTGCTGAAGAGTTATGCTAAAGGACTCAAAAAACATTTATAAACAGTGTGTTTAGGGACAGGGCAAGAAATCCCTGCTTCGAGCTGACCTTTTCTTGTACAAGAACATACAATACTTTCCTCTATCCTTTCTCATTCTCCATAGGAAAAAAAACACACAAACATTCACATTCATCCATAATAGGAGAACTAGCCACGGCAGATTAATTATGAAGAATGGCGGGAGGGTGGTTGTTTTGTTTAACTCTCACTTGAAGAATAGGACTTTTCTGATGTTAATCTGCTCAGTAGGGACTTCTATAAGTACAGTAAAGCTCTCAAATACTATTTAGACTACTACGTATTCACTTGACTTAGAGCAGCAAACACAGCTGAAAGCTATGGCTTTAGCTGCAGAATCTGTTTCTGGAAGCCCCTCACAAAGCAACTGTAGAAAGTACCAGGCATGCCCTTATGACCTCACCAGTGCCAGTAGGAAAAAAAAATTCCAGAGTAAAGCCAGACACAATTTTTATATCCATACTGCTATTGAGTGCTCCTAGAAAATGAGACAACCAAGTCTTGGCCAGGACCCTGTCACTTGAGTGCTCAGATTAAGCTCTGACCAACTTAAAAGAAACAATAACAAAGCAGAAAAAAAATTATAAAAGTTACAAGAACTCAGAAGACTTAAAGTCTAGTGAGCCCTGGGTAGGAAGGGTGACATGATATCAAGCTATAGAATGAACACCTAAACCAAGCAGATCATTAGAGGGAAACTAGAAAGTGAGGAAAATCCCAGAAATCCAAAAGAAAGCTAGGACTAGAGATTCATCACAAAATATTTAGGAGAAAGAATATTTTTTCCTAAAAAAATTTTTGTATGTTACCTTCAAATAAAACCTCTTATTTATAATTTTCTTTCTAAATATATTAAACTTGTGCTTTTATGACCAAACCAATTAGTAATCTCAATTCAGATAGGTAACCTCTCCTAAGAAGAGATAGATCAGGGGTGGGCAACCCTTGGCACGTGTGCCAAACATGGCAGGCCAGTAACTTTTGCTGGCACGGGAAACCCTCTCTTATAATCTTCCATTTACAATTTTTTTCTTAATATTGACTTTTTATTTTTCAGATAAATTCAGTGTAGGTGCATCTTAGATAAATACATAATTTTACATAACAAGTTATCTTAAAGACCATAGACATGGATTGATGAGAGAGGGGAAGAGCAATTTCTATGCCTCTGCCTTAACTCTCCCTGCCTTCCTAGATCCGACCAGTGTTTTGGTTTCATCCACATACGCTTGTGAATCTTTGTTCTCAGTGATGAATTTTGTTAAGTCTCGTAACAGGAGTAGCCTGTCGGATGAAAGTAGTAGCTCTTGCATATTTCTGAAGGTCAGAAAATATAAACCTGTTGTAAAATCTGTCATTAGTTATGCAGCAGCAAAAGTCCCAATGATAATATCAAACGAAGTCATAAAGTTTTCTGTTGTACTATCAGTGTACATGTATACATTAAAAAATAAATCTATTTTCATCATCATATATTGTGTTTTTGTCGCTCGAATGAATTTTATTATTTCTTCAAGGTTCTTCACATATGTACACCTTAAGAGATATCGAGTAAGCATAACATGTTCTCAAAAAATTAGGGTTGGCACGCAGAAGAATTTTGAGTCAGAGATTTTCCTTGTTTTGGCACACACTCACAAAAAGGTTGCCCACCCCTGATCTAGAGGCAATAAATATGTTAGGTTTTATGGGCCAGACTCTCTCTGTTTCAACTAATCAACTCTGCTGTTAGAGCTCAAAAACAGCTGTAGACATATGTAAACAAATGATGTGGCTGTGTTCTGTTAAAACTTTATTTACAAAAACAGGTAAAGGGCTGTATTTGGCCTGTGGTCCATTGTTTGTAGTTCCCTGAGTTAGACCAGTAAAATAATTAAAACCTGTAAAAATAATACCAAAAACTGCTTTATATATTTAAACTTTCCTAATATTCAGATCTGTCAAAATATCCTCATCCTCTCTTTAAAACAAACAAACAAACAAAAACTTCATAGCCTTCAAACTTGTGGAGATTTTAAATCTCTTTATTCAAGTCCACAGTGGCCACATTCTTTGAGTTCCACTTTCCAAGCAATATAAAATCTTGATGAGAGGTGCTCCAGCATCATTGAGAAGCTAAATGAAGGCTGTCCTCTCTGTGGTAGGATGGATAGTAGGAGATTCTGTTACAAAAATAAAGGTAGAATCAGGATTGTCCTTGCTGTCCATCACTTCAGTATCTGACTTGAAGTATTTTTATTTCCCATTCCCAAAACTCTAGGTTCTGTGAATTAAAGTGCTGGTTGATATAGGGGGAATGCTTCCACCAGGGGACAGAGTAAGGGTCCCCATTAAACTCTCAACTACACATATATGCCACTCAGTTGCTGTGGTCCTCAAGCCAAGAAACCAGCAGCAAGCAAAAGAGTCACCATCCTGGCAAGAGTGAGATAGTGATCATCAGGGGGAGATAGGATTGCTGTAAAAAATAAGGGCAGATGTTTCATGCCCAGATGGTCCTGGTATTCTCTTGCCCAGTGTTGGTAATAAATAGTTGAGTATAGCACCCATGGCCTGAGACAGACATGGTGAACAGAGGCGCAGACCTCTCAAGGATAAAGGTCTATGTCACCCCACCTGGTAAGCCACATATACCAAAAGAGGTCCTAGCCAAGGGTGAGGGAAATGGGCAGGAGAATCAGTGATGGAGAATATCAGTACAGCCCAAAATTCGCTGCAGAAACAGGTGATTGGGTTCTTCTGACTACCCTCCCCCTTCAATTTTTTCCCAATAAAAAGACCCCAGAATCATAGAGGAGCTATTCTCAGAAGAGGTGGCCTTCTTATACAAAACACGTGCATGTGTATAGGACAAGAAGTAAGCTTTAGTGGGTGCTGTGGTTTGCCACCCAAATCCTCCCTTCAGATCCAATACTCATGTTGCTAACTATCAAAAGTTTTACCAGATGATGGCTCATACCCTCTTTAGGAACTGCTATCAATTCAAGGTAGTGAGTGGCTCTACCCAAGATTACATCCTCACTCTTGGGGCAGTCCACATCAAAAGGCTGATTGATACAGGGTGTACATGGGCTTTTCCCTTGCCTCAGTTGAGGGCAACTCTGAATGGATATCCAATACCAGCTCTTTCCTTGGAATCAGGTCTTTATTGCAACTGCATTGCAGCTCAACTTATTCCCCTACTCAATCCTGTTCTCCCCACCATCCCTAGTGAATATTTTTTCCCAGGAGCACCCATCAATAAACTTGCACAAACATTTCAATCTAAAGTCCTTTTCCTAAGTAACCCAGCACAACTCAACAAGTAAAAGGATTCATATAGCACTCTATTTTTACATGAAAGGAGAGGATAATAACAATTCCTATAACATAGCATTGCTTTAAGAAGTCAACCTAAATTAGTGAAAGATCAGTACAAATTGTAAGGTAAAACTTAAAGGTAACATGCATTTTGTAATAATTAGTATTGTTATTACCTTTCTGTCTCAATATGAATTCACCAAAGAGACGTTAGTGATCTTACCATGCTTGTCTGCAAAAAATGAATTTTAAAAAGTAATATTAGTGAATACACTGTGGTCTAATGTTCTAAACTCATTCTCGAGAGCCAGACTAACGTTTATCTCTATCTTTACATACTTTATTGAATAGAAGATAATATTGATTGTAGACTATGAATTAATGCTTTTTATGTATTAAATATTTTGTTTTAGCATTAATAAAGGCCCATTTAAATTGAATTAGTCCTAGATATTTTTACTATATATCACTTCTGTGTACATGTTAAAAGAAAAATATTCATGAAAGAATTTGGTTAAGATATTTCTAAAACTTGTTCAAATATAGAATCTGAATTTTTTAAATCACTTTAGAATCAGAGTCATAGATATACATGTTTTTCCACACTGTATCATCCAGTGTTCATTTGTCTATCAAGAGCAAGAACAGTGCAGCATTTGGTAAGAAAATTCACAGAGAACAATGCCACAGATGCTGGCTTTACAGTTCTGAGAGCTAACCTGCTTTTACTAGTAATTCTAACTTTGGGAATTTTGCTAAACAAGTCTGATGTGCCATCCCCACAACCACTGGGTTGGTAGATTTTAAATCCCACTGCTGCTGCTAAAATTTCTTCCAAATATTTGGCACACATTCTGCAAGTTTTCATCCTGGTATTCTTGATGTTCATGAACAGACAATGACAATTGTTAGGAATGCTAACTGGCTGGAGCAATTGTAAGCCTTTATAAATTTTAAGATGCAATCTGATATCTGAGAAAACAAAATGTAAAAGCAAAAGTTTCCCTCAGAATCAATAAAGTTCATTTCCTTTTACAATAGGATAATGGTACCTGCCTCATATGAATGTTGTAAGGGCTAAATAAAATACCCTGGAGGGAGTAATTAGCAATGTGCAGCATGTAGTGAGCATTTAATAAGTGATATTTACTATTACTGTTGTTATGATTATTAGTAAACCACAGCTGAAAGGTGCTTTCCATCCATACCATGTATTGTTGAACTCAGGATTAGTAGCTAAAAATTGTTACCCAATTACTGATTTCATATTTTACCAACATAACAGAAGCATGCTTATGAGTTCATGCTTCTCTTCTTTAATTTGGTTTTCTATTTTATTACTAGTACTAGAGGCCTGGTGCACAAAAATTTGTGCACTCGGCGGGGGGGGTGGGGGGGGAGGGGGCGGCCCTCAGCCCGGCCTGTGCCCTCTTGCAGTCTGGGACCCCTCAGGGGATGACCACCTGCTGGCTTAGGCCCGCTCCCCGGGAGATTGGGCCTAAGATGGCAATCAGACATCCCTCTGGCAGCCTGGCAGCCCTGGAGGGATGTCCACTTGCCATCAGGGAGCAGGCCTAAACTGCAGTCAGACATCCTTAGCGCTGCTGAGGAGTCAGGAGAGGCTCCCACCACCACCGCTGTACTGGCAGCCATCAGCCTGGCTTGTGGCTGAGCAGAGCTCCTCCCATGTGAGAGCGCCCTGACCACCAGAGGGCAGCTCCTGCATTGAGCATCTGTCCCCTGGTGGACAGTGTGTGTCATAGTGACCAGTCATTCCCAGTCCTTCTGCTGTTAGGGTCAGTTTGCATATTACCCTTTTACTATATAGGATAGAGGCCCGGTGCACGGGTGGAGGCCCGCTGGTTTGCCCTGAAGGGTGTCCCGGATCAGGGTGGGGGTCCTGCTTGGGTGCCTGGCCAGCCTGGATGAGGGGATTATGGCTGTTTCCAGCTGGTCACACCCCCTTCAGGGTGGTGGTCCCCACTGGTGTGCCTGACCAGTCTGGGTGAGGGTCTGAGGGCCATTTTCAGGCTGGTGCGTGACTGAAGCTCCCAACCTCTCCTTTTTTTCTTTTTTCTTTTTTTCATTCTGGGATTTATTTACCTTCTATGGCTGTTACTGGAACTCAGAGCCGGCTTTAGCTCTGAGGCTCGGCTCCAGCTCTGAGACCTTGGCTGCTGAAAGCAGGTCTGGGTTTGTTTGGCTTCTATAATTGAAACACTGTTTCAGCTCCAGCTCTGCCGGCTGGCTGAAAGCATGGGGATTGTTTAGCTTCTATAATTGCAACATTGTTTCCTAGAGTGCAAGCTCAGAGCCCAGCAGCGGCAGGTGGAGAACCTTGGCTTCCTCTGTCACTGGAGCAAACAAGCCTCCTGTTCGCTTCAGCTGCCTGGCTGCCAGCTGCCACCTTGGTTGGCAGTTAATTTGCATATCGCCCTGATTAGCCAATGGGAAGGGTAGCGAAGTTATGGTTAATTACCATGTTTCTCTATAATTAGATAGGATAAGTCTCCTCTCCTACCAGGCTTGAAACTCTTATCATTGTATTTCTCTGGGGAAAACAATGAAAATAAAGGGACTGAGTCTAGATGAACAGCACCAACACACACACACACACACACACACACACACACTGCATAGAGATATGCCATCAGAGCTTTCTCATTAGCTAATATTAATTAATCAACAAAATTGTACTTTCATGGTTCTCAATATTCTCACTAGAATATTAATTGTGTAAAATTCAAAATAAGAACATATCTTACCTTTTTTGATATCTGAATTTAAATGTCTGCACACATGACACACACAAAAAAATTGTACCACAGGTGGATCCTCCAGGAAAATTTAAATCCCCATATGGAAATTATTGATTTTGAAAATATATAATTGGTTATGCAATATGAGGATTGCCATATTTGGTATGGGTTCTAAGGAAGTGGAGAAAAATCTCTTTCAATTCCCTGACTGCTTCAATGACCTGTGATGCTCATATTATCTACGGAAACAAAAAATTGATGGGATTTATTCTCTTTGATTATCATATTACTTAGTAGCCTGTTTGCTTCCTAGAGACTTCCTATTAAAAATTACAAACATTCCTAGAATCATTTTCAAATGATTTTATTAATTTTCAAGTGATTTTACCACAATTTTACCAATAATTAGGGATCCAGATCAGGAAAGACAAACTCTCAGAACATTCTTAAAGTGAAGAAATACCTTTTTCCCCCAGATCTAGAACAAGTTATATACAAATTCAAATTTTACATTTCACAGACAAATAGGATTTTACATGTGACCATACACTACACACTGGATGAAATGTCAGATTCATTTGCTATATATAGGATTTGATTTGTTGTCAATCAATCGTAGGAGGTTTTATGTTATGATTATGAATATAAACTGTGATTATAACATAATGAGACAGATTCCATAAAACATACAAAAATAGGAGTATATATGTGTACCAATAAATGAGCTTGTATCCAACTCCAACATTTGTTTATTAGCAAAAAATGGTATGAGAAATTTAGCCAAAGTTGTTTTCCTCTCCTTAATCCTGTCACCTATTATATCTAGCAGTAAAAAAAGTATCCAATTTATTTGCTTTAAGAGAACTTACATCTTCCAACTGCCACATTATAATGCTGTGAAACAAGCATGTGTTCTACTTCTGCACACAATTAGAAATAAGGCAATCAGCCCTAACCGGTTTGGCTCAGTGGATAGAGCGTTGGCCTGTGGACTCAAGGGTCCCGGGTTCGATTCCAGTCAAGGGCATGTACCTTGGTTGCAGGCACATCCCCAGTGGGGAGTGTGTAGGAGGCAACTGATTAAAGTTTCTCTCTCATTGATGTTTCTAACTCTCTTTCCCTCTCCCTTCCACTCTGTAAAAAATCAATAAAAATATATTAAAAAAAGAAGAAATAAGGCAATCATAGGATGGAAGATGTCAGAAGTACTTTGGTGAATACTTGAAATTTATCTAATTGGTAATATTAGAGACTCAGTAGAAGCCCCAATTAGTTCCTGATTAGTACTGGGAATAGTTCACAAGTCACAATTTTAGTTCACATTTTTTCTTATTGTCTAAAGTTTTACATAAGTCTTATTTTTCCCCAATTGAAACAAACCCACCCCCCCCCCATCCCCAGCCATTCCCATCCAGGGCAAGCCCCCACTGCTGCAGTGTTTGTATCCATTGTTTATGCTAATATGCCTGCATACAAGTCCTTTGGTAACTCTCTAAGCCCCCCCCCCCCCTGCACCACCGCTCACACACCTGCTCCCCTGCCATTTGTCTCTGGATCTATTCTTGTTCATCAAGTTATGTTGATCATCATATCCCACATATGAGTGCAATCATGTGATATTTATCTTTCTCTGACTGGCTTATTTCGCTTAGCATAAGGCTCTCCAGTGCAATCCATTCTACTGCAAATGACAAAAGGTACTTCTTATTATAGCGACATAGTATTCCATTGTGTAGATATGCCACAGTTTTTTAATCCACTCATCTGCTAATGGGCACTTAGGCTATTTCCAAATCTTAGCTATTGTAAATTGCGCTGCTATGAACATAGGGGTGCATATCCTTTCTGATTGGTGTTTCTGGTTTCTTGAGATATAGTCCTAGAAGTCAGATTGCTAGGTCAAATGGGAGTTCCATTTTTAACATTTTGAGAAAACTCCATACTGTTTTCTACAGTGGCTGCACCAGTCTGCATTCCCACCAGTAGTACATAGGGTTCATTTTTCTCAACATTCTCGCCAGCATTTGTCATTTGTTAATTGGCTGATGATAGCCATTCTGACAGATTGGGATGGTATCTCACTGTTGATTTGATTTGCATCTCTCAGATGATTAGTGACTTTGAGCATGTTTTCATATGTCTCTGGGCCTTCTGTATGTCCTCTATCAAAAAGTGTCTATTTAGGTCCTTAGCCCATTTTTTGATTGGATCATTTATCTTCCTTTTGTTAAGTTGTATGAGTTCTCTGTAAATATTGGAGATTAAACCTTTATCAGAAATATCATTGGCAAATATATTATCCCATGCAGTGGGCTTTCTTGTTGTTTTGTTGATAGTTTCTTATGCTGTGCAGAAGTTTTTATTTTGATGTAGTCCCATTTATTTATTTTCTCTTTATTTCCATTGCCCTAGGAGCTATGTTGGTAAAGATATTACTACGACATATGTCTCCTATTTTGCTGCATATGAGGTCTTGTAGAATTTCTTTGGTTTCCTATCTTACATTTAAGTTCTTTAGCCATTTTTAGTTTGCTTTTGTGTATGGTGTAAGTTGGTGATCTAGTTTCATTTTCGTTTACATGTATCTAACCAAATTTCCCAGCACCATTTATTGAAGAGACTGTTTTGACTCCATTGTATGCTCTTGCCTACTTTGTCAAATATTAATTGAGCATAATGGCTGGGGTCAATTTCTGGGTTCTCTGTTCTGTTCCCTTGGTCTATATGTCTGCTCCTGTGCCAGGACCAGGCAGTTTTGAAAACACTGGTTTGGTAATACAGCTTTCTTTCTGGTATTGTGATCCCTCCAAACTTGTTCTTCCTTCTCAGGATTGTTGTGGCTATTCAGGGTCTGGAAAGTTTGTTTGAATGTTTGGAGGGTTTGGTCTAGATCTTTGAAATATGCCATTGGTATTTTAATGGGGATTGCATTGAATCTGTTGATTTCTTTCTGTAGTATGGACATTTTAATGATGTTGATTCCACCAATCCATGAACATGGTATGTTCTTGCATTTGTTTATGTCTTCCTCTATCTCTTTTTTCAATGTCCTGTAGTTTTCTGAGTACAGGTAATTTCCTCCTTAGTTAAGTTTATTCCTAGGTATCTTAATTTTTTGTGCAATGGTAAATGGAATTTTTGTTGTTGTTTTGTTACTCTTTCTTTGAGTTCATTATTGGTGTATTAAAAGGCCACAGAATTCTGGGTGTTAATTTTGTATCCTGCTACATTGCCAAATTTAGTTATTATGTCTAGTAGGTTTTTGGGGGGTTTTCTATGTATAGTGTCATGTCATCTGAGAATAAGGACAGTTTTACTTCTTTTTCAATTTGGATGCCTTTTATTTCTTCTTCTTGTCTGATCAGTATGGCTAGCTCTTCCAGTATTATTACGAACAGAAGTAGTGAAAGTGGGCATCCCTGTCTTGTTCCTGTTATTAGGAGAAATGAGTTTAGTTTTTGCCCATTGAGTATGATGTTAGCTATATATTTGTCATATAAGACTTTTATTATGTTGAGGCATGATCTCTCTATTCCTACTCTGCTGAGAGTTTTTATCAAGAAAAGATGTTGGATTTTTTCAAATCCTTTTTCTGCATCGGTTGATATGATTATGTGATTTTTGTATCTCAATTTGTTTATGTTATGCATCACATTTATTGATTTGTGGATATAATACCATCCTTGCATCTCTGGAATAAATCCCACTTGGTCCTGGTGTATGATCTTTCTAATGAAATGTTGAATCCGATTTGCTAGAATTTTGTTGAGGATTTTAGCATCTATGTTCATCAAGGATATTGGCCTGTAGTTCTTTCTTGTGGTGTCTTTATCTGGTTTTGGGATTAGGGTAATGCTGGTTTCATAGAAAGAGCTTGGAAGTTTGCTTTCCTACTGAATTTTTTTGGAATAGTTTGAGGAGGTTAGGTTTTTGTTCTTCTTTGTATGCTTGGTAGAACTCCCCTGTAAAGCTGTCCAGACCAGGACTTTTGTTTGCTGGAAGATTTTTTGATCACTGCTTCAATTTTTTTGGTAGTTATTGACCTATTCAGGTTTTTTGATTTTTCCTGATTGAGTTCTGGAGCCCGTATATTTCTAAGAATATGTCCATTTCATCTAGGTTGTCCATTTTGTTGGAATGGAGCTGTTCATAGTATTTTTTCATAATCATTTGTATTTCTGTGGGATTGGTTGTTACTTCACCTCTTTCATTTCTGATTTTGTTTATTAGAGTTCTCTCCCTTGGATTCTTGGTGAGCCTGGCTAGAGGTTCACCAATCTTGTTTATCCTCTCAAGGAACCAGCTCTTGGTTTTGTTGATCTTTTGTGTTTTTTGGGTTTTTTTTGTTTGTTTGTTTTGTTTTTTGTCTCTATGTTATTTATTTCCACTCTGGTATTTATTATTTCTTTATGTTAATGTAATAAACCATTGAAACCTGTAAAGAATTTTTGGTGAGTTTATTTGAGCCAAACTGTCGACATATGCCTGGAAGCAGAACCTCAACGAATTGAGATAGTGATCCGGAGAATGGCGGGGTTACATTTGTATTTATACATTTCAATCAAAGGAGGAACATAGGTGGGTTACATGAAATTCATTGGTGATAGATTAAGGAGGAGGGATAAAGCAAAGCGGGGAAACCCCTGGGATTGGATAAAAAGTAAAATGATGGACACATACTTAGGTGGGTACAGGAACAATTAACATGATAAATGAAGGAATCTGTGGTATCTGTCCTGGGCCCAGCACACCTGGCTGTGCCCCAGGGACTCCATAAAAAGGGAAGTCACAAGTTACCCAGACATCCCAAGGATATTTTATCATAGATGCAAAAAGACAGATAGGCTCAGTTACGGTAAAGGTTGACCTTGTCAGTGAAGATACTGGCCTAGGACGTAACTGCCCACCATAACTGCTTTTAGTTAAAGTTTAATTTCAGACCATCCTTTGTGGTTACTTTAGGTCTCTGAGTCTGCAAAACTGCTATGCAGGCCTTCCCTGAGCTTGTCAGGTCAGCATGTGGCCCCTTTCGTCCACACTTACTTCTGCTGTAGTTTGACAGTCTGTTCAAGGCTGCTTTGCCTCTGTATCTATTTTTGTTCATCAGTTTATAATGGACCTAATTATCCATAAATGAGTGAGATCATGTGGTATTTTTCTTTCATTGAGTGGCTTATTTCACTTAGCATAATGCTCTCCAGTTTCATCCACGCTGTTGCAAATGGTAAGAATTCCTTCCTTTTTACAGCAGCATAGTATTCCATTGTGTAGCTGTACCAAAGTTTTCTAATCCATTCATTTTCTGATGGGCACTTAGGCTATTTACATATCTTCACTATGGTAAATTGTGCTGCTATGAACACAGGGGTGCATATATCCTTTCTGATTGGTGTTTCTAGTTTCTTGGGATATATTCCTAGAAGTGGGATCATTGGGTCAAATGGGAGTTACATTTTTAACTTTTGTAGGAAACTCCATATTGTTTTCCACAGTGGCTGCACCAGTTTGCATTCCCACCAGCAGTGCATGATTGTTCCCTTTTCTCCAAATCCTCTCCAGCACTTGTCATTTGTTGATTTGTTGATGATAGCCATTCTGACAGGTGTGAGATGATACCTCATTGTTGTTTTGATTTGCATCGCTCGGATGATTAGTGACTTTGAGCATGTTTTCATATGTCTCTTGGCTTTCTGAGTGTCCTCTTTTGAAAAGTGTCTATTTAGGTCCTTTGCCCATTTTTTTTATTGGATTGTTTATCTTCCTTTTGTTAAGTTGTATGGGTTCCCTATAAATGTTGGAGATTAAACCCTTATTGGTGATATCATTGGCAAATATGTTCGCCCATGCAGTGGGCTTTCTTGTTGTTTTGTTGGTGGTTTCTTTTGCTGTGCAGAAGCTTTTTTATTTTGATGTAGTCTCATTTGTTTATTTTCTCTTTAGTTTCTAATGCCCTAGGAGCTGTATCGGTGAAGAAATTGCTTCAGCATATGTCTGAGATTTTGTTGCCTTTGGATTCCTCTAGTATTTTTATGGTTTCCTGTCTTACATTTAAGTCCTTTATTTTGAGTTTATTTTTGTGTATGGTGTGAGTTGGTGGTCTAATTTCATTTTTTTGCATGTATCTGTCCAATTTTCCCAACACCATTTATTGAAGAGACTGTCTTGACTCCATTTTATGTTCTTGCCTCCTTTGTCAAATATTAATTGAGCATATTGGTTCAGGTTGATTTCTGGATTCTCTATCTATTGTACTGATCTATATGTCTGTTTTTGTGCCAGCACCAGGCAGTTTTGAGAACAGTGGCTTTGTAATACAGCTTGATATCAGGTATTGAGATACCACCTACTTTGTTTTTCTTTCTCAGGATTGCCGCAGCTAGTTGGGGTCTTTTTTTATTCCAGATGAATTTTTGGAGAGTTCGTTCTAGGTCTGTTAAATATGCTGTTGGTATTTTAATGGGAAGTGCATTGAATTTATAGATTGCTTTGGGTAGTATGGACATTTTAATGATGTTGCTTCTACCAATCCATGAACATGGTATGTTCTTCCATCTGTTTGTGTCTTCCTCTATCTCTTTTTCAATGTCTTGTAATTTTCTGAGTAGAGGTCTTTTACCTCTTTAGTTAGGGTTATTCCTAGGTATCTTAATTTTTTTGGTGTGATGGTAAATGGGACTGTTTTTTAGTCTCTCTTTCTGTAAGTTCACTATTGGTGTATAGAAATGTCATAGATTTTTTGGCGTTGATTTTGTATCCTGCTACATTGCTGAATTCATTTATTAAGTCTAATAGTTTTTTGATGGAGTCTTTAGGGTTTTTTATGTACAATATCATATCACCTGCGAATAAGGACAGTTTTACTTCTTCATTTCTAATTTGGATGCCTTTTATTTATTCTTCTTGTCTAATTGCAATGGCTAATACATCCAGTACTATGTCGAACAGGAGTGGTGAGAGTGGGCAACCCTGTCTTGTTCCTGTCCTTAGGGGAAATGGTTTTAGTTTTTGCCGTTTGAGTATGATGTTGGATGTGGGTTTGTCATATATGGCTTATATTATGTTGTGGTATGATCCTTTTATTCCCACTTTGCTGAGAGTTTTTATCCAAAATGGGTGTTGGATTTTGTCAAATGCTTTTTCTGCATCAATTGATATGACAATGTGGTTTTTATCTCTCAATTTGTTTATGTGTTGTATTATGTTTATTGATTTGCGGATATTGTACCATCCTTGCATCCCTGGGATAAATCCTACTTGGTCATGGTGTATTATCTTTCTGATGTACTGCTGGACCTGATTTGCTAAGATTTTGTTGAGGATTTTGGCATATATGTTCATGAGGGATATTGGCCTGTATTTCTCTTTCATTGTGTCGTCTTTATCTGGTTTTGGTATTAGGGTAATGCTGGCTTCATAGAATGAGCTTGAAGGTGTTCCTACCTCTTTAAGTTTCTAGAATAGTGTGAGGAGGATAGGTTTTAGTTCTTCCTTAAATGTTTGGTGAAACTCCTCTGTGAAGCCATCTGGCCCCTGGCTTTTGTTTGCTGGAAGCTTTTTGATGACTGCTTCAATTTCTTCCATAGTTATTGGCCTATTGAGATTTTTAGATTCTTCCTGACTAAGTTTTGGAAAGTTGTATTTTTCTAGGAATATGCCCATTTCCTCCAGGTTCTCTAGTTTTTTTGGAGTAGAGTTGTTCATAGTATTTTCTAACAATCCCTTGTATTTCTGTGGGGTTTGTTGTTATTTCTTCTCTTTCATTTCTGATTTTGTTTATTTGGGTCCTCTCTATTTGCTTCTTGGTGAGCCTGGCTAGAGGTTCATCAATCTTGTTTATCCTTTCAAAGAACCACCTCTTGGTTTTGTTGATCTTTTGTATTGTTTTTTTTGGTCTCTATGCTGTTTATCTCCGCTCTGATCTTTATTACTTCCTTTCTTCTGTTTACACTGGGCTTTTCTTGTTGCTCTCTTTCTAACTCTTTGAGTTGTAGAGTTAGGTAATTTATTGTTTTTTGCAGTAGGCTTGTAGAGCTATGAACTTTCCTCTCAAGACTGCTTTCACTGTGTCCCATAGGTTTTGGATTTTGTGTTTTCATTGTCGTTTGTTGCCATGATGTTTTTTATTTCTTCTTTGACCTCTCAGGTAACCCAGTCATTGTTTAATAGCATGCTATTTAGTCTCCATGTGAGTTTTTTGGATTGTTTTTATTGTAGTTGATTTCCAGTTTTATGCCATTGTGACCTGAGAAGATGCTTGATATGATTTCTATCTTCTTCAATTTAAAGAGACTTTGCCTGTGACCCAATATATGGTCTATCTTTGAAAATGATCCATGTGCACTTGAGAAGAATGCATATTCTGTGGCTTTGGGGTGAAATGTTCTGAAGATGTCAATTAATTCCATCTGATCTAGTGAGTCATTTAGGATTGAAGTTTCTTTGCTGATTTTTTTTGTTTAGAGGATTTTTCCAATGGTGATAGTGGGGTATTAAAGTCCCCAACTATGATTGTTATTGCTGTCAATCTCTCCCTTGATCTCCTCCAGAAGTTTTCTTATATATTTGGGTGCTCCTATATTGGGTGCGTATATGTTTATCAGAGTTATTTCTACTTGTTGGATTGCTCCCTTTAGTATTATGAATTGACCTTCCTTATCTCTTTATGTCCTTCACTTTGAGATCTAATTTGTCAGATATAAGTATTGCTACCTCAGCTTTTTTTTCATTTCAATTCACCTGAAAACACTTTTTTCCATCCTTTCACCATCAGTCTGTGTGTGTCTTTTTTTCTGAGGTGGGTTTCCAGTAGAAAGAAGATATATGAGTCAGGTTTTCTTATCCACTCAGTTATCCTATGTCTTTTCATTGGGGCATTTAATCCACTTACATTTAAATTTATTATTGATAGATACTTGTTTGTCACCATTTTTATTCTTTACCCCTGTGTTCCTTCTTCGTTTCCTATTTTTTCTTTTTACAGCAGACCTTTTAGCATTTTTTGCATTGCTGGTTTGGTGGTTATAAACTCCCATAGTCCTTTTTTTGTCAGTGAAGCTCCTGATTTCATCCTCAAATTTGATTGATAGGTTTGCTGGGTACAGTATTCTTGGATTCAGACCCTTCCTTTGCATGACTTTGTATATTTCATTCCATTCCCTTCTTGCCTGATGTGGTTCTGTTGAGAAATCAGTCGCTCGTCTGATGGGGGAATCTTTGTAGGTAACTTTCTGTCACTCTCTGGCCGCTTTTAAGATTCTGGCTTTGTCATTGGTGTTTGCCAATTTAATTATAATGTGCCTTGGCTTCTGTCTTTTGGGGTTCATTTTGTTGGGGACTCTGTTTTTTTTCTTGGATTTGTGTGAGTTTTTTCTTCCCTATATCAGGGAAGTTTCCTGTCATTTTTTCAAACAGGTTTTCTATTCCTTGCTCAGCTTCCTCTCCTTCTGGCATCCCTAGTATGCGGATGTTGTTTTGTTTTGTTTTGTGTTCTCCCAAAGTTCTCTTATGCTCTCCTCCTGCTTTTTAATTTTTTTTTTCTAGAAGCTGCTCTGCTTGGGTATTTTTTTCCTACCTTGTCTTCTAGCTCATTGATGCAGTCCTCTGCTTCTTCTAGTCTATGGTTGATGCTTTCTATTGAGTTCTTTATAGCAGTGACGTCATTTTTCATTTCTTCTTGGTTTTTCTTGATTTCCTCTTGGTTCGTACACATATTGTTGAATTTGTCTTCCATTCTTTTCATCCACCTGATGGCTATTTCTCTGAATTCTTTCTCTGACAGGTTGCTTGCCTCCATTTCCTCCATTTTGTTTACTTCTTTTTCTGGTGATTCCTGTTTTTCTTTCATACGTGGGCTGGTTCTTTGTTTCACCATGATCTATCTTCTCCAGATGTTTGGTTATGTAGTTCTCTCTCTGCTGTGTTGATTTAAAGGCACAAAATACAACACAAAAAGGCACAATGTACAAGACACTGAACACAAATGTATTCACGATATTAATAACCCCAAATAAAGGTGACTACCCGAACAAAGAGAATTAGGGGATAAGGAAGAAAGAAGAGAAAAGGATAAAAGAGAAAAGGAATAAAAAGGAGTGCATAAATGGAATTGGGATAAGGGAGGAAAAAAAGTAAGAAAAGAGAGAATGAAATAAAACAGGGGAAGAGAATATTTATATGGGTAGAAAACTCCAATAGCACCACCAGTAATCCCAAGCAATTCCAGCAACAGATTCCTGGAGATGAATGAAAACTAAAAACAACCACTAATATCAAGCGAGGCGAGGGAAAACAGAAGCACAAAAATAACCAGAGGGGGAAACAAAACCAACAAGAAAATAAAAAGCAAAAGCAAAACAATCTCACAAACAAGCATAAAAAAATCCAATATACTCAACAATCAAGCAAACATTACAAAACGTCAGAGAGAAGAAAAGAAAATTGGATAGTGAAGAAAGTTAAGAGAGAGGTGTATATGGATTTAGAGCAGGGGATTGAAAATTAGATATATAAGTAGGGTGAAATTTAGACAGGGGGTATAAAGAAGGAATAGGGAAAATCTAAAGCAGGAATAGGGTTAGAGAAACAGGACAACAAAAGGGGAAAAGTGAGGAAGAGAGTTTTGGCATGAAGGTAAATTTGAGGTAGATAAAACTGATGCTAAAGGAACGATGAAAATAGAATGTAGAACACTAATCCCAAAATAAAATAAAGAGAAAATAAAATGACACTTAAAAAAATGGTAAAATGGTAGTAGTAATAATACTGGTTAAAAATAAAAGTGTAGTAATTAAAAAAGTAAAATCAGGTGATGAAAAAAGAAAAAAATAGTTTCTTAATTAAAAGGTGAAAAAAGAATTAAAAATAAAAATGTACAGTAGTGAATGTGCTTCAGTGCTTCAGGTCCTCTACTCTTAGGAAGGTAAGAGTCCTGCCAGGTATTCGGGAGAGTGTTGAATTTCCCTGCGATACACTGTTCCTCCTTGTTGTAAACCACAGTCCTGATTTTAAGGCAGGCCGTATTTGTTTCCCAGACTGCCTTTATTTGTATTTACAGAAGAGTCAGTTCATGGATCAGCCCCTGGGTGGCAGTTTTTCTGGATTGACCTCTGAGGCTATAAGTCCTCTCTATCCAGCAGCTGGGTGTATTTTCCCGATTGCGCTTAAAACTGGTTTGGGAGAGTCGACTGTCCTAGAACCTGTTCTTTAATCATTACTCCTGCTCTGTTTCCCAGGTTCCACAAAAACAGCTTTCCCCTGCAGTCTCTGTGAGTGACCCTGACTGGGAAATCCCATGTACTGGGTTTAATAATCAAACACAAAGATTTAACGTGAAGAGAGAGAACAAGAGCCTGAGAAGTTGCACGAATTCACAACCCCCCACCTTTCAGCTCTGTGCGCAGTCCCTTCCGTGCACCCTCTCTTCCCCAGTGCTAAGCAGCCGGCACACTGGCAAAATCCAATGCTGCTTTTTTGGAACCAGTCCAGATATGGGCTTATTTTTAGCATTCTCTTCTGTCAGCAGCCCTGTAGGTGCCCTTCCATACTCGCAGATCATGGTGGCCCCAATGGCCGCGGACTTTGTGGAGCCCAGATTTTCCCCACTCACCCGCATTCCTCTCTTCAACCTGAATTGCAAACCGCACCTTTAGGTGAAGTCTGACCTTTCTGTGGGGAGAAGCAGGGTTACTCTAAGTTCACATAGTTGCGCTTCTTGGGGTCCATTGTTTCCAGGTTAGTAGCCAATCTTTGGATGCTGTGGATGCCAAGTCTTTGGATATATATGCTCCCAATAACAGCCACTCAAGATGGCGCGTTCTCCATGGCTGAGCCGGCGCTCCGGGACAGATTTCAGCCGTAGTCTCCAACCATCCCCTTTCTCCAGGAGTCCTCTGTCTTTCCCAGCTGCAAACTGTCTCCCAGCTGAATATCTTCTGCTTTTTAGGTCTGTATGTTACCCGCTTCAGCTGCTCACCCTTACCTGCTCCCGGACAAGGCACAGGACACATCCATCTATACCTCCGCCATTTTCTTCCCTCTGCGGTTCCATTTTTTAATCTGAAAGACATAATTTTTAAAGAAGACCCAAATCAAATTTTTAGAAACACAATGGAGAAGATGAAAAATACATAGGAAAGGATTTACAGGGTGTAAAAAATTCAAGAAATAAAAAGATTAGTGAATTTAGAGACTTAGCAATACAAACTATCCAAAATGAAATAGAAGAAAAACAGAAACATTTTTAAAAATAGAATAGAGCATCAACATGCTGTTTGATTAGATCAAAGAGCCTACTATATTAATAGTTGAACTCTCTTGGCAATATTTGAAAAATGTTCATAATTAATAAAAATGATAAAGCAATGAATATAAGGAGTTCAAGAATCCCCAATATTAAGAAACATTAAGAAAACTACACCAGGACACAACAGAATCAAATTGCTCAATACTGATGACAAAGAAAAATCTTAAGAGCAGCCAGAGAAAAAAACACATGTTACCTATAAGAAAAATATATAAGAAGCCCAGAAATTTTATTTTTAAAAGTTTTGCAAAGGGAGAAGAAAAAAAGTTGTAACCTACAATGCTATCCTCAGTATTAATGAAATATATATTAATTGTCCAATAAACAAAAACCACACTATTATCTCATGAGATGCAAAATGAAAATTGACAATGAGCATTATTTCTTTCATGGAACTCTCAACAAACTAAGTACAGAATATTGAGAATGAAATTTCCACAACTTGGTAAAAGGCATCTGCAAATAACCTTAACTAAAGCGACTGGTTGCAGTGACACACACTGACCACCAGGGGACAGACACTCAGTGCGGAGCTGCCCCCTGGTGGTCAGTGCACTTCCACAGGAGGAGCACCGCTCAGCCAGAAGCAAAGCTGACAACTGGTGAGTGCAGCGGCGGTGGCCGGAGCCTCTCCTGCCTCTGTAGCAGCGCTAATGATATCCAACTAAGGATAGCCATAAGTCAGATATCCCCCAAGGGCTCCTGGACTGTGAGAGGGCACAGGCCGGGCTAAGGGGCCCTGCTGAATGCATGAATTTCGTGCACAAGGCCTCTAAAATCCTAAGCGACCTTTGTGACCGAACGACCAGAATGACTGGTTGACCAGTCACTATGACATGCACTGACCACCAGGGGGCAGACACTCAATGCAGGAGCTGCTCCCTGGTGGTCAGTGTGCTCCCACAGCTAACTTCCCACAGCCAGCCAACCTCCCACAGCCAGTAAACCTCTCATGGCTGGCCAACCTCTCCTGGTTTCTCCCCTTGGCTGGCAGGCCCCGAATCCTGGGAGCACCCACCAACAACAGCCCCTCAGTTCTATTGCCTCTGTTGTGGCCGCAGGCCTTGCCCACTCCCAGAACATGGGAGGTGGCAAAAACATGCACCTGATCAGCCTGGCCCTGATCAGCCTGCCCTGATCGGGACTGGGTGAGATAGCCCTGATTGGCCCTGATCACTGGTCAGGCCTCGGGACCCCACTTGTGCATGAATTTCATGCACTGGGCCTCTAGTGTATATGTGTATATATATACACATGTGTATATGTGTATATGTGTATATGTGTGTGTGTGTGTGTGTGTGTATATATTAGAGGCCCGGTGCACAAAATTCATATATATATGCATATGTATTGCTGGAAGCAAATTCCAGCAGGTCATAATTATGCAAGATGTTCATCAGAAGGTTGATGGATCTTGGGGCTTCAGCAGGACTGAAAATCTGCATATATTACCTGCTGCTGGAACAGCTATAGACATTTCTCCTAACCTGATAATCTTTTTCTGTTTACCAAACCTTACCTTTGATATGTATATCTGTTTTGCTATAGGGCAAAATGTAGGAATAAAAAGCCAGGGGTCCGGAGATTCAGAGAGCTTAGTCAATAGAACTAAGTTTCTGTCTGGCACCCCAAAATGCCTTCCAAATTCATATTTCTTCTCTAGTCTCTTCATTCATTTATGCACAGGCCTTCTCCAGATTCCTGAACCCTTGTAGATGTGGAAAAGACCCTGGCATTTATGGCATCCAAGACAGATATCTGGAGAAGAAGATTCGCCAGAGCAAAGAAAAGAAGTTAATCACCAGTAAAGGTCAGGATGGATCACCGGTAAAGGGGGTCACCAAAAATTCGGTGGGGAGATTCACTGCGTGTAAAGCACGTGCCAAGCTTTGGATTTCTCAAACCAGAGTGGGCTTGAAAGTCTTTGGTTTCAAGCCAGGCCATAATGGGGAAGGGTTCGACTGAAAAGCAAAAATATCATTGTAAATTTTTAGCCTGTATGCTCAAGGATAAAGAAATTGAAATGTCAAAAGGCACTTTCTTAAATCAGGCTCAAGGAAAAAGAGTGCCATTGTCATCTTCAACTATATGGGGTCTTGTTCAAAGTATATTGTAGCTAATTCATATTGGGGATCAAAAATCTGTAATAATTAAAAAGGCCCCGGATCCTCTGCTTCTAGCTAGAGAATGTGAAGCTATCAGCTCTCTTGTAGGGGAACTCTTGGATGCTTTGTTTAAAAATTACCATAAGACACCTTGGGACAGGAAGATTTTAGCTAAAATAACTTTAAAGGCCAGTCAATGCTATGGAGAGTGGAATATGAAAAGATTCAGGAGTCTATTAAGCATGCCTTTGGTTTAATTTAATAAGAAAAGAAACACGGCCAGATCATTTACTGAATTTCCCCAAAGCAAGCGTGGGGAAACATGTGGCCAAGGGTGTCCTAGGAGACAAAGAAAAGTCTCATCTCCACCATGTTTTTTTTTTCCCCTCGGTTCGTCATTTAAAAATTTAGCAGAATTTAGGAATGCATCTGGGATTTCTGTACTTGTAAAGAGAGAAAGCTAGCTTAAAACAAAAGAGCGCTCTGCCCAATTTTGGACAGGTTTTGGGCTAAATTAATCTCTTTACGGATGCTATAGAATGAACCCACCACTGTTTTTTCCTCAAAAATATGGCAGAGATGACTCAAGAAAAAAATACAGGCAGGTTCTAAACAACAAGATTGGTGTTTCCATAATAAACGACAGTTTTTGAACAATAATAGACTGCATTTCAAAGTTAACCTTAAGTCCACTGAAAGTCAGTAAGTTATCTCTGTTACAGAATTTGCCAAAGAAAATGCCTTGAATACTAATAATTGGCTTTAAAATCTCAAAATTGTTGAAACATAGATATAACTAAGATAAAGAATTTGTAGTAAAGCTGTTCAGTTATAATTATAGGTATATTAATAGTGGGGGTTCGCTCCTTATTGAAGGAGGGGGCTGGTTGCCCTTCCCCAAGTAGGAAAAATGTGGTAGTTTTACATCAAGCGGCTGGGCCAAACCTGTTTTGCCAGCCAGAAACAAATCTTTGGCAACTTAAAACTTTGGAGTTTACTGAATTAAATAATAAAAAACTTGTTGAACATCTGGGTATTTTGAAATGACAAAATACTGAAATGTTAATCTGTTTGCCTCATATGAAAAATCTAAAGGACAGAATTGAATCTATTAATTAAATATGTCTTATATTTTTAAAATATATTCTTAAAAATGTAAAATTATTACTAATCTTAGAAATGCTAAGTATTTAATTTGCCAGCTAAAATTTAAGGCTTCTAAGATTTTAAAGTTCAAATTAAGTTGGGAGAAATTATATAGTTGTGATAACAAAATACATAAAGTATAGAAATTTATTTTTGAGAAAATAATTCTTGTATTTTTTATGGTCTAATTAAAAAAGAGGATTAATTCTGTGGTCTCAACCAAATTTTTAATATAAAAAACAGTTTAAATATAATTGATATCCTTTAGAATAATTATAAAAAGTATATAATATAATATTTGAAATATATATATTTGATGGTCTTTCCAAGTTATAATTCAAGACTTTAACTGAAGGATGGCTTTTGGAGCACTCCAAGGGCCCTGGAGTGATTCAAGAATTTAGCCTCTCTTCTTAAAAGAAATATTTTTGAATTAGGCCAATTTAATATACTTGAAATCATGTGGAAAGCTTCATCAAATAAAAATTAATAAATATGTTTTATTTATATACATATATTTTAAATGTTATGAAGGTTTTAACCTCTAAGGGAAGGCAAGGCAAAGTTGCTGAATATTTCTTCAGCAGCGGAATTTTAAAAAACAAAAGCAATGGAATTTTAAAGACAAAAAGCCCTGGAAGCCTGCTTTTCAGATAGGCTGGAGGGATGGGACAGCATCTACACCTCATAGATCAAACATATAAGTTTGCTTAGTTTGCTTTTTCAATAAAGATGCTTACTTTAATTACTTAATAAATTAGCTTTCTAGAATATAATCAGATCTCATATAATTTCAGTTAAATGAGAAGCCAAAATGTTAAGCAATTGATTCTAGTAAAAAAAAAATAGGTTACTGAAACCTCCCACAATCCCTCTGTGTATGCAAATGAGAACTAGACAAAAAGAATGCTGTTTAAAAGTAAATTTTAAGCCTAATAAAAGCAGAAATTTAAAAAATTTTAAATCTTTTCTGCTAATATTTACAGGGCAAACTGAAGGTTATTATCCAAGCATTAAATCTCATAATTAATATAGTCAACATAACTATAAAGAGAGTCACTTGAAATGTATGTGGCAGTATCCATTAGCATCTAAAAAGCAATCAACTGTGTTGCTCAATGTAAAAGAGAGAAAAAAAGTTTTTTACAAAAGAAAGTTCTTAAGTTTGGCCTAGAAATTACTCTGGGGGGAAATTAAAGAGAGGTTTCTTTTAAATGTCTAGAAAACTGTAATTAAAAGTCAATGTATTAGGTCTCAAAAAGAAAAGTAAATAATTTGCATTTTGCCTCGCTAAACAAAGCTTATGTGAATTTACTCAAAGACTAATAGCAGAAATTCAGTTATTGTCATTTACTGTCCACAGCCAAAGACAAGTAAAGTTAGAAAATAAGCCTTATTTCTGACTGATTTAAATTGACAAATTGAAATGAGTTATACTAGGCAGGAAACTATTCCTGGAGCATTAACTAATATTTTACTGATGGTTCATCTCATAGTAAAGCTGCTTAACATGCGATGAGTCCAAAACAGTCATATTTCTGCGTAAAGAATTGAATTAGAAAGCTATCAAGACTGCATTGCAGGATTTCCAAAAGCCTGTTGAAATTAAAACAAAAAAAGCAGGGATAGTGGAATAATCTCCTGTAAGTGAATTACATAAAGCTTTAATTACTTAAATTTTTCTTTAAAAATTTTTTCACTTGTAATGCTGATGGCAAGACACAAATGGTGTCAGAATAAGCCAAAGGAAAATGGTTTGGGCAAAATGAAAAGATACTGAGTCTAGTTTATAGAAAGGTCCCTTTATTAACTTTTGGTCAAGAATATGCTTATATATTTCCATGAAACTCCTCCAAGCCCTTGTAGATTCCTGCAACAATGGATCTGAGAGAGGAATTGGACCAGACTACTCCAGCCACAGATGGTGGTGGCCCCAAGCAACACGCTAAGGAGATAGAGGAGAAACAGTCCAGAGATGGAGGATGGTAAAGACGCCTTGTCACACTAGCACTCAGGAGCTGTGCATTGCTGTGGGTTGCCCGGGACAAAGCCAAAGAAGGTTGGGCCTGCATTGCTGTTGCTTACTGTTTGCCCACCATCCAGAACTGGAATATTATTGCTATCATGCCACAGGAGACAGTGATTGAGAAGAGAACCCATAAAAAACTTGGACAGTGATTGGGAAAGGGACTCAAAGAATTGTTGGCCCAGAAAGGAGCTTACTGCAGACTGATTCCTTTGATGCCTGGCAGCAATTTAAAGGGACATAAAGAACTCAGTCCTTTCCATTGAATTTAAAAATCTTAAAAGGACCTGAGCTCTGCAAATGGCATACATTCTTGTTAAATTTATTAAATCAAAAAGGGGGATATGCTAGAAGCAAATCCCAGCAGGTCATAATTATGCAAGAAGTTCATCAGGAGGCTGATGGATCTTGGGGCTTCAGCAGGGCTGAAAATTTGCATATATTATCACCTGCTATTGGAACAGCTGTAGGCATTTCTCCTAACCCCGTGGCCAGCAAACTGCGGCTCTTGAGCCACATGTGGCTCTTTGGCCCCTTGAATGTGGCTCTTCCTAAGCCTTAGGAGTACCCTAATTAAGTTAATAACAATGTACCTACCTATATAGTTTAAGTTTAAAAAATTTGGCTCTCAAAAGAAATTTCAATCGTTGTACTATTGATATTTGGCTCTGTTGACTAATGATAATCTTTTCCTATTTATCAAACCTTACCTGTTTGCATTCTTAAAGGGCCAATGTGTTTCCCAGCCAATAAAAAGCCATGGGTCTGGACATTCAGAGAGTCCACTTCACTAGAAAGTGGAGCCTCCCCTGGATCCCCCATGCCTCCCAAATTTATATTTCATGTCTAGTTTATTTAATTTACATTGCAGCCCTTCTCCAGATTCCTGAACCCTTGCAGCTGCGGATAAGACCCCAGAAATATATGAAGACAAATTTTCCCTTACATTGTTTAAAGTTTGGCTTTATTGTCTTATAGCTTCCAATGGAGCTATTAAACCATCCTTCTGTTTTTTTGTTTTGTTTTTTTGCTTTTTTTCACTTATTCCACAGTAAGGGAAGGAAGAGGATGATAAATCTAAGGGATACACCTGTCCACTTGCACCTGAATACCTGTTGACACCTTATCTATGTATCAGACAGTCTGGGACAGACCCTGATGTATTCCTATCACCTGAAGCTGGCATAGGTCTCACCAAATTTATTTTTTTCCTCACAGCATTGCAGAATGCAGCCAGGGTGGTGTCAGTAGAGCAGAGAGAGTACTTAGGAAGCATTCACTTGATTCATGAACCTAGCCCTCCTATCTAGGATGCTCTTCATGAAGATCCCAAGACTTTATTGATAGGATTTATCAACCACTCTCTAATTCTGAGACACTACTAGTTTGGGTTTGGGGTGACATAGCAACCTATGACAATGTATTATCTAATCAGGAACTCTAGGAGTATTTGTTTTTGCTTTTCTACCATGTAGGTTAATGTTATTCAAACATATGTTCAAACCAAGATTTATTAGTTAATATTGCTATAATGAACTATTACTGGAATAGAATTTATACATTGCTAATATGTTTTCCAATCTTTGCCCCTTTAGTATATGACATTTCTGTCCAATCAATTTCTCGCTTTTAAATCTGAGAATCAACCTTGGTTCTTCCTTCTCGTTTATCTCATATATTTATTTCATTACTAAGTCCTATAGATTTTTCTTTCAAATTATATTTCAAGTCTGTTCAACTTCTTTTATATTCCTCATCACTACAGTAGTTAAACTATATTACTTCTTTAAAAAAAAAAAAAATCCTCACCCAAGGATATGCTTAGAGAGAGGAAGGGAGAGAAGGAGATAGAGACAACAAAGTAAGAGAGAAACATCAATCAACTGCCTTTCATATACACCAGAACCAGGATGGAACCCAAAACCCAGCTATGTGTCCTGACTGGGAATTGGGCCAGTAATTTTTCAGTGCCATGGACTATGCTCCAGCCAACTGAACCATTCAAGCTAGAAAAACTCAATTATTTCTTATTTGGACAACTGCAGTAGCTCTAAATGGTTCCTTTCCCCTGTTTATTAAAAATTGGCTTTATTAAAGTACTAGAGGCCCGGTGAACAAAAATTTGTGCACTCGGGTGGGGGGCGGGGGGCGGAATCCCTCAGCCCGGCCTGTGCCCTCTTGCAGTCTGGGACCCCTCAAGGGATGACTACCTAATGGCTTAGGCTTGCTCCTTGGGGAATCAGGCCTAAGCTGGCAGTCAGACATCCCTCTGGCAGCCCAGGAGCCCTCGGGGGATGTCCACTTGCCAGTGGGAGCAGGCCTAAGCTGCAGTCGGACATCCTTAGTGCTGCTGAGGAGGCGGGAGAGGCTCCCACCACCACCGCTATACTGGCAGCCGTCAGCCTGGCTTGTGGCTGAGCAGAGCAACCCCTGTGGGAGTGCACTGACAACTAGGAGGCAGCTACTGCACTGAACGTCTGCCCCCTGGTGTTCAGTGTGTGTCATAGTGACCAGTCATTCTGCTGTTAGGGTCAATTTGCATATTACCCTTTTATTATATAGGAATGCCTGGCCAGCCTGGGTGAGGGGCTGATGGCTGTTTGCAGGCTGGTCAAGCCCCCCAGTGGGGACCCTCACCCCATGAGGGTGTGGCCAGCCTGGGTGAGTGGCTAATGGCTGTTTGCAGGCTGGCCACAGCCCCTTCATGGTGGGGATCCCCACTGGGGTGCCTGGCAGGCCTGGGTGAGGGGCTTATGGCTGTTTGCAGGCTGGCCACAGCCCCTTCATTTGGGGGTCCCCCGGTGCCTGGCCACCCTGGTGAGGGGCTGGTGGCTGTTTGCAGCCTGGCCACAGCCCCTTCAGTGTGGGGTTCCCCACTGGGGTGCCTGGCCATCCTGGTTGAGGGGCTGAGGGCCATTTGCAGGCTGACCACAGCCCCTTTAGGGTGGGGAGGGTCCTGCTGGGGTGCCTGACCAGCCTGGGTGAGTGGCTGAGGGCCGTTTTCAGGCTGACTGAGCCCCCCAGGTGGGACCCTCACCCCATGAGGGTGTGGCCAGCGTGGGTGAGTGGCTGATGGCTGTTTGTAGGCTCGCCACAGCCCCTTCAGGGTGGGGGTGTCCTGCTGGGGTGCCTGGACAGCCTGGGTGATGGGCTGAGGGTCATTTTCAGGCTGGCTCAGCCCCCCAGCAGGGACCCTCACCTCATGAGAGTGTGGCCAGCCTGGGTTAGGGGCTGATGGCTGTTTGCAGGCTGGCCACAACCCCTAGCCACCCAAGCTCCCAGTGGAGGCTGGCTGGAAGCAGGTATCTGGGACTTGTGTATCTTCTATAATTGAAACTTTGTTGCCTTTAGTGGAGGCCACAGGGGGCTCAGGACTGGCGGGAAGCTTGGCTTCCTCCATCACCCAGGCAACCAAGTCTCCTGCTTGCTCCAGCTCCGTGGCTGCCGGCCACCATCCTGGTTTGGTTAATTTGCATATAGTCGCTCTGATTGGCTGGTGGGTGTGGCTTAAGGCATAGCGAAGGTATGGTCAATTAGCATCTTTGTCTTTTATTAGTGTAGATAATTTATGTACATTAAATGTACTCACCAAAAATGAACAGTTGGATTATTTTTAGCAACTATATGTAGTTGTGCAGTTGCCACCACAATCCAGCTTTTATTTTTATTATGAAAAGAACACTTAACATGAGTTCTACTCTCAACAAATGTTTAGATGTGTAATATATTATTGTTGATTGTAGCTATAATATTATACTGCAGATCTCTAGAGTTCACTCATGTTGCTTGATTGAAACTTTATGGGGGCAGCCTCGCTGGTGTGGCTCAGAGGTTGATTGTTGACCTATGAACCAGGAGGTCATGGTTTGATTCCCAGTCAGGGCACATACCCAAGTTGTGGACTCAATCCCCAGTAGGGGACATACAGGAAGCAGCTAATCAATGATTCTCATCATTGATGTTTCTATCTCTCTCTTCCTCTCCCTTCCTCTCTCTTAAATCAATAAAAAACATATTTTAAAAATGTATGCTACATAAAGTGCACACAAGGTAAATTTTTGAGATATTTAATATGAGTGAAAAGAGGTAATGTTATGCTAATTAACTGGAGTTTTTTTCTTTGTGATTAGCCTAAAAGGAAATTAAAACTCATCTGAATAATCACTTCTCAATGTGGCATTATAAATTTGAGAAATGGCCTTTTCAACACTCTTCATAAATTTTTAAACAAATTCAACCTGTGAATTTTTAAAAACACCTTGAAATCAAGTAGTTTACACTGCAGCACTTGTAACAATAGCTAAGAAATGAATACACCTGAGTCCATCAATAAATTGGACAAAGAATATGTGGTACAAAACATTTTTTGTTTAGATGACTATGAACCTATTTCTATTTAGGACACAAGTTGATTCAGTTGAAAATAATTATTATTTTCTTCTGTAATTTTTCTTAGATTATATTATATGTAATACAGCTAATTGCTTCTGAGAATTTTTATGTGAGAGGATTTCACTTCCTCTCTCAAGTCAATTTGGTACTATAAATAGCCAGGCAATGTTCTTACTTTACACAGTAGTTTGTAAATGTAGCAGCCTTTATTTAAAGGTGAAATGATGAAAGTAAAATTACCACTAAGGATTTAGTAATTCATAGAGATCTAGTTTTCTGCTACATAATCTTTCCCTTAGGAAACATTTAGTAATATGCCCTTTATAATGGCAAATTAAATAGGGGGACATAAAAAATAAAATAACTCTATCTTTATCTAGGGCAAGAGGGTTCACTAAGAAGTGACCACTTTTATTCTACCTGGACTTAGGTAGCTGCATATAGACCAGCACAACAGAAAGGTCAATTTCACAATAATTAAATCAGGAAAGCAAAACCATAATAAACAAGAACTACAATAGAAAAATAAATCAGAGTTTTGATTAAATAATCAAATCAAGAAACGAAAAATTATAGGCTCTATGATAAGAAATTAAAAATTGAACTGCTTTTTGATCCAGCAATCTCACTTCTAGAAATATATTCTAAGAGTCCTGAAACACCAATTTGTACTCATAGCAACATTATTTACAACTAGAGGCCCGGTGCATGAATTTGTGCACGGGTGAGGTCCCTAGGCCTGACCTGCAATCAGGGCTGATCGGGGCCAACTTGCCACCTGCTGTGTGACCTTACCTAAGTCATTCACCCTCTCTCTGCTTGGACTTTCTTATGTGAGTTAGGGATATGTGCCATAAATTATATGGTTATTCCACTGTTTTAAAATTATCTTTTATATGATGATAAAGCTGATCATCAAGCACATTAGGTAAAATCATCTCTTTTGAATGAAGTATGAGAAGAATACAACAGGAAAAAAGAAAAAGGGTATAAAAATATGAGAAGTAGATGCCACTTAATTAAAGAATAGAAAGAAGGGAACAAAAGAGATACAAACCAGTAAAAATTGAATTAAAAAGTCACAACTTTCTGCATCAAAGTTACAAAACCCAAAGGGCAATATGTTCTCTTGCCAAACGCATGGGGATGAGGAAAACTGGCATCATGGAGATAATGGAGCCCATCATCAGATTTATTTGACCCATAAATTTCAGGGACCATCCTTAAATTTGGGCTAATAAGGTAAAAGTGTGGAATGATTCAGAAGGCCTATAAAGAGCTTACTTCCTCAAAACATCTCTTTTGCCCATTTCCTGATACCTGCAACTTATTTGCCTGAAAACAAGACAAGACAGCAACTGACAGTCATGCTCATGATAATGACTCATACAAGGTCTGTTTTTGAGAGCATGTTTTGATAAGGAAAAAGGCATAGTAGAGAAAAAGAAAACATCAAACTTAAGAAAAATATGAGTCTCGTGTGGCAGGGCTGGAGGGAGGAACAGAATGATTCAGTAACCTTCATACTGTTTGGAATGATTTCTAAATTTCTGTTGAAGCTATTAAAGAGTATGAGAATGAGAAAAAAAAGGCATGTTACACTGGAAGAAGAGCTTTCAAACATTGTACAAACTGTTGGTAATTTTAAAGAATAGTAAAATAATTATTTCCATTATTAAGAAAAAAAAATTAAATGCAACAAATAAGCCCACAGCAAGTTCAATTTTTCTTCTGTGCTAGGTATAAATATATATATGATCATTACTGAAATGTTTTCAATTATGCTAGATTGAAGTTATTAATATGAGTTTTCAAGGAGATTATTTCTTCTGTAAGCACAGGAGTTCTACTCTATCCTATATAATAAAGAGGCGATATTCATATTGACTGTCACTCTGCCACAAAGATGGCAGTGCCCACAGCGGAGGCAGGGGTTTCCATAATACAAGATGGCTGCACCCACAGCAGAAGCCAAGTACCTGTAATGAGCCTTAACAAGCAATCAGCAGGGACCTGAGCCTGCGTCCTCCCACCCCCGCTGCCATGGGACTTGACAGGGGACCTCAGGTCATGCCCCTCGCCCTGGCACCAGGCCAGGGGACCTCAGGCCATGCCCCCCAACAAGTGGGGCCTGACAGGGCACTCAAGGTGCTACCCCCCAACTCTAGTGCTGGGCTGGGGGACCTCAGGCTTCTCCTCTTGCCCAGGGCCGGGAGAAGAGGCCATGCCCACAGCTCAGTGAGGCTTGATGGGGAACCTGAGGCTGTGCCCCCTCCCAGCACCAGGCCAGGGGACCTGAGGCTGTGCCCCCCGCCTGGCAGGGTTTGGCAGAGGATCTCAGGCTGCACCCCTGCCCAGCAGGGCTTGACAAGGTAGAACTGGCTGGGTCTGGATCTAGCCCAAAGTGGGGTGGGGGGGGGGCTGGTCTGGATTTTGCATAATATTGAGGCACATGTGAGTGGTTGGGGACTTGACTCTGGGTCCCATGGTGTGCCCCAGACTCTGACAAGAGGGAGATTTTCATATACATTTTACTAATTTTCTTTAATCTCTGACACTTCTATTATAAAGAAAGGGCAAATAGCAATATTAAAATATTTCCTCTAATTAATCCCCTTTTAATGTACACGAATTTTGTGCACTGGGTCACTAATATATATATATATATGCCTAAGCAACTGTTATGACCAAATGACCAGAATGACCGGTCGACCAGTTGCTATGACATGCACTGACCACCAGGGGGCAGATGCTTAATGCAGGAGTTGCCCCCCTGGTGGTCATTTCACTCCCACAGCCAACCTTCCATAGTTGGCCAACCTCCTCCAGTCCCTCCCCGTGGCTGACCAACCTCTCACGGTCACTCCCCCTGGCTGGCCAACATCCCGTGGTCCCTCCCTCCAGCTGGCCAACCTCCTTTGATCCCTACCTCTATTCCTCCCCTCGGCTGGCAGGACCCCATTGGCCCGGCCCCAATTAGGACTGGCAGAGATGACCTGATCAGCCCTGACTGCCAGCCAGGCCTAGGGACCCCACCCATGCACAAATTTCATGCACCAAACCTCTAGTTTAAAAATAAGTTTCAAAGTAGAATAAGAATCTTCCTCTATGAAAAATAGTTTCATTTATAATTATTGTTAGGTTCATGTGTGTTCTTAGCTTTTAGGAGTAACAATCATTCCATTACCAAAAATAAAGATACCTATAAATTTTCTACATTGATAAACTTTTATTTGTTTGTGGGTTGGTTGGTTAGTTGGCTGGTTTGGGCGTGGCTGAAAAGGAAAGAGGTAAAAGTATTGGTAACATGAGGAATGAATTTCCATTATTCATGCTGTTCCTATTTGTTCTCAAAATGGATAGACATTGGACATGGATTTCTCAGGTGTGATGAGTTTCCAGTTCAGGTTCTTTGATTTATGTAATATAGGAAACTTGATGTAGTCAGTGAATGATATGGTCTCATAAAGTCACACTTTCTTTATCCACATTAAGAGCACTATCCTTTACCCTCTGCCCATCAGTAAACACCTCAAGGTACATTCCCAGAAAGAAAATTTTGCTCACCGAAACCACTTGTGGGCAAAGAAAATTTACAGAAACATATTGCTCCTAAATAACTTATAGGGTCATAAAATGAAAACACATGGAAACTACATTTTTATTCACCATTAAGCCATATGAAAGTTGCATTAGTAATATACATAATATAGGATATCAGTTTAACCAGAGGGACTGCTTGGAGGACATTGAAAAAAATTATTTTGGTAACTCCAAACACTTCTTTATACATGCAGTGGATTTTTAAAAATTATTCTACAGATATGCAAATTTCAACTATGTAATTGAATTTTAAGTAATTTTTAATTGCTATAAGTGTTACATGCAATTACATTGAAACATCTGCAGTGCAAGAGCAAGCTGCAGTTCACAGGTTATGACATATAAGCATATGGAGGATGCTCTAATTATGGGGTTATGATAGTCAAATTCAAAAGAACATTTTATACCTGGATTGGATAATGGACTGATTATATTTAGAGCATATTCACTTCTCACAATCATCTGGTAGGAAAGATAGCAATGTTTAAAAATCATCTCCTCCCCTGGACAGTACTGTGGTAGGAAGACTTTATTAGCAGAAAAAAAAAAAGACTAACCTATCCAGGATCTAGATCTATAATGCTAATCAAAGTTCTGAAAAGCCAGATCTATTTTGTCCTGCTACAGGATCTGAGATCTTTTCTAGAATACAAGTTGTTACTTTCCATTTGTGGAGGTGATTTGGGGTAAATGAGTAGCAGGAATGTGTCCTTTGTATAAATGTCAGACCTACTCCATCATAAAAGCCACATTCAAACCCTCCCTTTCCCAGTTTCAGCTGGTTACCAATTCAGGGTTTTTTTTTCTCACCACTGCCAGGTGAGGGGAGGCAGGTAATTCTAAAGTTTTTTTTTAAAGGAAAGATTCTAAATTTAACAAACACTATAGAAGACTGGCATTAGAGATCTCATATTATAGATGATGAAATTTAAAATGCCCAACCTTACTAATCATCAGAGAGATGCAAATTAAAACAACAATGAGGTACAAATTCACACTAGTTAAAATGGCTATCATCAATAAATCAACAAAAAACAAGTGCTGTTGAGGATGTGGTAGAAAAGGAACCCTAGTACACTGCTGGTGGGAATGCAGACTACTGGTGCAGCCACTGTAGAAAACAGTATGGAGTTTTCTCAAAAAATTAAAAATGGAACTTCCATTGGACCCAGTGATCCCATTTCTAAGAATATATCCTAAAATGCCCCAAACAACAATCAGAAAGAATATGTGCACCCCTATGTTCATAGCAGCATTATTTACAATAGTTATAACCTGAATACAGCCCACGTGCCCATCAGTAGATAAGTGGATAAAAAGGCTGTGCTCCATCTACACCATGGAGTACTATCTATATATATAAAGAGCCAGTGGCTGTCACATCTGAAACAACCAAACGGATGACTGAACAGGCTGAGTGGGGTGACAAGGCCGGCAGGGGTGTTAGTGAAGGATGACCAAACAATTGAACAGCAGGCTGTGTGGGGCAACCAGGCTAGTGGGGGGGGCAGTTGGGGGTGACCAGGCCAGCAGGGGGGCCAGTGAGGGGCAACCAGGCCAGCAGAGGGGGACAGTTGGGGGCAACCAGGCCAGCAGGGGAGGGAGTTGGGGGCAACCAGGCTGGCGGGGGGGGGGGCAGTTAGGGGCAATCAGGTAGGCAGGCAGAGGTGGTTAGGGGTGATCAGGCTGGCAGGGGGCCAGTTAGGGGTGATCAGACAGGCAGGCAGGAGAGCAGTTAGGAGCCAGTAGTCCTGGATTATGAGAGGGATATCTGACTGCTGCTTTAGGCCTGATCCCCAGGATCTGGCCTAAACCGGCAGTCGGATATCCCCTGAAGGGTCCTGGATTGGAGAGGGTGCAGGCTGGGCTGAGGGGATCCCCCTGAGCACAAATTTTGTGCACCGAGCCTCTAGTGCAGCTTAAAAAAAGTTGGATCTTTTACCCTTAGAGATAGCATGGAGGGACCTGGAGAGTATCATGTTAAGCGAAATAAGCCAGTCAGAGAAGGACAATCTACATGTGGAATCTACTGAACAAAATAAACTGACAAACAAAATAGATCCAAAGACATGGAACCATGAAACAGACTGACAATTCTTAGAGGGAAGGAGTGAGGGCAGGAAGAGATTAACCAAAGAATTTATATGCACATATGCATAACTCATGGACACAGACAAGAGTGCAGTAAAGGCCTGGAAAGAAAGCAGGAATGGGGAGGAGGGGAGTCAATGGAGGAAAAGAAAGGGATATCTGTAATACTTTTCGCAATAAAGATAAATTAAAAACAATAAAATGAGTAAAGGTCACCATACTATTATCTGTGTCTATAAGTTTGTTGTGTTTTTTTTTTTTTTTGGTTTGTTTTTGCTTAATCCCTTCACCTTTCTCACACAGACTCCCAATCCCCATCCTCTCTGACAACTGTCAGTCTGTTCTCTCTATCTACAAGTCTGTTTCTATTTTGTTGTTTATTTTGTGCTTTAGATTCCACATAAAAGTAAAAACATATGATACTTGTCTTTATTGAAGTGGCTTATTTTACTTTTCATAATACTTAGAAGCTGTTGTAAATGGTAAGATTGTGTAAATGTACCAGAGGAAAAGGGGAATAGGAGAAGGTAGAAGAGGATAAAAGGGAGATAAATGGTGATGGAAGGAGACTTGACTTTGGGTGGTGAACACACAATACAATATACAATATTACAAATACAATGTACAAATACAATGATGTATTGTAAAATTGTACACCTGAAACATAATTTTATTAACCAGTGTCACCCCAATAAATTCAAAACATTTTTTAAAAGAATGAAGGAAATAAAAGATGTTTTCAAATCAACCAAAACTAAAATAGTTCACCATCAGGCAAAATAAAATGATGGTTGTATAGGCAGACTTGTCGGACACTGCGTCTTAGGGCCAGGCTGGAAATACAACTAAATTGGAGAACATTCACCTGGAATTTCCAACTGTGGTCCAGCTGAGGAAGTGACATAACATGGAAGAACAGAGGGCTCCTGGAGACCAGTAGGAGGGGCAAGATCATGAGAGGTCGTGGCCTGAGCACACACACACCCATAGTGGTGGTGGCTTTGGCTACTGACCAAAAGTGCCTGCGGTGGCTCAACCTGCAGCAGCACGACCAACAGCACCTGTATAATCCAAGCAGCTATGAAAGGTGTCAGACTGCTGGAGGCAGCGGAGTCTAGACCTTGCAAACCAGAGCCTATGGGGGAGAGAGCCATAGTTTTGATTGCCTTTTTTTTTTAATTTGTGAACCCAGTGCACAGTTTTCATTTACAACTACACACCTGAGGCATTGGTGCAGAGAGGGAGGTGGGAACTTGAGGTACCTGAAGATAGGTGGGGGTGGGAAGCAGGACAGGGAAACTTGGAAAAGCAGTAGCCAGGATTTCTGCATTGGGTCATTCCTATACTTGCAAACTGAAACAGCCATTTTCCCTGGGAGGAGCTATCTGGGGGATTTTGAAGGGGGCGGGGGCGCCGCTCTAGGTGATAAAGCCTGCCACACCCTGCATTTTGAGCTTTAATGAGGAGACAAAGGCAGAGACCAACCTTACAGGTCTGAATAGTCTCAAGGAGCCCTCAGTGACAGATTGGAGGAGGGGCCATCTGCCCCACTATTCTAGAAACCAGACTGATAAAAATTCCAGAGTCCCAGCTGACTCCATTGGTCTCCATACAAGGATCTCCGTCCAGCCAAGGTCAGAGTAATATTTTGGCCACTTGAAGGAGGGGTAGCTTGAGGGATAAGAAAAACACCTATCATATTCCCTGAAAGTGCAACAACACCAACCCCACCTAAAGACCTATTAGAAACAAACTCTTGAGTGATTAAGATTGACAAATGGCAGACAGGCAAATAGAGCAGATTGGCCCCTCCTACTTGAAGCCAAGGCCTGTGGAGACAGACACAAGCAGTGGACTGATGGATTCTTTGGAGCTTCAAGCACAGTGCTAAAAGCCAAAAGACATTGCCTGACAGTTGCTAGCACCTAAATACCTAACAGAAAGCCAAGAAATGGAAAACAGAAGAGAAGAGTGGGGTCTTAAGCCAGCTCCCACAGGGCACTAAAACTTGGCTGAAGCGAATGACACTTCACTTCATTTTTTTTATTTATTATTTTTTTATTTTTTATTTTTTATACCTTTTTCTTCCTCTCTTCTCTTTTAACCTCCTATTTTTCTTCTTCTTTCTCCTTTTTAGTTTTCTCTTTCCTTTGTTTTTCCCATTTTTAAAAAATTGATCTTCCTTATCTATCTACTTCATTGGTTTGCTATTATACTAGTCTCTGTTGTTTTGTTCATATATCTATTTTGCTCTTCCCTGCTTCTACTCAATTTCCCTTTCTCTCTTTTTTTTCACAACTCAATTATTTTTTTCTCTTTCCTCTTTCCTTTTCTTCTCCTAATTTCTTAACTTGTTTCACTTACTAAATTTAAGACTATTTGCTCTCTCCTATACTCTCCTTTTCATTTTTTTGTCTTCTAATTTCTTTTCTCCAACCTTTATTCTAAACCCTAGGTCCTGCCCCTATGCCTCTACTTCTTTAATGTAATTTTATTTATTTAAGCTCTGCATCCACAGATTCTGCCTCCCCCTTTTCTGGGTGTTTTTTGTTTGTGCTTCTTTTGTTGTGTTTTCTCCCCATATCTTTTATTTTTATCTATTATTCTTGCTCTCTTTTCTCTTTCCTAATTCTCTTTCCTCTAGTGGTCACTTTTGTTGGGGTTATAGAGGTCTTATGTACATTTGTGTTCTGTTCCTTCTATGTTGTGTCTTGTCTTATTATATTTTGTGCTCTTTGGTCAGAACCTCTACAATTGCTAGCACAATGTGATAGGAAGCTAGCCACATAATCAGACACACTGAGAGGAGACTTCATCCATGAATGGGACAATAACATTTAAGACCCAACTACATCAGGAGAACTCAAATATCTCAAGCAGGGGGGCTCCCAAGAACACACAGCCCAGGAGACTGGAGAGACTGCAGCACTAGGTCCCAAAAAACATCTACTATATTAGACAAACCCCCCAAATCTGAGTGACATAGGAGTTTGATCTAATACATAGAAACAAATACAAAAGAACAACAAAAATGGGAGACAAAGAAATAACCCCCAAATGAAAGAAAAGGAGAAATCACCAGAAAAGGAGCTAAAGGAAATGGTGGCAAGCAAATTGTCAGAGAAATAATTCAGAGAATGGTTATAAGGATGCTCAAATGTCTGGATAGAAAATAAACACAACTCAATGAGAATTATAAGGACCTGAATGAGAAACACACCAACATGAGTAAGAATCAAGAGGAAATAAAGAATGACATAGCTGCAATAAAGAATACAGGGGAAACTTTCAACAGTAGACTAGGAGAAGCTGAAGACCAAATCAGAGAGTTAGAGTAAAAGGTGTAAAAAACATCCAAGCAGCACTGGGGAAAAAAATTAAAAAAGCAGGAGGAGAGTCTAAGGGAGCTTTGGGACAACTTGAAACAAAGTGAAGTTCACATAATATGGGTGCCAGAAGGAGAGGAAGCTGAGAAAGGAATAGAAGACATGTTTGAAGAAATAATAACAGAAAACTTCCCTGACTTTGGGAAGAAAAAAGTCACACAAGTCCAAGAAGCACAGAAAGTCCCAAACAAGAGGAACCCCACAAGGCTTATACCAAGACACAACATAATTAAATTGACAAATGTAAATGACAAAGAAAGAATCATAAAAGCTGTGAGAGATAGACAGAAAGTTACCTTCAGTGATCTCCCATTAAACTATCAACTGATTTCTCAACAGAAACACAACGGCCCAGAAGGAAATGACATAAAGTATACAAAGTGATAAAAGCAAGGTGCTGAATCCAAGAAAGGATTCTACACTATCCAGAAAGGCTATCGTTCAAAATTGAAGGTGAAATCGGGAGCTTCAAAGACAATAAAAGGCTAAGGGAGTTCATTACCACCGAACCAACAATGCAAGAAATGTGAAAGGGACAGTTGTATAAAGAAGAAATAGAAAGGGAGTAAAAAATGGCAACAAACAAGTACCTATCAATAATAAACTTAAATGGAACTGAGCAAATGCTTCAATCAAAAGACATAAGGTAGCTGAATGGATAAGAAAACATGACCCATATGTATGCTGACTACAAGAGATCCACCACAGAACAACGACTCACACAGACTGAAAGTGAAGGGATGGAAAAATATCTTTCAGGCAAATGGAAATGAAAAAGAACTCGGGTAGCAATATTTATATCTGACAAAATAAACCTCAAATTGAAGGGCATAACAAGAAATAAGGAAGGCCACCTCATAATACTAAAAGAGATCGATACATCAAGAGGCTATAACTCTGGTAAACATATATGCACCCAGTAAAGGAGCACCTAAATATATAAAAAATTTGTAGAGAATATCAAGGGAGAGATCAAAAGCAATACAATCATAGTAGGGGACTTTAATATCACTGGATAAATGTTCTAGATAAAAAATCAACAAGGAAACAGCAATTCTAAGTGACACTCTAGAACAGATGGAACTAATTGACATTTTCAGAACATTCAACCCCAAAACTACAGAATATACATTCTTCTCAAGTGCACATGTGATATTTTCAAAAATAGACCACATGTTAGGACACAAACTAAGTCTCTACAAATTCAAGAAGATTGAAATCATATCAAACATCTTCTCAGGCCACAATGGCATAAAATTAGAAATCATTTATAATAAAAATGCTCAAATCCGATCAAATAAATAGCATACTATTAAACATGGGTTACCAAACAGATCAAAGAAAAAAAAATAAACCATCCTGGAAACAAATGAAAATGAACACACTACAATCCAAAATCTTGGGACACAGTGAAAGCAGTCCTGAGAGGGAAGTTCATAACACTTCTTGTGCTTACCTCAAGAAACAAGAAAAACTGGTAAGAATTTACCTAACGCTACAACTTAAAGAATTAGAAAGATAACAAGAAAACCCAGAGTAAGTAGAAGGAAGGGAATAATAAAGTCAAGAGCCGAAATAAATGACATAGAGACTAGAAAAACAATACAAGAGATGAATAAAACCAAGAACTGGTTCTCTGAAGGGATAAACAAGATTGATGAACCTCTAGGGAGACTCACTAGGAAACAAAGAGAGAGGACCCAAATAAACAAAATTAGAAAATAAAGAGGTAAAGTAACAACTGACCCCACAGAAATATAAAGGATCATGAAAAAAATACTGTGAATGACTTCATCCCAACAAATGGAACAACATGGATGAAATGGAAATATCCCTAGAAAAATAAAACCTTCCAAAACTCAATCAGGAGAATCAGAAAACCTGAATAGGCCAATAACTACTGATGGAATTGAAGCAGTAGCAAAAAAAGAAAACACACACACACACACACACACACACACACACACACTTCCAGCAAACAAACACCCTGGTCCAGAGGGATTCACAGGGGAGTTTTACCAAATATTAAAAAAAGAACTAACACCTATCCTCCTCAAACTATTCCAAAAAATTTAAGAGGAAGGAACATGTACAAACTGTTTCTATGAGGCTAGCTGTACCCTAATTCTAAAACCAGATAAAGACACAACTAAGCAATAGAACTACAGGGCAATATCACTGATGAACATAGACCCTAAAATCCTCAACAAAATTTTAGCAAATCTGATCCAGCAATACATTAAAAAGACCGTGACCAAGTGTGACTTATCCCAGGGATGCAAGGCTGGTACAATATTCACAAATAAATAAATATGAAACAGCACACAAACAGATTACAAGACAAAAATTACAAGATCATATCAATTGATTCAGAAAAAGCATTCAATAAAATCCCACATTTTTTTGATAAAAGCCCTTAGCAAAATGCTAATAGAGGGATCATACCTCAACATAATAAAAGCCACATATGATAAACCTACAGCCAACATCATACTCAATGGGCAAAAACTAAACTCATTTCCCCTAAGAACAGTTACAAGACAAGGATGC
Source organism: Myotis nattereri (assembly GCF_964212035.1). Classification (NCBI taxonomy): domain Eukaryota; kingdom Metazoa; phylum Chordata; class Mammalia; order Chiroptera; family Vespertilionidae; genus Myotis; species Myotis nattereri. The sequence goes on along the minus strand of NC_138076.1, from coordinate 95,216,752 downwards.
CCTCTTTCACCACTTCTGTTTGACATAGTACTGGAAGTCCTGGCCAAAGCAATCAGACAAGAAGCATAAATAAAAGGCATCCAAATTGGAAATGAGGAAGTAAAACTCATTATTCACAGATGAGATAAAACTGTACATAAAAAATTCTAAAGACTACATAAAAAATACTAGATCTAATAAATGAATTGGCAATGTAGCAGGGTACAAAATTAACATCCAAAAATCCATAGCATTTTTGTACACCAATAGTGAACTCTCAGAAAGAGAAACTAAACAACAACAACAACAACAATCTGTTTTATCATTGCAACTAAAGAATTAAGAAATTTAGGAATAACCTTAGCCAAAAGGATAAAAGACCTGTACTCCAAAAACTACAGGATATTGAAAAAAGAAAGAGGAAGATATAAACAAGTGGAAGAATATACCGTGTTCATGGGTTGGTAGAATTAACATCATTAAAATGTCCATACTGCCTAAAGCAATCTATAGATTCAATGCAACCCCTGTTAAAATACCAACAGCATATTTCAGAGATCTAGGACAAACACTCCAAAAATTTATATGGAACCAAAAAAGACCCCGAAAAGCCACAGCAATCTTGAGAAAGAAGAATAAAGTTGGAGGAATCACAATACCATATTTCAAGTTATACTACAAAGCCACCATAATCAAAACAGCCTGGTACTGGTTCAAGAATAAGCATATAGATCAATAGAATGGAACAGAAATCAGAAATCAACCCAACCACTATGCTCAATTAATATTTGACAAACAAATCAAGAGCATACATTGGAGCAGAGACAGTCTCTTCAATAAATGGTGTTGGCAAAATTTGACAGGTACATGCAAAAAAATGAATCTAGACTGTAAACTTAAACCATACACAGAATAAACTCAAAGTGGATAAAAGACAAATATAAGACATGAAAACTATAGGCACCAAAATCTGACATCTTTTGTAGCAATATGTTGACTGATACATTTCCTACACAATGGAAACTAAGAAGAAAATGACAAATGGGACTACATTAAAGTAAAAAGTTTCGGTACTGTAAAAGAAACCATCAACAAAATAATGAGAGTGCCCACTACACGGGAGAACATATTTGCCAACGATACATCCAATAAGGTTTTAATCTCCAAAATATATAGGGAACTCATACAATATAACAAAAGAAAGACAAGCAATCCAATTAAAAAATTGGCAAAGGATCTAAGTAGACACTTCTCCAAAGTGGACATACAGAAGGCCAAGAGACATGAAAAAATGTTCAAAGTCACTAATCATCCGAGAGATGCATATCAAAATGACAATGAGGTACCACCTCACACATGTCAGAATGGCTATCATCAACAAATGACAAGTGTTGGTGAGGTTTTGGAGAAAAGGGAACCTTAGTATACTGCTAGTGGGAATGCAAACTGGTGTAGCCATTATGAAAAACAGTATGGAGTTTCCTCAAAAAATTGAAAATGGAACTCCCATTTGACCCAGTGATCCCACTTCTAGGAATATATCCTAAGGAACTTGAAACACTCATTAGAAAGAATACATGCACCCCTATGTTCATAGTAGCACAATTTACAATAGTTAAGATCTGGAAACAGCCTTACTGCCCATCAGCAACTGAATGGATAAAAACTGTGGTACATTTACAGAATGGAATACTATGTGACAATAAAAAAGAAAGAACTCTCACCCTAGCTGGTTTGGCTCAGTGGATAGAGCGTCAGCCTGTAGACTGAAGGATCCTGGGTTCGATTCTGATCAAGGGCACATGCTGGGATTGCAGGCTCAATCCCCAGTAAGGGGCATGCAGGAGGCAGCCGATCAATGATACTCTCTCATGACTGATGTTTCTATCTCTCTCTCCCTTTCCCTTCCTCTCTGAAATCAATAAAAAATATATATTTTTTAAAAATATAAAGAACTCTTACCATTTGCAATAGCATGAATGGACCTGGAGAGTATTATACTAAGTGAAGCAAGTCAGTCTGTGAAAGATAAGTATCACATGATCTCACTCATATGTGGAATTTAATGAATCAAGTAAACTGAAGATCAAAAATAGACCCAGAAACATAGAAGCATGAACAGACTGTTGAACCTCAGAGGGAAGGCATGGGAAGTTGGTGGGAAGAGATTAACCAGTGAACTTGTATGCATATATGCATAACCAGTGGACACAGGCAATGAGGTGGTGCAGGTATGGGAGGAGGGGTGTCAGGAGTGGGCTGAAAGAGACTAATGGGGGGAAAAGGACGACCTATGTAATACTTTCAACAATAAAGATTAAAAAATAACAGATGGCACTAAGTAATATAAAATACTTAATCACACAAAAAAATAAAAATGAGTAAACTTTAAGTAATTTTGCCCGTGGTAGAACAAACTATCAGCAAACTACCAGTGTGTTCATAAACGTACATGCTCCTTACTTTTCATTGTCTTCCCCTTTTATTTGCCCAAACAACCTGTCTATTTAGCTATGGTTGTATGTCACCCACTTTGCTCAAGCTAATTTCTTCCTGCCTCCTATCCCACCCATCACCATCTATTAAATTATCCTCTGATATCCCTTTTTCCTTTAAAACTTAACTCCAGTGTCACCAGCTCCCTCCAGAGGGTGTTCTCAACTATCATGTATTAAATCTATGCAGCCTCAGTGAACATAATGTGTATGATGTACAATAGTCTTGCCTTGAGTGGTTTTCTGTTGTTCTCTCTTCCTTTGGGGTGGGTATGTGTTTAAGTTTTCCTATCAGTGCCTATGGCTTCTTCCTTCATAATCCTCTTTGTTTCTGTCTCTTGGACCCTGCTTTGAAATCTTTGACAAAATGTGAGACAAAGCTCTTCCAGTCATTGAAACTATATCAGCAGGAGAGAGGGAGCAGACACATCCATAATAATAAAAGGGTAATATGTTAATTAGACCAGATGTCTTCCAGATGTCCTTTCTGACAAAGCCGGGCTGGGCAAAGCTGCCTGCCTGCAATCCCAGGTGATAGCACCTGTGGCCCAGGAAGGGGAGAAAAGTCGCCCACCATGCAGTCCTGGGCACCTGTGGCTGCGGCCCAAATGAAGCTGTCCCTGTGGCTGTGGCTGACCTGAGCGAAGCTGGCCTGGGTCCTGGGTGCCTGCAGCCTTCCAGAGGGAGGGAAGCCTGGGTCCTGGGTGCCTGTGGCCAGCCAGAAGAGGGAATCCTGGCTCCTGGGTATGAGGCCAAGACAGAGGTGGTTAAGGGCAATCAGGCAAGCAGGGGAGTGCTTAGGGGTGATCAGACAGGCAGAGGTGGTTAGGGGTGATCAGGCAGGCAGGCAGAGGGGTTAGGGATGATCAGGCAGGCAGGCAGGTGAGCAGTTAGGAGCCAGTCGTCCTGGATTGCGATCTCTGTGGAATCAGGCCTAAACCGGCAGTTGGACATCCCCCAAGGGATCCCAGATCGGAGAGGGTGCAGGCTGGGCTGAGGGACCCCTGTCCCATGCACAAATTCTGTGCACTGGGCCTCTAGTTAAACAATAAAGATTAAGTCTTCCCAGTGCTGACTCTAAATGAATCAATGATAGATGTTTGGAGAAGAAATAAAATAGAGTAGATTAGGCTCCTTCATGTTAATCGGCCTGTAATGATTAGTCAGCAAAGTGGAACTCTTTTTTATTTTTTCAATTAAAATAGACATTCACTGTTTTTGTATTAGTTTCAGGTGTACAACATAATGGTTACATATTGATATTATTTATAAAGAGATATCTCAATATATCAAGTAGCTACATTGCAACATGCATAGTTATTACAATATTATTGGCTTATTCCCTATGCTGTACTTTACATCCCTGTGACTTTTTATAACTACCAATCTTTTCCATCTTTTTTATCCAGCCCACCAATATGGCAACCTTAAGGTTGTTCTCTGTATCTATGTGTCTATTTCACTTGTTAATTTATATTTTTCTTTAAATTCCACACATAAGTGAAATCATATGTATTTTTATTTTTATATGACTTATTTCACTTAGTATAATACACTCTGGGTCCATCCATATTCTCATGAATGGTAAGAATTCATCCTTTTTAGGCCGAGTAGTATCCCATTTCATATACTAGTATACCACTACTTTCAGGTCCAGTTGTTATTGATTGGCCGGTGGGTTTCTTCCATATCTTGGCTATTGCAAATAATGCTGTAATGAACATAGGGGTGCATATATCTTTTCAAATTAGTGTTTTTGATTTCTTCAGATAAATACCCAGAAGTTAAATTCCTGAGTCATAAGGAAGTCCTATTTTTAATTTTTTGAGGAACCTATTTTAGAAGATAGCTGCATTAATTTGCAATCCCACCAACAATATATGAGAGTTCCCCTTTCTCTACATTCTCCCAACACTTGTTGATGATTTATTGATAATAGTCATTCTGACAAGTGTGAGGGGATATCTCATTGTGGTTTTCATTTGCATTTTTTTCTGATAATTAGTGACATTGATTATCTTTTCATATGTCTAATGATCATTTGTATGTCCTTCTAAAAGAAATGTATGTTCTGCCCTAGCCAGTTTGGCTCAGTAGATAGAGCATTGGGCTGTGGGCCAAAGGGTCCCAGGTCAATTCCTGTCAACGGCACCTACCTCTGTTGCAGGTTCCTCCCTGGCCCAGGCTCATGCAGGAGGCAATCAATGGATGTGCTTCTCTCACATCGATGTTTCTCTCTGTCTTTCCCTCTCTCTTCCACTCTATCTAAAAATCAATGGAAAAATATCCTCAGGTGAGGACTAAAACACAAAATAAATAAATGTCTGTTCTGGTCCTCTGCATATGTTTTAATTGTATGCTTTGTTCATTTGTTTGTTTTTGGTGTTATGTTGTGTGAATTATTTATAAATTTTGTATATAAAACCCTTATCAAAGTATCAACTATTTTCTCCCAATCAATAGGTTGTAATTTGGTTTTGTTGACGATCACCTTTGCTGTGAAAAAAATGTTTTTTAAAAATAAACTTATTGGAGTGATATTGGTTAATAGGCTCATATAGGTTCCAGGTTACACAAGATTTGTATATTGCACTGTGTGTTCACCACACAAAGTCAGATCACACCTTACTCTCTGACCCCCTTTTTAATTTGATGTTGTCTCATTTGAATATCTGTTAATTTTCATTTTATCACTTCCAACCTGGTGAACTGGTACTGAACAAGACGTGGAAGGAGGACAAACTCCAACCCAATTGGGAAGGACCCTATCAAATGCTCCTGACTGTGGGGAAGCACAGGACTTGGTTGGAAACTCTGTAAGGAGGAATCTCCGAAAGGTCAGGGGCCTCTAGGGGGACCTTGACAAAGGCAGCAGACCCTGCCTTGACTTTTCCAAACATGTCTGAGCCCTTGGGTGTTTTACTGGAATCTTTATTTTTAGTCTTTAGATGTCTTTGCTTAAAAGACACTGCAGATGCATTTGTCTTCTCAAGGACACTTATCCTGCTTATAGTATCTAATAGTTAATTTTAGTTCAAGCTGTTGTTACAATAAAAACCTAAGGGGGCAGGTGAATGGGACCATTTGGTTTCTCTAGCCAAGCAGTCCCTTAGTCCTCTCTTTCACAGAAACGTGTGTCAGAGTGATCACTCCTCCATCACTCAGGGTCTGCTGGTGAGCCCCGGCACCTGACTACTGAGACTGCCATACAAACAGCTGAGAAAGGGTGGACTTATTACATTCAAGTTGAAGGACTAGTAAAAGAGAAAGGGGAGGGAGCTCCATGGGAAGTATTGGATTCACCCTGATAAACCTTTCTGAATAGATTTGAAATGGAGAGCCTAGTGTCCATAAAACATGTTGAGCTGGAAACTGCTCTGGGTTGGATGGATAATGATACTGAATGTAAGCTCTCATATTTTGGTTTCTTGGGGCAATATATGCATATAATGCTGATTATGAGCATCCAATCAAGCTTGTGATTAATTTAACCAAGACCCCTTCCCCTCAGACTATTAAATTTGATGCCTGTCAGGTTTTACCTTGTGGGAATCTGTAAAACCAGAGAAGACCTTTGTCCAGAACCAGAAATAGGCTATAAAGGCCTTTCCCCTTGTCCCAGTTGTAATCAAGAATGGTGGAACACTCAGTGTCAGGGTTGGATGGCAAACACGCTGCAGGTTAATTCCAAACCAGCACTCTTAAAACCTAAGCTACATTTATCTAAAGTATCCCACCTGAAAACTGTAAGAATTTGGAGTAACCCTATACTCATAACTGTTACTGATAAAGTGGCCCTGGACCAAGAACCCAGGATAACAACAAGATTATGTGGACTAGGGGCAGATGTCTCAGGGAGGGATCCCTTAGGAAGATTAGCCCTCCAATTAATTGAGAAAAAGACTTTAGCTCTATTGCCAGATAGGGTGACTCAGGAACCAAGTCAGGAACTAGCACCTCATAGACCAGAAAATGATCCTAAGAGAATAAAGATAATTGAAATCAAAGACTTAAGGAAGAATCTAGAAATAGAAACTGAGTATGGAGATACTAATGCCTGGGTTGAATGCGTCGAATTTATGCTACGGGCTCTTAATAAGAGCGATTGCTTCGCATGCCCTTCTGGACGGCCAGACATACAGGTGGTTTTACTTCCCCTCAGATGGAATACTGATCCAGGAGGAATGTATTACATGCTGTCCCTATACCAAGATAAGGATGCATGGGGAAATGAGACCTGTAGAAGTCTGTCTTTGCTCTTTCCCTCTTTGTGAAGATCAGATCCTAGGGCAGTACCCTCTTTCTCTATAGGGAACGTGGACTATTCCTCTTGCCTCTCTAGGCAGGGGGCAGAATTCACTAGACCAGTAGGAGAAGAGACAACTTGCACCAATGTCTTAAATGTTACTGACGGGTCAAACGCTGGTAATTACTCAGCTCTCCACATACCTCAGGCAGACGTCTGGTGGTATTGTGGGAAAGGGAACCTCCATAACACACTACCATCCAACTAGACTAGGGCCTGTGCCTTAGTGCATTTGGCTGAACCATTCACCCTGGTGTTCCACTGAGAATCCAGACAGAACAGTCATAGGGCACAAAGAGCAGTGGCAGGACTTTTTGACTCCAATATTTATATTGATTCAATAGGAGTCCTGAGGGGTGTCCCTAGTGAATTTATGGCCCAGAATCAAGTAGCTGTTGGATTTGAGTCTTTATTCTTCTAGTGGTCCACTATTAGTAAAAATGTGGATTGGATTAATTACATTTATTCTTATCAACAAAGGTTCATCAATTACATCTGGGATGCTCTTCAGTTAGTTAGATGCCACTAGCCAGATGGCTTAGGAAAACAGGATAGCACTAGATATTATATTAGCAGAGAAAGGAGGAGTCTGTGTTATGTTAGGAGGGAGATGTTTAACTTCATTCCTAATAACACAGATCCCAATGGCACAATCACAAAGGTACTTCAGGGGCTGACAACTTTAGCTAATGAGCTGGCTGAGAATACTGACCTTGATGACCCCTTCACTGGATGGTTGGAAGGATGGTTTGGAAAATGGAAAGGCTTAATGGCCTCGATTCTTACATCTCTCATTGTAGCAGGAGTCCTGTCAGCAGTAGGGTGATGTATAAGAGGATTAGCATAGAGACTAATTAACAAGCAGATTACCATGACCTATCAGCAAAATAATTTGCTATTATTAGAAAACAAATTAGACTCACTCTCCTATGAGGAGGAAAGTCAACAGGTTCTGGAGCAATTTGAAAAGCAGAAAATAAGACCAGTAAAAGTAAACAGAAAAGAAGAGGGAATTTTCTAGAAATAAAATCAGTGGTGGTCCATTTTTCAAAGCAAGGCATTTAACCCTGAATGGAAAATTACTGCTAGGTTGCTTGCTTGGCAGCTTGCAGACACGACAAAGCCAAAGCTCATGTACCTGGAAAGCCCCTGGGCAAACAGGATGTTAGAGAATGCTAACCAACAGGGGGAGGATGGATCATGATGAAATGAGGGAGTGAGAGTAAAGACTGTATATGTATCAGAAAGCACATACCCCAGGAAGGCCTTCCCACCACAAAGAGACAAAGGTAGGTGAAGACAACTAAAAAACCCACAGCACACTTTTTAAATAACCCAATAGGAAATAATGAAACTTAGATGACATTTGGGAAGATTGTGCACCCTAGTACACAGCCAATGAGGAACCAGAGGAGGGACTCAAGCACTAGGGATAAATTGCTTGTTGTAACCACCCTAGATGTGCCTGCCTACCAGACACCTGATCTTGCAAGACCACTATTAAAAGTTTAGCTTTCGCTGTTCTTCATGGCTCCAAGTCCATTATTTGAATCTGGACAGGTATTTCTCACATATCTTTATTTTGTTTGCCTTTCCTAAGGAGATATTTTAGAAAATATATTACTAAGAGCAATGTCAAAGAATTTACAGGTCAAGGTATTTAAGGAGACAGCCAAGAAGGATCATTTTTAGGGTTGCAGAGGGCATGTTCCCCATGATATAAAATAAGCATGGCTCATGAGAGAGGAAGGTTGAGTGACAGACCATAAGTCCAAAGGTGACTGTTTAGGGCAGGCATCCCTGCTGCTAAACAAATCACCACGAGAAATGAGGGGTGACCCTCCAGACTGGGTGTCCCCAGTCCAGAAGGAACCGAGGCTGAATGGCTGAGAGTGAGTAGACAGAAGACTCAAGATGAGGGAAATTGTGGAACGTCACTCGCCTACAGAAGATTGGCCAGTGTGGAATGGAGGGTTAGCAATAAAGAAGTTCCCTATGGAACACATGGGGACCCTCCAGGGTTTTGGCACCAAATGTTAGGGTCGCCGAAAGAGGAACGCAGGAGGCCAAAAGTGGTAAATAATTATAAATTTCTTAGGTCATCTGTAAACCCCCAAATGGCGCCAGCACCAAGGGGCAGGGAGTCAGAGATGTAAAGGACTCTAGGCAGGCTTTTTCGGCCAGGAATTCTCTGGGTGGGTCTGGATCCTGGGCAAGTCCAGAGGGGAGAGATGATGGTCTTAGAAAATGAATGTGGTCTAAGCAAAAAGGAATAACAGTTGTGAAATGATTTAAAAGTCAGTTTCCCAGGGGAGGGGGATATGAATTCAATTATTTTATCAGACCTAACAGAGGTTAAGGGAATTAATACTCCCTCAGGTACACAGATGGCGAGCAGGCTCTAGCAGCAACTGCCACGAGCCTCCCGTTAGTCCTCCATATATATTTTTTTAGTTCACGGTAAAGAGCAAAGCACCCCTCAAACCATCCAATCCAAATTTCTGATTTTCCTGGGTCTGAATTGGGCCCTCCACCCAGTTGATCCTTTCCCGGACCTACTGCGGTTCCACACCCTCCGTTCAATTCGATTACATTTCCAGGTTTTCCCAGGGTATCCTCTGCCCCTCTATGTTATCACCCTGGTTCTCATTATGCATGTCCAAAAGTTTTGTTATGTCATCTAGTTTCTACTGCACATGTACTCAGCAGAGGAATTTTCCCATACCCCTCCCTCTGAGAATTTGGTACCTGGTCTGCAGCACCCCCAGGGAGATTCTCCTGTCCTCTTAGAGCAGCGGTTCTCAACCTGTGGGTCGCGACCCCTTTGGGGGTCGAACGACCCTTTCACAGGGGTCACCCAAGACCATCGGAAAACACATATATAATTGCATATTGTTTTGTGATTAATCACTATGCTTAAATTATGTTCAATTTGTAACAATGAAAATACATCCTGCATATCAGATATTTACATTACGATTCATAACAGTAGCAAAATTACAGTTATGAAGTAGCAACGAAAATAATTTTATGGTTGGGGGTCACCACAACATGAAGAACTGTATTAAAGGGTCAAGGCATTAGGAAGGTTGAGAACCACTGTCTTAGAGGATTAAGTCTTCTCAGCAGCAGTCTCCTGGGGTTTGTGAATGAGTCTGTTTATGCTAGTTTCCCAGCAAACTCAAGGGCTTGTTATTTGATATCTGCTTCAGCTCCCTAGTTTATTAAGCTTATTATGTGATTCCCTGTTGCTTCTTTCTTTATATTAATAACTACCTACACACACCAAGAAAGCTAGACACATTACATTAATCTGACCTTGCTTTTCTTTTTTTAAAATATATATTTTTATTTATATCAGAGAGGAAGGGAGAGGGAGAGAGAGATAGGAGAGATAGAAACATCAATGATGAAAGAGAATCATTGATCAGCTGCCTCCTGCATGCCCCCTGCTGGGAATTAAGACCGCAACTCAGGCATGTGCCCTTGACTGGACTTAAACCCAAGACCCTTTAGTCCACAGGCCAATGCTACATCCACTGAGCCAAATCAGTCAGGACTGACCTTGCTTTTCAAGGTCCAAATTCATCTACCTAGAATTTTATCAACCTACATTTGAGTGTCTTGTCCAAAACTTTTGCTGAGTAACATATATATTCTAATTTTATGACATTCTCTTTGTCTACCAGGTTATGAATTCTTTTAAAAAATAAAGGAGATAATCTGGAATAACCTGTGAATGCATTTTAAAAAAATATGTATTTTCCTAGTTAATAATATACTAAGCTGAAACTTTTGATGAGACATTACTATAGGATGGAGTTGTTCCCATGATGGCACTATGGGTACCTGAACTTTAAGAAGCAGATGATCATCACATTACAGATGACTGGAGATGTTATTAACCTTTACACCTAGGCTTCTTATGGCCATAGTAAGTTTTACTGGAACTCAAATCCTTCCAGGACCACTGATGTGGCCTCTACTTCTTTCCCTTCTGTAATCTGTGTGCTATATAATGTTAAAGCCATGAATCACATGAAACAAAATTTCAGGTATCACAGATGAAGGGGAACAAATTTTCTTGCTCTCATTCTTTGCCCTTTAAACTGGATAAATATAGTGCGTAAAATCCTGGATCTTGGATCAGATAGCCCAAGTTTAGATCTTGTGTCATCAATTTCTGAATTGCCTTCATTAATTTACTCACCTCTTTAAGTGCAATTTTTTTCATCTATAAAATGGGAATAATAGTATTGCTTTTTCACAGGGTTACTGTGAGAATTAATTGAGGTATTCATTATTTTTATTTATATACTAGAGGCCCGGAGCATTAAATTTGTGCACGGGGTGGGGGAGGGTCCCCTCAGCCCAGCCTGCACCCTCTCCAATCCAGGACCCCTTGGACATCCCTCTCACAATCCTGGACCGCTGGCTCCTAACCACTCACCTGCCTGCCTGCCTGATTGCCCCTAACTGCCCCTCTCTGCCAGCCTGGTCGCCCCTAACTGCACCCCCCTGATGGCCTGATCACCCCTAACAGCCTCTGCCTGCCGTCCTGATCACCCCCAACTGCCCCCCCCTCAGGCCTGGTTGCCCCCAACTGCCCTCCTGCTGGCCTGGTTGCCCCACACAGCCTTCTGCTCGGTCATTTGGTCACCCCTCACTAACCCCCCTGCCAGCCGGGTCACCCCACGCAGCCTGTTCGGTCATCCGTTCGGTTGCAATGTTTGCTTAGGCTTTTATATAGATAGATATACTAGAGGCCCGGTGCATGAATTTGTGCATGGGTGGGGTCCCTCAGCCTGGCTGGCGATCAGGGCCAGCAGGCCAAGGGGAGGGACTGTGGGAGGTTGGCCGGCTGAAGGATTTGGCTGTGAAAGTGCACTGACCACCATGGGGGCAGCTCCTGCATTAAGCATCTGCCCCCTGGTGGACAGTGCATGTCATAGCTACCAGCTGATTGCTCGGTTGTCTGGTTGTAATGGTCGCTTAGGCTTTTATATATAGAGATTTATTGTTGATAGTTTTACAGATGTCTTCCATCCCCCCCCCCCCCCCACCCAGGTCTTCACTACCCTACTGCCTTGTCTATGGACTATACATATAAGTATATAAATTCTTCGGTTTATCTCTTCTCATCTCCACAGCCCTACATCAGTCTGTTCTATGCCTTCATGCTTTGGGGCTTATTTTGTTGCTCAGTTCATTTTGTTCATTAGATTCCACATATAAATGAAACCATGTGATATTTGTCTTTCTCAAATTGGCTTATTTCACTTAGCGTAATATTTTCCAGGTCCATCCATGCTGTCCCAAAGGTTAAAATATCCCTCTTTTTTATGGCTGCATAGTATTCCACTGTGTAAATGTCTCACAGCTTTTTTATCCATTCATCTACTGATGGTCACTTGGGATGTTTCCAAATCTTACCTATTGTAAATAATGCTGCTATAAGCATAAGGGTGAATATATTCCTTCTGATTGGTGTTTCAGGGTTTTTAGTCTATATTCCAAGAACTGAGATCACTGGGTCAAATGGCCATTCCATTTTTAATTTTTTTGAGAAAACTCCATACTGTTTTCCTTAGTGGCTGCACCAATCTGCATTCCCACCAGCAGTGAATTAAGATTCTGTTTCCTACACATCCTCACCAGCAGTTGCTGTTTGCTCATTTATTGATGGCAGCCATTCTGACAGGTGTGAGGTGATAACTCATTGTGGTTTTAATTTGCATTTCTCTGATGATTAGTGACTTTGAGCATTTTTTCATATGTCTCTTGGCCATTTGTACTCTTTGGAGGAGTGCCTATTCAGATCCCCTGTCCATTTATTAATTTGATTGTTTATCTTCCTTATATTAAGTTGTATGAGTTCCTTATATATTTTGGAGATTAATCCCTTATCATATGTATCATTGGGATATGTTCTCCCATACAGAAGGCTCCATTTTCATTTTTAATGGGTTTTTTTTGGCTGTGTAGAAGGTATATAGTTTGATGTAGTTGTCCTATTTGTTTATTTTCTCCTTTGTTTCTTTTGCCCAGTAAATGTATCTATGAAAATTCTGCCACATAGGATGTCTGAGATTTTACTGCCTATGTTTTTTTGAGGATTTTTATGGTTTCATAGCTTATGTTTAAGTCTTTTACCCATTTAGAGTTATTTTTATGTATGGTGTAAGTTGATGGTCTAGTTTCATCTTTTTACATGTGTCTGTCCAGTTTTCCAAATACACTACTTGTTGAAGAGACTGTCTTGACTCCATTGTATGCTCTTACCCCCTTGGTCAAGTATAAATTGAGCATAATGGCATGGGTTGATTTCTGGGTTCTCTGTTCTGTTCCACTGGTCTATCTGTTCTTGTACCAGTACCAGGCAGTTTTGAGAGCAGTGGCTTTGTAATAAAGCTTGATATCTGGTATTGTGATCCCTCTAACTTTGTTCTTCTTTCTCAAGGTGGCTGTGGTTATTTGGGGTCTTTTTTAGAGTTTGTTCTAGGTTTGTGAAATATGCCATTGGTATTTTAATGGGGATTGCATTGAATCTTGGGTGCAAGAGGCAACAGCTGCCCCGATCGCCGCTCAGGACCAGGGGGAGATGGAGAAGCCCTCAGGGGCAATTGGGGCCAGCAGCCACCATATGCACCCACTGACAACACCAAAGGATTGGGGCCAGCACTGGGCACCAGCAGTGGGTGTGAGCGGTGGCTCCAGTGCCAGCAGCAGGTGTGAACACCAGGCAGGACTGCTGCGCACAGGAGCAAAGAATTTTCAGTAACCACCGGAGGCTCATCCCAATGACAGCGACTGGTGCCCCGCCTTGGTCTGGCAACCTGACTCACCTGCTCCACCATCCTGCCACAGCTGATGCCCACCATGTTCCACACTCTGCCACTTGCTGCCAACAACCACAATGTCCCACATGCGCCACCTGGTGATCAGTGCATGTCATAGCAACTGGTTGTTCAGTTGTTCAATAGTTCAGTTGTTCTGCCATTCGGTCTATTTGCATATTAGTGTTTTAGATAGATAGATAGATGATAGATAGATAGATAGATAGATAGATAGATAGATAGATAGATAGATGATAGATAGATATAGATGATAGATAGATAGGTAGGTAGATAGATAGATAGATGATAGATAGATAGATAGATAGATAGATAGATATTAAAAGCCTAATATGTAAATTGACCAAACAGCAGAACTACCGGGGGAATGATCAGTTGCTATAATGCACACTGACCATCAGGGGCAGACTCTCAACACAGGAGCTGACCCCAGCCTGCAGTCTCCAGGTCAGCCAAGGTGGGTGCCAGTGGGACCCCTCAACCACCCCACTGGTCACCTTGGAAGTGACACAAAAGGAAGTGACAAGCGATGGTGGCAGGGAGTGGGACCAGCCAGCAAGCAGGCCAGTGATGCCCCCCAATCACCCTGCAGGTCACCTTCCACAGAGGTAGGCAACTGGTGGTGGCAGTAGGGGGCAGGGCCAGTGAGAAGGCAGTGCCAAGCTGGCCAAGGCAGGTGCCAGCAGGGGGCCCCACTGGTCACCCCGCAGATTGGCTGGATAGCTGGCCAAGCCTAGGGACCCTACCCATGCACTAATTTGTGCATTGGTCCTCTAGTTGGTGTATAAAAAAGTCATAGATTTTGGGGTGTTAATTTTGTATCCTGCTACATTGCCAAATTCATTGATTAAGTCTAGTAGTTTTTTATGGAGTTTTTAGATTTTTCTATGTACAATATCATGTCATCTGTGAATAATGACAGTTCTGCTTCTTTTTTCCAATTTGGATAATCTTATTTCTTCGTCTTGTCTATTTATTATGGCTAGCACTTCCAGTACTATGTCAAACAGAAGTGGTGAAAGTGGGCATCCCTGTCTTGTTCCTGTTCTTAGGGGAAATGGTTTTAGTTTTTGCCCATTAAGATGTTGGCTGTAGGTTTGTCATATAAGGCTTTTATTATGTTGAGGTATGATCCCTTTATTCTCACTTTGCTGGGAGTAGTTATCAAGAAAGGATGTTGGATTTTGTCAAATGCTTTTCCTGCATCAATTGGTATGATTATGTGATTTTTGTCTCTCAGTTTGTTTATGTAAAGAATAATGTTTATTGATTTGTGGACATTGTACCATTCTTGAATTCCCAGAATAAATCCCACTTGGTAATGGTGTATGATCTTTTAATGTAATGCTTGACCCGATTTGCTAGGATTCTGTTGAGGATTTTAGCATCTATGTTAATCAAGGATATTGGCATGTAATTCTCTTTCTTTGTAGTGTCTTTATCTGATTTTGAGATTAGGGTAATGCTGGCTTCATAGTAATAGATTGGAAGTGTGCCTTTCTCTTGAATTTTTTAGAATAGTTTGAGGAGAATAGGTTTTAGTTCTTGGAATGTGTGGTAAAACTACTCTGTGAAGCAGTCTGGACCAGGGCTTTTGTTTGCTGGAAGTTTTTTGATTACTGCTTCATTTTCATCAGTAGTTATAAGCCTATTCAGGTTTTCTTATTCTTCCTGATTGGGTTTTGGAAGATTGTATTTTTGTAGGAATATGTCCATTTCTCCTAGGATTTCCAGCGTGTTGGAGTAGAGTTGTTCATAGTAATTTTTTATAATACTTTGTATGTCTGTGGGGTTGGTTGTAATTTCACCTCTTTCATTTCTGATTTTGTATATTTGGGTCCTCCTTCTTTGTTTCTTGGTGAGCCTGGCTAGAGGTTCGTTAATGTTGTTTATCCTTTTAAAGAAACAGCTCTTGGTTTTATTGCTCTTTTGTTTTTTGGTCTCTATGTCATTTATTTCCACCCTGATATTTATTATTTACTTCCTTCTGCTTACTCTGGGCTTTTCTTGTTGCTCTCTTAATTTTTAGTCATCACGTTAGATAATTTATTACCAGTTCTTGTTTTTGAGGTAGATCTGTAGTGCTATGAACTTCCCTCTAAAGACTGCTTTCCCTGTGTACCATAGATTTTGAATTGTTTTGTTTTATTGTCATTTGTTTCCAGGATGTTTTTTATTTCTTCTTTGATCTCTCTGGTAACCCAATCATTTTTTAATAGCATGCTATTTAGCCTCCAAGTCTTTGATTTTTTTATTGTTTTTTATTGTAGTTAATTTCTAATTTTATAACATTGTGATCTGAGAAGATACTTAATATGATTTCTATCTTCTTGAATTTGAAGAGACTTAGCCAGTGTCCTAATACATGGTCTATCTTTGAAAATGTTTCATGTGCACTCAAGAAGAAAGTATATTCTGTAGTTATGGGGTGAAATGTACTGAAGATGTCAATTAATTCCATCTGATCTAGTGAGTAGTTTAGGACTGCTGTTTCCTTGTTGACTTTTTGTCTAGAAGATTTATCCAGTAATGTCAATGGGGTATCAAAGTTTTCTACTATGATTGTATTGCTGTTGATCTTTCCCTTGATATCTTCCAGAAGTTTTTTTTTATGTATTTGTGTGCTCTCTGTATTGGGTGCATATATGTTTACTAGTTATATCCTCTTCTTGTATCAGTCCCTTTAGTATTATGAAGTGGTCTTCCTTATCTCTTGTTAGAGCCTTCATTTTGAAGTCTATTTTATTAGTTATAAGTATTGCTACACCAGCTTTTTTTTCATTACTGTTTGCCTAAAAATATTTTTCCATCCTTTCACTTTCAGTCTGTGTGAGTCCTTTGTTTTGAGGTGTGGCTGTTGAAGACAATATATATATATATATATATATATATATATATATATATATATATATATAATATATATATATAATATATATATATATAATATATATATAATATATATATATATATTATATATATATAATATATATATATATAATATAATATATATATATAATATAATATATATATATAATATAATATAATATAATATATATATATTATAATATAATATATATATATATTTATAATATATAATATATTATATATTATATATTATATATTATAATATATATACATATATATTATATATATATTATATATTATAATATATAATATATTATATATTGTATATATATATTATATATTATAATATTATAATATAATATAATATAATATAATATATATATATAATATAATATATATAATTTTCTAACCCATTCAGCCACCCTATGTTTTTTTATTGAAACATTTAATCCATTTCTTTTAAAGGTTATTATTGATAGGTACTTGTTTGTAACCATTTTTATTCTTTATGCATATGTTCCTTCTTTCCTTTCTATTCTTGTTACAACAGTCCCTTTACATTTCTTCCATTGCTGGCTTGATAGTAATAAACTCCTTAGACTTCTGTGAACCTCCTTATTTCACTTTGAATTTTGATTGATAGCCTTTCTGGATAGAGTATTCTTGGATTCAGTCCCTTGCTTTGCATAATTTCATTCCATTCCTATCTGCCCTGATGTGTTCTGTTGAGAAATCATTTTATAATCTAACTAGAGGCCTGGTGCACAAAATTCGTGCATGGGGCAGAGGGAGGGTGTCCCTCAGGCCAGCCTGCACCCACTCCAATCCAGGACACTTTTTTTGCAATCCAGGACCGCTGGCTCCTAACCGCTCATCTGCTTGTCTGCCTGATCACCCCTAACTGCTCTTCCCTGCCGACCTGATCACCCCTAACTGCTACCCTGAGGGCCTGATTGCCCCTAACCACCTCTGCTTCAGCCTCTACCACCATGGCTTTGTCTGGAAGGACAATCAAAAGATGTCCTGTCTACCTGGTCTAATTGGCATATTACCCTTTTATTAATATAGATGGGAGACTCCTGCAGGTAACTTCATACCTCTCTTTTGCAGCTCTTCATATTCTTTCTTTGTAATTAACGTTTTCCATTGTAATTATGATGTGTCTTGATGTGGGTCTTTTAGGGTTCATCTTGTTCAGGACTCTCTGTGCTTGTGTGATTTTTTTCTTCCCCAAATCTTGGAAGTTTTCTGTCATTATTTCCTCAAATAGGTTTTCTATTCCTTTCTCCTCTTCTTGACTTTCTGGTACTCCTATTATACAGATATTGCTTTATTTCATGTTGCCCCAAAGGTCCCTTAAACTCTTCTCCTGCTTTTAATTTTTTTCTCTCCAATTGCTCTTCAGATTGGGTGTGTTTTCTGCTGTTTTCTATCTCACTGATTCATTCCTCCACTGCTTCTAGTCTACTGTTTTAACCTTCCATTGTGTTTTTATTGCTTCTATAACATTCTTCATTCTCCTTGATTCTTACATATGTTGTTGATTTTCTCATCCTGCCAGTTTAAGAACTTTATGACCCTTACTCTGAATTCTTTCTCTGGCATATTGCTTGCCTCCACTTCATTTAATTTCTTTTCTGGTGATTCAGCCTTTTATTTCCTTGGGGGTTTATTTCTTTGTCTCCCCATTTTTGCCATCACTTTCTGACCCTGGGCACCATGCTTGAGGTTTGAGAAGTTGAAGGCAAATGGTCCAGAAATTTTTAGACCAGAGGCTAGGTCTGCCTTGAATCTCAAGCCTTTATTGACTGTTCTCTGAGTTATATTCCCTCTTTCTATGGATCTGGTTCCTTAGTTATCTGCTTCAGATGTCCGGGGTTGTGGGTGTGTGTGCAGTTTCTCTGGTGTGTGACTCCCTGTGGGGACCCAGAGCCCTATTTCATGCAGTTTACTGTGTGGTCTCAGCACCCATGGCAGGGTGGCATCTTATGTCTCCCTGGCAGCATACTTTCAGTGCAATCCTTTGGCCTCTGGCTGAGCACACCAGATTGCTCTGGGCCACTCTGGCAATGCTCTCCTGTGGCCTAGAGTGGGGTGCATGCTGGATTGCTGTGGATAACCCCAGTCAGACTGTCCCAGGGACCAAGGTGGAGCAGGTGAGGGTTGCTCTGGGTCACATAGTCCTCATTTTCCTGTGGCCCAGAGTGGGGTGCACAATGGGTTGCTTCAGGTTTCCCTGGCAACAGGTCCCAGAGCTCAGGGTGGAGCAGGTGCTGAGTGGCTCTGGATCAGACTGGCAGCATGGTTCTAGGGCCTGGGGCAGTATTGGGGCCCAAGGGTCCCATGTTTGCACTCACTACAGGGGTCTGAAGCCAAATCCTGAGATGCTGGTTCCCGGGGGCTGGT
This sequence comes from Myotis nattereri, assembly GCF_964212035.1. Classification (NCBI taxonomy): domain Eukaryota; kingdom Metazoa; phylum Chordata; class Mammalia; order Chiroptera; family Vespertilionidae; genus Myotis; species Myotis nattereri. The sequence goes on along the minus strand of NC_138076.1, from coordinate 95,197,847 downwards.
TAGGAGTCCTGGTACAAAAGGTCACTCTGGTGAGTGCTCATTGAAGACATATTTTCTAATTTGGATGCCTTTTATCAGTTCTTGTTTAATTGCCGTGGCTAGGACTTCAAGTGATATGTTGAATAAGAGTGGTGAAAGTGAACATCCTTGTCTTGTTGCTGTTCTCAAGGGAAACACTTTGGGGTTTTCCCATGGAGTATGATGTTGGCTGTAGGTTTGTCATTTATGGCTTTTATTACATTGAGGTATGATTCCTCGATTCCCACTTTGTTTAGAGTTTTCATCAAAATGGGTGCTGAATTTTGTTGAGTGCTTTTTCTGCATCTATTGATATGATCATGTGATTTTTATCTTTCATTTTGCTTATGTGCTGTATCACATTTATTGATTTGCAAATATTGTACCAGCCTTTGATTCCTGGAATAAATCCCAATTGATCCTGGTGTATAGTCTCTTTAATGTATTGCTTGATATGATTTGTTAATATTCTAGCATCTGTGTTCACAGGTATATTGGCCAGTAATTTTCTTTCTTTGTATTTATAGCAGTAATATACACCCTGTGACTTCCCTTCCTGATTTGGGAATGGTTCCCCAGTTCTTTGAATATTTCCTGGCCCCTGATGTATTTTTTCTTTTTTTGTCATTCAGTGTAACTTTATTTAATGTTTATTGCACATGATTTGAGATCTTTAATTTCTAACCACCAAAGATTCAAAGGACTATTTTTTTTTCCATGAAGTTTAACATTAACATTAGTGAATTCATGTATTCATGTGTTTTTATTGTAAACATCTGAATTATTCACATTGCCATAGATCCTGAACTCATAAGCATGGACCATGCACAGGCTGGCAGCAAGCCAAAAAGCCACTCTGCAAGCAAACAGATACTCTGCATAAGGAGAAAAGTCATAGCACAACATTTAATGTCCAACCTGAGTCACCTCAGAATGTTACATATATTGACTTCTTCATTCATATAGTATCGGGAAATCAACTGCTTGGTTGGTGACAGGGTTGACCTGGTTTCAGGAGGATTATTCCTGAAATAATTAAGGAAAGGGGGGCTCAATATTTCTTCTTGGTTGCTTGCTCCTCCCCAGCACCTTCATCTTTCTACTCGTCCTCAGCTTCTTGGGCATCTTCTCCTTCACCTTCACCTCCTTCTTCCTCCTTTGTGTCCTCAAATTCTTCCTTGGCACCTTCTTCTTCTTCCTCTCCTTCCTCTTCCTCAGCCTCTTCCTTCTCCTTCTCCTCCTCTTCAGCTTCTCCTTCAGTGGAGGGTTCATCCTTAGCTTCCTCGGCTTTTGCAGCCTCAGAGGTGTCCTCCACCTCGATCTGCTCCTCCTGGACGTGGCTAGTGTATTAAGAACGGAAGGAGCGAGTGGACATCAAGTAGGAGCTGGTCGGTAAACCACCGTAGGCAGATGGGCCAAAGACTTGGGAACTCTGGGAGTAGCAGCTGGCTATGCTTCCCACGCTAGTGAAACTGAGAGTAGCTGCTGGCTATGCTTCCCACGCTGGTGAAACTGAGCGGGTCTTCTCACCTTCCAAGAGTTTCTGTAAGCTGCAATGTCAATGTCCAAAGCCATCTTCACATTGAGGAGGTCCTGGTATTCTTTTAAATATTGTGCCATTTCACTCTTTGCAGTTCTCAACTCATTTTCTAATTTGTTGATTGTATCTTGCATAGCACTATTGGCGTTCTGCTTATCCTCCAGCTCTTGCAGCTGCTTTTCCAGCGCTTCGTTCATGTCCCGGCATGCTTCCATCTTCGGGGTCTTGGCCTTGAACAGGCGGCGGCTCTCTGATACCTCATCCTTGGCTGCGCCAGCGCTTTGATGTTCTTGGCAGCTCTGTTGGTCAGCACGGTGAAGCGGCTCTTGAACCATTCTTCGGCATTCTGCAAGTTCTTGGCAGCCAGCTTCTCGTACTGGGCGCGGATGTCCTTGAGCTCCGCAGAGAGGTCGGGCTTGGAAAACACGTCCGTCTTCACAGAGATCTGAGCATACTGGATCTGTGCCTGCAGCTGGGCGAGCTCCTCTTCATGCATCTTCTTCAGAAAGGCGATTTCGTCCATCAGGCTGTCATGCGCTTTTCGAGCTCAGTGCCGGCAAGAGCCGCCTCGTCTGCACCTTTGTGCGCCCCCAGCAGCCGGTCCTCGGTGTCCTGGCGCTTCAGCACCTCTTCCTCATAGCTTGCCTGCAGGTTACTCCCAGCCCCTCCTGAGCCCTCCTAACGGGGTCCTGAGGCTGCACCTCCGATCCCGCTGCCCTCTCCTCGCTGGGATCAGGACACAGTGGGGAGGGTGCAGGCGTCACATTTTCACTAAAATGTTCAACTTACACCCGCTCCACCGGTGATCCCAGAGGTGCTCAGCCAGGATGGTCTGGGGTGAGATAGCCCCACCAGGCCTTGTGGCTACGACTTGGACTCGCTTCCTTAACCAGGCACCTGGCATTGGGTGGGCAGCAGGGGCGCTTTCTCCTCAACCCCTGCTGGAGTGGGTGCCTGAGGTTTCAGAACAGAACTCCGAGGGCCTCCCCAGGGGGCAGTGGCCCTGCGCCCGTCAAGGCTTGCTTCTCACACTTGCTTCTCACACTTGTTGAAAACCTTCTTGGTCCACTTGCCATAGTAATCAGTTCGGGCCGAAAGGACTGGGGACTCCAGTGGGCCTGAGGGGACTGGGTGCCGCCATCTTGTGGCTATGGGAGCCACAATATTTGTATCAGAGTGATGGATAATTTGCATATTACCCTTTTATTAGATAGGATGTATATACATACTAGTGGCCTGGTGCACAAAATTGGTGCACGGGGTGGGGGTGTTCCTCAGCCCGGCCTGCACCCTCTCTAATCTGGGACTCCTCAAAGGATGTCCGACTGCCAGTTTACAGGGATCGGGCCTAAACCGGCAGTCAGACATCCCTCTCACAATCCAGGACTGCTGGCTCCTAACCACTCACCTGCCTGCCTGCCTGACTGATTGCCCCTAACCACTCTGCCTGCCAGTCTGCTCACCCCCAACTGCCCCCCGCCGCCTGCCTGCTTGCCCCCAAATGCTCCCCCACCAGCCTGATCACCCCCAATTTCCCCCCTACCGGCCTGCTCGCCCCCAACTGACCCCCCTGCTGGCCTGCTCACCCCCCTTCCCTCCCCACTGGCCTGCTTTCCCCCAACTGCCCCCATGCTGGCCTTCTCACTCCAAATTGCCCCCCCCTCTCTGTCCTGATCACCTCCAACTGACCCCCACTGATGGCCTGCTCGCCCCCAACTGGCCCCTTGCTGGTCTGCTTACCCCCAATGGCCCCACTCCCCATCAGCCTGATCACCCACAACTGCCGTCCCATCCTGGCCTGATCACCCACAACTGCCCTCCCCTCTTGGCCTCTAATCACCTCTACCTCAGCCCTGCCACCATGGCTTTGTCCAGAAGAATGTCTGGAAGGTCTCCTGGAAGGTCTCCCAGTCTAATTAGCATATTACCCTTTTATTGGTATAGATAGAGGCCTCGTGCATGGGTGCGGGCTGGCTGGTTTGACCTGAAGGGTGTCCCGGATCAGGGTGGGGGTCCCACTGGGGTGCCTGGCCAGCCTGGGTGAAGGGCTGAGGGCTGTTTTCAGACTGGCCATGCCCCCTGGTGACCCAAGCTCCAAGCCTCTCCTTTTTTCCTTTTATTTTTTCAGCGCCTCCTTGAGTGGAGGCCAGGCCAGCTGGAAGCAGGTATCTGGGATTTATTTATCTTCTATAATTTAAACTTTGTAGCCTGAGCGGAGCCCAGGGCCAGCCAGGACAGGCAGGAAGCTTGGCTTCCTCCATCACTGGGGGCAACCCAAGCCTCCTGCTCGCTCCAGCTCCATGGCCGCCTACATCTTAGTTGGGTTAATTTGCATACTCGCTCCTGACTGGCTGGTGGGTGTAGAGGAGTGGCAGAGTGATGGTTAATTTGCATGTTTCTCTTTTATTAGTGTAGATACTGGTGCAAGAGTAGGCCTTCCTTCCCCCAACTGCCAGTACCGGCTTCCCACCTGAACTTCCCTCCAGCCGCCAGCAGGCACCTGGGACCCAGGCTTCCTTCATAGCCCTGGCTTCATCTGGAAAGACATCCAGTCTAATTAGCATAATACGCTTTTATTATTATAGAGTCCCAGTGCATGAAATTTGTTCATGGGAGGGGGTCCCTCAGCCCAGCCTTCCCCCTTCCACAATCCGGACCCACTGGCTCCTAACTCACCTTCCTGCCTGCCTGCCTGATTGCCCTTAACCACTCATCTGCCTGCCTGATCATCCCTAACCCCTCGCCTGCCTGCCTGATTATCCCTAACTGCTCGCCTGCCTGCCTAATTTCCCCTAGCCACTTGCCTGCTTGCCTGATCACCCCTAACCACTTACCTGCCTGCCTGATCACCTTGGTCTCTGGTCATTCTGGTTGTTCCACCATTTAGGTCACTGGGCTTTTATTATATAGGATGCTTCTGTATAGAATGCATATATGTTTACAAGGGTTAAATTTTCTTTTTAAACAATCCCCTTTAGTACTATGTAGTGGCCTTCTTTGTTTCTTGTTATGGCCTTTGTTTTGAAGTCTATTTTGTCAGATATGAGTATTGTTACCTGAGTTCGTTTTTTTTCTTTTTTTGTTTTTATTTGTATGAAATCTTTTTTTCCATCTCTTCACTTTCAGTCTCTGTGTATCTTTTGTTCTGAGGTGGTCCTCTTGTAGACAGCACACATGGGTCATATTTTCTTATCCTTTCAGTGACGCTATGACTTTTGAATGGAGCAGTTAATCCATTTACATTTAAAGTTATTATTGAAAGATATTTATTTATTGACATTTTTATTTACTTTATGCCTATGATCATCTCTCTCTTCTTTTTTTCTTGTTTTCAAATCAGTCACTTTAATATTTCTTGCATTGATGGTTTTGTGGCAATGTACTCCTTTAACCATTTTTTTAAAATTTTTGGTTCAGAAAGCTTTTAATTTCACCATCAATTTTAAGTGATAACCTTGCTTAATACAGAGTGGATTCAAGCCCTTGCTTTTCATTATTTTGAATAATTTATGCCAATTCCTTCTGGCCTGAAGTGTTTCTGTTGAAAAGACAGCTGACATTCTAATGGGACCTCTTTTGTAGGTAATTTCATCTCTCTCTCTCTCTCTCTCTCTCTCTCTCTCTCTCTCTCCTTTTAAGAGTCTTTCTTTGTCTTTAACGTTTGCCATTTTAATTATGATTTCTCTAGGTGTGGCTCTCTTTGAATTTGCCTATTGAGTATGATATTGGCTGAAGGTTTGTCATTTATCGCTCTTATTATGTTGAGGTATGATTCCTCTATTCCCACTTTGTTTAGAATTTTCATTAAAAAATGTGAGCAAGAAACAAAGAACATGTTTAAAGAAATAATGGCAGAAAACACCCCTAACCTGGTGAAGGGAAAAGTCACACAAGTTGAGGAGGCACAGAAAGTCCAATCAAAGACACTCCTGTCTCATCCACATATCTGCAGTCTCTTCAGTTTCCTCAGGTCCTTAGCTCTAGTAGGTCCAGGACAGAAGAGGCTACATCCACCTCCCTGGCCTTCAGCATAGTTCTTGCCCCTTGCTCCAGTAGATATTGCCTTAATAATAACACTAATGCTCTTATTTTTGTTTATTTGTTTGTCACATAGCTTTTATCCACTGAACAAGGATAAAAGACTCTATAAACATAATCACATAATAATTTTGAGAAATTGCTAGGCTACAAGTAATACACTATTGTTTTTGTTTTGCACAGGGATTACAAGTAATTTGTTAATGTTCATATAGAAAGACAGCAGAAGAAGAAATAAAACATTACTTCAGCCTCTGAAATCTGAAGAACACAAAATGCAAAGGTTAATGAACTCAGCAAATCATAAACTAGTGAATAAGACTGAACATATGGGCCCAAAAATCAACTAAATCAAGGCCCCAAAGTAAGTAAATTTGAAGCAATCTACATAAAAAATTCTATATATTTAATATAATTTAATCAAACTCACTTTGCAATGTGAAATCTGGCAGTATGGCTTCATTCATTAAATTTGGAATATGTCCAAATTGAATATGGATAGCCTAAGCTTGAATCAGTACAACTAGTAATCAATCACGAGCTTCTCAGAACCCAATACATTTGCCAATTGGAAGGACTAAGTAATGAGACAATGAACAATTTCAGCTTATTTGACTTTCAATCCAGTCTGACAAATACTGTATGCAAGGCACTGTGCTGCACAAATTAAAGGTAAACATAATCTTATAGTAATATAGTAAAATGAAATAATAACATAAGAAATGCAGACATAGATCTAGATCTAGATGATGTTATAGATATAGATTCATACTAATAACACACTGCAATAAAAAGTCAAAGCTCATCAAATAATAAGTTAAAGAAGACATTGATATTAACTAGGAACCTGGACAAACTTGCAAAAAGAAATGATTTAGATAAAGTCTTAAAGAATACACAGGTCAAAAATTGCAGCACATGTTTGGCAAAGGGAAAGAAAGCATGTTAAACAGGTGGGAGGGCCATTGAAAGTTTTTGCTGACATAGGATAACTGGACAATTATGCCTTGTCTATGTATCCTCCAAAGTTGGTAGGGACCTCAGTTTAGTTTGTCAAAGACTTAAGACCAGATTTCTATTCATTATTTGGAAGGAGAACAAAAGGCCAAAAAAATAAGCTCCTGCTGTGCTCCTAGGACCATACTCCATTCTACTCCGCAGCATGCTGCCCATGCCCACTAAGGCCACCATTCAGCAGCTGGTAGAAAGATGGCACTTAGTAAAGAGGAAAGTCTTCTGAGTGTATCTAAAGGAAATAGGGGAGGGAATGTTATTGGTGGGGTGTCCTCCATGTTCCCACCTATTGCTAGTGGAAGTGGGCTTCTCGGGATGCCACTGGAATAAGAATTTTTGGAGGCCCACATGGGAGGATGATGTATCATGGAAAGTGTCATTTCTGTAGAATTAAACCCCTGCATTTCCTAAGTCTCATCTCCCTCCATCCAACCAAGGAAAAAGCCCCTCTTCAGATGAACTAGGATTAAAACCAGTGTCCAGAGTTTTTGCTCCATATTTGCATAGTCCAGTTTAGCATCGGTCTCACTTAGCTTGTGTTCCCAGCTGCAGTTTGTTGCATGTAGGGTCTGCATGGCCATGGGCCATGCAGCTTTTAGGGCCACCTTTCAGGCTAGTGCACGGGAAAATGCAAGGAAGGAGGAGGAAAACAAGATGAACAAGAGAGAGAATTTCTTTGTCTTGGGTTTGTGCATTCCAAGTTTTCATAGGCTTGCAGAGGCTCTGTCCTCCACCCCAGTCACTCACCCCAGCCAATTTGTTCCAAGTTAGACTGAAAGGCAAGGATCTTCACTATGCAAATGGCCATCTCCCTTTTGTTGGAGCCTTTCCTCCAGTGATTTGCAGGGAGTGGACTCATGTTTCCCTGTGGAGTGTGAAACTGCAGCTTCCTGGTGAAGCTGCCCAGATGAACATGCTTATAATGTCTGGGTTACCCTTTGCCCTCTTCCTATTATTAATATTAATAACTAGCTAATTACAACAGTAACAACCCCCTCCCTCCATTTACAGAACACAAGTTCTTCATCTTCTTGTAACTGCTTCATGCTGTCAGAGGGGCATAGTCTTGACTATTGCAAGGGTTAAAGGTTCTCACTATCTTCCAGAGAAAGAAGGAGAAAGGTGGAATGGGAGTCTTTATGCAGGGAAGATGGATTTCGTAAAGTCCAGGTCAGTCTACTGTCCCTCGGAGGCAGCATAGGCAATGTCTATAGCAGTGATGGCGAACCTTTTGAGCTCGGCGTGTCAGCATTTTGAAAAACCCTAACTTAACTCTGGTGCCATGTCACATATAGAAATTTTTTGATATTTGCAACCATAGTAAAACAAAGATGTATATTTTTGATATTTATTTTATATATTTAAATGCCATTTAACAAAGAAAAATCAGCCAAAAAAATGAGTTCGCATGTCACCTCTGACACGCGTATCATAAGTTCACCATCACTGGTCTAGAAGAGGATGATGGTGTCTAGAAGATGATGGTGTCTAGAGGATGGTGCTGCTGGACAAGCTTGCATTCTTGTTGTATTCTAGAGGTGACAAACTTGGCAAGAAGGTTAAAAATGCATAATTCAAGAGTGAGGAGACTTATAGCAACTAAAGGTCTGGTAAGAGGTAAAAACCCATGTGATAAAGGGAAAAACTAACTCTACAGTGTTCCAGCTTAGGTTGGAGTAGTGGCTTCCTGGTAGAAGGTGCGTTATATCTATCTGAAAGCTCTTTTTTTTTCTACCAGACCTAACTTAAAATAAGCTAAGAGAATGTTCTAAGATGTCCCCTGTGAGAAACTGAAGCTTATACTGTGTGAACAAGCAATCAGACAAATAATGACATAGGCATATATTCTATGAAGAGAGCAGGAAGAACACACACAGAATACAAAGGTTAATGAACACAGCAAATCATAAACCAGTTAATAAGACTTCAGATGCAAGGCTTTTGCTGGAATGAAAGCAAGCAGTGACAATTTGATAGATTGCGCTGACAGTTTAGAGTTTGAACATCTCTTGTGATGTCATCAGGTGATAAGATCTGTATGGCATACATGGACATAGTCTTAAAAACAAAATTTTGAAGACTTAACTGCAGTGGAGTCTAATATTCACAATTAGGCATTGTGGTTTCAATTGAAATACATTTTCCCCTAAATTTGCCCTTATTTTATAAAAGACTGTATTAATTACAGCTTTAATTTGGTCTGATTACTTGCATAAACACACAAGAATAGCAATTGATCAAATCAATTATGCAGTCTTTTTTCAAGTTTATCTTGTTGGAATTTTCACAAGTAATATTTTTTTAAAAATATGTTTTTATAAATTTTAGAGAGAGAGGAAGGAAGAGGGAGAAAGAGAGAGAGAAATATTGATGTGAGAGGGATACATCGATTTGTTGCCTCCTGCACACCCTGCACCAGGGATAAAGCCCACAACCTGGGCATGTCCTCTGGCTGGGAATTGAACTGGCAACCTCTTGGTTCATGGGAGGACACTCAATGAACTGAGCCACACCGGCCAAGGAAACACACAAGAAATCTTTATATTGAGCTTTTAGTCAGCCCCTCAGAGCAAAGAAGCCAAGCCATAATTGCCATCTGGCTTTGTCTGCAATATCTCAAGTCCGTGAGGTCCCCAAAAATGTCTTGAGGGTTTTTCCTTACCATCTTTCAGGAAAGTAATCTTCCTTCCTTATCTGGAAAGATTTCATGATTCATGTAACCAAGCAAGGTATCAGGCCATTTCTGCAGCAGGCTTTGATTAGCTTTAGAACTCAATCTTAATTCCTTAAGGCTTTCTGGTGACATCCAGAGTCCAGGCACGTCTTTCTTAGACCTGGCATTCTAGTCAAAGTCTTAGAAATAAAACCACAGGTGAAGACTGGCCTTATTGAACTTACGCAAAGAAGTGTATCGCCGTGATTCACTCAGTAAAAATTGCCAAATTTTGGAGGAATAAGTTAGGGAGAAAACTTGTCCTTTTAACTGAGTGAAAAGAACCAAACTTTAATTGTATTATACAGCTAAAAGTAGGCAATTAGCAGTCCCTAGATTGGCAAACATATTTTATAACTTTTAGAAACATAGGCTCCTTGATTGGCAAACACATTTATACATTAAGAGACATACTTCCATGGATACAGGTATTATATAGCAACACTCATTGATTTAGCAAATCACAGGGAGACTAAATTAAACTGATTAGCTTAGATAGTTTCTTCCAGAAATTGCATTCTAAGAGATGGCCCAAATAAGACTTTTGCAGACCAGGTATTAGCACTTTAAAGGTAGACAATCCTTTCCTTGAAAAATCCAGAACTGGCTTTTAAAATGATTATGTGTTCTGAAAGAGTCTTTCCAAGCATTCTAAATGGAGATTGTAATACCTACTGTCTTTGGGGAGAAAAACCTAAATTCCATTCATCCTTTTGGAAGAGGAAGATACTGGTAGCTGAGGGAGAATGAACATCCCTAATACCCCCTAGCTCCTGTCACAGACTAAAATCTGGGATGGGCCTAGCTGATGTGGCTCAGTGGTTAAGCAGCGACCCAGGAACTAGGTGGACATGGCCCCTGTTGTGGGCTTGATCCCCATTAGGGGGCATGCAGGATGCAGCCAAATGATGATGCTCTCTTATCATTGATGTCTCTCTCTCTCTTTCTCTCTCAAATCAATAAAAATATATTAAAAATAAATAAATAAAATCCAGGATGGTCTGTGACCCCTTAGCTGCTGTGGCATCCCATGGCCATCCTGTCTATGCCAGTTGCAGAATTTGTCCATAGACAAATGCTGAAGAATGAGACTCTTCCTGAAGTGGGAAATAGTGGCAATGCAATTTTGCTTAGATGTGGAGGTTTGTTAACCCTGCTAACTCCTCCTCATGAGATATTGTGATGGCCTCTAACTTTACTGAAGGTTTCTATCCTTTCCTGTCTTGGGTAGACAAATTCTGGCCTTTAATTGGGCTAGAGGAGGGAAGAAAGAACATTCCCTATTAACTTGCTGAACAGAGATTTAACACCTGGGTCCTGGGGTTAAATTATCTTTTCTTAGGGATATTAATAAACATTTAGTCAGTCTCCAAGATTAGTTATAAGGATCTTTCATTTCCTGAGCACCTGTATATTTGAGGTTTTTCTTTATATAGTTTTATCTATGGAAATATTAACAAACAAGTATTAGTATTTGCATGAGCCAAAATATACAGGAGTTGCATTTGCAATAGAAGCTAAAATTTACCAGGGTTGCCTAACTGTGGTGGCTCTACTGTCCCAGTAACAAGTGATTGCCAGGGGCGGCTGCAACTCCTGCCTCCCATCAAGGTGGTTACCAGAGAAGGTGGGATCAGACTATAGCAGTTTGGGCTCGTAGGGGCGGGATCCTGCTGGCAGTTTCCGGTGGCAGCTGCAACTCACAACCCTTATAAACAAACCTGGTTGCCAAGGGAATTTGCTCCAGCTAACCAGTTCCCCCTCCTGCTCTGAGCGCACAGCCAGGAGATCTGAGATCCCTGACCTAAGTCTGCAGGGCTCCAGCCTGTACAACAGCCTGTCTAAAAAGAGGAAATGCCATAGCCTTGTCACGCAATGAATTCTGTGTCACAGGGAGGCAGCCACCTCCACTGCAAGGGTAGAGGCTGAGAGAAAAGTTTGGGGGCTTGGTGCTAGGCTGGTAGCCACACCCTAAGCACCCAGAGGCTAGGGCAGTCTTAGAAGCCTGTTATTTCTGGCTGCATGCAGGCACCTGGCATGTTCCAAATATGTGCACACATTCAACACTTTGCATGCAGTGGCACCATACCTCTGGGGCGACTTACAGAGGCATCTCCTGTGACCATTCCCTCCCAACCCACACTTTGGATCCTGTGTGCCCATGTTACTGGAGCTGCACTGGGTGAGAGGAAGCAGGCCCAAGCTTCAGCATTTCCAGCAATGCCAGAAACAGTGAAGGGCTGAGCTGAGATAAGGCAACAAAAAAATCACACAGAAACCAGGACAGGATAGAAAGAGATAAATTAATGATAAAACTCCCAGCCTAGGGAGGTGAGGTTTCATCTCACCATAATACTGGTCAGCTTTTCCAGGTTTTCTCCCTTCTGTGTGGGGGCCAGATGCAGGTCAAAATGGCAGGCTTGGAAGCTGCAGGCCCTTTTGGAGGGAAGGAGCAGAGAGGGATGGCTTTCTATGAGCCAATTATTTTCCCGTGTTAGTCCTATTGAGTCACCATCTGTTATTATTGTGGTGTCCTCTATGTCCCCACCTGTTCCTGGTGGAAGTGGGTTTAATTCCACAGAAATAATACTTTCCAGGATACTGCATCCTCTATGAATGCCTCGAAGTGATCACCCTAGTAAGTCTAGTACCCCCCAACACCATGCATAGTTATTTCAATAATATTGACTCTATTCCCCATGCTGTATATCCAGCTTCCTGACTATTTTGTAACTGCCCATTTGTACTTGTTGTTCCATTCACCTTTTTCAGCCAGCGCCCCAACAGCCCTCATACTTGGCAAGCATCAGTCTGTGCTTTGTTTCTATGAGTTTGTTTTTGATTGTTTATTTTGTTTTTTAGATTCTACATGTAAATGAAATCATATAGTATTTGTCTTTTTCTGTCAGACATTTCACCAGCATAATACCCACTAGGTCCATAAATGTCACAAATGGTAAGATTACTTTCTTTTTTATGGCCAAGTAAAATTTTACCATATATACATACCCTGTTTATGCAGTTGGACCCAGTTTGCTTCCATATCTTGGCTACTATAAATAATGCTGCAATAAACATAATGATACATATATTCTTTTGAATTAGTATTTAAACATAGTTGGCTACATACCCAGAAAAGGGATTGCTGTTGTCTTTTCATTTTATTGATGGTTTCCTTTGCTGTGCAAAAAGTTTTTAGTTTGTTGTAGTCCACGCTATCTTTATTATTTATTTTCTTCTACTCAGTTTGGGCTATGTTTGTTGTTCTTTTTCTAGTTCCTTTAAGTGTAAGGGTATATTGGTGTTTTTTTTTTTTGAGATTTTTCTTGCTTCTTGAGGTAGGCCTGTTATTATTTTCTCTTAGGACTACTTTTTCCTGTCTTCTATAGATATTGGGCTGTTGTGTTTTTATTTTCCATTGTCTCAAGGTATCTTTTGATTTCTTTCTTGATCTCATTGTTAACCCATTTATTGTTTATAACATATTATTTAGCTTCCATGTGTTTGTGATTTTCAGGGTGTTTTTAAAAATTGATTTATAGTTTCATACTATTATGGTCAAAGATATTTGATATGATTTAAATCTTCTTAAATTTATTGAGACATTTTTGTGTCCTAATATGGGGTCTATCCTAGAAAATATTCATGTAAACTTGAAAAGAATGTATATTCTGCTGCTTTGGGGTAAAACGCTCTGAAAATATCAATTAAATCCATCTAGTATAGTGTGGCATTTAAGGCAGCTGTTTCCTTGTTGACTTTTGTCTGAAAGATCTTTTCATTGATTCTAAGAATTGTGAAAGGTGAAGGTAATGATTGCATTATTCAGAGTGTGGGACATACTAGGTATTTGTTCTTATGACCTGGTATTATTGTAGACTAGAGGCCCAGTGCATGAAATTTTTCCCCGGGGGGGGGGGGTCCCTCAGCTCAGCCTGCACCCTCTCGAAATCCTGGACCCCAGAGGTATCAGGCCTAAACTGGCAGTGGGACATCCCTCTCGCAATCTGGGTCCACTGGATCCTAACAACTCACCTGCTTGCCTGCCCGATCACCCCTAACCACTCTGCCTGCCTGATCTCCATTAACTGCTCGCCTGCCTTCCTGATCTCTCCCAACTGCTCACCTGCCTGCCTGATCACCCCTAACCACTCGCCTGCCTGCCTGATCACCCCTAACCACCTCTACCTCAGCCCCTGCTGCCATGGCTTTCTCAGGAAGGACTTCCGGAATGACATCCAGAAAGTTGTTTGGCTGTCTGATGTAATTAGCATATTATGCTTTTATTATTACAGACTAGAGGCCCAGTGCACAAATTCATGTTCGGGTGGGGTGCGGTCGGCCTAACCCAGCCGTGGGCAAACTATGGCCCATGGGCCGGATCTGTCCCGTTTGAAATGAATAAAACTAAAAAAAAAAAAAGACCGTACCCTTTTATGTAATGATGTTTACTTTGAATTTATATTAGTTCACACAAACACTGCATCCATGCTTTTGTTCCAGCCCTCCGGTCCAGTTTAAGAACCCATTGTGGCCCTCGAGTCAAAAAGTTTGCCCACCCCTGGCCTAACCCCAACTGGGGCAGATCACGGCTGGGCCTGTTGGGAGGAGGAGATGGTGGGAGGTTGCCCAGCTGGCCCGCCCCAGCCAGCTGGGGAGAGGTGCTGTGGGTGATTATATGGTGGGCTCCACCCCTGTTTGGGGTTGGGAGGACAATTGAGGACAGGGCCAGCCATGGGAAAGTGCTGCAGCAGTGGGCCAGCTGGCCCCACCCCTGAATGGGGTGGGGTATCAACCAGGGGCCAGAGGTCTGGGGGAGGGGCCATGGGTGGTTGGCCAGCCGGCCCTGCCTCTGATTGGAGGGGGCCAATTTGGAGCGGGGTCAGGTGGGGGGAGGGGCTGAGTGTTGATAGGTGTGGTGGGGGCCCATTGGGGGTGGGGCCGGCTGGGGGGAGGGGCTTCAGGAGGTTGGCCAGCTAGCCCTGCCCCCTATTGGGGTGAGGGGTGCAATCAGGGGTGGGGTGGCCAGAGGGAGGGGCTGCAGGAGGTTGGCCAGCCATCCCCACCCCCTATTAGAGTGGGGAAGGCAATCAGAGGTGGGGCTGGCCAGGTGGAGGGGCTGAAGGAAGTTGGCCAGCCATCCCCACCCCCTATTAGAGTGGGGAAGGCGATCAGGGGTGGGGCTGGCCAGGGGGAGGGGCCATAGGAGGTTGGCCAGAAGCCCCACCCCCTGATCAGGCCAGTTTGCTGGCCACAGTGGGCATCATAGCGACTGGTCATCGGTCATTCCGGTTGTTATGGATGATGGCTTTTTATATTTGTAGATTCCTTCATGAAAGATAGCACAAGACCATATTTAGAAGTGCTGAGATTCACTCAGCGTAGTTATGCAATGTCTTATTACATTCTAGCAATAATAATAATAAATAAAAGTAACTTTTAAAGTCTAAATGTGTAAAGAAATATAAAGTTTTGCAGAGGCTTGCACTCTGTAATTGAACTTTATGAGCTAATATTTTAATGACATCTCCTGGATAATAATTAACCCCTAACCACTTGCCTGCCTGCCTGATCTCCTTATTTATTATTTGAAAGCTATAGTCATTATCTGAAGCTTACCAGACACTGTTTCTTCCTCTTTTTTCCAGTAACTAACATATTAATATTTTTTTCATTTGTAAAATGCTGCTTTCAACCATGCTAAAATTTCACCTTCAGACAGATTTTCCCTAAATCTTACCAAGAACAAACTGAAATACACTCACTAAATATACTGTCCAGTATTTTTATTTAAATGTATGTTGGACCAGCCTGTAGATTCAACTAGAAGAATCTGGCAATCCTATATAATAAAGAGGTAATATGCAAATTGACCATCACACCCTCACACAAGATGGCCGCCCCATGTGGTCACAAGATGGCTGCGACATGATGGCTGGCAGGAGAGGGAAGTTGTGGGCGACCAGGCCTGCAGGGGAGGGCAGTTGGGGGTGACCGAGCTGGCAGGGGCGGGCAGTTGTGGGCAATCAGGCCAGCAGGAGAGGGCATTTGGTGGCAATTGGGCCAGCAAGAGAGCAGTTAAGCATCGGTTAGGCTGGCAGGGGAGTGGTTAGGGGGTGATCAGGCTGGCAAGCAGAAGCGGTTAGGGGCAATCAGGCAGGCAGGCAGGTGAGCAGTTGGGAGCCTACAGTCCCGGATTGTGAGAGGGATGTCCGACTGTGGGATTGTGAGAGGGATGTCCAACTGCCGGCAGTTGGACATACCCCGAGGGGTCCCAGATTGGAGGGGGTATAGGCTGGGCTGAGGGACACCCCCCCTCCCCAGTGCACAAATTTCATGCACCTACCCTTTAGTTTATAATATTTTGGGAAATAGCTTTTTTTTTTTTCTAAAAAGCCTAGGATGCAGATCTATCCTCTAACAGTTTTTTGTTTTGTTTTGTTTTGTTTTGTTTTTTAAACAGTGAAATCAAGAAGAAAGGGAGACTGAGCTAGCTCTGGCTTATCCCTAGATTGGGCTTCACTGATAGTCTTTTCAAAGCAAGTTTAGACATTTCTTGATGATTTTAATGTTAGAATGTTGGGAGAATTTGTGGCCCATCTAAATGTCAGACTGTGAAGCGGTTGTGCTCCCTCCCAGGAGACTCATCAATATTGGAATCATGTTTGCTGCACTGGGAACCTTGGTGGTTCCTTTCTTAGTGCTCTAGAGGCCAACTAAAGGACAAAAGAGAAAATAGCTGATATTGGCTTTGCTTCAAAGAAAACTGGATTATAGGGTATCATTCTGTAGATTATTATAAAAACTAATATTCTCCCCCTTTCTCTCACTACTCCATGTTCCTACAACTTAGCTGTAATAAGATGAGCAGCATACTGAGGGTCAGAAGAATGGCATATGAGTCTCAGCAGTATTGCTGTAGTCCTACAATTTTGTACAAGTAATTAATAATTTCATCTCAATTTACTTACTTCCAAAATGAGCGTATTTAAAGAAACCACAGAAAGAAACTATTTCTGTGGTTTCAGCTTAAAATCATGCGTTATCATCAGACTTCTCAGGACTTCTATAATAATAAGGCCTAAGAACCAGAGAAGAAACCTTCTGGTTACTTCACTCTCCATAAGCCCACTCTGGTCCTGGCCTGCAAATCTGAGCCTGGATTACATTTTTCTACAGTATGTTTTTTGAACCTAAACTACAGGGCCAGGGGATAATCTTGAATTGTGTAATAACAAGGAAATATATGAGAGGTTGCATCACAATGAAACTGTATTATAGATATTTTTGGAACTTGTAAGTTTTGTGTGGTTTTTGTTTGTTTGACTTTTAAATTCATAAAGTTCAACTTTGAAACACAATTTTATAATATTTAAAGTTTTAGAATCAGATTACTAGGATATATTTTCAGGTTTCAAATCAAGCTGTTAAAATTTCCACAATTATAATGCCTATCTATGTAAATTATATTTTTTCTCATTACTGTGCAATACAAAGTATACAGGAATATATTAGATGTGTATATTTATATATGACTGTAACTGTCATTCACATTCTTGATCTCAAAATTTTACGTCTGTGAAGATGGCTTCACTGTTCTCATTGATCAATGTAAAAGCAAATCAATTTTGCACATTTTAAATGTACAGCCTTGTTTAAAAATATGCTTTCTATCTATTTTATATTTTGGAGTTTTGAATAAAACTTCATTTAGGTTAAGAATTCTGCTACTAAAAATCTGGTGCTAAAAATCTGATTCAGGTCAGTGGTTTGCACACATTCCATTTTTAACATGTATGGCTCTGCACATAGAATTCTTATTGTAAAACTTTCAATCATACACAACTGTATTCAATTTCCATAGTAAAATCTTGTAATCAGACTTAAAATCTAGCTGTAATTGCAGTAGCTTAGAATCAAATAAAATACAAATGTAATTGCTTGTGAGGGATATTATAATGAGGCAGGTAAGAAAGACAGTTAGTAAATAATGTATTTCAGACCTACTATTAAAACACACTTGTACTGAGATCCATGCAGCATGTACAATGGAAGAAACAGACAATGGGGAGAAGCTGATAATTTAAAAATGTTTACTTTGTAATGATTTTTTGTTCAACAGATTTTCTTCCCAATGTTGTTCCTTAGAAGGACATCAAAGCCAATTCCATATTTTGAACATACCATCCGATAGACTGGGATTCAGCAGTTGCTCCATATGCCTAGTCACAAGGACCATACTTCCCTCTGGGGACTGTTTCTTTTCTGACAGTCTATCTATTGCTTGCATATCCCTTTATTCCTCTCAATGTGTGTTCCCAAAAGGACCACTTGCTTCGTCATCACATTGAGATGTTGGTGTTGAAAAGTACAAAAAGACAGCTGTGAAAACCACACAGGAGCAGAAGAACAGGACATTGTAAAATGTCTCACTTCCACCTTCCTGACTCCCTTCTGAGTCATTAGAAGTCCATGGGCTCTTGCATCCTCTGATAATTCTCAGCAATGTGTTTCTGTCTGATAAAGAGCTGAGGGTTCTGTTCAGTGACATATGCTCACCTTGAAATGACTCAGAGAGAGTCACAGAGTGCTTACCCACCCCTGGAGAAACACGTCTGATTCATGAAGGTCATTTCAGTTGGAAGCTGTTGCAACACTTACATACTCGTGCCAAGGATAGTCGCTGTAATTCTTTGCAAAACTCTGTACCTCAAGGATTATTAAGTTTTGATGGTCACATTTGCAGTTTGAAAGTTCTAGCCTAGAGCAAAGAGGCTGATTCAATAAGCTAAATATTACCGTACATAAGAGAAGGGTAAATGAGATCAACATGTTTCAGTAGACAGTTCCCCATCTTATGGAGATGACACAGCTTTTCTATTTTCATCTTATCTCTAACTAGCTGTGTGACCTTTGGAAAGTTGTTTAGCCTCTGTGAGTCAGTTTTCTCATGTTTAAAGAGGGAATTTATTAAGGTGCTTTAGGTAGTTCAGAATTGCTGGGAGGGCTAGGAAAACAGAATTGAGGCTAAGCTTTCACAAACAATAATTAATACCATGCTATGAAAGAGACCTTATTAGGAGTCCCCTGCTGCTCCTCGATCTTCCTGCAAGAACCCAACTTAACTGCAATGCTACACATTGCAGGAATTTGATCATTCTACAACCCTTCTTACTATTCCCCAAATTGGACCCTTCTGCTGTCACTCATATCAACAATACAAATGTCCTGACAATCCTTCACTCTCATATCGCTTACTTCCAAATTGAAATCTCATGCAGCTGCATTTGATTGGTGGGCTTGACTGAGGTCTCCTGTGTGCAATGTAGTTGGAAGGGAGGCTGGAGTGGCCAGTTTCCTTGAATTATCATGCCATTGGAAGGCAGAGTTGATAAAATGGAAAATTATAAAAATGGTAAGAGGGTTTTCATAACATATTGTGTGGTTGCAAATGATAGATGTCAATCACCTGTCTTGTAAAACATGTAAATATGAGAGGCAGTCACATTGCAAAGCATCCTCCACAGTACCTGGCACATGTGGCACATATGTCAATATTTTCTTTCATTCCATTTCTTATGAGAATGTTTTAAATCCCACTGTGGAGAGGTTCAAGAGCTTTGTCAAGGATTTTTCCAGTGTGTTGTGACTAACAGTGTACTAGTAACTCTGAATCTTTGCCTTAAAGTGGGGTCAAAAAAACAGTCTGAGTCTCTCTAAGCTCTTTTGTGATACTTATTTTTGCTAAGGAGCTCATTAGCACAAATATCAGAATTCACAGGCTTGTGGCTGTATTCTTTTTCCTGTCCATAGGAAGGTGATCTACTCTGAATAAATAAGGGAAAGGAGCTTCTCTGCCCTCTGGCTCTCAAAGCATCCGGGAATGAATCCCGGGCCAGACCTAGAACAGTCAGGGATAACACGGTCCCACATGCCTCCACAACCTTCTGATTCCTGCTTGCCCCAGTGTTAACCCTTGTGAAGAGCATACCAGCTCCTTTTCATTCTTAGCTGTGTCTCACAGAATTGTCCTTTGTTTTCATATAAAGTCACTTTGCAAGCACATAGGAAATGAGCATGGAGTAGGGAGGTAAGAGAAAGGAATATGTACCCTTTTTCCTTTGCGGACAGATCCTAGGAGAGCCACTAGAGACAGACCTGCTTATATTAGGATGGAGTTCTGGAAACTAGGAATTGGTCAGATAGGATGTTTGCTGAGAGTCAACACAGATAAGTCAACTCTGTGACTGAGTCAAGATCAGCGCATAAGACAACACCTAGAAGGTTGAGGGCTAAATTGACACAAAAAGAAGTAGAATGTAGTGGGAAATAGTGGGAGAGGTGAGAGACTCTGGGAAAAGTGCTCAAACAGCAACTATGAAGGTCAAAATGTGTTTTTCTTTAATCTTTAATTTCTTTATTGGTTAAGGTATTACAAATGTGTCCTCATCCCCCCATTAGCCTCCAACGCCCCCCGCCCCCCACTCATGCTCTCATCCCCTGTTGTCTGTGTCCATTGGTTTGGCTTATATGTATGCATACAAGTCCTTTGGTTGATCTCTCCCCCTTACCCCCACCCTCCCCTACTTTCCCTCTGGGGATTGACAGTCTGATCGCTGCTTCTCTGTCTCTGGATCTGTCCCTGTTCATCAGTCTATGTTGTTCTCTATATTCCACAAATGAGTGAGATCATGTGTTTTATGTGCTACCTAGACGGAAAGTGCATTCTACAGAAATAGAAATCTTCCACTTGTATAGTGGTCTGAGTTCATGAAATAATTTCACATATCTTATCCCATTTGATCTTAATACACCCAAAGTTGAGCAAGGTAGCTAGCTAGCTTGTAGTATCCCAATTTTACAAATGTCAAAAGGATGGTGAGGAGCAGTTAATTGACTTTGACCAAGGAAGGCAACACAGCTATATTGGAGTCAAACCAGATGCAGTTTTCTTATGTAGAAACCAGAGCTGTGCCTGGCATAGCCTACAAAACATTTTCATAAATATTGCAGACAAATGAGTTTCAGGAGTTTTACTCATTTGACCTTATATGGCCTTGCATGATGTTTTAAATTTGATCTATTTGATCTTATAGATATTTTCTTTAGGGCTCTCATTGAAAACTCCAGAGTCATGCAACTTATGATTAAATAAGTGAGATTTGAGATATTTGTTTCAGACTTTTCAATTTTGCCCTTTCCACATCCCATCCTCACCTATGAGAGTTGGTGCTTGTTAATTATGAAGAAGACTGATTTCTTTGAATATTCAGAAGTGTTTTCATCCTTGATGACTCAGCTGTTGAGCTAAAAACAAATGATGACAAGTCTTAATAGAAAGACCTTGCACCCTTCATTGACTGAAAGTGACACACAAATTGAGGAAATTGGATGGAGAAGTCTGAGATGGTCCTGGTTTTTGAGGTCTAGAGCGACTTCATTATAGTAACTGGGTCAACTTTCCACACCTCACACAAGTTTGGATAATGTCAGCCTCTGAAAAGGCACTGCATTAGCCAGATGTTTTTTATGTCAAAAAGCTTCCAATCAAGTTGCACACGTAACCCTTGGAGCTGTTCATAGTTACTATTTGTATTCAGAGTCTAGGAGAAAAGTAAAAGGTGGACTTAATCATTTAGAGGTTTTAGCTATTTTCATTTTCTTTTTTAGGATATTTGCCTCAATTTTAGTACTTGTCATGCGTTCTTTTTTGACTTGTTATGAGTAAAACAGAAAAAAAGGTATGTTATCAGGGAGAACATTTTGGAAAGTATAAAACACTGAACAAATTATTGTGGTTGTTTTTTAATTAAAGGAACTCAACTATAATTTTAAGCAGTGAAAAAAAAGTATCAGTTATATCTAGTAGATTCTGTCTCTCTTACTACAACTTTAAGGAGCTGATTTTGTCATGTGTACAGGATCTACTGAATGTTGTTACAGATTGTCAACCTCTTGGCAAAATAAGCATGAACTCAAAAGATGTTTTGAAAGAAGCAAACTAATTATAGTGGTTCCATAAAATACAAAACATTGATTTTTCCCTCTGAACTTCCTTAACTACAATTTTGTATGTCATTGAACTTGAACTAAAGACTGCTCAAGATTTTACACACTTCCAGTTGCTTAGCATTTCTTCTACTTTAAGGTGTTGCTAGTATGAGAAGAGTTTCAGAAACTCAGAGATGATGTTTGAACGCGTCCCCCAGCCATAATTCTCATGCATGTTCAAAACTGCATTCTTCTCCATGAATGCTCCTTGACTGCTACCTTCTTCAGCTGCTCTCTGCATCCAACAAACAATACAGTGTCCTCATATCAACTGCCTCCTGCTTCCAGTTAGTGCATGCTTTTCAGAGCATTAACTGCTATTCTTTTGGCATTAGCTACCAATCCTCACATAATATGAGAAATATTACATACTATAAACAATGTGGCCAATCTAGCTCAAAATTAATTCCAATTCAAAGTGTTAATCACATTCCTCCCCAAATCTGTTTTGTTTCAATGCCGTAACTGTAATTTTTGAACTATAACCCATGGATTCATGTAAGTAAATTGTTTATCAGGAGTGGTGAGCATCAGAATTCTCTGGAAAATCCCCCCCCCCTAAAAAAAATGCATCTGCTAGAAGTCCACCACAAACTGACACTCAGGATATACAAGGTAAGTCTGAGCATGTGTATTTTGGGGTATTTCCTTTTGGCACCCTAACATAAAACTCATATTAAGAAACACTCCTAAACTTTCCACATTTATTTATAAGCTGAATATACAACAAGTACAACTCATGGGATGCCATCAATATATGCCTTTTTTTCTTAACCTACTTTTTAAAACTTATCCCTTTAAAGTTTCTTCAATGAGGATAACTTTCCTCTGCCCCAGTGAGAGTTTTGGAAATTACTTTAAATGACAAACACAACCTCAATTTATAATTACAGTAAATATCCAACTGCACATAATAACCAAAGCTCTAAACATAACTTCGAGTTATATATCTCCCTCCTCCAGTTTGGACCTTCTGTATATCTATAACCTTGCAGGTAGGGAAGATGGACTTTCCCTCCTGTTCTCTCCTCTTTGCTGTTTACCTCCATCCCATGCACCTTTTTGAAGGACTTTTCCAAACTCCTAAACTTGGTCAGAGAGTAGAGGTGAAAGGATGAAGCAATTCCTACCTGGCTGGGTAGTTTTCTGCTTACTTAGACCTGGGAGGACCTGGCTGATAACTAAATCTTTATTGATGTGATGCTTCATGGGCTCTTTAGAGATTCCTTACTGGGACCCTTCCTGCTATAGTCTTATGACCTGAGAGGATGTTTCTCTACTTTCGTCAGTCACTAATGTTACACCCTCAGCCCCGAGTGTTCAGTGTAAACTTACAGTTTCTTTTTGCTGAGAATTACCCTTCTCTTTAAGTGATTATTTTGAGCAGGACTCAAAACATTCTCTCATGGGTCTCTCTCCAGCAAGACCCACTTCTGGTTCAGGAAAACACCCACATATTACTTGCTTTCATAATCAGTAAGGTGCACGCTGATGCCAACACTGCAGCGTCTTCTGGTTCTGCCCACAAGGCTTCTCCAGCCCTTAGATTTCCCAGGATGGAGCCATGTCGAAGATCTCTGAGAGTTCCCATTGAAGCCCCTGTCACTAGCTTATGGTTAGAAGAAAGTGCCACCCTGCAAAAGGGGTAGCAGTGACTCACAGCTTGACAATAGCTATCTTCAAACAAATCTTTTAGCAAATTGCCTATCCATCCTTTCTGAAGCCTTTTTCAATTCCTGGTCAGGCAGAGGAACCAGGAATCATTGAGAAGATTCTTGGGGACATTTCTTCAGTTAATCTCCACATGTACATTCAGTTTAGTATCCTGATATCTGTCAAATTAGCATCCTAATGGAAATTGATACATCCGAATCCCATTTAACCGTTCTGTTACATATATGTATCATGAATTGTAAGAGTTCACACACAATAAAACCACTGAGCATGGGATATTAAAGAAGGATCAACCTGCCCCCTTCATGGATGAAGGGGGGTGGCAAGAACCCAACACAATAAGTTGGTTTCATTTTTCTATGATTATGAATTTTCTCAATAATTCGTCATCATCCTGTGAACAATAATAAAAATGGAGCCACTTTAAAATGAAGTTAGAGATGCCATGCCACATGTCTTGTGCATCTATGGATTTTAACATCAGAATACAATTTTTTGGTCAGATATTCAGATTTCTTTGCAATTTGGACTCTGATTTTGCTAATGTGACAAACAGCACTCACTGTGTTGTTTATTTAATAACAAAAATTTTTGCAGGATCTAAGGAAGCTGGGACCTTAACAATATCTTGTTTTTATCAAGCCTTACAGGAACTAGGATGTTTCCCATATCTTATAACACTACCTTCTGGTATTCCTCTGCTAATTTAGCTGATGCTGGATAATCCTATTGCCCCAACCAATCAGAAAATGTATACTTCCTTTCCAGCCAATCCCCTTAAAAGTTCGCTTCTTCAAATTTGTCTTTAAAATTCTGCCCTAACCACCTACCCAGCACTCTGTGGAGCATGCTTTTCATATCTCCCTGGTTTGCAAAACATATATGAATAAAGCTTTGTTGCTTCTCAGAAGGCTCTTCTGGACCTTTTCTTGACAATCCTTTTTTCTATGCTGGACTGAGAGCTAGTTATGCTTCTTTTCCATTCACTACTTCATTAAAGTACTAGGTTACGTATCTTTAGACCAGGGGTCCTCAATGCAAATACCAGTGGGCCACATGCAAATACAAATATTGTACTTGTTCCCGTTTTGTTTTTTTACTTCAAAATAAGATATGTGCAGTGTGCATAGGAATTTGTTCATAGTTTTTTTTTTTTTAAAAAACTATAGTCCGGCCCTCCAATGGTCTGAGGGACAGTGAACTGGCCCCCTGTTTAAAAAGTTTGAGGACCCCTGCTTTAGACCAAGAAAGGAACCCATCTCAAGTACTTGGAAATGCAATGTGCTATTCTCAATTTTGGAAGTCATTGGACAAAGGCATCCTGAGATCCACAAACACCCTGAAGTTGTACATCATCTTGCTCCATGGCATCAAGCAGGATAGTGACTTCAGAACATAATGGCCCAATATCAGAGAGTTCTGTGTTAGCCAATCTATATATATAAAACCCTAATATGCAAATAGACCACATGGCGGAACAACTGAACAACTGAACAACCAGTCACTATGACGTGCGCTGACCACCAGGGGGTACATGCGAAACATGGTGAGCATTGGCAGCATGCAGCAGAGTGCAGAGCATGGCGGCATTGGCCGCAGCGGGATGGTGGAGCAGGTGAGTGGGGGTGCCAGACCAAGGCAGGGAGCCGGTCACTGTCATCTGGGCCAGCTCTGGTGGTTATTGAAAATTCTTTGATCCCGTGCACTGTGGTCCTGCCAGGTGCTCACACCTGCTGCTGACACCGGAGCCACTGCTTGCACCCACTGCCAGCTCCTGGCGCCAGTCCCAATTGCTCAGTGCTGTCAGTGGGTGCGAGTGGCCACTGCCGTCCCAGATTGCCCCTGAGGGCTTCTCCACCTCCCCTTGCTCCTGAGGGGCTATAGGGTCAGCAGTTGCTCACTCCTGCTGCTGGCACCGGCCCCAATCGCTCCGCACCCTCAGTGGGTGCAAGCCAGGACACACTGTCAGCACCTGGGAGTGGTGGCAGCAGGAGCAAGTCTGCCAGCGGACAGGGGGCCATGGCGTGAGGAGCCAGGCAGGGGTGCAGAGGATAGGCTAAGACCTGCCCCTGTGCCCACTGCAGCCTCATGGCTCACAGTTCCTTCCTTTTTTTAAAAAAAAATTTTAATTGATTAAGTTGTTACATATGTGTTTTTATCTTCCCATTGCCCCCCAACCTCCACCCCCCAACTCATGCCCTCACCCCCCTGTTGTCTGTGTCTATTGATTAGGCTCATATGCATGCATAAAAGTCCTTTGGTTGATATCTCTCCCTTATCCCCACCCTCCCCTACCTTCCCTCTGAGGTTTGATGGTTTGAAAGATGCTTCTCTGTCTCTGGATCTGTTTTTGTTCATCAGTTCATGTTGTTCATTATTTTCCATAAATGAGTGAGATCCTGTTATATTTATCTTTCTCTGACTGGCTTATTTTGCTTAGCATAATGCTCTCCAGTTCCATCCATGCTGTTGCAAATGGTAAGAATTCCTTCTTTTTTTTAAATATATTTTATTGATTTTTTACAGAGAGGAAGGGAGAGGGATAGAGAGTTAGAAACATCGATGAGAAACATTGATCAGCTGCTTCCCGCATGCCTCCCACTGGGGATGTGACCGCAACCAAGGTACATGCCCTTGACCAGAATCGAACCTGGGACCATTCAGTCCCCAGGCCGACGCTCCATCCACTGACCCAAACCAGCCAGGTCGAATTCCTTCTTTTTTTTACCACAGCGTAGTATTCCATTGTGTAGTTGTACCACAGTTTTTTTAATCCACTCATCTGCTGGTGGGCACTTAGGCAGTTTCCAAATCTTAGCTATTGTAAATTGTGCTGCTATGAACATGGGGGTTCATATATCCTTTCTGATTGGTGTTTCTAGTTTCTTGGGATATATTCCTAGAAGTGGGATCACTGGGTCAAATGGGAGTTCCATATTTAGTTTTTTGAGGAAACTCCATACTGTTCTCCACAGTGGCTGCACCAGTCTACATTCCCACCAGCAGTGCACGAGGGTTCCTTTTTCTCCACATCCTCGCCAGCACTTGCTGTTTGTTGATTTGTTGATGATAGCTGTTCTGATAAGTGTGAGATGGTATTGCATTGTCGAATAGCTGCAGCAATCCTGAGAAAGAAGAACAAAGTAAGTGCGATCTCAATACCAGATATCAAGCTGTATTACAAAGCCACTGTTCTCAAAACTGTCCAGTACTGGCACAAGAACAGACATATAGATCATTGGAATAGAATTGAGAACCCAGAAATCAACCCAAACCACTATGCTCAATTAGTATTTGACAAAGGAGGCAAGAACATAAAATGGAGTCAAGATATTCTCTTCAATAAATGGTGTTGGGAAAATTGGACAGATACATGCCAAAAAATGAAATTAGACCTCCAACTTACACCACACACACACACACACACACACACACAGAAAGAAAACAAACAAACAAAACTTAAAATGGAAAAAGGACTTAAACATCAGACAGGAAAATATAAAAATACTAGAGGAATCCACAAGCAGCAAAATCTCAGACATACGCTGAAGCAATTTCTTCACCAAAATAGCTCCTAGGGCAGGGGTGGGCAACCCCTGGCACGTGTGTCAAAATGGCACGCCAGTAACTTTTGCTGGCACGCGAAACCCTCTCTTAGAATCTTCCATTTACAATTTTTTTCTTAATATTGACTTTTATTTTTCAGATAAATTCAGTGTAGGTGCATCTTAGATAAATAAATAATTTTACATAACAAGTTATCTTAAAGACCATAGACATGGATTGACGAGAGAGGGGAAGAGCAATTTCTATGCCTCTGCCTTAACTCTCCCTGCCTTCCTAGATCCGACCAGTGTTTTGGTTTCATCCACATGCGCTTTGTGTATCTTTGTTCTCAGTGATGAATTTTGTTAAGTCTCGTAATAGGAGTAGCCTGACAGATGAAAGTAGTAGCTCCTGCATATCTCTGAAGGTCACGAAATATAAACCTGATGTAAAATCTTTGGCATCAGTGATGCAGCAGCCAAAGTTTCACTGTTAATATCAAACAGAGTCATAAAGTTTTCTGTTGGAATATCAGTGTACATGTATACATTAAAAAATAAATGTATTTTTCATCATCATATACTGTGTTTTTGTTGCTCAAATGAATTTTATTATTTCTTCAAGGTTCTTCACATACATACACCTTAAGAGATATCAAGTAGGCATAACATGTTCTCAAAAAATTAGGGTTTGCACGCAGAAGAATTTTCAGTCAGAGATTTTGCTTGTTTTGGCACGCACTCACAAAAAGGTTGCCCACCCCTGTCCTAGGGCAATGGAAACTGAGGAGAAAATAAACAAATGGACTATGTCACAATAAAAAGCTTTTGCACAACAAAAGAAACCATCAACAAAATAACAAGAAAGCCCAGTGCATGGGAAAACATATTTGCCAATGTTCTCACCAATAAGGGTATAATCTCCAACATTTACAGGGAACTCATACAACTTAACAAAAAGAAGTTAAACAACCCAATCAAAAAATGGTCAACAGAACTAAATAGATACTTTTTGAAAGAAGACAGAAGGAAGGCCAAGGGACATATCAATTAGTTTTTAATTTAAAAATCCCCACTTTGCTTATGAATTTAAATAAGCCTGTTTTATTCTTTTTAATATACATTGAATACTGTTTAAGTTTTTTTATACACAGTAGAGGGGCCACTTAATGCTGAAACATAGGAAAGTTGGAAAAAATTACATGGAAAATAATCTTTAAACTGGGTTGGCTGTTGCCTTTTCCAACTTTATCCTCTGCTTGTAATGTTCTTCCCTGGGGCAGAAAAATATTCCAGAATGGATCTGAAATGACTTACTTCAGCACTGAGGCCTGTCTCATGTCTCGGGGACACAGTATTTTTCATTTTCAGTTGTGGTGTCATCATACATTTTAGTCTCTTATATAGCTAAAGTTCTTACAAATAATCTGACTATATTTTTAATTAATATCTGAGAAAAAGAAATCATGTATGTAATAAAGTTGCATGTAAATGCAGTGTAATTTAGTCTTTTTGATTCATCATATTAGGTTTGGTTTAGTGGATTACCTTACCAATTAATATTAACTTTTACACAAATCAGTAATATATATATATATATATATATATATATATATATATATATATATATAGTTTTTTTTATCTCAGCACAGATTTTTTTAATTTGGCAGTTTTTTCTTTTTTCCTCACTAATCCACCCACACATGCAGAAGTTTATTATAGCTCTGTGTTTATTACCATTTACATAATAAGCTCACATATCTAAAAATGCCTATATTTTATACTACTCCAATCATTTTAAAATGTAAATGTAATCAAGTTATATTTTGTCACTATATCCTCTTTCTTAAATATTAACTTACTATGCTAGTTAGTAAATCACACATTGGTGAGCTTATTTTTAAGGTCAACATAGTCAACTTTTAAAGTTGTTTTATTTTTGTTTATTTATATTTGATAATGTATAACTCTTCTCTTTTCTATTGCAAAAGTCATGTTTACATATGATGCAAATGAAAACTTCCAAGGCCACTTTCTTATAAGCTGAAAACAAAATCAACAACTGCTTCTTCAGTGAGTGCTGTTAGCTAGTGTTGTTTTTTTTAAAAAATGAGATTCTTCCAGGGTGTGAATCTTGATTAATTACAAGATGCTGTAGCTAGTCCCCCTTTTTGCTGTGCCCACTCTTGCTTTTCTTTCCTCATTAGTAAAGTGAACTTTCTCTTCTCAATTGTGATGGCAATAAACTATGTCCTATCTTTGTGGGTACCATTACAAATAGTACTGTTCTTAGCAATTCTAAGAACAAACTAAAGTGACTTCTTATTTATTTATTTATTTATTTATTTATTTATTTATTTATCAATTTATTTATTTTATTTAGTGAATTTATTGGAGTGACAATAATAACATCATATAGGTTTCAGGTATAAATTCTATAATGCATCATCTGTATATTGCATTGTATGTTGACCACCCCAAGTCAAATCTCCTTTCATCACCATATCCCCATCTTGCCCTCTTCTACCTCCCACCACTCCCCTTTTCCTCTTGTAATTACCATACTGTTGTCTGTGTTTATGAAGTTTTTTTTATTACCTTTATCTTTTTCACCAGCTCCCCAACTCCCCTCTCCTCTGACAGCTGTCAGTCTGTTCTCTGTATCTACTGATATGAGTCTTTTTCTATTTTGTTCGTTTATTTTGTTCATTAGATTAACATACTTGTATAAGTGAAATCATATGGTACTTGTCTTTCACTGACTGGCTTATTTCACTTCATATAATACTCTTCAAGTCCACCCACGCAGTCACAAAGGGTAAGATTTCCTTCTGTTTTACAACTGAGTAAT
This sequence comes from Myotis nattereri, assembly GCF_964212035.1. NCBI lineage: Eukaryota > Metazoa > Chordata > Mammalia > Chiroptera > Vespertilionidae > Myotis > Myotis nattereri. Next base: position 95,168,403 of record NC_138076.1, on the reverse strand, counting down.
ATGCCATTATATAAATGTACCATAGCTTTTTTATCCACTCATCTACCCATGGACACTTGGGCTGCTTCCAAATTTTGGCTATTGTAAATAAAGCTGCAATGAACATAGGGGTACATACATTTTTTTGAATTAGTGATTCAGGTTTCTTCAGATATATACACAGAAGTGGAATCACTGGGTATAAGGCAGTTCCATTTTTATTTTTTTTAAGTAATTCCATACTGCTTTTCACAGTGGCTGTGCCAATCTACATTCCCATCAACAGTGCACGAGGGAGGGTTTGTGAGTTCTTTTTAACATATGAGATGCCAAAGAAACTCAAAACACCCATGTTCACTGGCTCATTATTATAATAGCCAAAATATGGAAGCTACCCAAATGTACATCAATAGATGAGTGGATAAAAAAAAATTGGTGCATATGTACAATAGAATATTACTTGGCCATAACAAATAATGAAATATCATTTGCAATAGCTGGATAGACCTAGATGTTATTATGTAAGTGAAATAAGACAGGCAGAGAAATACAAATACCATATGATTTCACTTATATGTGAAATCTAAAGAACAAAATAAAGGACCAAACAAATTAGAAATAGTCTTATAGACACAGACAACAGACAAGGTCAGAAAAGAGGGACATTGGAAGATTAAGTTAAAAAAGGTTATGGGATTAAGTACTAATAGGTATTTACAAAATAGGCAAGGGGATATAAGGTAAAGCATAGGGAATATAGTTAACAAAATTCTAGTAACTCTAGTGCCAGGTGGACACTTGACTATGGAAGGAAACACTGAAACCTATATGCATATCTATCTGCTGTGCTATCCATCTGAAACTAAGACAAAAAAGTGTTGAATGCAAACTACAATCAACAAGTAAAAATTTTAAAAAAGGATGCCAAGACCCTATTTAGCAATAATCTCTCTCTATAAAAAACCAGCAATTGTAATGCCATAACTATCAGAATGACCAATCTCTATGACGCCCACTGTGGCCAGGGAACCAGCCCAATCAGGGGGGTGGGGCCAGCCAGCCAACACTCCCCATGGCCCTTCATCCCTGCTGGCCCTGTCCTCGATCCGCCGGCTCTAAAGCAATAAGGGGCAGGGCTGGCCGGCTGTCCTCCTGCAGCTCCTCCCTCCAACCAGCCCCACCCCAATGGGCCTCCACCACCCTGATCGGCCCACAGCCCCTCCCTGAGGCCGGCCCTGCCAATGATTGGCCCCCCCCTCACTCCAATCAGGGGCAAGGCTGGCCAGCCAACCACCTATGGCCCCTCCCACAGGCCACTGGCCCTAGATCAGCTCCCCACCACCTGATCTGCCTGTGGCCCCTCCCCCCAGCCAGCTCTGTCTTTGATCGGCACCCCAACCCCACTCGGGGGCTGGGTCTGCTGGCCAATTGCCCATGGCCCCTCCCCCCAGCCTGCCCGACCCTAATTGGGCCCTGATCAGGGTAGGGTGGGCTGGCCAGCCGGCCAATCTCCCGCCATCTCCTTCTTCCTACAGGCCTGGCCCTAATTGGGGCCAGGCCAGCTGGACCCTACCTATGCACGAATTCGTGCACTGGGCCTCTAGTACTTTCATAAATCTTATTTTTGTGTGTGAGAAAGTTAATTTATCTATGTCAATTATGACTTCTAAAGCAAGCATATTTATTTGGGTTTCCACACATTTTTGGTTTTATTTGGTTTTATACTAAAAAGTCAAATTCAGCAAAACTTTTTATATTCTGAATACTCTTTTAAAACCTAAGCTTTTCTTTGAGTTGGCCTGTAAGTATTATTAGCTGTCATTTTCGGCATTAAGTAACTAACTTTATTTTTGACTGGACATTCCCCACCTTACCACACCCACTCTCCTTCTATATCAGAATCCCCCTTATACACAATCCCATCTGAGGTAGGTTGATTTCCCTTCCTTCTTTTAGTCCTTAGTTGGACTTATTCTGTACTGTTCCTTTTCCTGGCAGAAAGTGTCACAAATTCCCTATCTCAAGCAGGATCAGCTTTAATTTTAAAGTTTTCTTAGTGCTTTAGAATACTTTCTTTTAATATTCAGGTTCAGTGTGCTTGCTGATCCCTAAATGCCCATCGGAATCACTTTGAGTTCTTTTTCAGAGCATTGCAAGTTGTAGCCTCATCTCCTTCTTTCTCCCCCAGGAGAGGAAGTTGTCAGCTATACCTAAGACCATCCTGCGCCGCCCCCCCACCCCCCCCACCCCCGCCACACACACATTTGCCCTGATTGCATGTTCAGTAAGTACAGCTGTAGCCTTCAGCATGTTGATGTCAAATGGGAATCTTTCAGAAAATAAAGCTAATGAATTTGCTTGATGTTAGAATGTGAATTGTAAAGAAAAATGAATGATAAAAATCAAGACTATATCCTCTCTGTACACTCAGAAGTATGTGATATATTGTTTGTCAATTATATATCAGCAAACCTCACTTTAAGATACTGTATATGTAATCTCCAATGTCTTTGTACTATATGTACTGCATTAAAAAAAACAAAACTCCTCTATTCAAAGGCAGAAAAAACGGATCAGATGATTGTTTTGATAAATTCAAAGAAAAGGATATATATCTCCTTAGTTGGGGGATGTATAATTGGATGAGTTTTTATTCCACACACTGGGATGCCCGGGAGAGGGAGGGTGTTGGGAAAAAAATAATAGTTTTATTTAGAACATATTAAGTTAGGGCTGCCTACTGGCTATTAAGCAGTGATTAAGTGTGGTGATGGATAAACGGGCAAAAGCTTAATTCAGGTTTCATCAGGTGATAAATGTGTTTCAAATTTATGGGTAGAGATAAGATGAGCAGAAAGGGAAAGAAGAAAATGGGCACAGATGAAGTTTTTGCAGTTTAGTGCTAAGGCAGCATCAGTCACAGCAGCAAAAGTAACTGGAAATCTTCAGTCAAGTTACGGATGAAAATTACTGGTAATAGCGAATGATATATAATGCGCCGATGAAGGTCCAAAATGCCTTTAGATGCACCATGTATTACCATCTCCACATTGTTTACTGAAATGTATTGCTTGATGGTTTGGCCCTGATTTAACCAATTATGAAGCTTCCTTTTAGCCACATGATGAGTGGCACATAAAAGACCCTTTATAAACTTGAGCCTTGAATCCCGAGACCAACATGTCTATGGGGTTAACAATCAATCTAAAGATGAAACACAGCCTGGGGACTGGACCTGGAAGTCTCAGAACTCTTTTGATGTTTGCTTGTGCTTTCCTTTTCCTGCTGTAACATGTCCTTATCTTTATTAAAGCCTGGAAAAGCACATCCTATAGAGCAGCGGTTCTCAACCTGTGGGTTGCGACCCCTTTGGGGGTAGAACGACCCTTTCACAGGGGTCGCCTAAGACCATTGGAAAACACATATATAATTACATATTGTTTTTGTGATTAATCACTATGCTTTAATTATGTTCAATTTGTAACAATGAAAATACATCCTGCATATCAGATATTTACATTATGATTCATAACAGTAGCAAAATTACAGTTATGAAGTAGCAATGAAAATAATTTTATGGTTGGGGTCACCACAATATGAGGAACTGTATTAAAGGGTCGCAGCATTTGGAAGGTTGAGAATCACTGCTATAGAGTTTTGTTAAGTGCTTTCAGTTATCTAAGTGTGTAATTGATGCAGAGAGATGGGTGGGACGTAGAGCAGGATGTCCCAGGATATGGCAATGGTAGAAGTTTAAGCTAGTTAGGCTGCAGGGCTGGTTAACAATTTTAGTCTGTTCAGAATATAACGTCATAAACCTCTGAAGAATACTGGGGAGAGTTCTTGTTCCTTTAGAGAAAAGATGGACAAGAGTGAGCCAATGTTGTCTTTATATGTCAATATATGGCATAGTCCCTGGCACATAGTAGGTACCTAAAAATATGTTATTGAGATACGTGAATGAATAAAGGAATGCACAGATTAAAAAAGTGATTATATACAGGCTTGTTTTCCTGTAGGCCTAAACTTCAGGAGGTAGGTCAAACAATAGCAAAGTTTGATTCTCCAATTAGAAGCCTGGTGCATGAAATTTGTCCCTGGGTAGGGTCCCTAGGCCTGGCTGGCAATCAGGCCCAATTGGGGCCTTCTGTCTTCTGGCTGGGGCCTTCCTTCATTCCATGCCACCCCCTGGTGGTCAGTGCACATCAAAGTGAGTGATCAGTCTCCCTGTCGAACTCCCAGGAGGGACAATTTGCATATTAGGCTTTTATATATGTATAGATAAGCCTAGCATACTCCTGCTACAGGACCTGTGCATCTGCTTTTCTCTTTTCAGCACACTCATTCCCACACATCCTCAAAGTTTACTCACTCACTTCATTCAGAACATTGATCACATCAGCAGACACTTACTGACTTATCATGTTCAAAACAGCTCCCCTCCCTCATCACTTGTTATCATTTTTGTTGCTTCATTATTCTTCACTGAACGTCTTACTGCCTGATTTTATGCAATGTGTCTGATGGTCTGTGTATTTAATGACTGCTACACCAGGATGTAAGCTACATTTGGTGTTTTTGTGTCTTGCACACTACCCTAATCTTAGTGCCTGGGTTAGTGTCTGAAACCTACTAGATACTCAAGAAAACATTCGTTGAATGGATAACCTCTAATGCCCACATTGTGGGTTTTACTTATATGATTGGACATTAGGTTATTGACCATCTGCTTTATCTAAGACTGAGGTTTCTGGGATACAGAATTTTCAGTTTTAAAACCAGATGACTTGATCACTCTACTGAGCTTCTGCTTTAACTTCTTGTTTGCTCATTCTTTCACTTGTTGTTTCAATATTTATTTTGTGCCTACCATGGTACAGGCACTGGTTTAGGTACTGTGAATACATCTATGAGCAACTCAGACAAAGCATCATCTATCATGTAGCTTATATTCTACAGGAGGGGCATTAGCTTGGAATAATGGCTCATGGGATGCTGACATTTAACATTAGTCACCTTCCATAATGTGACTAATGTTAAACCCCATGGGAAAATGGAATGAGGTATCACTAGCCAACAGATGTTGCTCAGGAGAGATGCAGGCAATGGTTGGGGTTGAGTCTGAGCTGTGAAGAAGGCCCAGTTACCTCTACTCAGAAGAACTCTATTGCCTTGGGTTCTGGCCATTATCTCTATTGTCATTAGCTAAGACATATTAAAAATCAGAGATGTTTCAACATACAAGTGTTTTAACTTATTTTTCCTGCTAACATTATGAATAAACATCTCTTGATAAAAAGCATCTAAAAAACTATTCTAAGGCAAAGCTAAAGGAAAGGCAAAGTTCTTATTTCCTTCCCACATCAAGCTTTGTGTTTTAGGCATTATGTTGCAATGTCATTTCAGATCAAACTTAACCAGCTTGAGGCTTTCTTTTATGATCCAGAATTCATCCTTATACAAAATTAGCCCTTTGTTTTGTCTTATCCCTGTATTCTGAGCAAAAGAAGCAAGAAAACAAACAAACAAATTAAAACCAAACAAAAAACTATGTGCATTTTAGGAGTAGTTTCCTGAAGGTAATTTACCCAAACTAGTGACTCTAATAACTGGAGTTCTATGTAGTATTTCACACTTACTACAATGGGGAGAGTTACCTCCTCATATATATGGATTCAGCCTTGACAAGCTAGTTCCAAAAGCTGTAAAATGCATTTAAATTTTCCCAATTCAGTTCTCACAGATCCTCATATTTCCTCCTTGTCTATGTCTCATTTCTTTCTGCCTTCAGGCTAATAGACCCATGCTAAACTTCTCAATTTTATAAACTATATTCCATGGGCATTTTTAATATATCACTATGCAGCTTCCACTTTTTCTTCAAATGGTTTCTCTCCCGCAATGGGGGTGTAAGTAAAAATGGCACTTGAAGAATATTTGGCTCCAAGCATGGTTTGTTCTACTCTTTCAGCATCCCTGTTAAGCAGTTTAATTATGCAAATGAGCACTCCTTAGCAGAGAAGCTGGGGGAGGTGTGGTAGAGAGAAGAACAGTGCAAAGAGTGCTAGACAGGAATTAGGTCAAGAATATCCAAACTTACTACATTGGAAAAGCTACCAGGTATTTTTTTCATTCCCATCAAGATGAAAAATAATTTGAAAGTCTGCTCTTTTAACTTCTTTTATAGTTTCCACTACCAGGTATTTTTTTCATTCCCATCAAGATGAAAAATAATTTGAAAGTCTGCTCTTTTAACTTCTTTTATAGTTTCCTTCTGTCCTACTTGTTAAAAAAGAAGAGAGAGAGAGAGAGAGAGAGAGAGAGAGGACATTTTTAAATGCTGGGTTTTGTTTGAGCTTTTTAAATGTCTCTGTCTCCTAGAGAACCTCATGGTAAAATAACAATGATGTTTGTTCATGTTAATATTTTAAAGTTTCACATGATAAAAGGGTATTCCCTGTTACCTTCTTAGGGTCAATAGATTCTGTCTCAAAGATGAAGTCTAATGGCAGTATTGGTGGAGATAGTGATGGATCCCCTCTAAGTATGTCTAATGCTATAAGGCCTAAGTACCCAACAGTCCTGGGGCAGGGTTGACCACAGTTGCCCAGCTTGCATGTAGGAATGGAGACACATAGAACAAGGGCTAAGGAAGTCAATGTTCGCAAGGCCAGTATTCAGCTGTATCTACACTAATAAAAGAGAAACATGCAAATTGGTGTCACTCCATAAGCCCACCAGGATGGGTATGCAAATTATTTTTACTTTTCTGGAAGGGAGAGGGCCAGTGTATTACTAATTAATACAAGGATGGGTATGCAAATTAACCCAACAAAGATGGCAGAACGAAGACTGAAGATAACTGAAGACTGAAGACTAAAGAAGACTGAAGACTGAAGAGGCTTGGCTTCTCTGCTGCGGCCGGAGCGAAGGCCTGGGTCCCGGGTGCTGGAGGAAAACCGGTGCCGGCAGCCAGGGGAAGGAAGGCCTATTGCATGAATCTCTTCGTGCAATGGACCTCTAGTAATATTATAAACCTTTGATTTTATTTTAACCTATATTGAATTGTGTATAATGAAAAGTTCTCAAAATTCTTGTAGGATTCAACTAAAACTAAAACACAGCAGGATTATCTCAAAGCTTTAATGCATTCTCAAAGTTATATAACTTCTCAGAGACAATTTTCTCACATATAACTAAAACTTTTACAACTTGACAAACCTACTACTTGCCTGGAACTACACAAGTCCCTTTCCTAATGGAATAGGGCACTAGTCAGGGAGAAATGACCAGCACACACATAACTAGCATACATGTAACTATCTAAGTATAAATTATATAAGTGTAATGAAGGAAAAGAATGGTTTTCTAAAAATAACAGGAAGGAGTTAATCTAAATGTGGTAGTCAGGTATGGTCTCCTGAGAAAGTAACATTTGAACAGAAACTTGGGAGGTGAGTAGAAGCTAATTAGATGAAGGGAGAAGCTAGGGTAGTTTCAAGTAGAATGAGCAACATAAATAAAATTTCAGAATGGAAATTACAGTTGGAGGAACCAGAATATTTGGCACTTAGAAGATGGTGTCATGAAATAAGGCTGGAATTAGTTAGAGAAAAGGCCATGTAGGCCCACATAGACTCCCTTAAGAGTTTGGATTTTATAACGTTATGCAGAGGTGTGACAAAATCTAATCAAGTATTTAAAAAGAATATTCTGAGCGGTCAATGGGGAGGAATATGGGGACATATGTAATACTTTCAACAATAAAGTTTTTTTAAATATAAAAAAGATTATTTTGACTTTCATGAGAAAAAGTGATTGGTAAGGGAAAAAGGAGGGAGAGAAGATGCAAGGTTGGAGACTCCTGAAGAAAATTGGACAACCAGTGATGTTACCCTAGACCAGTGGTTGGCAAACTGCGGCCCCTTGAGTGTGGCTTTTCCACAAAATACCAAGTGCGGGTGCTCACGTACAGTGTGATTGAAACTTTGTGGCCACACTCAAAGGGCCAAAGAGCCGCATGTGGCTCACGAGCCGCAGTTTGGAACCACTGCCCTAGACCAGTGGTCGGCAAACTCATTAGTCAACAGAGCCAAATATTAACAGTACAATGATTGAAATTTCTTTTGAGAGCCAAATTTTTTAAACTTAAACTATATAGGAGGGTACATTGTTATTAACTTAATTAGGGTACTCCTAAGCTGATTGAGGTACATTCGCTGAGGTCGATCCCTTCCAACTCTCCCATCCACACTCGTCTTGTATACTTGTTTTGTCTATCTCCTTTCGTTCATCCTCTCTATATGTCCAACATACCTTTCTCAATCCTACATCTTCTTTCACTCCACAACGTTCACTAAAATTAACTTAATAAATTTTTACTTAAAGTTTTAAGTCTTAGTTAAACTATAGGTACATTGAATAAAACTTGATATCATACTTAATAACGATATTATTTATTGATAAAATTGAATACCTGCAGGATTTGCAGCTGGTTGGAAAAATACAGGTAACTTTATGCTTCAAGTAGGTACTTTTGTCACCTGCGCACGATTTGCGGACGCGACTAGCACTAACCACTGCACAATGAGACTGCTGACTGACTGGCTCACTCCACTCCTGCATGAATCGGGCACCTCCCCAGTGCTGAATATCCCTTGACCCGCCTGCGCCGCATCTCCTGTTGCCTGAACGACCAACACCCCCCACTTCTTCTAACGCCACTTCTTCAAAATAGAGTAGCCCAGGCCGAAAACCGACTTCTGCGCATGGGCCACGAAGTTTCAATCGCACTGTACGTGCGCGCCCACATGTGGCATTTTGTGGAAGAGCCACACTCAAGGGACCAAAGAGCCACATGTGGCTCGTGAGCCTCGGTTTGCCGACCACTGCCCTAGACTAAGGTGTTGGGAGTGAGAGAAATAGTGGATTTGAGAGTTTTGCCATAAAAGCTTGCTGTTGGACTGGATGTGGAAAGTGGGTGTGAATGAGAAAGCAGAGAGCAGAGAGGTGAGTAAAAGGAAATAGTGAGAATTATTTTCAACTTAACCCTCCTAGGGAAGGAATGTTTCTGTATGCTATATACATGAGATGCAATTGAAACAAAAAGATTGAAACGTTTTTAGAATTAGCTTAAAACAATTAAATAATGTACAGATGAAGGATTTGGAGCACTAAAGACTGGGCAGGCATTAACATGACAGCAAATTATTGCTTTAAAAATAATGCTTTATCTCTACTTCAGAGATACTAACTTAATTGCGCACGTACAGGTATAAGGAGGCGGGGCTAGGTATGAAGCAGAATTTGCAGAAGATTTTTTTGTTAGGGTTTTTAGCTGGTGATACAGCCTGTGAATTCAGAACTAAAAGAAGAGATATAGATAGATAGATAGATAGATAGATAGATAGATAGATAGATAGATGCAGAGAGAAAGCTTATTTTTACTTTTCTGGAAGGGAGAGGGCCAGTGTATTACTAATCAATACAAGGGCAAAGAACAAAAGCTGCTCCCCCTTTTAAAGCCTTGGCTGCTATTGCTAGGTGATAAGGAAGGGAGCGGGATTTTGAGGTTGGAGTTGACCAGACATCAGGGGGTTGTCCTTGAAAAATTTGCTGGTTCTTCAGGAAACAATTCAGGCAGATGTCCTAGGGAGGTGTCTTATCAGTATTTTTCCAAAGCCTGTAAAACATTCTTAGAGTAAAGGTTTTGAAGAGTTCAAAAGAATCTTGTTTGAAGAGAAAGAAGGTAGGAAACTTTTATTAACTATCCCAGAGTTGTAAAAAACAACAGGTAGGAGAGGTTTGCAAGAATGTAGCCTTGAGAGTAACTTGTCTTGCAGTTTGAAAGAGGGGCTGCTTGAATCAGAGGAGCTAACAATCTTGAGGTTTAATTTATCAGGTGCTTCTTATAAATTGTGGAAGGCCACAGTGAAGAAAAAGAAAGGCTTTTTATTTCTATCCTAGTAATTCTGGTCTAGTCTATAGCATAGACTAGAAGTAGGATGCTTTAATTCAGTTTTCTAAGTCCAAAGTGGATCATGTGAACAAAACAATAAATATATAGAATGCATCCTATATAATCCTATATAATAAAGAGGTAATATGAAAATTGACCACCACTTCCTCACACAAGATGGCCACCCCCATGTGGCCACAAGATGGCCAGCAGCGGAGGGCAGTTAGGGGTGACTAGGCCGGCAGGGGAGGGCAGTTGGAGGCAACCAGGCCTGCAGGGGAGCAGTTAGGCATCAGTCAGGCTGGCAGGGGAGTAGTTAGGGGGTGATCAGGCTGTCAGGCAGAAGTGGTTAGAGGCAATCAGGCAGGCAGGCAGGAGAGCAGTTGGGAGCCAGCAGTCCCAGATTATGAGAGGGATGTCTGACTGCCTGTGAGATTAGGCCTAAACCGGCAATTGGACATCCCACAAGGGGTCCCAGATTGGAGAAAGTGCAGGCTGGGCTGAGGGACACCCCCAGGGCACCAATTTTGTGCACTGGACTACTAGTAAGTAATATAATAAGGTAACTCATATATATACTCAGTGGCCAGATTATTATGACCACCTGACGTTTGTAAGCAAATTAGCTATAATTTCGTGCTGAAGTTATTAGAAGGCCAGACCATTAGAAATAGGGAAGCAGGTTGTTAACCATGACAGTAGAAGTGATTTTTTTCCTGAAGATATGAGTAAACAACACAATTTAACAGCCTTTGAATGTGGGAGATATTTGAACGTTGAGTGGCCAGATTATTATGACCACCTGACGTTTGTAGGCAAATTAGCTGTACACTGCATTGTATGGGATATGGAAGTCAAAGGCCTGTTCAAACACTTTTGCTGTCTGCAGTTACCAAGATAAAACATCTCCAATTCGCACAGGAACACAAGGATTGGACAGTCGAGCATTGGAAAAAAGTCATGTGGTCCGATGAATCATGTTTCCAGTTACATCATGCAGATGGCAAAGTGAGAATTTGACAGAAACAGCATAAAAGCATGCACCCCACATGCATCAGTACAACCCTTCAAGCTGGTGGGGGCAGTGTTATGGTTTGGGGCATGTTTTCCTGACATGATTTGGTCCCTTTAATTCATGTGGAACAACGTCTGAATAGCACAACATACCTAAGTATCGTTGCTGATCAAGTTCATCCTATCATCTCCCAATGGAGATAGCTTCTTCCAACAAGACAATGTGCAATGCCATGGTGCTCATATTGTGCAGGAGTGGTTTTAAGAACGTGAAGGAGACTTTACCTTGCTTAGGTGGCCCCCACAATCACCAGATCTCAATCCAATTGAGCATTTGTGGGACAAAGTTAAAAGAGCCATCAGGCAGCTGGTTCCACAATCATCAAATCTCACAGAACTGGACAGTGCTATTCATCAGGCATGGTGTCAGATTCCTCGCATCACCTTTCAACACATTGTGGAGTCAATGCCAAGAAGAGTTGCCGCAGTATTGAAGGCAAAAGGTGTTTCCTGTGCAGCTCACACACAGAAGAGGGACTTCTGGCTCGCTGTGGTTCTCTCTGGGCCTTGGAGCCATGGCAGCTGCCAAGCCATCTCTCTCTGGTCTTCACAGCCATCGCGGCTTTGTTGGGAAGGACGTCTGGAAGGTCGTCCAGAAGACATCTAATTAGCATACTACCCTTTAATTAGTATAAATGACTTCTCATATCTTCTTTGTCCTCTACCTGGCATCCCAGGAGGTTTAGTCCCTGGCAGAGGGATTTGGCCTGAAGTTAATAATATATATATATATATTAACTCCACCTGCAACCTGGGCTGGGAACCAGAGAAATAATAGCAACAACAGCAATAATAATAACAGGAAAGAAACACATTCACAAAATAGGATATGCTCATGGAAAAATAACCAATAATAGAGCTGTTTATGGAAAAAAGAAAAGGAGCTGCCAATTTATTTTTTGAAGTTTGTGTTAACTTGATTTCAACAGCCATGAAAAACAGCACAACACATAAGAAAATATAGGCCTACTTTACTTATAAACATAGATTTCAAAAGTCTATATAAAATTGTATGCAAGTATATCTACTGTGAATTTAAAGAAATAAACCATGATCAAATAGGTTTATTCCAGGAATTTAAGAATGGTTCAATAGGGAAAATTTATCAATGAAATCAATCACATTACTTGACTAAAAGGGATCATTGTATCATTGTCTCAAAAGTTATAGCAAAGTAATTTTATAAATTTCAATAATTATCTATAATTTAAATACCATCAGAAATACTAGGGATAGAATGGAACATTCTTAATTTGAATAAGTTTTTCATATCTCTGATTACCTCCTACACAACCTACTAAGTTTAACTGTTGCCTCAGGTATGGGGCCTTTCTTGCCTTTCTCACTTCTTTTTTTTTCTTACCAGGATAGAGAGAATTTATTTATTTAACTCCAGTACAGGATGGCCAAACTGCCTTCTACAGTGTGAACAGAAAGCCGGCAGAAAAGGGAAGGTTTGTTATAAAATCACTTTAATTCAGTTTTCTCAACATTACAAGCCATAAGGCAGGCAATGGAATGTGCAATGCTCCACATTACAATACTGAGCCTATAATTGCTGACATCAAAATATACATGTGACACCATAAAAAACAGTGCTTGTTGCCCCTCATGTCTTACAACAGGTACAAAAATTATATTTAAACCCTTGTCCCCATGCAAACACGAACACTCAGTAGTCCAGCCCCCAGGAAGAGGGGTCGACCAGCACAAGGTCTGTGCACAGGGAAGCCCCTGGGACCCCTGAGTGCAGGACTACACAAGGTAAAGGAGACAGTTAAGACTCAAGAGCTGTTGTGCCACCTTAATGTGTGCCAGCCTTAGAGGCAGACAAAAACAAAAAAAAACTCTGGTCTATAATTTGCAGGGGAAAAAAACCTTGAAAGCTTAAGAGCCCTTGTCCTCCCAGGTGGCTGTTCTCTCACAGGTCGTGGTTGTGCGGGTGGATGAGTGCCTGGATGGCCTCCTGCACTGAACCCATCTAGATCAGCACCATCTTGTAATCCTTCTGTAAGAATGTGAACCCTTAGACAATTCCGCTGTTGCTGGAGAAGAGGATCTTGAGGTTGTCCTCGGATATGGAAGGCGAGATCTTGGAAAGGTGCAGGTTGGTTGAGGGTGGGAAGAAATACTATAAGTTTTTGGTGCCTGGCTTCTTAAAGCCGCGCAGAAGTGAGTTCCTATAGTTCTTGGTGAGGTCCTGGTCCCTCTGGCCCTCACGGGGCAGCCGCATGTTCTCATGGTTGGAGAGCATGATGTGCACAGGGTTTCCCTGCAGCTTGTGCTCTTTGAGGGGTTCATTGCCAGCTAGGCCTGGCTTCCCTCCGGCGTCTGCACCAGAGCATTCTCCATCTTATTGAACAAAATCTTCACCCACTGCACATAGCCATACACACGGAAAAGAATAAAGAGGCTTTGGGGTGTGACTTCTGGGGGATAAGGTTGCTGACAAGCATAACAGAATTTCCAGCCCCTGACAGGCCTGGGATGGCGATCGGGCCAGCTGCTGCCACTGAAGGTGTGGCCAGAGGGACCAGGGCCCCATGCACATTGGGAAAAGAAAGGCCTGCAGCATGAGAAATTGCAAAGGTGAGAGGGGAACCAGCTCCTGCCAATGGAAAAACTGACATGATAGCAGGTGCACGGAAGGCCCATGGCCGGAGCCATGGTCTTATCCAGTGAGGCATGGCTGTCACTAGAGGGCAGGGTAGGAGTGGTGTAGACTCGGATCTTGTCATTGTTGTACTTGATTGACATTGAGGCTGGTGAGCAGAGAAAAGTATATATGGAGTGTGTGCAAGCATTGTAGATGTTCTACCTGTCCTGTGACAGCTTAGCCTTCTGGACACTCATGGTTTGGCATACTGCAGCAGTGCCTGGAACTGGTTGTTCTTGGTGAGAGTGATGATTTTCAGAACCATGCCAAACTTGGAGAAGATCTGGTGAAGCACCTCCAGGGTTATTGAGTAGAAGAAGGGCTCCACAACGATCCTGAGCACCATTCTCTGGCCAGCCACCGCCATCCCAGCATCCATAGCCAGGACCGAGGCAGCAAGTGCCAAGTTCCGGACTGATCACAGTTCACCACCTGCAAGGCTGCCTGGGCCTGTACCTGGTTGGGTGAGCTGTGCATCTTCAGCTCCTTGTTGTTGGAGAACTGGATATAGATTGGCTGGCCAAGATGCTTGGGTGTCACCAAGGTGTAGTTCACCATGATGTTGGCTGCCTCCTCCATGTTTTTCTTAATGAAGACCTGTTTTTCCCTTTCAGCATCAGGAAATGGTGACCTTCCCAAAGGGCAGTCCCAGGGAAATGACCTCGCCCTCGGTGACATCACTGGGAAGCTTCCAGATGAGAATCACTCTGGAAGACAAGCCTGCACTTCTGTTGTCACCTTTGAACTTCTTGTTGTCATTTCCATTGGCTGCAGAGACTGAGTTGCTACTGCTCAGATAAAGGGTCAGTCAGTGATGCAGCCAGAGAAGAGCTTATCCAATTTCTGCTTTGTACCAATTGCTTTGTCTGGGACAATGCCATCCATTGCACAAAGAAGAGACTGCAGGGGAGGAAGTGGAGGCCTGTAATAGCCTCTCGCTTCTTATACTTCCCACTTTAAATGCAACGGGTTACATGTACTTTCTTTGTGATCTTAAAAACAACTTTACATATTATAATTACTGTATTTACACATTAATTACTAATTATTTGAAAGGTTGTTTTTTCCATTCTTTGGTACAGAAACTGTGTCAATTTTTGGTTTTAAAATTAATTTTGATTTATTTAAATTACATTACCAGAAACCCAGTTCTTTTATTCTTTATTTTTTTAATTTTATTTTTAACTAGAGGCCCGGTGCACAAAAATTTGTGCACTCGGGTGGAAGGGGGGGTCCCTCAGCCCGGTCTGTGCCCTCTCGCAGTCTGGGACCCCTCGGGAGATAACGACCTGCTGGCTTAGGCCTGCTCCCGGGTGGCAGAGGGCAGGCCCAATCCCTAGGTGCAGCCCCTGGTCGGGCTCAGAGCAGGGCCGATAGGGGAGTTGGGGCGCCGCCCCCAGTCATGCACAGAGCAGGGCGGATTGGGAGGTTGCGATGCCACCCTCAGTCACGCGCAGGGTAGGGCCGATTGCGGGGTTGGGGCACCGCCCTCTGTCACACTCAAGACAGGGTCAATGGGGAGGTTGCGACGCCACCCCCTGTCACACACAGAGCAGGGCCAATCAGGGGGGTGGGGCGCTGCCCCTGTCATTCACAGAGCAGGGCCCATCACGGGGGTTGGGGATCCGTACCGTGTCACACACAGAGCAGGGTCGATCAGGGGGTTGGGGAGCTCCCCCCATCACACACAGAGTAGGGCAGATAGGGGAGTTGGGGCACCGCCCCTTGTCACACACAGAGCACGGTGGATCAGGGGGCTGGGGTGCCGCACCCTGTCACACTCAGGGCAGGGTCGATGAGGACGTTATGGCTCTACCCCATCACACACAGAGCAGGGCCCGTGGGGGGTGGTTGGGGCATTGCCCTCTATCACCCACAGAGCAGGGCCGATCATGGGGTTCAGGCGCCGCCACTGTCACACTCAGGGCAGGGCCGATGGGGAAGTTATGGCTCTACCCTGTCGCACACAGAGCAGGGCCCGTGGGGGTGGGGGGGCTTAAAGAATGTTCACCAGAATAAATCTAATAAGCATCTGTCAAGGTACATAGTTATTACAGTACTAGAGGCCTGGTGCATGCACAAGTGGGGTCCCTTGGCCTGGCCCACAGGATCAGGCTGAAACCATCTCTCCGATAAGCCCCTGAGGGGTCCCAGATTGCGAGAGGGCACAGGCCAGGCTGAGGGATACCACAGGTGAACAATTAGGGCTTGGAGAGGGATATGGGAAGTTGGCCAGCCAGGGAGGGACCGTGGGAGGTTCCAGGGCATGTCTGGCCCATCTCATTCAGTCCCAATTGGCCAGACCCCAGCAGTAAGCTAACCTACTGGGGAGAGTTTGCCCCCTGGTGGTCAGTGCATGTCATAGCGACTAGTTGACAGGTTGACTGTCTGTCGCCTGGTGGTCAGTGCACATCATAGCAAGCGGTTGAGCAGCCTTCGCATATCATTAGCATATTACCCTTTGATTGGTTGAACGGACTACTGGACAACCGGACTCTTAGCATATTAGGCTTTTATTATACAGAATTATTGACTCTGTTCCCTACGTTGTATATTATATCCCCACTAGAGGCCTGGTGCATGAATTCATGCATGAGTGGGGTCCCTCAAAGTGGCCTGTGGGAATCAGGCCCCAGCTCGTGCCTCCAAGCTCTCAGCCCCAACTCTCACCCCCAGCCTCGCAGCCCCACAGCCCTGCCTGGCACCTCGCCATGGTCTGGCCCTGCCCCCTCACCTGCTCCACCATCCCGCCTGCGGGGTGATTGATTGGGGCCAGGCCCCCTGCCTGGCTCCCTCAGCATCTTGGAGCTGGGTGGTGGCCCCGCCCCCTTTTGCCACTGCTGATTGCCGTCTGTGGGGCAATTGGCCCCCGCTTGCACCTACCTTGGCCTGGCGCCCCCCGCTCACTTGCTCCACCATCCCACCATGGTCTCACTCTTGTTGGGGCCTATCAGGGCTGACAGCACCTCTACTGCTGCCCACTGCCAGCGCTGTGTCGCCAACACCTTCTGTGTTCCACTCTGCCCCCTGGTAGTCAGTGCACATCATAGCAAGCAGTCGAACTCCAGGTGGAACTACTGCCCAAGGGGACAATTTTCAAATTAGGCTTTTATTATATAGGAGGATGGCATCTTATAACTGGATGTTTGTACAGGAATTGTGTCTCACTCATTTTTAGAGCATAGACACTTAATACAATACCTGGCATACAATAGGTGCTCAATAAATGCTTATTGGATAACTATCGTTAACTACTTTTTAAGTAAACTATGACAAAGCTAAATTAATTTAGAATTCAATATGACAGATTTTAATATTCAAATTAAGCAATAACTTGGGTTGGATTATGGAAATTTCTGGAAGTAGCTTTGGGAAGCAAGATTTGAATTGAAAGGCTTGGCTGATAAGTGGAGTAAAGTTTCTCAGCACTCTGCCGATAAGGCTCCTTCTCTAGGTAGCTTTCTTTGACCATTCCATAAATGCTGAGTACCCTCCTTTGGCTTCCTTAGAATTCTGTGAGTATCTAATTATGGTAGTCACCATATCTTCTCTTGTAATTTCAGTTTGCTTGCTGCCTTCCCCACTACACTATAAATGCAGTGAGGAAATGACTCATGACTTTAATATTTTTCTTATGTATAATAGGTGTTCTAGCAATACTTGGTGTTGAATAAGTGGGATTAGGTTGGCAGGAATGAGGTGAAGACCCTAAAAAAAACTTGGGGATGTCTTGACATTCCCTGGCATTACAATCCCAAATAGAGAAACATATATCCAAATGTTGAATGTCCATTAATTCAAATATTCATGCAACACTTGTTTATGAATTGTGTCTTTTTTTTAAAGAAGATGCGTATACCTAGTAATTTAAAATAACTTTTCTTAAAATAAACATTTCTCTACAAGGTAAGTGGAATGACTGTTTGCTGAGTGAAGATGACAGGAAACAGTGAATGAAGGTAGAGAGGACTTTGGGCAGAAGGACACTAATTCTGTTTGTACAGGCACTTCTACTAAAAATATACATGTAGAAAATGCAGCTGTTCGAAGGGAGATCACAATAATTACAGAACTCCACATTAAAAGTTCTCATTGCTTAATAACCAATTCCTATTAAAACCAAAGAAGTAGCTCTTAGATCACAGTCCATGAAATTCAATCAGTGTTTGTTATTGCCCTGTACAAAAGCCTTCAACCCCTTTGTTGCTCACAGGTCATTACACATGTGCACATGCACACCACAAACTTACACACACATAAACACACACACACATGCATGCACCATTTCTTTTTTGATGTGTAACCTACTATATAACTCTTTTGATTATTTTTTCTGTGGACATTCAATATTATTTTTATTAGTTTCAGGTGTTCAGCATAGTGGTTAGACAACTACATATAATTTACAAAGTGATCCCTCTAATAATTCAAGTACCCACCTGGCTCTATATGTAGCTATTGCATTATTCACTATACATTCCCTTGACTATTTTGTAACTACCAGTTTGTACTTCTTAGTCCCCTCACCCTTTTCACCCAGCCCCCATCTGGCAACCATCAGTTTGTTCTCTGTATCTATGAGTCTGTTTCTATTTTGTATTTAAAAGTTCCATGTATAAGTGAAATAATATGGTATTTGCCTTTCTCTGACTGACTTATTTCACTTAGCATAATACCCTCTAGGCATATCCATGATGTCAAAAATATTGAAAAATATGTTGAAATTTCATTATTTTTTATAGCTGAGTAATATTTCATTGTATATATGTACCGTAGCTTTATTTATCATTTATCAATGGACACTTGGGTGTTCCATATCTTGGTTATTGTAAATAACACTGCCATGAACACAGTTGTGTATATATCTTTTCTAATTAGTGTTTTGGATTTTTTCAAATATATACCAAGTAGTGGTATTGCTGGGTCATAAGGTAGTTGAATTTTTAATTTTTTTCAGGAACCTCCCCACTGTTTTCTATAGTGGCTGCATCAATGTGTAGTCCCACCAACAGTGCCTCAGGATTCCCTTTTCTCCAAATTCTTGCAAACACTCATTGTTTGTTGATTTATTGATGATAGCCATTCCCAACAGTGTGAGGAGACACCTTATTGTGGTTTTCATTTACATTTATATGATGATTAGTGATGTTGAGCAGTTTTTCATGTCTATTGACCATCTGTATGTCCTCTTTGTAGTAGTGTCTATTCAGGTCCTCTGCCCACTTTTTAATTAGATTGTTTGGAGGGAGGTTTGTGTTGAGTTGTAAGAGTTCTTTATAAATTTTGGACATTATCCTCTTATTGGATACATCATTAGTGAATATCTTCCCCCATTCAGTAGGTTGTCTTTTTGTTTTGTTGATTTCCTTGCTATTCAAAATCTTTTTAGTTTGGTGTAGTCCCATTTTTTTATTTTTATTCTGTTTTCCTTCCTGATGATATATATATATATATATATATATATATATATATATATATATATATATATAGCTGGTGTTTCTCAGTGGTTGAGCATCTACCCATAAACCAGGAGGTCATGGTTTGATTCAAAGGTCAGGGCACATGCCTGGGTTGCAGGTTCGATTCCCCAGTAGGGAGTGTGCAGGAGGCAGCCAATCAATGATTCTCTCTCATCATTAATGTTTCTATCTCTTTCTCCCTTTCCTTTCCTCTCTGAAATCAATAAAAATCTATTTTTAAAAAATACCAATGCCAAAGAACTCACTGCCTATGGAATTTTATGGTTTCAGATTGTATATTTAAGGCTTTAATCTATTATGAGTTTATGTTGTGTATGGTGTAAGAGTGTGGTCTGGTTTTATTTTTTTCTTGTATCTTTTCAATTTTCCCACCACTACTTATTGAATAGACTGTCTTTACCCTATTGTATGTTCTTGCCTTCTATGTCATATATTAATTGACCATATAAGTATGAGTATATTTCTGGGCTCTCTATTCTCGTCCATTGGCCTGTGTGTCTGTTTTTCTGTAGAACCATATTGTTTTGATTATTACAGTGTTGTATTATAGTTTGACTAGGGGCCCAGTGCACAAAATCCGTGCATGGGGGGTGGGTCCCTCAGTCCAACCTGCACCTTCTCCAATCTGGAAGCCCTCAGGGGAGCCCTCTCCAATCCAGGAGTTTCTGTCTGTCTTTGCAATCATAGGAGCGAATTGTCTGAGACCCCAACCAAGTTTGGTTTGGTGCTCACTGAATAATAGAGGCTTTTTTTTTCTTTGCTCCATTGGTGGAGATTTCCTAGAAGTTGTAGGATATCTTCCTTTTAATTTTTCCTCGACACTCTGACTTTACTTATGTCTCTCACCTTTGATTTCCCTCCATCCCCCATCCGCAACAGTAAATTGCTCCACGCTCACTTTGCTCTAGTGTCTAGGACATCCCACAATGTGTCTGCCACCAGAGCTATGATTCCCAGAATTCCTGGTGCTCCCCATGCTCTTGGTTTCCGTTTCCAGTCCAGGGGCTGCAGAAATCAAAAGGACTGGCAACTCTAGCTAACGCCAGGCCCAGCTGACAGGACCAGACACGCCAGTGGCATCCCCGGGACCCTGGCCACTCTGTGCTGGCGCACGCACACACTGGCCACAGGCTCAGAACAGATGGGGTCCCATGGTTGCCCGCCACATTGGGGCAGGCATCCCACCTCACCCCCGGCCACTCGGTGCCTACTCGCATGTGCACTGCCCACAGGCCCGCCATCTTTGTCGGATTAATTTGCATACTCACTCCTGATTGGCTGTGGGCATTGCGGATGGACAGTCAATTTCCATATTTGTCTATTATTAGTATAGATATCAGGTAACATGTTACCTCTAACTTTGTGTGTGTGTGTTTTTTCCTCTCAATATTTCTGTATTTGAAGTCTTTTGAGGTTCCATATAAATTTTTGGAGTATTCTAGTTCTGTGGAAAATGCCATTGGTATTTTGATAGATAACACATTGAATCTGTAGATTGTATTGGATGCTATGGACATTTTAACAATGTTAATCATCTTATTCATACGTGTGTTTTTTCCCCACTTATTTGTGTCTTCTTCAGTTTCTTTCTTTAATGTCATAATTTTCCAAGTACAGGTCTTTTTTTTTTTTTTTTCCAAATATATTTTATTGATTTTTTACGGAGAGGAAGGAAGAGGGATAGAGAGTTAGAAACATCAATGAGAGAGAAACATCTATCAGCTGCCTCCTGCACAACCCCTACTGGGGATGTGCCCGCAACCAAGGTACATGCCCTTGACCAGAATCGAACCTGGGACCCTTCAGTCTGCAGGCCGACACTCTATCCACTGAGCCAAACCAGGTAGGTCCAAGTACAGGTCTTTTACCTCCTTGATTGAATATCTTCCTAGGGATTTTATTTTGTTTTTCATGTAATTGCAATTGGTATTTTTTTCTTAAATTTTCTTTCTAAGAGTTCATTA
This sequence comes from Myotis nattereri, assembly GCF_964212035.1. Classification (NCBI taxonomy): domain Eukaryota; kingdom Metazoa; phylum Chordata; class Mammalia; order Chiroptera; family Vespertilionidae; genus Myotis; species Myotis nattereri. The sequence goes on along the minus strand of NC_138076.1, from coordinate 95,147,292 downwards.
TTGCTGTTAAAATGCAATCAATTTTTAAATATTAATTTTGTATCTTGCTACTTTACTAAATTTATTTATTAGTTCTAGTAGTTTTTTGGTGGTATCTTTTTGGAGTTTTCTATTCAGTACCACGTCATCTGAAAATAATGTAGTTTTACTTCTTCCATTCTAATTTAGATGACTTTTATTTCTTTCCCTTTCCTGAATGCTATAGCTAGGACTACAGGACTTCCAATATTATGTTGAATAAAAGTGGTGTGTACATCCTTGTTTTGTTCCTGATATTAAGAAAAATGATTTTAACTTTTCTTCATTGAGTATGATATAATTCTGGGTTTGTCATATATAGCCTTTATTATACAGAGGTGTGTTCCCTCTATTTCCACTTTACTGAGTGTCTTTGTCATAAATGGGTGTTGGATTTTGTTAAATTATTTTGAGAACTTATTGATATGATTATATAATTTTTATCCTTCATTTGGTTTATGTGGTGTCACATTAATAGATTTGTGGATTTTGAACCAAACTTGCTTCTCAGGAATAAATCCTTCTTGATCATGGTGCATGATATTTTTAATATATTACTGAATTCTGTTTGCTAATATGTTGTTGAGGATTTTCGCATATATGTTCATCAGGAATTTTGTCCTATAATTTTTATTATAATGTCTTTGTCTGATTTTGGAATCAGGATAATGTGGGCCTCAGAAAGTAAACTTGGGAGCCTTTCCACCTTTTCAAATATTTGGAACAGTTTGAGAAGCATAAAAGTTAATTCTTCTGTAAATGTTTTGTAAAATTCACCAATGAATTCATTCAGTCTAGGACTTTTGTTTGTTGGAAGTTTTTTGTATTTCTGTTTCCATTTCATTGGTAGAGATTGATTTTTCTGTTTCTTCTTCGTTCAGTCTTGGAAGATCATGTTTCTAGAAATTTATCAATTTATTCCAGATTGTCCAATTTGTTGGAATATAATTATTTGGAGTATTTTTATATAATTCTTTGTATTGCCATAGTCTCAATTGCCACTTGTCTTTCATTTCTGATTTTATTTATTTTTAAAAAATCTTTGTTCTTTAAAATATTACATATGTTCTTTTATCCCCTTTGACCTCTTCTGGCTAATCCCAGTCCTTTGCCATACTATTATCTGTGTCCATGGGTTTTGTATGTATGCATATAAATTCATTGGTTGATCTCTTCCCACCCACCCACTCACCCACCCGCATCTTCTCTCTGAGATTTGACAGTCTGTTCCATGCTTCTATGCCTCTGGATCAATTTTGTTCATCAGTTTATTTTGTTCATTAGATTCCACATATGAGTCAGATCATGTGATATTTTGCTTAGCATAACACTCTCCAGGTCACTCCATGCTGTCTCAAAGGCTAAGAGAGCCTTATTTTTTATTGCTGCATAGTGTTCCATGGTGTAAATATACCATAGCATTTTTATCCACTCATTTACTGATGGGCACTTGGGCTGTTTCCAAATCTTAGCTATTGTAAATAATGCTGCTATGAAAATAGGGTGCAAATATTCTTTCTGATTGGTGTTTTGGGTTTCTTAGGATATGTACCTAGACGTGGGATTACTGGGTGAAATGGAAGTTCCATATTTAATTTTTTGAGGAAACTCAATACTGTTTTCCATAATAGCTGCATCAGTCTGCATTCCCACCAGCAGTGTACTAGGGTTCCCTTTTCTCCATATCCTCACCAGTACTTGTCATTTGTTGATGGTAGCTATTTTAAGAAGTATGAATTGATACCTCATTGTCATTTTTACTGAGCCCAGCTGGTGTGGCTCAGTGATTTCATTTATTTTAATTCAGTCCCTCTCTCTCTCTCTCTCTCTCTCTCTCTCTCTCTCTCTCTCTCTCTCCCTCTCTCTCATAAATCTGGTTAAACATTGTTGAATCTTCTCAAAGAAGCAGATTTCTTGAGAAGTCTGACTAAAGGTTGGTGAATCTTTATCTTTTCAAAGACCCAGATCTTGGTTTCATTAATTTTTTTTAAGACTGTTTTATTTCCTCTCTGATCTTTATTTCCTTCCTTCCAGTCAATTTAGGCTTTGTTTTTTATTGTTCTTCTAGTTCCTTTAGGTGTAAGGTTAGATTCTTTATTTGAGGCTTTTCTTGTGTCTTGAGGTTATATTGTTAATAATTTCTCTCTTTGAACTGCTTTCACTGTGTTTCATAGATTTTGGGTTGTTGTATTTTCATTTTCATTTGTCTTCCAGTAACTTTTGATTTCTTTCTTGATCTTGTTAACCCCTTCATGTTTCGTAATGTGTTATTTAGTCTCTCTGTGTTTTTAATTTTCTCTTGTAATTGATTTCTAGTTTAAAATCATTGTGGTCTTGTCACTTCAATCTTCTTAATTTATTGACACTTGTTTGTGTCCTAACATGTTGTTTATCCTGGAAAATGTTTTTTGTGCAGTTGAAAATAATGTATATTTTGCTGCTTTGGGGTGAAATGCTCTAAAAATGTCTGGCCTAATGTGTCATCTTTTTTTTTTTTTTTGATTCACCATTCCCAGAGGTACTGCAATACTGGGTTGATGCATGGAGTGGATGGAGCAAGCTTCTATTACATCTCCCTGCTCCAAAAATCCATTTAATATATTATTCTCAGATAGAAGACATATCAGATATTGCACTGATAAGAACAGATACTACACTTGATCTTAGCCAAAAGGCTGAGAAGTGATGTAATGTCTCATTTAAGGCCACATTTTCTTGTTAATTTTTTGTGTGTGCCTGGAAAAGCTATCCATTGATATCTTGGAGTGGTAAAATCCCCTACTATGACTGCATTACTGTCTATCTTTCCCTTTTTGTCCATCAGTATTTGCTTTACATATTTAGTTGCTTCCATTTAGGGCACTTAGATGTTTACCATGATTATATTCTCTTGTTGGATTGATCCTGTTATCCTGATCTAATGTCCTCTTTGTTGTTTTGCAATTTTGTCTGATTGCTACCTAGCTTTTGGTTGGTTTGTTTGTTTCCATTTTCATAAAATATCTTGTTCCATTTCTTTTTAAAAAATATATATTTTATTGATTTTTTATAGAGAGGAAGGGAGAGGGATAGAGAGTTAGAAACATCGATAAGAGAGAAACATTGATCAGCTGCTTCCTGCACACCCTCCACCGGGGATGTGCCTGAAACAAAGGTACATGCTCTTGACCGGAATTGAACCGGGGACCCTTCAGTCCGCAGGCCGACTCTCCATTCACTGAGCCAAACCGGTTAGGGCTTGTTCCATTTCTTTATTTTCGGTCTGTGTGTGTCTTTTGATCCAAACTGCAGCAGAATATTAATATAGGGCAAATGGAAGATGAATTTAGAGAAATAGACCAAAACCTTTGTAATAGGAACTAATTCTAGAATTAAACTTTTATAAGAAGCATTTCTTACCTGCATTGTCTACTCTGGGCACTGGCATTTTTATTTCATGAGTAATTGGGATATATCCAGCCTAAATATTTATAACAATATCTGAAAAATTCTTAATCCAACTCTTGATGAAGACCAAAAAAAATTTTAAATGCAGCAACATAAAGTAGTAGAAAGGGATAGATATTTAATATAGAGCATACCTAAGTTTAAATCCTACTTCTTTTATTTTCTAGATATACACTTGAATAATATTTTGGGAGCTTTGAAAATTGAGACAATGAAAATGAATGGCACTATCTGAAATAAAAGAAATACTCAAGAAATGTCAGCTATTATAGTTGAGAATAAGAAAATTCAATCTATATAAGAAAAATATGCTTAATTTGAGCATAATTATATACAGAAATTTAATAAAAATATGTACTGTGTTACAAACTTTTCAATTACTTTTTGCCAGAAATGTGTGAAAAACCTTTAGTCAAACTTGTGTTTCAGTGGTGGTCTAGTCTGTAGCTCTCATCTTGAGTACTTCAGAATCTGTTAATCTTATTCATGCCATCTGTTGTTTTTCACTTAGAATATATAATATACACATCTACACTAATAAAAGAGAAACATGCAAATTGGTGTCACTCCGCTACACCCACCAGCCAATCAGAGCAACTCTGCAAATTAACCCAACAAAGATGGCGGTTAATTTGCATATGCAGGCGGCAGGGTGAAGACTGGTAAGAGAGGCAGAGATACTGAATTAGCAGGTTCCTCACACATAAATTAGGAGATATATCAGCTGTAGAGGACAGCCCCCTCCCTAACAAGCAAAGAATCCCAACTCCACACCAAGATCCCCAGCCCAGGGCTCCAGTGCCAGAAAGAGAAGTTCTCAAAACTTCTAGTTGTGAAAATCAGCAGATATGGGAGCTGAGTGAGACAGAAAGCTACACGAGTCCCAAATGTTACTCTAAAAGAGTATGCATATAGACTTACTTAACCTCACATACACTCTCTAAACTTGAGCACTGGGGCAGCAGCTCAAAAGGTGCCAGGGATGGACATAGGAGGAGAAACTGAATTGTCTGGCTTCAGGGTTAGGGCTGGAGGGGCAGCTTTTTCCTAGACAAAAGTGCTGGGAGAGGCCATTGTTCCTTTACTGAGACCTCCCCATGCATAAACAGGTGGGCAGCACATCTGAATCTCCATAAAACTGGCTAACACTGTTTTCCCTTCCCTGGTTATTCCTTGAGCTTCCACACACCTAAGTTTCTGGTGCACAGAAGCCACTTCCAGTGATGTTTCATACAAATGTACTGCCTTATCTCATGCTGTGGACTTACCTGAAATTTCTCAAAGCTTCAAAAACCCCAAATAAGTAGCATTTAGACTAAGACTAAGCAAGCCCTGTACAACTTGCTAAGCAACCCCCAAGCCTAGCATTAGCAACAGCTGGCCTCAGTTTGCAACTTGATCTCTTGTGGGCACCTTCAAGTCCAGCAAAAGTGGCAGCTATCTGAATCTCATAGTGGGTGGTTCTGAGTAGGGCAGAGGTAGTGGCTGACCTTGGCTCATACCTCCTGGGAGGACTCAGAGTCAGCACGCCCATGCGCTAAGGCACCACCCAACCACCTCCTGTGTGACACACTCAAGGAGCAGACTCTGTGAGCACCAGCACCTTTCTCAAACATGTCCTGCTCCAGGGAGTTAGCCCCTGCACAGCAGCTATTCCTGGTAGTCATGGGTGGTCTTCAAAGCTGATTAGGCTGAGGGTCAATCCCTCTCATTGATGTACCAACAGCAATCAAGGTTCAACTACTAGTATAGTTGGAGGCTGCACACAGCCCACATGGCAGGGGGCCCATCTAGAGTGACTCTCTGTGGTGATGGAAGACACTGTGCCACTGGGTCCCACAGGACACCTACTACACAAGGCCATTGTATACAAGGCTGGGAGACATATCAGTTTTAACAAATACATAAAATCAAACACAGGAGAAAATATCAGAAAAAGAACTAAACAAAATGAAGACAATATACCAAATACAGAGTTCAAAACACTAGTTATAATAATATTCAACAGATTTAGGGGAAAAAGAGAACAACTCAGTGAGAACTTTAACAAACTGAAAGGAACCATAAAAATTGAGTTAGAAAACATAAGAAAGAACCAGTCAGAAATGAATTATACAATAGCTGAAATAAAGAATACACTAGAAGGCCCTGACCGGCGTGGTTAGAGTATTGGCCTGCACACTGAAGTGACACAGGTTTGATTCTCAGTGAAGGGCATGTACCTGGGTTGCAGGTTCGATCCTCAGCCCAAATAGGGGTGCATGTGGGAGGCAAACCATCAATGTGTCTCTCTCACATCAATGTCTCTCTCTTGCCCTTCCATTCTCTCTAAAAAATCAATGGAAAAATATATTTGGGTGAGGATTAACAACAACAAAAAGGAATACACTAGAAGGAACCAGCCAGGTTAAATGAAGCAAAAAATCATATCAGCAATTTTGAAAATAAGGTAGCAGAAAATACCCAATCACAGGAGCAAAAAGAAATGCACACACACACACACACACACACACACAATATGAAGATAGTTTAAGGGGTCTCTGGGACAACATCAAGTGAACCAACATTCACAGAATAAGGGTGTGGAAGCAGAAGAGAAAGAATAATGAATTAAAAACCTATTTTTTTTAAATGACAGAAAATTTTCCTACCTTGGCAAAGAAAATAGACAAACAAGACCAGGAAGTCCAGGGAGTCCAAAATAAGATGAACCCAAAGAAGTCCACACCAAGACAAATCATAATTAAAATGCCAAAGGTTAAAGACAAAGAAAGAATCTTAAATACAGCAAGAGAAAAGTGTTACAGGCTTACAAGGGAGCTACCATAAGATTGTCAGTTGATTTTCCAACTGAAACTTTGCAGGCCAGAAGGAATTGGTATGAACTATTCAAAGAAATGAAAAGCAAGGACCTACAACCAATATTACTCTACTTGCAAAGCTATCATCCTAACTAATAAAAGAGAAACATGCAAATTGACCATAACCCTGACACCCTTCCCATTGGCTAATCAACAGGATATGCAAATTAACTGCCAACCAAGATGGCGGCCGGCAGCCAGGCAGCTGAAGCCAACAGGAGGCTTGCTTGCTCCAGTGAAGGAGGAAGCCAAGGTTCCCCACCTGCTGCTGCCGGCCTCTGAGCTGCAGTCTAAGCAACTATGTTGCAATTATAGAACCTAAACAAACTCAAGAAACCTGCTTTCAGCCAGCCGGGCTTCAGCCAGCAGGACTGCAACAGTGTTTCAATTATAGAACAAACCAAGTACCTGCTTTCAGCAGCCGAGGTCTCAGAGCTGGAGCCGAACCTCAGAGCTAAAGCTGGCTCTCAGCTCCAGTGACAGCCATAGAAGGTAAATAAATCCCAGAATAAAAAAAAAAAAGAAAAAAGGAGAGGTTGGGAGTGTCAGTCGCCCACCAGCCTGAAAACGGCCCTCAGCCCCTCACCCAGACTAGCCAGCCACTCCAGTGGGGACCCCACCCTGAAGTAACAAGATAGCAGCTAATTTGCATACTAAAGGCAGGCAGCAGCGGGCAAGGCTGTCCACAGTCAGGGACCCGGATCTGTGACCCTGCAGGGCGGGGGCAGTGCTTGAGGCTGTTCGTGGTCCGGACCGGATCTGTGACCCTGCCGGGCTGGGGTCAGTGCTTGAGGCTGTCCGTGGTCTGGGAACCGGATCCATGTCCTGGCAGGCGGGGGCAGCGCTTGAGGCTGTCCACGGGACCAAAACACGGATCTGTGACCCTGCCGGGCAGGGGGCAGCACTTGAGGCTGTCCTTGGTCCAGGGACCTGGATCCGTGAACCTTCCCATCGGGGTGGCAGCTCGCACAGGGGCAGATCGGCCGGGGTTCGGCAGGACAGGATGCCTGGCTTCCACCCAGCCCCAGTCACTCTGGGCAGGTGAGCAGCGCAGAGAGCCTCTGGACAGGGGAGGCAGGCCAGCAGAGGGCAGCATGTACTCCCCACATGGCGGTGGTGACAGCTGTGAGCACGCCAAGCTGAGCCTGCAGGCTGAGCTGAAGTAGTGCCTGCAGGCTACCAGCGCCCAGGAGTGGCTGCGCAAGATCTGCCTCCTGGCCCAGAAGGTGCAGTATCGCAGGGACAACCACCTTGGCAGGCCATACTGACATCCTCCTGGCCGCTCCATGGGGGTTTGCGTATCTGCATAGCCAGAGGCCTCTGGTGTGCACATCCCCATCTGGTGTGCGAACATCCCCCAGCACACTGTCACCCTCCCACGCCTGCAAGAGTTGCAAACCAAGGCGTGCACAAGTTCCCCCCTCCTCTCCATCGCACTTCCATCAACCCAGCATGCCTAACACCCCCACAGGATGTGCACACATCCCCTCTGATGCGCTCACGTCCTTTGGAGAGTGTCTGGGTGTTCTGAGTGCTGAGGCTGGGCGCCTGTGGGATGACAGTGAGAGGGCAGAGTGGTGATGCCTTGTTCCCACAGAGGCCAGTGCAGCTATGAGATCGCCTCTAGGGGGTTAATGCAGGTGCTGAGGCAGGAGCAGGTGCAGACAGAGACACCTGGTGGGCGTGGGCGGCCCTCGCTGAGGTGCCTTTGGTCACCGTTCAAGATAAAGAACCCAGAGGTGGAGAGGAATTCCGTCCTCTCAGTTAAATGGTTGGATAGTCGGGGTGACTTTAGAGGAGGAATGTGCACTTTGGGTGCCAGCACCCATGAGCGAAGGCTGCCCTGACTGAGCCTTGCTTGCTTGGGGCCTAGCTCACTCCTGCCGGGCAGCTGGTGACAGGACGTGCTTTTCCTAATTAATGAGAGAAAGCGTTGATTCTCCTGCTGCCCACAAAGGTGGAAAGTGAAGTGGGGAGACATGTGGGGAGTGAGCAAGGTTCCCTGTCTTGGGGTTCCAAATCTGCTGTTGGTTTCTTTCACCGCTGACTAGAGATATACAGGGTGTCCCTCCAAAATGTATACACACTTTGAATACCTACTAATTCCAATGGTTTTAAGCATAAGAAAGAAACAACAATGGAGCTGTTATCTGTTAAAAGTGTGGGCACAAACAGGTAGTTGGACATTCCCTGAGGGATCTCAGATTGGAGAGGGTGAAGGTCAGACTGAGAGGCCCCTTCCCCGCCCTACCCCATTGCACGAATTTCATGCACCGGGCTACTAGTATGAGTAATAAAATGATAATAAATACATGTCTGTTAACAATGACTTCAAATGCAAATGGATTAAATGTTTCAATCAAAAGGCATAGGGTCGCTGAATGGATATGAAAACAAGAGCCATATATATGCTGTCTACAAGTGATTCACAAGATGGAAAGACATACTCAAACAGAAAGTAAAGGTCTGGAAAAAGATAGTTCCAACTTTCTGTTTAACTATAAAATGGAACCGAACAAAAATTTGGGGTACACAAAGTAGACTTTAAAACAAAGGCTATAACAAAAGGCAAAGAAGGACCAAGCAATTTCACTTCTGGGTATTTATCTGATGAAATCCAAAAAACTAATTTGAAATGACGTTTACACTTATATGTTCAGTGCACCACTATTTACAGTAGCCAAGATTTGGAGCAACTTAAGTGCCCATCAATAGACAAATGAATAAAAAAATGTGGTACACATATACAACAGAATATTACTCAGTCATAAAGAAGAATGAAATATTGGCATCTGCAACAACATGGATGGACCTAAAGGGTATTGTGCTGAATGAAATAAGTCAGACAGAGAAAGGCATATACCACATGGTTTCACTTATATGAAGAATCTAAAAAACTAATGAAATAAACAAACAAAACAGCAAGAGACTCATAGATATAGAGAACATTTTGTCAGTTGCCAGGTGAGAAGGAGATGGGAGGACTGCATGAAAAAATGAAGGCTTTAAAAATCACAAATTGTTTGTTACTAAATAGTCACAGGGATATAAAGTACAGCATAGGAATCCTATATAATAAAAGCCCAGCGCCCGAAATGGTGGAATGACCAGAACGACCAGAGACTAGATTGACCTCAGCCCCTCTCCCCAGCCAACACTGCCCCTCAACAGAGACCCCCCAGACCCTGATCCAAGGCCCCCATTAGGGTTGGCCGGCCCCCACCAAAGCACTGGGCCTCTATCCTATATAATAAAAAGGTAATATGCAAATTGACCCTAATAGAAAAGCGACCAGCATGACCACTCAACCGGTAACTATGAGACACACTGACCACCTCTTGGTACCTTTTCCTGGCTGTCAGGCTCCAAATTGCCTGATGGCGAACAGGGAACCAGGGGTAGGTGGTGGGGGACACGGGCAGTGCCAGGCCAAGGTCCCCACTATGCCGGTCCCTACACACTCAGAGGGTGACCCATGGCAGGGGCAGGGCCAGCAAGCAGGCAGAAACAGCTGACCTCTTGGTCCCTTCCCTGGCCGTCAGGCTCTGAATGCCTGATGGTGAACAGGGAACCAGTGGTGGGTGGCGACAGGTGGTGAGGCTAGTGAATGGGTAGAACAGCTGACCTCTTGGTTCCTCCCCCTGGCTTGCAGGCTCTGGTTACCTGATGGCGAATGGGAAACTAGGGGTGGGCAGTGGTAGGGGTTGGGGTCAGCTGCAGGCAGTCAGGGAAGATGGCCCTGATTGCAGGCCAGGCCTAGGGACCATACCCACGCATGAATTTCATGCACTGGGCCTCTAGTATTGTAATACTTATGTATGATGCCAGGTGGATAATAGATTTATCATGGTGATCAATTCATAAGTTATATAAATGTCTAACCACCGAGTTGTATGCATAAAATTAATATGATATTGTATATCAACTATAATTAAAAATTTAGAATGTTTAAAAAATGAAAACAAAACAAAACAAACAAAAAAATTGTTTCAACTACACACCTAAAACACACGAATATTGTGTGTTCGTCCACAGTAATCTTCATATCTTTTATTTCTGAATATTCATGTTGTCTTATAAGTGTCTGTACACATATGTTTCTCATCCACTAGACTGAAAACCTCTTGAGGACAAATTCAGTAAAATGAGAGCTCAGATATGACGTAATAAAATTTAAAATATATGATGAAAAAAGATAAATATCTGCACTAAGGAAATCAAGTAAGAACTCAAATATTCTATTCTGGAACCAATAAATAGAGTATAAGCATCAAGGAACAAAATATAAATTTAGACATAGCTATTAATGAATTTATGACACAAAAGAAAGGCTTGAGATATTACATAAAGTATAGATTAAAAAGAATGAAATTAAAGTAGTAGAGAAAACTAATACAACTATGGAAAACTATGATAAAAACTACATTTATGGATAACTAAGGCTTCTGACATAAAAAGCCTTCAATGGAAGAAGAATAAAATCTAATAAAATATATAAAATTTCACTGAAATGAAAGAAGAACAGAACCTATAGATTTAAGAGTGCATTCAGTGCTCCAGAAAAGCTGGGCAGAACATTCAAAACAGACACAAGGACATAAAATGAATTCTTCAGAAAGCAAGGGAAGATATAAAACTCAGAAGGGGAAAATCAGGAAATTCTCAGCCTTCTCCACAGAAACTTTTAATGCTAGAAAAGTGGGTCAAGTTTTTTTTTTTTCTTCCAAACCTTTGAGGAAGTAAGACATTCAGTGACATATCTTTCAGTGGACATTCTCAGAACTCATACAACTTAACAAAAGGAAAATAAACAATCTAATCAGAAATTGGCAAAGGACCTAAATAGACACCTTTCAAAAGAGGACATTCAGAAAGCCAAGAGACATATGAAAACATGCTCAAAGTCACTAATCATCTGAGAGATGCAAATCAAAACAACAATGAGGTACCATCTCACACCTGTCAGATTGGCTATCATCAACAAATCTACAAACGACAAGTGCTGGAGAGGATGTGGAGAAGAAGGAACACTCGTGCACTGCTGGTGGGAATGCAGACTGGTGCAGCCACTATGGAAGACAGTATGGAGTTTCCTCAAAAAACTAAAAATGGAACTCCCATTTGACCCTGTGATCCCACTTCTAGGAATATATCCCAAGAAACCAGAAACAACAATCAGAAAGGATATATGCACCCATATGTTCATATCAGCACAATTCACCATAGCTAGAATCTGGAAACAGCCTAAGTGCCCATCAGTAGATGAATGGATTAGAAAACTGTGGTACATCTACACGATGGAATACTATGCTGCTGTAAAAAAGAAGAAACTCTTACCATTTGCAACGGCATGGATGGAACTGGAGAGCATTATGCTAAGTGAAATAAGCCAGTCAATGAAGGAAAAATACCACATGATCTCACTCATTCATGGATAATAGAGACCATTATAAACTTTTGAACAATAATAGATACAGAGGCAGAGCTGCCTCAAACAGATTGTCAAACTGCAGCGGGAAGGCCGGGGAGGGGTGAGGGGCAGGAGGGAGGGGGGTAAGAGATCAACCAAAGGACTTGTATGCATGCATATAAGCATAACCAATGGACATAAGACACTGGGGGGTAGGGGAGACCAGGGGATTGTCAAGGGTGGGGGAAAAAAAGGGACATATATGTAATACCCTTTGTAAGACTGTAAGCAATAAAATAAAAAAATAAAAAAAAACAAGAATACAGATTTGTGAGTGTGTGTGTGTGCATGCGTGCACGTGTATGTAAAGTTTTTAATTTTTATAGTATCATTTTCACTTTATTTTTATAGTTTTATGAAGCTTATAATAATCAATTATTTAAATAGCAATTTTGATATTGAAGATGTCTAACTGTGTGTTTTTGTGTTATTTTTTAAGCTTAAGCAGATGCATATAGTATGCAATTTTCAAATACTCACAGGTCCAGTGTTGGTTCATCTGGCTTACTGTTTGGATAGACAAATGGACTACAAATATAATACAAGATTGGAAATACTCTGAAAAAATACAGAAGAAATAAGGTGGCTTAGTGAAGTTTCCAAAGTAAAATGGTTAAAGCAAATGTTCTGGAGCTAGTCAGAACATTGAATATGGCAGTGCAACATTTTTAAAATAACACAGTTTTGAAGTTAGATCATAGTTCAAAATTTGCTCTGCCACTGTGAGAACTTGGGCAAGTTATCCTTAGCTCCACGTATAAATTGGGGTTGATAATAATAGCAGCTGGAATATATTTAGTACTTATTATGGGCCAGGAACATGCCAAACGTTTTATATGTATTATTTTTTATTAATCCTAATATCAAGAAATACATGCTAATATTTTTTTCATTATACATATGAAGACCATGAGCTGTAGATAAAGGTCAAAAAACTTGACCAAGAATACAAAACCAGTAGCTTGCATGGACATCTAGACTGTGATCACTTGCTCCAGAGCTCGTTGTGCTTAACGATTCAAATTCTCCTCATGACCTAAAGAATCCATATGCTTTGAAAAAAGGTTGGTGGAGTTCCCAGCAGATATTATAAACATTCAAGTGCAAGTTTTTGTGTGGGAGGCAAGAAGGGAGGGTCTTCCTGTCATCAGAAAGACTAATAAGAGTTAGCGTTACCAAGATAAAGTTATAGAGAATTGTATTCGTTGCACTTCTTTTTCTCCTCATGTCCCATCCTATGCCATGACACTTCCACTCAGTAAGGCAGTTACTTTTCCTACTAGAAGGAGGGGCATGTATTACTCTTCTCACAACAGCCACTTTTCCAGCTAAAGAATAGTACAAGAAGAATGGACAAGTGAAGAGAGATTAGAATACATTAAAAAACCAGTACAACATCGCAAACCTAAGTCAGGAAAGAGGAACCTAAGTCAGGAAAGTGGCTTATAAATGCCAACTGTTTTTAGCAGTAGGCATTTATAAGCCACATTGGAGAAACACAAAACCGCTATAAAAATACAGATGTAGTAACCAAAGACATTCTTCAAAAAGTAATGAGTCACTGACTGAAGTGACCATTTCAATATATATAAAACATCTTCATACAATAGCATATGATGTAAAAAAAAAAAAAGGTGATATGAGCAATAGCATGCCCTCTGTTTCCTCTTTCCTCCTTTTCACTTCATTGGATATAAAAAGGATGTAGTGGTGAGCGATTTTGAACCATGGAGAAAAGGTCAACACCTTAGAGATGTAAGAGCTACAATAAAAGAGGCCTAACACTATATAGCCATCATACAATTTCTGGGCTGTCTATATTCAATCGTTGCATGAGGAAGAAATGAACTTCTATTTGATTAAGCCACTGTTATTTAGCCTTTGTTATAGCTATCAAATATGTATCCTAACCAATTCTGTGACTATAGCACAATTTGTCTATTTTAAGTTTGATGAACATTTAGTTTGGTATCAGTTTGCTATGGTAAACAATGCTATAATAAACTTTTTGTGTTAGTCTCCTAGTATAACAGTCTTCTGTGCCCACAGGTCCAATATTTTCTCACAGTGAGTTAACTGGGGCAGTGGAAATACATCTAATATTTTGTGTTGTTACAAATGGAGATCACTGCTGGCAATTAGAAGTAGGCACCAAAAGTATTATAGGTCCTGAAAAACCTGGGACAATTTTATTATAAAATACTGTCCCAATTGTTAAGCAATTATATCAGCAAGGTGGCAGAATAGGTGATTCCAGCCCTGATACCCTCACAAAAACATTGATTTTCAAGTGATATCAGAAGAAAGGTGGCATGAAAGATTCCCTCATCTTCTCCCCCTGAAACTTCAACAAGTTAGTCAATTTAAGTCAACAAAGGAATCCCTGCTCAATGTAGAAGCAGCCTGAGAGACCCGTGCATTGAGGCATCTAAAGGTGGACAACTGGGAATAAATGGAGAGGCGAGAAGGGAGGAAAGCACACACAACCTTGGAGGCAGTCTTGCAGGAGTTGGTGACCAACTCATCTCAGAGAAAGGAGGCAGCTGAAGGTATCAGGCACTTCCATGGGCCGGGAGGTACATCTATACAATGGAATATTCCAATGCTATAAAAAAGGACTTCTTACCATTTGCAGCAGCATGGATGGAACTGGAGAGCATTATGCTAAGAGAAATAAGCCAGTTGGAGAGAGATAAATATCACATGATCTCACTCATTTGTGGAATATAATGAACAACATAAACTGATGAACAAAAATAGAACCAGAGTCATAGAAGCATGGAACAGACTGTCTAACCTATGAGCGAAGGTTGGGGGTGAGGGGGTAAGAGATCAACCAAAGGACTTGTATGCATGCATATGAGCATAACCAATGGACCCAGATGGGGTGGGGTGAGGGCATGTGCTGGGGGTTGGGGTGGGTGGGGAGTGGTCAATGGGGGAAAAAGAAGACTTATATGATACTTTAAACAATAAAGAATTTAAATTATAAAAAAGAAACAAGAGATATCCCAAGTCAACAACCTAACATTACATCTTAAAGAACTAGAAAAATAAGAACAAAATTCAGCAGAAGAATAGAAATAATGAAGATTAGAATATGTCTACCATAAGATTGCACACAACCTCCACAGACAGATGGCATATGCAAACTTTCATAGATAGCTAATGCAAACTTCCTTCCCCAGAAGACACATGCAAACCACCCCAGATAGCATACGGATATCAGTAGCTGGCTTGATTCTGCAGGATGAGGAGAAGGTACACAACTTTAAATGCTGCACGGTATTGCACTGCAAAAAAATAAATGGAAGGCTCTAAGAACAGCCTGATTTTGTGGGATCAAGAAAAGGCACACATTCCTACAACTATTCCTCTAAGAGGAAACAAGAGGTTTGGGGTGTGCACATCACCAGGAAAGTCCTCAAATCTTTTTCTGGGCTGAATGTTAAAGGGTTTTTTCTCCCAAAACCAGTCAGTAAAGACTGACAGAAGGGAATACTTCTTTGAATATGAAGAGAGCAATGCAAGACTTCAAAATACATAATCAAAGAAAAATAACACAATCAAAAGATCAAAATAAAGACCCAGTAGCTGACCCCAAAGAAAAGAGAATCTACTTGACAAGGAAATAAAAATAATTTTCCTAAAGAAACTGAGCTTTAAAAAAAAGCATACATATAAAACTAAAAAATCAAGAAAACAATATATAAACAATGAAAATTTCAACAAAGAGAAACCATAAGAAGAAACAAAATAGAAATTCTGGAGTTAAGGACACAATGTTTGAACTGAAAAATACAACAGAACTTTAATAACAGACTTGAACAACAAGAAGAAAGAATCAGAAAACTGGAGATCATTTAAAATTATCCAATTAGAGGAATAAAATGCAAAAAGAATGAAAAAGAGTAAAGAAAGCTTGTGGAACTTCTTGGAAATTATGACAACAAATACACAATATATGCATTGTGGGCACCTCAGAGGGAGCAGAGAAAGAGAAAGGGGCAAAAAGCTATTTTAAAAAATTAACAATAGAAGCTTTCCAAAGATGGGAGGGAAATGAGTGTACAGTTCCATAATGTCCCCCAAACCCAAATAGGTTAGACATTAAGAGAAACCACTGAGATCCATTATAATTGTCAAAATTCAAAAACAAAAGTAAATACACTCTGATGATATGATTCAGCAATTGCGCTCCTTGGTATTTATCTAAAGGAGTTGGAAATCTTTGTCTACAAAACAAAAGCTACACATGGATGTTTATAACATCTTTATTCATAACTAGAGGCCCGGTGCACAAAATTCATGCATGGGGGGAGGGGGTCCCCTCAGACCAGCTTGCACCCTCTTCAATCTGGGACCCCTCAGGGGATGTCCGACTGCCGGTTTAGGCCCAATCCTCAGGATCGGGCCTAAACTGGCAGTCAGGCATCCCTCTCACAATCTGGGACTGCTGGCTCTGAACTGCTCACCTGCCTGCCTGCCTGATCACCCCTATTGGCCCCCCTGCTAGTCTGATCACCCCTAACAGCCTCTGCCTACCAGCCTGGTCACCCCACACAGCCTGCTGCTCAGTCATGTGGTCATCCTTCCCTGGCTCCCTCTGCTGCCCTTGTTGCCCCACTCAGCCTTTTTGGTCATCTGTTAGGTTGTCTGTTTGATTGTGATGGCCCCTGGCTCTTTTTATTTAGATTGCCAAAATTTTGAAACAACTAAGATGTTTTTTAGTGGGTGAATGGATAAATAAACAGTGGTATTATCTAGCACTAAAAAGAAATTAACTATCAAGTCATGAAAAAATGTGGAGAAACCTAAAATATATGTTACTAAGTGAAAAAAGCCCACATGAAAAGGGTACATTCTGTATAATTTTAATTAAATGACATTCTGGAAAAGGCAAAACTATAGCAACAACAAAAGATCAGTATTCTCCAGGGGTAGAGATTGGGGAAACACAAATAGACAAAGCACAGTGGATTTTTAGGGCAGTGAAAATACTCTATATGATATTTTAATGAAGGATATCTATATATATAAAAAGCCAGCAATCATAACACCATAATGACCAGAATGGTCAGTTGCTATGACACCCACTGTGGCCAGGGAACCATCCCAATCAGGGGGTGGGGCTGGCCAGCCCACCTCCTGCAGTCCCTCCCCCCGGCTGGCCTGCCCCTGATTGGACTCTCCCACCTGATCAAGGGTGGGCCAGTGGGCTAAACGTCCACTCTCCTGCCCCTCCCCCTGGCTGGCACCGTCCCTGATCACCCCCCCCCCAATAGGGAGCAGGGCTGGCTGGTCCCACCTCCATGGGCCCCCACCACCTTGATCAGCCCTCAGCCCCTCCCTCCATCTGGCCTTACCCCTGATTGCCCCTCCACCCCAATAGGGTGAAGGGCCAGCTGGCCAACCTCCTGCAGCCCCTCCCCCACCAGGCCCCACCCCAGATCGCCCCCCCCACCCTTAACAGGAGAAAGGCCAGCCAGTCAACTACCCATAGCCCCTCCCCCAGGCTGCTGGCCCCCAATTGGCACCCTCCACCCTATTTGGGGGCAGTGCCAGCTGGCCCACCTCTCGCAGCCCCTCCCCCCAGCCGGCCCACCCCTGATTGGACTCTCCCACCCTGATCAAGGGTGGGCCAGTGGGCCAAACACCCTCACCCTCACCCTTTCCCCCCACCAGCCCTGCCCCTGATCGACCTCCCCCACCACTATAGGCCTGCAGCCTCTATCCCTGGCTGGGCCTGCCCCTGATGGCTCCCCCACCCCAATAGGGTGTGAGGCCAGCTGGCCAACCTCCCTCAGCCCCTCCCCCAACCTGGCCCCACCCAAGATTGACCCCCCACCCTGATCAGAAGCAGGGCCAGCCAGTCAACCACCCATAGCCCCTCCCCCAGGTGTCTGGCCCCCAGTTGGCACCCTCCACCCCATTTGGGGGCAGGGCCAGCTGGCCCACCACCCACAGCCCCTCCCCATTGCCGGTCCCACCCCCAATCAGACCCCCAACCCCAATCGAGGGAAAGGCCAGTCAGCCAATCACCTGTGGCCAATTGTCCATGGCCCCTCCCCACAGCCAGCCCGGCCCTGATTGGGCCCTGATTGGGGCAGGCCGGCCAACCTCCTGCCATCTCCTCCTCCCAACAGGCTTGACCCTGATCTGCCCTGATTGGGGCCAGGATGGCCAGACCCCACCCGTGCACTGGGCCTCTAGTATGTTCTGTATTAGTCCAAAACCATAAAATATGCACACACAAAAAAGAGTGAATCCTAAGTTAAACTATGGTCTTCTAAGTTAAACTATGGTCTTAATGTAGTTTCATCCTTGGTAACAAATGTACCATTCTGTTGAGTGATGTTGAAATTAAGGGAGTCTATGCTTTTGTAAGGATAGAGGCACATGGGATATGCACATCTTCTCAATTCAGTTTGCTAGTATTTTATTGAAAATTTCTGAAAAGATTATACAGGATAGATTATATATTAGGTAAAAACCAAGTCTTAACAAATTTAAGAAGATTAAAATAATTTTATATATATGTTCCAACCACAGTTGGAAAACTATAAAACCAGAAATCAGTAACATGGAGACTAATGAAAAAATTATAAATATGTGGAAATTAAACAACACACAGCATTCTGTGATACTAAACCCAGACAAGACCTCTACAAAACAAAATAAAAGAAAACAAAACAAACAAAAAAAGAAAGACAGATTACAGGCCAATATCCCTAATAAATATAAATGCAAAAATTTTCAATAAAATACTAGCAAACTGAATTGACCAGCACATTTAAAAAGGAGTACACACTATGATCAATGGGATTTATCCCCAGAATACAGAGATAATTCAACATACATAAATCAATAAATGAAATATACCACATTAACAAATTAAAATATAAAATCACATGATCATCCCAATAGATGTAGAAAAACTGTTTAAAAAATGCAAGATCTTTTTCTGATAAAAACTGTCAACAAATTATGTATAAAAGGAATAAAGCTCAACATAATAAAGGCCATATATGACAATCCCACAGATAACATCATACTCAGAGTTAAAAAGCTCAAAGAGTTTCCTCTAAGATCAAGAACAAGACAATAATGCACACTCTCACAAGTTCTATTCAAGATAGGAAGTTCTAGCTAGAGCAACTGGGCAATAAAAATAATAAGGGACAGTCAGATTAAAAAGAAAGAAGTAAAAATCTGTCTCCTGTTGACATTATCCTATACTAATAAAAGAGAAAAATGGTAATTGGCGTACGACCGATACCTTTTTCATTGGCTAATCAGTGAGATATGCAAATTAACTGCCAACTAAGATTGGCAGTTAACCGCCAAAAAAGATGGCGGCTAATTTGCATATTGCAGGCAGGATGGTACAGCGCCATCAGAGAGCGGGTAGGGGGCGTGAGTGTCAGCGGTCGCCCGGGACCCGATCCGGACGGCAAACCCGGACATGAGACGGAGGGGCGGCTGCGGCGTCCGCCTGCACTCACGCCCTCAACGCACGAGAGCGGGTTGAGGGCATGAGTGCCGGTGGTCGCCCGGGACCCAATCACGCGGGCCTGCGGGGCGGCTGCAGCGGTCGCCCGAGACCCGATCCGGCCAGCAGACCCGGACACGAGCCGGCAGGGCAGCTGCGGCGTCCGCCCGCACTCACGTCGCCAACCCGCCTTTGGGGCGTGAGTGCTGCCAGACCCGGGGACCAGATCCCGCTGGATGACCCGGACACAGGCCGGCGGGGCGGCTGCGGTGTCCGCCCCACTCACGCCGCCGACCCGCGAGAGCGGGTTGGGGGCGTGAGTGCCAGCGGTTGCCCGGAACCCGATCCGGCCGGCAGACGCCGCCAACCCTGGGCAAGGGGCTGATCAGGCGATCGGAGGGTGATGGGGGTCTACGCCTCTGGCCAAGGCATCAGGCCTGGGAAAGGGGCAGAGCCAGCAATCGGAGGGGTTTGGGGGTCCCCTGCCCAGGCCTGATGCCTGGGCCAGAGGCATCAGGCCTGGGCTGGGGGCAGAACCAGTGATGGGGGGAAATGAGTGTCCCCTGCCCGGGCCTGATGCCTCTGTCAGAGGCATCAGGCCTGGGCAAGGGGCGGATCCTGCGATTGGAGGGTGATGGGGGTCAACGCCTGAGGGCTCCCAGTATGTGAGAGGGGGCAGGCTGGGCTGAGGGACACTCCCCCCCCCCACACCCAGTGCATGAATTTCGTGCACCGGGCCCCTAGTATTATATATTGAAAAACATAAAGACTCCTCTAAATTTGGTTAGAACTAATAAACAAATTTAATAAAGTTATAGGATATAAAATCAATAAACAGCATATATTGCTTCTATTCACTAAAATAAAACTATTTTTAAAAATTAAGGAAACAATTCCCTTTATAGTAACATTAAAAAGAATAAAATACTTAGCAACAGATTTAACAAAGGAAGTGAAGCTCTATACACTAAAAACTATAAAACATTGCTAAAAGAAATTGAAGAAGACACAAATAAATAGATATCCAGCCCTGACTGGTTTGGCTCAGTGGATAGAGAGTCAGCCTGGAGACTAATGGGTCCTAGGTTCGATTCCAGTCAAGGGCATGTACCTTTGGTTGCAGGCATATCCCCAGTAGGGAGTGTGCAGGAGGGAGCTGATTGATTTTTCTCTCTCAGCGAGGTTTCTGCCTCTCTACCCCTCTCCCCTCCTCTCTGTAAAAACTCAATAAAGTATATTTTTAAAAAAATAAAAAATAAGTAGATATCCAATGTTTGTGAATTGGAGGAATTAACATTGTTACAATGTGCATACTAACCAAAGTTATCTATTGATCTAATAAATTTTCTAACAAAATGTTAAAGGCCTGTTTACAGAAATAGAAAAACAATCCAGAATATCATGTGGAACTACAAGAAACATTGACAAAGACATTTTGAGCAAGAAGAACAAAGATGAAGAGAAAACATTTCCTGCGCTATCTGGTTTTGTTCAGTGGATAGAGCATTGGCCTGCGGACCAAAGGGTCCCAGGTTCAATTCCAGTGAAGGGCACATGCCTGGGTTGCGGCTCAGTCCAACATGCAGGAGCCAGCCAATCAATGGTTCCTGCTCATCATTGATGTTTCTATCTCTCTCTTCCTCTCCCTTCTTTTCTGAAATAAATAAAAATATGTTTTTTAAAAAAAGAGGTAACATTTCCTGATTTCAAAATACATTCCAAAGCTAGCTCTTTTTTGTTGTGGACAGTATTACAGATGTACCCCAATTCCCTCCTCCTCCCAACCCCTGCCCCATTCCAGGCCTTCACCACACTATTGTTTGTGTCCATTGGTTATGCATATATGTATACAGACTGACATATCTATGGGGAGGGGGAGTGGGGGGAAATGGGAAGAGATTAACCAAATAATTTACAAAGCTATCTTAATCATAACAGTATGTTACTGGCATAAGAACAGACATATAAACCAATGGAACAGGATAGAAAGACCAAATATAAACTTATGCATATACAGTCAACTAATCTTTGACAAGGGTGCTAAAAATACATAATGGTAAAAGACAGTCTTTTCAATAAATGATGTTGGGAAAACTGGATATCTATATGCAGAAAAGTACAATTGGACCCTTACAACATACACAAAAATTATATCAAAACAAACTAAAAACTTAAATGTAAGATGAAGCCATAAAGCTCCTAGAAGAAAACATAGGAAAAAAATCTCCTTAACGTTGGTCTCAGCAATGATTATTTTTTGGATATGACACCAAAAGTACAGGCAACAGAAGCAAAATAGACAAGCCAAATATAAGAATGTATCATTATTATATGAACACAATGGACACAAACCAGGCTAATTCTAGGCAAAGTTGGTTATATGGACAACCCATATATGAATTATTTGGAAGTATATTTAAAATTTGCTATAGATAACTGTTAAATTATGGATTTTTTAAATTTTATAAGTAAACATAAGATACTAATATTTTGAATATTTGAGATATTTTATGGCTCAGAATAAAGACAATGAGACTTTTATACCGTTTTTAATTTTGAGATTCCCCACTTATGATGGGCCCTATATTTATCTTACCTGTTCTAGACTTTTTCTAGAATTAAAAGCAAAACTCAAAACTCTAGGTTCATCAGGTGACTCCCTGGAAAAAGTTATCTTTCACCCTGTTTTCTGCCTAAGAAGATTTCTTGCTTAGTCAATAGCAGGATACATTTTTTAGGATTTCAAATATATATATTCCAACATTTTATTTGGAAGAGTCTCCATTAAATTTAGTTCGCTATACTACCAGACATGGATCTCATAGATTTATAGATGTGGAAATAATATAATGTGTCCAAGATCACACTGATAGGCAACAGCAAAGTAAATATTAGACACTGGATATATCTGGTGTTTCATTAATTTTTTAAAATATATTTTATTGATTTCAGAGAGGGAAGGAGAGGGAGAAAGAGATAGGAAACATCAATGATGAGAGAGAATCCTTAATTGGCTGCCTCCTGAACACCCCACACTGGGGATGGAGCCCACAACCTTCCTTGTACCCTAATCAGGAATTGAGCACAGACCTCATGGTTCATAGGTCAACGCTCAACCACTTGAGCTACACAAGCCGGTCTATTTCACTAATTTTTGTAGCCTACCACTGTATTAGCTTTTATTTCTTCTAAAATTACATGTCTGTGATTGGGTAAAGTGGAAGAATTTCCTATAGGGACAGTTTTCCTTCAGTTTCTACTTGGAATGCAATGGGTACTCAGTCAGGCTGGAAGAAAGTAATGATGTTCCAAATCTTGTGCCCATGAAACTGATATTTAATTATACTTTGTCAAATACTTTTAAAGTCACAATTAATATTTTTCTTTCATTCATACTGAGAAAAATTATGACTAATTTAGAGTTATACTTCAATTCTCTCTCAGAGAAATAGCTTAGAAAAATAAAAAGATCTCTAAATGGCTGTGAGCTTCTTCAAAGGAAATTACACCATTTGCTTTAATGGCTTCTTTTTGGCTCTAGGTTTTTAAATTCCACAATGGAAATTTATATGCAGTGAAGAATGGCCAACTTTGGTTTTTAATAGTCTTCATTTTGTGACTGAGGTTTTATCAGTAATGGATCAGAAAGTTACTTTCTCAAGATACAGCACTGTGGTATGTTTTATATAATTTAGCTCTTGCTTATGTGGTGTCTTTGTTGTTAATATGTAGTCAAGTCTTGATTATAAAAATTTTTCATTTTTTTAAAGAATAGTTTTTGTTTTCCTAGTCTTCAGAAAGCCTAGAACAGTACTGGAAACATTGTAAATATTTCATAAGTACTTGTTGAATCTGGTTAAATTTGATTTTCAATTCAGCTACCAAACTAGAATAAATGTTCAGTATCTTGTCTAATCTGTTTTATTTCTATCTCTTTTGCCAGTAAGACTTAATGGGTCATATGTCTAACTTCTTCAACCTAAGGCCAGGTTTATTTTTTGCCAAGATCAATAATTTCCTTTGAGTCAGATATAAATAAAATGAATAAAATCTGAAGAAGAAAAAATTTGAAATATGAAATTGAGAATGAACAGATGCAGTGGTACCTAGCTCAGAAGGTTGTTAGGAACAAGATAGAGAGAAGAGTATTACAACTTTTTATGTACAGTCATGTGCTCAGCTTTTGGAAAATATAGTGAATTATTCATAGTACATAGTATAATTCTAGAAGCAGCCATAAAGTTAGTATATATCAAAAGCCTAAAAAGGGTAAAAACAAAATTTATAGGAAGTTAGAATATGGCACAAACATAGCAAATTGAAATTGGAAAGCAAGACATCTTGATTCTAGTGCTGATTCTATTCTCTTTAGTTTTATGTGACATGGCAGAATCAATCCCTGTCTTCTCAGTGGGTAGAATAAGACTAATGGCATGGTATTATGTGATGCAAGGATAATTTCTATGTGTTATTAGCATATTAGATGCCCAGTGCATGAATTCGTGCACAGGTGGAGTACAGCTGGCTCACTCGGCTTGAGGCTGATTGGGCCATGCCAGCCAGGGGAAGGGGCTGCAGGCAGTTGGCTGGCTGGCCCTGCCCTCTTGTCGAACTCCTGGCTGAACTCCTGGCTGAACTCCCGGTTGAGGGGACAATTTGCATATTAGCCTTTTATTATATTCTAGAGGGCCTGGTGCATGAATTCATGCACCAGTGGGGCCCCTTGGCCTGGCCTGCGGGATCAGGCCGAAACCAGCTCTCCGACATCCCCCAGGGGTCCTAGATTGTGAGAGGGCTCAGGCCAGGCTGAGGAACCCCACCAGTGCATGATTGGGTCTAGGGAGGGATACTGGAGGTTGACCAGCCAGGGAGGGACCATGGGAGAGCTCCAGAGTGTGTCCAGCCTGTCTCATTCAATCCCAATTGGCCGGACCCCAGCAGCAAGCTAACCTACCAGTCAGAGCGTCTGCCCCTAGTAGTCAGTGCACATCATAGTAACTGGTCGACCACTCAACTGTCTGCCCCCTGGTGGTCATTGCACATCATAGTGAGCAGTTGAGCAGCTTTAGCATATCATTAGCATATTATGCTTTGATTGGTTGAACAGCTAACCGATCGACCGAACACTTAGCATATTAGGCTTTTATTATATAGGATAATCCTCTGTAAAGGATTTGAATCCAAGTAAAACACATTGCTTTAATGTCTTTGGTTGCCTATGGTGATATAATTTTTTTACTCTGGTGCTTCAGTCCATTATATTCCACCAATAATATTCACAAATGAATGAATCTCCTTGCCTCTATCAACAACAGAATCAAACAAGTAACTCCAAGTCTTTAGAATTATGAGTTAATATTATTGGACTTTAAGAATTATATATTGCATAGCCACGGTGGCTCATTGGGTTGAGGGTCAACCTATGAATTGGGAGGTCACCATTCAATTCCCCCATTAGGGGTCAGGGCACTTGCTCGGGTTGCAGGCTCGATCCCCAGTAGAGGGCATGCAGGAGGCAGCCAATCAATGATTTTCTCTCATCATTGATGTTTCTATCTCTCTCCCTTCTTCCCTGAAATCAATAAAAACATTTTTTAAAAGAATGATATATTGATAAAAAAGAAAGTCAGCCTTTCTTATTAGTTTATCTTCTCATTTTTGAAATGTAAACCTATGTAACATTTACAAGTTCAGAGAAAGTCTTTCTGAAGGGCTCAGAACACTTACAGACATTTTATTAATCTGCTAACTTTCTCTTAGAGATAAGTTGGTTGTCAATAATAGCATTAACCTTTATGAGAAATTTTTGAAGACAAAATTCATGAGTATGAAAAGAAGTGGAAATCATCTACATATTAATGATGCCATAGAAAAGTCTAAATGTTTCCCAGTGTAGAAATAATAACCTTCATATTGGCTAACTTGTTTGGCTCTTTATTTTAATCAATAAAATAGAAAGCTCATTATTATCACGCTAATAAAAACCATCTATAAAAGATCTTTTTGGCCGAAACCGGTTTGGCTCAGTGGATAGAGCATCAGCCTGCGAACTGAAGGGTCCCAGGTTCGATTCCGGTCAAGGGCATGTACCTGGGTTGCGGGCACATCCCCAGTAGGAGATGTGCAGGAGGCAGCTGATCGATGTCTCTCTCTCATTGATGTTTCTAACTCTCTATCTCTCTCCCTTCCTCTCTGTAAAAAATCAATAAAATATATATTTTTTTAAAAAAAGATCTTTTTGCTTATAGCATTGCTTGGAGCTTGTTAAACAGGCAAAATCCTCTCCATTATAACTAAATTTGAATCTTTAACAAGCAACCTCTTTTAGATTTTGAGTGAATAATCACAACCTTTAGGACCTATACAAATAAATTATCTAGGTGTGTGTTTTTTTCAATAGGAAAATGGAGTTAAAGGGCAGTGATTTTCAGAGAAATTAAGATATGCTGATTTATTCATGTGTATGTCACCTTTTATACTTGATTTTTATGAGTGCCAATAATATCAGTCCCTCAAAAGATCAGAGGTCTGTAATCACAGCCATTCTGCTCTTGTTCATATTCTACAGCTCAGAAAAAACATTCTCCCCTTGTCAACTTTATGAAAAAATAGAACATAATTTTAATTTGCCTGCTTGGGTGATAATTGTTTGGTGTTCTTAAAGTAAATCTTACTCATAGGCATAATATTAAAAAATAATTTGGCTTTACATATAAACCCATTCACATTCCCAGAGCATTTCCTAATTCTATACTAATAGTTTGGTTTCCATGTAGGGTAACCATAGACTATATTCCAGGGGTAAATTTTTATTTAGAGTGGGAGTTGTGTTGCTGGACTCCCACTGTTTCAAGTGGTGATGATGTATTAACCCCCCAGGTAACAATTTCCTAAATTCAAGGCATCTCTAATTACTATCTGCCACTGGATCTGAAATATTGAAACTTTGTTTGGAATTTTTAATGTAATTATTTGCTGACTTAATGGCAGACTTTAGGCATGAAAAAAAATGCTCTATGCTGGGCATTGTTTTCTGTTAACAGAAGGGAATCTATGTATATTGTCAACAGCAAAAAACAAAAGCAACATTCTGGCTGACAAGCTGGAGACATTTTTGAAGAAACTGGCTGTTTCAGAGCTCACCATTCCTGGTTGTAATGTCTAGAAGATAATGAACATATATATCTTAAATATGTGTGTACCCAAGTTAGTGCTTGGGGCTTTGATGACTTGGTTTTACACCCATGTAAAGTTTCACATAAATAGAATCATTGAATGCT
Organism: Myotis nattereri; assembly: GCF_964212035.1. Taxonomy (NCBI): domain Eukaryota; kingdom Metazoa; phylum Chordata; class Mammalia; order Chiroptera; family Vespertilionidae; genus Myotis; species Myotis nattereri. The sequence goes on along the minus strand of NC_138076.1, from coordinate 95,120,724 downwards.
ATAACTATACCTTCCTGTACTGTCATGTGTGCATGCTGACAGGTCCATTGTAGGATTTCAAGTTCTACTTTAGTGACATTTCTCCAATTAACTCTCCAACCTCCTCTCACTCTCTTTATATAGCTTAATATAATTGTTTTATCATTTTCTTGCCACCCCTCCTCTTCACATGAACAATCTACACTAATAAAAGACAAAGATGCTAATTGACCGTACCTTTGCTACACCCACCACCCAATCAGAAAAGTATGCAAATTAACCCAACAAAGATGGTGGTTAATTTGCATACACAGGCGCCCAGCGAAGACTGAAGACAATGTAGAAGGAAGCCAAGCACTGCAGAAGGGAGCCAAGCGGCGGAGAAGGGAACATATTGGAGGTAGCAGAGACAGGAGTGGAGCTGAGGCAGCGGACATGGTAGGGAGCAAAGTGGCAGGGAAGGGAGGGAGTGAGGCAGCGGACATGGGAGGGAAGTGAAGCAGAGGACACTGGAGGGAGCCGAGGCAGCAGGGAAGGGAGGGAGCTGAGGTGGCAGAGAAGGAAGGGAGTGAGGTAGCAGAGAAGGGAGGGAGTGAGGGAATGGAGAAGGGAGGGAGTGAGGCTTCGCTCTGGTCTCAGGAAGCCCTATTCTTGCAGGAATCTTCCTGCAATGGGCCTGTAGTTTTACTAATAATATGGTCTCTGATTATGATTGGTCTCAATAATAAGGATGGTGGCTTTGAAAAAGACTATAAGAAGTTGTATCTTCAACACCTATAATAGCCTAATATAGGGACTGGCACATAGTAAATTCTCAATTAATTCTATATAGTAAAAGCATAATATGCAAATCAACCAAACAGTGGAACAACTGGTCAGCATGGTGTGGGGCCGGCGGGCAGGTGGTGCCAGGCCAGCCAAGGCACATGCCAGCAGGCAGAGGGAGGGAATGGTGATCAGGGGGCAGCAGCAATCAGTGGCGGTGGACGGGCGATCGGGAGGGCTTGAGCAGCCAATCACCGGCCAGTGCTGTCCCCTGATTGGCCCGCCTGGTTGCCTCTTGCAGAGGGAGGCCAGACTGTGGCTAGGCCTCTAGTATTTGATAATTAACAATTTTTTTAATTAACAATATTTTATTTAGCACTAGAGGCCCAGTGCACAAAATTCGTGCAGTGGGGGGGGGGGTCCTCAGCTCAGCCCGAGCCCTCTCGCAGTCCAGGACCCCTCGGGGGATGTCCCACTGCCAGTAGTCAGACATCCCTTTTGAAGTCCAGGGCTCTCACAGTCCGGGACCCCTCTCTCCTTACTGTCCATCTGCAGTGGAGGCGGGAGAGGCTCCTGCCACTGCCACTGCACTCACCCGCCATGAGCCTGGCTTCTGGCTGAGTAGCACTCCCCCTGTGAGAGTGTACTGACCACCAGGGGGAAGCTCCTGCTTTGAGCATCTGCCCCCTGGTGGTCAGTGCACATCATAGTGACCAGTCATTCCTCCAGTTGTTCCTCTGTTCAGTCGATTTTCATATTAGGGTTTTATTATATAGGATTGACACTATATAAATAGTACTATGCATATGTACTATATGTAATATTTATATGTATTATATAAATTTATAATAGAAAATGTAAAAGAATAGAAAATTGGGGTAATTTTCTTGAATGTTGGCACATATGGTTGACATCTATATACTGTATATTAAAGGCTAATATGCAAAGTGTCTTTGCAGGAATTTGACAGAGAGACCGGAAGTTCTATCACTCGCTATGATGTGCACTGACCACCAGGGGGCGGTGTGGAGTGAAGGAAGGTCCCAGGCTAGCAGCCAGCAGCCAGGGAAGAGAAGCCCTGGCAAGCAGCCAGAAAGCCCTGATCGGCCCTGACTGCTGGCCAGGCCTAGGGACCTTATCCATGCATGAATTTCGTGCACTGGGCCTCTAGTAAGAACATATAAATATAAACATTTGTCACACCTTCACCTTTTGTTTCTTTAGAGACTTTATAATATCTCTCCTTGACATAAATATCATTGTTCATAATAAGTATTCACAGTTCAGGTTAATAAAATACAGTCATAAAGTAAATATTTGGCTGGCTGATCAACCATGCTGGTTGACTGCTGAGACCTTTATAGCAAATGAGTTGAAATAGTTAATTAACAAAATGACAAATTCTGCTATGATAGTTAACACATAATTTGCCTCACACTGATATATCTTCATTTTTAACCTTTCACCACTCCCCAAGCTTTGAGATGTAATTGACATATAACACTGTGTAAGCTTAAGGGGTACAATGTGAATATTTGATACAAGTATATATTGCAAAATAATTACCATAATATAGTTAACAATTCATCATCTAACAAAATTGCAATGTTTTGTTTGTAATGAGAACATTTTAAGATATTCTTTCTTTAAAGCGTTCAGATATACAATGCAATATTGTTAACTATAGTTACCATGTTGTTCATTATATTGCCAGAACTTATTCATCTCCCCACCTCCAGCACCTGGCAAGTACTATTCTACCTTCTGCTTCTATGAGTTTGGATTTTTAAATTTTTACATTCTACATATAAGTGAGATCATTCAGTACTTAGTTTTTTCTGTCTTACTTGTTTAACTTTAACAAAGTTAAGGTTATAACTATATACTGTAGATATATAGATATGTTGATATCACAATTTCTTTTTAAGGTTTTGATTTTGATTCTTTTGTATTAATAAGCAGAAGTGGGATTGGTGGATCACATAGTAGTTCTACTATTAATTTTATGAGGAAACTTTATATAGTTTTCCATAGCAGCCGCACCATTTTGCATTGCCACCAATAGCATACAAGGGTTCCAACTGTTCCACATTCTCACTAACACTTTTCTTTTTTTTTCTTTTCTTTTCTTTTCTTTCCTTTTCTTTTCTTTTCTTTTCTTTCTTCTTTCTCTCACTCTCCTCTGTTGTTCTTTCCTTTTAAACTTTTTATATATTTTTATTGATTTCAGAGAGGAAGGGAGAGGGAGAGAGATAGAAATATCAATGATAAAGGAGAATCATCGGTCCACTGCCCCCTACACACCCGCTACTGGGGATCAAGCCCTCAACCTGGGCAGGTGCCCTGACCAGGAATTGAGCCATGACTTCCTGGTTCATAGGTTGAAGCTCAACCACTGAGCCATGTTGGCCAGGCTCTTTCTATTCTTATCAATCAGAAAAGTGTCTGGTGATAGCTAATTATAGTTTTGATTTCCACTTCCCTGATGATTAGTGATGTGAAACATATGTTTATTGGCAATCTATTTGTATGTTTTCTTTGGAGAAGCAACTCTTCATTTTCTTAGCCCATTTTAAAATCAAGTTATTAGTATTTTGTTGTTGTAGGAATTTTTTATATATTTTGAAAATTAACTTCTTATCAAAATTTTTTCCGATTCCACTGGTTGCCTGTTCAATCTGTTGATTGTTTCCTTTGCTGTACAGAAGCATTTTAGTTTTATGTACGCCTACTTGTCTGTTTTTGCTTTGATTGCCTATGCTTTTGATGTCATGTCCATGAAATCATTGCCAAGACTAATGTTACAAAAGTCTTCCAGGAGTTTTACAGTTTCAGGACTTACATTGAACTCATTTTGATTGATTTTTGTTCTTATTGTACAAAGAATCAAATTCTATTCTTTTGCATGTGAGTATCCAGTTTTCCCAACAATATTTGTTCAAAAAACTATTCCTTCCTCAATGGGGTAATAGCACCTTGCTGAAGATTACTTGACCATATATTGGTGACTTTATTTCTCTGGGCTCTCTGTTTGTTTCATTTGTCCAAATTTCTGCACTTATGCCAGTATTGTACTGTTTTAATTACTTTATCTTTGTAATATATTTTAAAGTCAGAAAGCATGATAGATTTATTTCAATTTCAGTGAAAGCTGTATTTGGGAGTTTGATAAAGATTGCATCAAATATATAGATTGCTTAAGGTGGTATAAGTAGTTTAACAATATAAATTCATTCAATCCATGAACACAGGATGTCCTTCCATTTTAGTTTGTCTTCTTTAATTTCTTTATTTTTTATTTATTGCTTAAAGTATTACAAAGGGTATTACATATGTGTCCATTTTATCCCCCCGCCCTAGACAGTCCCTTAGCCTCCCCTATCCCCCAGTGTCTTATGTCCATTGGTTATGCTTATATGCGTGCATACAATTCCTTTAGTTGATCTCTTACCTCCCTACCTCCTGCCCCCCAACCCTCCCCGGCCTTCCTGCTGCAGTTTGACAATCTGTTTGAGGCAGCTCTGCCTCTGTATCTATTATTGTTCAAAAGTTTATAATGGTCTCTATTATCCATGAATGAGTGAGATCATGTGGTATTTTTCCTTCATTGACTGGCTTATTTCACTTAGCATAATGCTCTCCAGTTCCATCCATGACGTTGCAAATGGTAAGAGTTCCTTCCTTTTTACAGCAGCATAGTATTCCATCGTGTAGATGTCCCACAGTTTTCTAATCCATTCATCTACTGATGGGCACTTAGGCTGTTTCCAAATCTTAGCTATGGTGAATTGTGCTGCTATGAACATAGAGGTGCATATATCCTTTCTGATTGGTGTTTCTGGTTTCTTGGGATATATTCCTAGAAGTGGGATCACAGGGTCAAATGGGAGTTCCATTTTCAGTTTTTTAAGGAAACTCCATACTGTCTTCCATAGTGGCTGCACCAGTCTGCATTCCCACCAGCAGTGCACTAGTGTTCCTTTTTCTCCACATCCTCTCCAGCACTTGTCGTTTGTTGATTTGTTGATGATAGCCATTCTGACAGGTGTGAGATGGTACCTCATTGTTGTTTTGATTTGCATCTCTCGGATGATTAGTGACTTTGAGCAAGTTTTCATATGTCTCTTGGCTTTCTGAATGTCCTCTTTTGAAAGGTGTCTATTTAGGTCCTTTGCCCATTTTTTGATTGGATTGTTTATCTTCCTTTTGTTGAGTTGTATGAGTTCCCTATAAATTTTGGAGATTAGGCCCTTATCAGATATGACATTGGCAAATATGTTTTCCCACACAGTGGGCTTTCTCGTTGTTTTGTTGATGGTTTCTTTTGCTGTGCAGAAGATTTTTATTTTGATGTAGTCCCATTTGTTCATTTTCTCTTTAGTTTAAAGCGCCCTAGGAGCTGTATCAGTGAAGAAATTGCTTCGGCATATGTCTGAGATTTTGTTGCCTTTGGATTCTTCTAGAATTTTTATGGTTTCCTGTCAACATTTAAGTCCTTTATCCATTTTGAGTTTATTTTTGTGTATGGTGTAAGTTGGTGGTCTAGTTTCATTTTCTTGCATATATCTGTCCAATTTTCACAACACCATTTATTGAAGAGACTATCCTGGCTCCATTGTATGTTCTTGCCTCCTTTGTCTAATATTAATTGAGCATATTGGTTCGGGCCGATTTCTGGGCTCTCTATTCTATTCCATTGATCTATATGCCTATTCTTGTGCCAGTACCAGGCAGATTTGAGAACAGTGGCTTTGTAATACAACTTGATATCTGGTATTGAGATCCCACCTACTTTGTTCTTTTTCAGGATTGCTGCAGCTATTCAGGGTCTTTTTTTATTCCAGATGAATTTTTGGAGAGTTCGTTCTAGATCTATGAAGTATGCCGTTGGTTTTTTAATGGGAAGTGCGTTGAATTTATAGATTGCTTTGGGTAGTATGGACATTTTAATGATGTTGATTCTACCAATCCATGAGCACGGTATGTTCTTCCATCTGTTTATGTCTTCCTCTAGATCTTTTTTCAACGTCCTGTAGTTTTCTGAGTAGAGGTCTTTTACCTCTTTAGTTAAGTTTATTCCTAGGTAGCTTAATTTTTTTGGTGCGATGGTAAACGGGATTGTTTTTATAATCTCTCTTTCTGAAAGTTCACTATTGGTGTATAGAAATGCCTCATATTTCTTTGGGTTAATTTTGTATCCTGCTACATTGCCAAATTCATGTATTAAGTCTAGTAAGTTTTTGATGGAGACTCTAGGGTTTTGTATGTATAATATCATGTCCCCTGCAAATAAGGACAGTTTTACTTCCTCTTTTCCAATTTGGATGCCTTTTATTTCTTCTTCTTGCTGAATTGCAATGGCTAACACTTCCAGTACTATGTTGAACAGGAGTGGTGAGAGGGGGCATCCCTGTCTTGTTCCTGTTCTTAGGGGAAATGGTGTTAGTTTTTGTCCATTGAGTATGATGTTGGCTGTGGGCCTGTCATATATGGCTTTTATTATGTTGAGGTATGATCCTTCTACTCCCACCTTGCTGAGAGTTTTTATCAAAAATGGGTGTTGAATTTTGTCAAATGCTTTTTCTGCATCAATTGATATGACCATGTGGTTTTTTTCTTTCAATTTGTTTATGTGATGTATCACGTTTATTGATTTGCGGATATTGTACCATCCTTGCATCCCTCGGATGAATCCTACTTGGTCATGGTGTATGATCTTTCTGATGTACTGCTGGATCCGATTTGCTAAGATTTTGTTGAGGATTTTGGCATCTATGTTCATGAGGGATATTGGCCTGTAATTCTCTTTCATTGTGTTGTCTTTACCTGGTTTTGGTATTAGGGTGATGCTGGCTTCATAGAATGAACTTGGAAGTGTTCCTTTCTCTTGGATTTTTTGTAGTAGTCTGAGGTGGATAGGTTTTAGTTCTTCCTTGAATGTTTGGTAAAACTCCCGTGTGAAGCCGTCTGGTCCTGGGCTTTTGTTTGATGGAAGCTTTTTGATGACTGCTTCAATTTCTTTCATAGTTATTGGCCTGTTGAGATTTTTAGATTCTTCCTGATTGAGTTTTGGAATGTTGTATTTTTCTAGGAATTTGTCCATTTCCTCCAGGTTGTCTAGTTTGTTGGAGTAGAGCTGTCCATAGTATTTTTTAACAATCATTTGTATTTCTGTGCGGTCTGTTGTTATTTCGCCTCTATCGTTTCTGATTTTGTTTATTTGGGTCCTCTCTCTTTCCTTCTTGGTGAGTCTGGCTAGAGGTTTGTCAATCTTGTTTATCCTTTCAAAGAACCAGCTCTTGGTTTCATTGATTTTCTGTATTGTTTTTTTGGTCTCTATGTCATTGATTTCTGCTCTAATCTTTATTATCTCCTTCCTTCTGCTCACTCTGGGGTTTTCTTGTTGCTCTCTTTCTAATTCTTTGAGTTGTAGTGTTAGATGATTTACTCCCATTTTTTCTTGTTTTTTTTGAGATAGGCCTGTAGAGCTATAAACTTCCCTCTCAGGACTGCTTTCATTGTGTCCCACAGGTTTTGGATTGTTGTGTTTTCATTGTCATTAGTTTCCAGGATGTTTTGAATTTCTTCTTTGATTTCATTGGTAACCCAATCAATATTTAATAGCATGCTATTCAGCTTCCAGGTGTTTGAGTATTTTGGGTTGTCTTTATTGTAGTTTATTTCTAATATTATACCATCGTGGTCTGCGAAGACGCTTTTTATGATTTCAGTCTTCTTGAATTTGGGGATACTTTGCTTGTGACCCAATATATGGTCTATTTTTGAATATGTGTCATGAGCACTTGAGTAGAATGTTTATTCCGTGGCACTGGGGTGAAGTGTTCTGAAGATGTCTATTAAGTCCATCTGATCTAGTGAGTCATTTACGATTGCTGTATCTTTGCTGATTGTTTGTCTAGAGGACTTATCCAGTGCTGTCAGTGGTGTATTAAAGTCCCCTACTATGATTGTATTGTTGTTGATCTCTCCTTTGATATCTTCCAGGAGTTTTTTTATGAATTCGGGTGCTCCTGCATTGGGTGCATATATGTTTACCAGGGTTATATCTTCTTGTTGTATTGATCCCTTTAGTATTTTGAAGTGGCCTTCCTTATCTCTTGTTATGGCCTTCACTTTGAGGTCTATTTTGTCCGATATAAGTATTGCTACCCCAGCTTTCTTTTCCTTTCCATTTGCCTGAAAGATATTTTTCCATCCTTTCACTTTCAGTCTGTGTGAGTCCCTACTAATGAGGTGGGTTTCTTGTAGACAGCAGATGTATGGGTCATGTTTTTTTATCCATTCAGCCACTCGATGTCTTTTGGTTGGAGCATTTAGTTCGTTTACATTTAAAGTTATTATTGAAAGGTACTTGTTTGTAGCCATTTCTTTTTGTGTGTGGCTGTTTTCTTTCTGAGCTTTTTATTTCTTCTTTTTATACCAGTCCCTTTAGCATTCCTTGCATTGCTGGCTTGGTGGTGATAAACTCCCTTAGCCTTTTTTTGTCTGTGAAGCTTCTTATTTCCCCTTCAAGTTTGAATGATAGCCTTGCTGGATAGAGTATTCTTGGATTCAGTCCTTTGCTTTGCATCACTTTGTAAATTTCTGTCCATTCTTTTCTGGCCTGATGTGTTTCTGTTGAGAAATCATTTAACAATCTAATGGGAGATCCCTTGTATGTAACTTTCCGTCTCTCTCTTGCAGCCTGTAAGATTCTCTCTTTGTCCTGAACATTTGCCATGGTAATTATGATGTGTCTTGGTGTGGGTCTTTTCGGGTCCACCTTGTTTGGGACTCTCTGGGCTTGTGTGACTTTTTTCTTCCCCACCTCAGGGAAGTTTTCTCATATTATTTCTTCTAATAGGTTTTCTAATCCTTGTTCATCCTTCTGTTGTTCTGGTACCCCTATTATTCGTATGTTGTTTCGTTTCATGTAGTCCCAAAGCTCCCTTAGGCTCTTTCTCCTCCTGTCTTTTAATTTTTTTCTCCAATTGCAGTACATTTTGGGTGTGTTTTGCTTCCTTGTCTTCTAAGTCACTAATTCAGTCCTCTGCTTCTCCTAGTCTACTGTTGATACTTTCAATGGAGTTTTTCCTTGCAGCTATATCACTCTTCATTTCTTTCTGGGTCTTACTTAAGTTGTTGATTTTTTCATCTGTTTCTTCTAGCTTTTTCCATATGTTATCGATTTTTTCATCTGTTTCTCCTTGCTTCTTGCAGAGGTTGTCGATTTTTTCTTCCATCCGGTTTATGCACTCTAGGACCCTTATTCTGAATTCTTTTTCTGTCATGTTGCATGCCTCTGTATTACTTAGCTGCTTTTCTGGAGAGTCCTCCTTCTCTTTCCTTTGGGGGTTTCTTTGTCTACCCATGTTTGATCTCACTGACATATCTAGACATTGAGTCGTTCAGTGGTTGCTCCCTTGGTGGCAGTGACTCCTTGATCTGTGGTTGCTCTTCGGGCGGTTGTGGTAGCAGCTGCTCTTCAGTTGGCAGCAGCTCCTCTGGTGGGTGCTGTTCACAGCTGTGGTGGCTCTTCTGGCTGGTGGGGTGAGGTTTCACGTACAGCTGCTCTCCCTCAGCAGAGGGTGTGGTGCTCAGGAGGTTGCTGTTGCTTGGATCTGCTGCGTTAATTTAAAGGCACAAAATACAACACAACAAGGCACCACATATCAGGCAGTATACACAAATATATTCACGATATTAATAACCCCAAATAAAGGTGACCACCTGAATTAAGAGAATTAGGGGATAAGGAGTAAGGAAGGGAAAAAGATAAAAGAAAAGAAATAAAAGAAAAGTAGGGACCAAAAAAAGGAGTACAAAAATGAAATTGGGAAACAGGAGGGGGGAAAATAAAAGCGAGAAAAGAAAAGAAAAGGAAAAAAAGAAAGAGAAAAAAGAAAAAAAAGAGCAAAAAGAGAGAATGAAGTGGAAGAGGGGGAGACTTTTTATATGAGGAGAATACTCCCATAGAACAGCCATTAATCCCAACAAATTCCAGCAACAGCTCCCTGGAGATGAATGCAAACTAGAAACAACCAATAATATAACGATGAAAATAGAATTGGGAACACTAATCCCAAAATAAAATAAAGAGAAAATAAAATGGCCCTTAAAAAAATGGTAAAATGGTAGCAGTAATAATACTGGTTAAAAATAAGAAGGTAGTAATTAAAAGGGTAAAATCAGGTGATGGAAAAAGAAGAGAAAAAAAAAGAAAAGAAAAAAAGGAAGAAGAGAAAAAAAAATTGGTTTCTTAGTTAAAAGGTGAAAAAAGAAAAAAAAAATGCAGTAGTGAAGGTCCTTCGGTTCTTCTATTCTTCAGTGTGGCTCGCCTTAGACCTGCCAGGTATTCAGGAGAGTGTTGGGTTTCCCTGCGATACACTGTTCCTCTGTGTTGTAAACCACAGTCCTTATTATAAAGCAGGCCGCATTTGTTTCCCAGACTGCCTTATTTTGTGTTTAGCAAAGAGTCAGTTTGTGGGTCAGCCTCTGGGTGGCAGTGTTCTGGGGTTGGCCTCTGAGGCTATAGGGCCTCTCTGTCCAGTGGAAGTTCACTGCCCAGAGCTGGCTGCGTAATAGTTAGTTACTGGCGCTGTGTTGTTGCTGGGATTGAAAATCCCTCTATAGGCCAGACCCTGTTAACTCCCAGGGACTGATCAGGTTATTTTAATCCTTGATCTCCTACAGGGTGGAATCTGGGTGTGGCTGTGCTCCTTGCCTGGGGGCTGGTGGAGGAGTCTCACTCTCCAGAGAGAATGGCTGCCCCAGACCTGGGCTCAGGGGTGTCTCAGCACTCAATTCGCTGCCACCTCTCCCGGCCCCCCTTCTCTCCTCAGTCTCTCCCCAGATTCCACTCCTCCGCACACTCTCCCTCTCTTCAGCACAGGTGAGTGTCTGTATCCGAAATGTCCCATGAACAGGATTCAGTGAAAACAAACGCCGGCCGCGGTAACGGGGAAGGCTTGGTTTCTGTAAGCTTCTTCTCTTACCGGGACTGCATGGTCTGGTCAGCTCTTCAGGCTGCCCCCTTTAGGCTCAGGCCTCCGTGATCACAGAACCCAGCTCTCAATTCCCCCGGTGGCACCAGGAATCCTGCGGTTCTCCTTTCCCCCGTCAGGGGCTGTGCCTGTTCCAAGGGACGCGGCTGTCTGCTACGCGGTCTCCCTCCGACTCTCTGGGCTCAGAGGTCTGGCAAACTTTCCTGCCCAAAACCCTGGTTTTTTACCTTTCCAGGGGAGTTCTGCTCTTCCTGGCTGCAAACCGTCTCACCAGCTGAGCAATTTCGCCAATTCGGTGTGGGTGCTATTGGTTTCAGCTGCTCTCTCCATTTGCTCCGGGACACGACCTGGGACTCGTCTGCCTATATCGCCGCCATCTTCCTTCTCCTCCTCTTCTCTTTGTACTAAATGTTTAATAGCCATTATCACTTAGATTTTAATTCCCTGGAATGGACATTTGGTAAATTTGCATATCATGAACTGCAGAGACATATATAATTCCCTCCTCTGTGTGCTACAAATTAGTAAAAGAGTCAATATATAGTCTTTTTTCTTCTCTTTATAAATTTCACAGAAGAGAAGTCTTAAAGTATTTAAACTCTGAATCGTTTGTGTATGGCCTTTTGAATTGATATAAAGACAAATAGAACATTAAGTTATTTGGTGAAGATAAGATAGAGTAAGTGCTCTGAAAATGCTAGTGTGTTAAAAAATGCAAAGTTGTTAGGAGCAAGGAATAAAGGGTAAGTACTAGGAGGATAAGAGACAAAATATGCTTCCAAGAATAATATAAACAAATAACACAAATAAGAGCTGTGTTTAAATAAGTAACACTAAAATAAGCAAAAATTATTATTTTTAATAGCAATGTTTTAATTTTCAATTTATCTTTGCTTTTCCTGGTACCTATTATTTGAACCACATGCCCTTTCATAAACCCATGCCAATCTGAAGACACATGAGCATGCACTGAGGGTGATTGGTTCATCTCTTGCCATTGTTTCTTTTTTTATTTTATTTTTTTAATTTAATACATTTTTTATTGATTTCAAAGAGAAAGGTAGAGGGGGAGAGAGATAGAAACATCAATGATGAGAAAAAATCATTGATTGGCTGCCTCCTGCAGGCCCCCTAATGGGGATCAAGTCCACAACCCGGCATGTGCCCTTGACTGGAATCGAACCCGGGACCCTTCAGTTCGCAGGCCAACGCTCTATCCACTGAGCTAAACCAGCTAGGGCTAAAACAGTATTAAGAAAGTGACTAGGGAGATGCACTAATCTAGATAGGGGACCAGGGAAAGTCTGTTTGGGAAGGTGACATTCCAGCTGAGGTCTGAGAGGATATTCCAGACGAATGGAAACGTAAATGACAAAATGTCATTTAGACACACGTTTTAGGAACAGAGTTAAGGCCAAAATGGCTGGTGTATAGAAAGAAAGGAAGACCAGACCATATTAAAGAGTTCTGATTTGATAGGAATTGCGATGGGAATCGATTGGAGAGTTTTAAGCAGGGGACTGATATGATCTATTTACATTTGGGAATGTAAAGACTTCCAGACAAACCTACTGTGAGTCCAGCCAGCCTAGGAGTTTCCCAGGAGTCTGAGGGACAGGATACACTTCCTTTATAAAGGATCCAGGCCCTGGCTGCTGTGCAGAGAATATATTGTAAGGGTTCAAGAGATCCAGTGGGAAGACCAGAGGAAGCAGTAGTCTGGGCAAGAGAAGAATGGTGAAGGCTTGGACTATAGTGGTGAAAATGGAAACAGGAAAAAGAGTGGAATTACTTCATTTAATCATCACAACATTCAGAAGTTTACAGTTGTACATCATCTCTTGTAAGTGCAACCCAGAAACAGTGCACTGGTTTTCCCAAGTTTACTTCTCCATTCTCCAAACTTAGCACAATGCCATTCACATTTTAAAGCACTGAGTATATATTGGTTTGTTACACTGAAATCATCCCTGATAATTTAGGTAGGTCCCTGGGAAGAATTGCCAAGGAAGGGCTGGAGCAGGTGCTGTGAGGTACTCAATTCCTCTGATGGCTTGTCCAGGTGACTCTCATTTGCTTCAAGGACACAAAGAACCCTCCCCAGAAGACTTCCCGATCAATAAGTAACACTAGTATGAGATGAGATCACCTTACCTTCCTCAGTCCACCCCAAAGAAATAACACCACCCCTTAACAGGTTTCAACCAGTTCTTGTGTGTTTTGTGTCTAGCATCCATTTCCCCAGGATCAAAGAAAACACACACTTATTCTCCCAAAGCAAAGGAACTCAAAGGCTAGGTTGTTGCCAACAGGAAAGACAAACCCAAAGTTAATCTATTCTTTTCCTACAAAACAATTGCTATGAGCCCCTGGGTGAGGTCAGCTCAGATTCTGTCCATACCAATGGGTTCCAGGAATTCTCTGGCGGGTAATGCCCAGAAGGCAATGCCTGTGAGAATGAAGTTTCCACTGGAAGCCTCAGTGCTCTTTCTTCCGGACTTTGTGTGCGGGTATCTGGGGGTGCCTGAAGCTGGGGGTGCATCCGTGTCACACTCAGCGAAGCTAAGGGGAACCCGAGCAGAATCAAGGGCAAACCACCTCAGTGGTGGGAGGAGGGAGGGGTCCTAAAGGAAGAACACTCACAAATTAGTTACACACAGGGAAGTGGGACGTGCGGAGAGACGGCGGGTCTAGCAGAAATCCTAAGTGTAAAAATCGTAGGCTTCATCCAAAGGGTCTGGAGAAATTAAACAAGACCCAAACTCTCTGTGGCCAGTGTAGAGTCTTTCCCAGCTTGTACCCACCCCCCCTCCCCCCACTACCGAAAAACTAAGACCCGGACACAGCGACACAGACAGACACCCACCCCACCCATCTCCCCTATGCTGTCCCACACCTTTTCCCCAGGACCAGGTGGGGCTCTTTGCTCCAGCGTGAGGCCCGTCCATCCCTCCCCGTGGCAGACCCGATTCCTACCGTCCCCAGCAGTGCCTCTCCTGTCAGGTGGGTTGCAGGCCGACACCGTACCGCCCCTAGGATGTGGCTGCTGTTCAAACCACAATCCCCGGCTATGAAATCACATCCTCTGACCGCACACTCCTTCCCGAGCTGCCGCCCAGCGGAGTGGGTCCAGGAGCCTCGCCATTGTTTCTTTTTGTTCTTTTTCCAAAGAAAATTGTCTGTCAAAATAAATGGTCAGGTTTGAATCCTATCTAATAAAAGAGAAACATGGTAATCAGTGTACCACCGCTACCCTTCCCATTGGCTAATCAGGGCGATATGCAAATTAACTGACAGCCAAGATGGCGACTGGCAGCCAGGCAGCTTAAAATGAACATGAGGCTTGCTTGCTTCAGTGACGGAGGACTGCAACGTTCCCGCCTGCCTTGCCGGCCTCTGAGCCTGCAGTTTGAAACATTGTAACAAATATAGAAGCTAAACAAAACCCCAGAAACCAGCTTTCAGCGAGCTGGGATCTCAGAGCTGGGATCTCAGAGCTGGAGTTGATACAGAGTTTCGATTATAGAACCTAAACAAATCAGATACCTGCTTTCAGCAGCTGAGGCCTCAGAGCTGGAGCCAGGCTAAAGCTGGCCCAGAATAAAAAAAAAAGAAAAAGAAGAAAAAAAGGAGCAGTTGGGAGCTTCAGTCCCAGCCTGAAAACAGTCCTCAGCCCCTCACCCAGACTGGCCAGACACCCCAGTGGGGACCCCCACCCTGATCCAGGACACCCTTCAGGGCAAACCAGCCAGCACCACCCATGCACCAGGCCTCTATCCTATATAGTAAAAGGGTAATATACCTCCCACCACAGTGATCAGCGGAGCCGCAAGGCCTTCCAGCTCTGGGATCAGCGTGACAGGGGGCAGCGCCCAAACCCCCTGATCGCCCTGTGGCTCTGTGCGTGACAGGGGGCAGAGCCCCAACCCCCTGATTGGCCCTGCTCTGTGCGTGACAGGGGGTGGTGCCGCAACCTCCCCATCAACCCTGCCTTGAGTGTGACAGGGGGCAGGTGCCCCAACCCCCCAATCGGCCCTACCCTGAGCGTGACTGAGGGTGGCATCGCAACCTCCCAATCCGCCCTGCTCTGTGGATGGCAGGGGGTGGCACCCCAACTCCCCAATAGGCCCTGCTCTGAGCCGGACCAGGGGCTGCACCTAGGGATTGGGCCTGCCCTCTGCCACACGGGAGCAGGCCTAAGCCAGCAGTACGTTATCTCCCGAGGGGTCCCAGACTGCGAGAGGGCACAGGCCGGGCTGAGGGACCCCCTTCCCCCCCGAGTGCACAAATTTTTGTGCATCGGGCCTCTAGTATGATATGTTAAGATATCATTCTAGTACCCTGGCCATCTTCAGTCATTGCATCAACAGGCTCATTCAGCACTTTTCCGACCTGTGAGGCATGTTTGTCTCTCCTGAGTGTTGGAGACGAAAGTTCTGTTGCATGATAAGTGAGTTATGTAACAGAATATAAATCCAAGCAGAACATTGACACCATCAGTCATGCACTATCTGAAGGCCAGACAATAAAAACTATCATTTGTTTTATTTAATGCTCAATGCCATGAATTAGAACACAAAATAAAGCCCTCTTTAACATGTCAGAACTATGCTTATTCCACTGAATGTTAATATTTTACTGATTTCAGTTGAATTGGTTTTCAGCTTTACCTCAGTTTTGGGGTGTGGTAAAGAAGAAATCTTTATTCAGTGCAAACAGTGATACAGCATGGCTGTGAAAACAGCTAAATTGTGATTCAACATGGTGATGAAAACAGTATGATGTGAGGCTGCCAGGTGACCTGGGGCCAGGCCCCTCTTTAGTTAGGAGCTCTGCTTTGCTCTGCTCCACTCTGTTCTGTCAAGATATCATTGGATGTTTTAGCTCTATTCTGGGAAACACAGTCTTTGGCTAAAGCGCATGTACTGTTTCTTCTTTTTTTTCTTCCTTTCATTTTTAAATGTATTTTTTATTGCTGATAGTATTACAGATATCTCCCATTTTCTCTTCCCTTTCCCTCCCCTCCTGCGATCCCCTACCTACCCCCCCGGTCTTCACTACCCTATTGCCCATGTCCATGGGTTTTATATATATAAGTATATAAATTCTTTGGTTTATCTCTTCTTACCCCCAACCCCACATCAAGGTATGTCAGTCTGTTCCATGCCTCCTGGCTTTGGGTCAATTCATTTTGTTTATTAGATTCCACAGATAAGTGAGATAATGTGATATTTATCTTTCTCAGTTTGGCTTATTTCACTTACTATAATATTTTGGAGGTCTATCCATGCTGTACCAAGGATAAGTGATCCCTCTTTTTTACAACTGCATAGTATTCTATAGAGTAAATGTCCCACAGCTTTTTTATCCATTCACCTACTGGTGGGCACTTTGGACTGTTTCCAAATCTCAGCTATTGTAAAAACACGGCTATGAGCATAGGGGTGCATATATTCTTTCTGATTGGTATTTGGGGTAATTTGGATATATTCCCAGAAGTGGGATCACTGGGTCATCAAACAGAACTTCATTTTATAATACAATCTGTATTCCCACCAGCAGTGAACTGTGTTCCCTTTGCTCCACATCCTCGCCAGCACTTGTTTGTTGATTTTTTGATCATAGCCATTCTGACAGATGTGAGAAGGTGCTATCTCATTGTGGTTTTAATTTGTATTTCTCTGATGACTAGTGACTTTAAGCATTTTTTCATGTGTCTCTTGGCCATATGTATGTCCTCTTTGGAGAAATATCTATTCAGGTCTTCTGACCATTTTTAAATTGGATTATTTGTGTGTGTGTGGTGTGTGTGTGTGTGTGTATGTGTGTGTGTGTGTTTGTTGTTGTTGAGTTGTATAGAGTACTTAATATATTTTGGATATGAACCCCTTATCAGATGTATCATAGGCAAATATGTTCTCTCATTCAGTGTGTTTCCTGTTCAATTTGATGGTAGTTTATTTTGCTGTGCAGAAGCTTTTTATTTTTCTGGAGTACCATTTGTTTATTTTCTCCTTAGTTTCCTTTGCCCAATGAGATGTATTCATAAAAATATTTCTGCATAAGATGTCTGAGATTTTACTTTCTGCTTTCTTCTAAAATTTTTATGGTTTTATGCCTTATACTTAAGTCTTTATCCACCTTGAGTTTATTCTTGTGTACAGTATAAATTGGTGATCTAGTTTTATCTTTTTGCATATATCTGTGCAATTTTCCCCACACAATTTATTGAAGAGATTGTCTTTATTCCATTGCATGTTCTTGCCTAGTTTATCAAATATTAATTGACCATAATGGTGTGGGTCAATTTCTGGGGTCTCTGTTCTAATCCATTGGTCTATATGCCTGTTCTTGTGCCAGTACCAGGCTGTTTTGATTATAATGGCTTTGTAGCATAGTTTTATATTCGATATTATGATTCCTACTACTTTATTCTTCTTTCTCAAGATTGCTACAGCTATTTGGAGTCTTTTATGATTCTATATCAATTTTTGGAGTATTTGTTCTAACACAGTGAAGTATGCCATTGGTATTTCAATAGAGATTGCATTGAATCTGTAAATTGCTTTGTGTAGTATAGACATTTTAATTATGTTAATTCCTCCAAACCATGAACATGGTATATGCATCCATATCTTTGTATCTTTCTCAATTTTTTTTAAATGTCTGTAGTTTTGAGTACAGGTCTTTTATCTACTTAAGTTTATTCCTAGGTATATTATTTTTTTGTTGCAAGGGTAAATGGGATTGCTTTTTTAGTATCTTTTTCTGAGAATTCATTGCTGGTGTATAAAAATGCCATGGATTTGTGGATATTGATTTTGTATCCTGCTATCTTGCCAAATTTATTTACTAAGCCTAGTAGTTTCCTGGTGGAATCTTTAGAGTTTTCTATGTATAATATCATGTCATCTGTGAATAATGACAGTTTTACTTCCTCCTTTCCATTTTGGATATCTTTTATCTCTTCTTCTTGTCTGATTGCTGTGGCTAGGACTTCCTGTACTATGTTGAATATGAGTGGTGAAAGCAGGCATCCTTGTCTTATGTCTATTCTTAAGGTAAATGCTTTTAGTTTTTGCCCATTGAATATTATGTTGGCTGTAGGTATGTTGTATATGGTCTTTATTATGTTGAGGTATGATTCCTCTATTCCCACTTTACTGAGAGTTTTTATCAAAAGAAAGGGTACTGGATTTTGTCAAATGCTTTTTCTGTATCAATTGATATGATCATGTGCTTTTTATCTTTCAATTTTTTATGTGATGTATCACGTTTATTAATTTGTGAATATTGTACCAGTCTTGCATCCCCAGAATAAATCCCACCTGATCATGGTGTATGATGCTTTTAATATATTTCTGGATCCAATTTGCTAATATTTTGTTGAAGATTTTAGCATCTGTGTTCATCAGGGATATTTGCCTATAATTTTCTTTTTTTTGTAGTGTTTTTATCTGGTTTTGGAATTAGAATAATGCTGACTTCATAAAAAAATCTTAGAAGTATTCCTTCCTCTTAAATTTTTGGGAACAGTTTGAGGAGGATAGGTGTTAGTTCTTCTTTGAATGTTGCTAAAATTGACCTGTAAATCCACCCAGTCCAGGACTTTTGTTTTCTGGAAGGTTCTTAATTATTGTTCCAATGTCATTAGTTGTATTGGCCTACTCACATTTTCTGATTCTTCCTGATGGACACTTGGAAGATTGTATGTTCCTAAGAATTTGTCCATTTCACCCAGGTTGTCCACTTTCTAGGCAAATAATTGTTCATTGTATTTGCTTACAATCCTTTGTATTTCTGTGGTGTCCGTTGTTATATCCCCTCTTTCATCTCTGATTTTATTTATTTGGGTCCTCTCTTTTTATTTCTTGATGAGTCTGTCTAAGGCGTCATAACTTTTCTTTATCTTTTCAAAGAACCAGCTCTTGGATTTATTGATGTTTTTTATCGTTTATTTTTTAGTCTCTATGTCATTTATTTCCACTCTGATCTTTATTATTTCCTTCCTTCTACTTCCTCTGCGCTTTTTTTTTTTTTTTGCTGTTCTCTTTCTAATTCATTTAGTTTTAGGGTGAGATAGTTTATTAGTCCTTTTTCTTGTTTCTCAGGTCTGCTTTTGCTGTGTCCCAGAGATTTGGGGTTGTTGTGTGTTCATTTTCATTTGTTTCCAGGAAGTTTTTAATTTCTTGCTTCATCTCATTGGTAACCTATACATTGTCTAATAACATGCTATTTAGCCTTCATGTATTTGCATGTTTTGAGTTTTTTATTATAGTTGAATAGGGACCCGGTGCACAAAATTTGTGCACTGGGGGGGGGCATCCCTCAGACCAGCCTGCCCCTCTCACATACTGGGAGCCCTCAGGGTATGTCCTACTGATGGCTTAGGCCCGCTCCCTGCTCCCCTTGGAGAGCAGGCTTAAGCCGCAGTCTGGCCTCCCTTTGTGGGAGGCGACTGGGCTGATCAGGGGAAGGCACCAGCCCCATCACCCCACCACTGCATCCACTGCCAGTCACCACAGCCACCAAGGTGTTTTCATCAACACGGACTCCAGTCCCTTCACCATGAAAAAATGACAACTTTCTTTAGGCAATTTCAAGATGTGTCTTTCACAGGATATGACATTTCTTTCTCTCTTTCTTTCTTTCTTTCTTTCTTTCTTTCTTTCTTTCTTTCTTTCTTTCTTTTTTTTTTCCTCACCTGAGGATATGTTTCCATTGAGTTTTAGAGACTGTGGAAAAGAAAGGGAAAGACAGAGAGAAACATCAAAGTGAGAGGAACACTTTGATTGGTTGCCTCCTGCATGAGCCCTGACCTGGGCCCCAGCCAGGGAGGAGCCTGCAACCTAGGTACATGCCCTGGGTCAGAATTGAACCCAGACCCTGCGGTCGTCAGGCCGAGGCATTACCCACTGAGCCAAACCAGCTATGGCAGGATATGACATTTCTTAGCCCTCCAGCAGTGGACCTTCATGTTTTTCTCCAGGAGTGTGGTGGAAAAACCCTAGATCACCTTTTTGGATTCTTATTACCCAAGTTACTAAGAATATTACCAGTGGCATGCAGGGAGCTTACCAATGAGCAGTCAGAAAAGGTGTTTCCTCTGTAGTTCACACCGACCACCGGCTTGGCCATAGCCCAGGCCTAAAGCCTCACCTGCATAGGTGACCCCCAGACCCTCAGATCACCATCTCTGCCCCTTCCCAGGCCTAAAGCCTCTGGCCCAGGCTTTAGGCCTGGGCAGCGGACCCCCAGCTCCCTCCAATCACAGGCTTGGCCCTTCCCCAGGACTAAAGCCTCTGGCTGAGGCTTTAGGCCTGGACAGGGGACCCACAGCTCCCTCCGATTGCCGGCTCTGCCTCTGCCAAGGCCTAAAGCCTTGGGGCCTGGGCAGGGGACCCCCCCAGCTCCCTCTGATCACTGGCTCCACCCCTTCCCTCGGGGCCTGGGCAGGGGCCCCCCATCTCCCTCCGATCACTGGCTCCACCCCTGCCCAGGCCTAAAGCCTCTGGCCCAGGCTTTAGCCTGAGCAGGGGACCCCCAGCTCCCTGTGATCACCGGCTCCACCCTTTCCCAGACCTAAAGCCTCGGGGCCCAGGAAGGGGCCCCCCGTCTTCCTCCAGTCGCTGGCTCCAACCCTGCCCAAGCCTAAAGCCTCTGACCCAGGCTTTTGGCTTGGGCAGGGGCCCCCTCGGCTCCAATTGCAGCTCGGCCCTGCCAAGGATCCCCCTGGCTCAGGCCCTTCCTAGGCTTCTCAAGGCCCACACGGGGCTTGCCTCAGAGTTACCTGGTTGCTGATGATGATCCCGAGACCCAGGCCTCTGGGCGCCTATGTATGCAAATTAACCATCATCTTTGTTGGGTTAATTTGCATACTCATCTGATTGGCTGGTGGGCGTAGCAGAGTGACACCAATTTGCATGTTTCTCTTTTATTATTGTAGATTAGATGATAGATAGATAGATAGATAGATAGATAGATAGATAGATAGATAAATAGATACACACACACTGAGTGGCCAGATTATTATGACCACCCCATCAGTACTTCAACTGGAAATAAAAAGAACTAGACTGGAAAATATAAGCCCCACACAAAACAATGTTGTAAGACTTTCAAATTTGGTTGGTGGGGGATAATTTAAGGAATGGCCTTTAGCTGCTTAGAAGCCTGTCTTTGTACCTTTTGAGTCCATGGTGACCAGCAATTCTAAATTTCTCAAGGGGCTTTTTTTTATTCTGCATTCTGATCCATTCTTCAGCCAAAACATTTCCCGCAAGCATATGAATAAGTTAATAAAGGTCAGAAAAGTCAGTCTGATAGACACTAATAATCAAAGCAAAATTCTGTTCAAATTCAAGAGAATTTGTTTTAATATCAGAAAAGTCTTTTACTATGGCCAAAAGTTCAGATTTTGCCCAGTGTGCATAAGCAATTTGCCATTTCCCATTCACCTCTATTAGAATTTTGAAAGGGGCTATCACGGGAAGGAAAAGAGGGCCTACCACCACAAGGGAGGTAGGGAGGTGAAGAGAAGAGTAAAAAGGAAGTTTAGAAACAAGAGAAGTTGGAAAGAAAGTGAGGCAAGAAAGGAGAGAGATGGAAGAGGTACAGAAGGTAAGCAAGGTGGTGAGCTAGAAGGGTTAGTAAGCAATGGGATCTTCTAAGGTTCTCTCACTAAACTTAGCTTTGAATTTACAAATGCAAGAAACAGAATAAAAACTCTCCAGTGATCCCCTTTTTATTTTGGTTTTATGAGTACTGGTTTTCTTTTCCAATTTATCAAGGCATTCACCCAATTTAGATTTACTTTCTCTAAAGGAAACAATATTACCTTCTTTGTTTTGTTTAGAGCTCTGGAGGTACCAATTAAAAAGACCCAACAATCCCACTTCTGGGCACATATCCTAAGAATAGCAAAACACCTATCAGAAAGAATACATGCACCCGTATGGTCATTGCAGAGTTATTTACAATAGCCTAGATCTGGAAACATCCCAAGTGCCCATCAGTAGATAAATTGGATAAAAAAATATATGTGGTACATTTACACAATGGAATACTATGTAGCTGTAAAAAAGAAGGAACTCTTCCCTTTTGCAAAAGTGTGAATGGATGTGCATATTATTATGCTAAACAAAATCAGCCAGAGAAAGACAAATACAACATGATCTCACTAATATGTGGAATCTATTAAACAAAATAAACTGAGGGACAAAATAGAACTAGAGGCATGGAAACATGGAACAGATTGACAAATGTCTGAAGGGAGGATGTGAGGGGGACTGGATAAAGGAAGGTGAAGGGATTAGCTAAATAATATTTATGGACACAGACAATATAGTGTGGTGAGGGACAAGGGAGGGGACAGAGTCTGGGTGGAGGTGGGCAAAGACTGGGGTAAATAGGGACATCTGCAATAACATCAACAATATAAAATTTAAATAAAAAAGCTTTCTATTTTTTCTGGGAGGTATGTTATTTTCTTTGTTCTAATTGAGCATTTAAATAAACAATCTTTGGGGTTTCAAAGGAATCCTATCTTAGCCAACAAAGCCTCAGATCATCTTGCATGCTTTTGGTACATATAATCAGCCAAAGTCCCAGATGGTGGCTTATTAGCATGTGAAAATTTAGAGCATGGGTTATGCATTGTGCACTCCTCCTTATGAAAGTGTTCTTTTAAGTACCTGTTAGTGAGCATCCCCAAAAACTTTATGAACAAGGTCTAGTCCCAACCTGGAGTATACCTTCCATATCAAAGAGGACTGGAGGATACCCTTCCTAAGTACCAAACATGATAGAGGACAGTCCTCCCTGAAAGATACCCTCCCTGGTGCCAAACACAACTGAGGGATACCCTCCTAGGCACCAAACCCATATCATATGGAGAGTCCCTCTTGGTCCAAATGCATAACTGGAAGTCATCAGATGAAGTTCCCCTACTTAAATAGAATAAAGTCTCCAAAACCAAAAACACAAGTGTGGGCGATCCTGGACTGAGAGGACTTACCCAAGACCCTCAGCCATCACTGGGAAGACAACTCATGTGCCAGGGTTCATGCAGATACCAGGTATGTTGATCCAAGGATGATGTCAGGAGATCAAGTGGTCATTTTAGAGCTCATGTTGGACATAATGAAATGTCAGTGAATGGTCATTGGCACCAGTTCAACACCAATAAGAATCCCCAATTTGGGGTACAGTGAAGAACGTAAACTTACGTACAGTACAAACTTCAGTACAAACAGCTCAATTATGATACAGCCTGGCTGTGAGAAGAGCATGGCTGTGGAACAGCTCAATAGTGTTACAGCTCAATTATGAAACAGCTCGGCTATGGAACAGCATGGCTGCAAGGAGGCCCTGAGATGAGGATCCCTGGGATGAGGCAGCTCTGGGACAAGGCCCTTCCCCACCTAGACAGTTCTGCTCTGCCCTGCTCTGCTCCAGCGAGACATATTTGGTACTTCAACTCCAGTCAGGGAAACACCATCTTCAGTCTGTGTTGGAAAGGGAAAGTGAGCTTCCTGAGTCAGAGGGGAGATGACTTATAGAGAAGTCCCTGCTCCTGGTCCCTGGTTGGTCCAGTACTATGCAAATGAGTACTCCAAATCCTCACAGATTGTTTGATCCAAAGGGGGCACTCTCCTGATTGATCAGTGAAGATGCTGTGCAGCTCTGATTGGAAGAGAAAGCTTCAGTCCTATTGGCTAAAATACAATTTCAGGAACTCCTTTGTAAGGGCTGACCCAGATGACAGAAACATAGTAGAGGCAGCAGTTCAATGAAGACTTCTCCCTGAAGTGCGGAGAGAGGCCCCTGTTTAGAAATGGCTGCTAGGCTCTACTTTGAAATTTGAGCTCGGTTGGCTACCAGGAGCCCTTCCTAGGTGTCTTCTTTTTCAGAATCCCCAGCATATATGTGCATGAATGTCTGTGTACATACACACTTGCCACGTGGCCCAATTACTGGCTGTGAGCATCTACCTCAGTTTCTCTATTCAGAACTTTTTTTCATCGGATATTATAACTCTGCCCTAATCTCAGTCACCTTATTAGGGATCTCATGATTTGAACTGCTTCTGACAATTCCTTTCTTCTAAAAGATGAGTTCTGTACTTACTAATCCTACACAATAATTAAGGCCTTACAGTGAACTAACTATACCAAAACCAACTTTCTGAACTTCAGGTATTTTCTTGGCTTCTAGGGAATTATTCAGGCTATCAGGCTTACCAAATTAGACATTCTTAGCTGATTTTATCATACTCCTCTGGTTATGCCCTTAAGAGGTAGCTCATGTCCCAGATAGACCCATTTTCCTTCCTCTTCTCCAGAACTCATTGTGTCTGAGGTCTCCATAGATCTCAAAGCTGAACCCATGGGAGTTATTAATTACTGTGGGAAATTAAAAACAGTTGGCCTCACCAGAGAAGGAGGA
Source organism: Myotis nattereri (assembly GCF_964212035.1). Classification (NCBI taxonomy): domain Eukaryota; kingdom Metazoa; phylum Chordata; class Mammalia; order Chiroptera; family Vespertilionidae; genus Myotis; species Myotis nattereri. Next base: position 95,096,530 of record NC_138076.1, on the reverse strand, counting down.
AGTTCATGCTCCACATAGCTACAACTCTGACTTAGTCTAAAAACAGCCACTATTATGATAGGTAATCAGCATAAGAAAACTAAGAAAATTATAACACAATAGTAATGAGCCTGAGGAGCAATTAACAATTCTAAAATCCTTGGGGAATCCATAAATTAATTGTCTTCAAAGTGTAGTAAATAACATGGCAGTCTTTAGCCAATGAAAAAAGAAACAATTCAACTTTGTAATTATGGAAACATAATTTATTAGTTTTACAATGGGTTTATACAAATAATAAGTAACAACAATCCTCTAGAATTGCCTTTGAAAAGAAAATCAATTTAAAGCTCCCAGGGTGAAAAACATAAAAAAAAAAAAGTTATCAGAAAGATCCCCTGTGCATGCTTAAAGTCTGTTTTACTAATCTTACAAATAAGACATGTAATTAATCAAACTCATTTGGCTACATGTTTTCTTCTTGAAAGGAAGCTGTTAATGAAGTACAAAGACTAGGAAATTGAAACCTAGAGACCTAATGTATTGACCAGCGTTAGTTGAAAATGGCAAAGTCTATTCTGAGAAGTTTAAACAGACTGAAATTTTGTAAAAGAATTTTATAACTGACAGAATATTTTTGTTTGCTTGAGAACCAAAATTGCTTGCTGCACACTCAGGCACACTGTAACTGGTTATCACTCAGCCAAAACAACAGCGAGCAAACCCCCATAGGTGTCACTTTGGAGAATGAACTCCAGAAGCTCTGCTCTGAACCCTACACACTCAGACTCTGTACTTTGTCATAGCCACAATGGCTCTAGCCTGCCTCTTGATCTTATACTGCCTCTCTGGCTTGGTAAAACCTAGAACCTAGGCCACTTGACTGCACTGTAAGCTGCAAGTGAACCTGAGAAATCTAGTTTTTAGCTTTTTGTCCTCTGTAGTAGAGGAAAACAAATACAATGGAACTAGAATGGGTGTTGAGTGAGCCAGCCTATAGTATCAGTCATAGTCTGTTCCTTTAACTACTCAATGTCCTTTTACACCTCTTTCTCATAATTACACTTTCAAACAAAACAAGACAGACAATGTGTTTCTGCCTAACTTTAGGTAATTTTGCCTCATATGAATAAAAGCACCTCTTACCAAAAAGAAGAGATTTGTGGTCTTATTAATCTTTGTACCCCTCTCTGAGTTATACATATTCCTTCTCTAGTTCAGCATAATCTTGTGTAAATATTCTGTAGTCTGTAGACTAAATTTTGCACATGTCCAATATAAAAGTAGAAGGAAGATTGACAGGAATTAAAACTTTGAGCTTGTAGCCCTCTTCCCTTAAACTTTGGAGCCAACCTACTAGTCAGTATTTCTTATTCATCAGTACTGCATTATGGGAAATTCTTCCAGGTGCACCCAAGCTATGCCTTCATAGGCACTTCCTTCCTGATGACCTTAAGTGATCATTTAAATAACCTCTTTAACATTGAATACCCATCACCTCTATAATACTGAAGGACTCTTCCTGTTTTCAAGCATGTCAGATCACCAATCCTGGATTCCCAATTAATAATCCTGGTACCAATTATTAAATTAACCTAGATTTGGATATTGGTTCTTCCACTTCTCAACTCCATGATCTGGTGTAAGTTTTTCAAGAATAAAATAGAAATATCATAATATGGTTCTTTTCAAGATAAAAAAAATATGTATGATTTTGACCATAGTACACTTAAGTAGATGCTTAATATATGCAAAATAAATTTTTCTGATGTATTGCCATTAAAATAATTGTTTTGGGTACACAAGCATCTAGAACAGAAATAACAGAAGCTAAGAGATTAAAAGAAGATAATCCTGAGAAAGTTTGTCTCAGCTTGGGCTGCTATAATAAAAATACCATAAAATGGGTGGGATAAACAACAGACATTTACTTCTCACAGTTCCTGGGCTAGAAAGTACAAGTCAAAGTGTTAGCAGATTTGATTCTTGCTGAGAGCTGTCTTCCTGGCTTACTACCATCGCCCTTCTGGCTATATTCTCACATAGTAAAGGGAGAGGGAGATCTAGTCCTTCCTCATCTTTCTACAAGGACACTACTAATCTTATCATGGGGATTCTGCCATTATAATTTCATCTAAACTTAATGGTATCCCAAAGATCCCACCTCCGCATACAATTTCATTGGGGGTTAGGGCTTCAACATATGAATTTTGAGAGGACATAAACATGTATCCCTTAACAGATTTGATATGAGAAACCTCGTGTGAAACAGCACAGCTGTTCATGGAATTCAAGTAAAAAATAAGTCAAGCCTCATACACCTCAGGAGCCCTTGGGAATCCATTTTATAGAACTATACAATGACTATAATAACCAGTACTCCTAATGCATGGCAGCATAACAGAAATAGGATGACATTCTGGATTCAGACAGCTATAAATGCAAATCCCAGCTCTGTCATTTACTGGCTTTATGACCATAGTTAATTTAAATATAGTTTTCTCATTAGTAAATTTTAAACATTTTCGAAAAACTGCATGATAGTTATAAGAGATAATGTATATAAGACATAATGTCTGGCATGTAGCAGATACTAAAACATATTACATTTTGTGAGAGAGGATGAAGACACTAAAAGTAGTTTAAAAATAGTGACAAAAGGAGATTAAGCTTTAGGTGGTGAGCACACAATGCAATATACAGATTATAATTACAGAACTGTACACCTGAATTCATTTTACAGATGAGGATCCTGAGGCCTAGAAAAGTTAAATGACTTGCCCAAGATATCAGCTAATAGTGGAAGGATCAGGAATTATACATAGGTGACCTTGATCTAGAGCTTGTACTTAATTATTAATCTCCATAAGAACTAGAATAAGTTAACTTGACCTAATTATCAATCACAACCTGAAATATCAAAAAGTATTAGCTTTAGTCTCAAAGCAGTAAAGATGGAAGTATATAAAGCATTTTTGAAAAACTTTCTGTAATACTAGTTACAATATAAATAGTTCTAGGCCAAAAGGTAGAACCTCACTTGGGAAACAAAGGCCACTAATCCAAAATGCTTCGTTATCAAGGAATACAAAGGATTAAATAAGGATAAAAGACAATTACAAGGCATAAGATGACTACAGAACAGTGTATAGAGAAGGAGATTCTTCAAAGCAGAGTAAACTTTAGTATAAGGAGTTTCTAAACCTAAATATTTAGCAAAGGATAAAAATGGTGGTCCTCAAAGTTCAACACAGTCTAAGAACTAGAGTGAGTAGGATTGGACAGAGGGGCTGTTTGGAGGTCCAGGGGGCTAGAACAAACCATACATGGAATATCTTTGTAGAAAATCAAACCATTCCAATGATGCAATACACTGTCTTTCATAAAAGGGTTTGGATGACTTTCATGTTAGCTCTTTCTGCCTCAGAGAAACAATAAGACTGAATAGTACAACACTGAGCAATTTGCCTTGGCAAAGACTAGATGATCCCAAGCAGAGAAAAAAAAAGTGTGATAGTCCAGATCAGGATAATTAGTCTGACATGATGTATATTTTAAGGCAGACTAATAACCTATTCAATGTTAAATAACATTGAGATGAAGCAAAGCAGTAAAACTGAAGCTGTCCCTTTAAACCAGGCAGGAGGAAAATGGACAAACTGAAAATTGCAAAGAAGATGAACTTCTCCTGTCTTTTGACTGGAATTAATTTGAAGACTATAAGAGTATAAATCAATTTTATAAGTTATGAATAGTCAGATTAGAGGAAAAAACCAAGTGTTCTTTTGTGAAAATTTATTTTAGCACTAGCTAGTTTGGCTCAGTGAAAGTTTATTTTAAATCAAGGGTCATACACTTAGAATATTGGGTGGGGGACCCTTGGAGAAAAAGGTTCATTTGCTAAAGACATTGTTTTGGGGGAAAAGAGTTGGATGTATTTTTTCTCTCTACTATTATTTTATTCTTTAGACAAAGTTATCCACTATACTTTGTAATAATTTTGTTTTATTTAAGAGGAAGGAAGGGAGAGAGAGATAGAAACATCAATGAGAGAGAGACATTGACTGGCTGCATGCACCCTCCTGGGTATTGAGCCCACAATCTGGCCTTGTGCCCTGACCAGAAATTGAACCAGTGACTTCTTAGAGCATGGGACAATGCTCAATCACTGAGCCACTCCAGCCAGGCACTTTGCAGTATTTTCTTTAAAAAAAAAATATTTTTTTAATTGATTTTTTTACAGAGAGAAAGGGAGAGGGATAGAGAGTTAGAAACATCGATGATAGAGAAACATCCATCAGCTGCCTCCTGCACATTCCCTACTGGGGATGTGCCTGCAACCAAGGTATGTGCCCTTGACCGGAATCGAATCTGGGACCCTTGAGTCCGCAGGCTGATGCTCTATCCACTGAGCCAAACCGGTTAGGGCTGCAGTATTTTCTATACCTAACTTTTATGCCTTGATCTCCAGGCTCCCAGTAGTGAGATGAAGCAAACACTGAACTTTTACTCAGCCCAACTTTGGTTCCAGGTATGGCTTTCACCATATTAGATAAGTGACATGGACATGGAGATGAGCTGCCCAGTTCTTCAAGGAAAGCTTTGCTGCCTAGCTGCTCAGCAGACAACCATCAGCTATTGACTACAGAGAACCGCTTCAGGCTATAATCCTGTTAAACCCTATAATTAATTACAGTTTATCTTGAGATGAAGACAAAATTTTTTTTCCCATGACTTAAAAATCTTCACAGAATATGTTGTCTACCTATCCCTTCAGCCTTAACTCTAATGATGCTATCTCTAATTATCTTCACCCTATGCCCTCTTGCCCCAGCACCTTTGCATATGTTGTTTCTTCTTCCTGAAAACTCTTGTCACGTTCTTTCACTTGCTTACTATTACTTGTCTTTTAGATCTCAGCTCAAGCATCACTTCCTTAAGAAATTTCCTTGACCTCCCTTACTAGGTCAAATCTCTTCATTATTGGCATATTGTTCTTTGTATTCTTTCTTTCTAGAAACTATCAGAGTTTCAACCTTAAATTTTATTATTTGATAAATGTCCATCCACCAATTAGGCTATAAATTTCCTAAGTACAGAGAGGAGTTCAATTTTATTCACCATTTACTCCCAATACCTATTGTAGCATTGGGTCCATAATAAAGACTTGCTACTAGTAAATGTTGAATTAATAAATATAGTGAAACACTAGAAGTTCCAAGACCAATATTTTTGAGGTATTTTGGTGGTAGTTTTCAGTGTTATGCTGATAGCTTGTTCTTTCTTTTGAGCACACAAAAGATCAAATTTCCTGTTCTGCTTGTAGTTGGGTGATGGTGATGACATGTAAGGAGCTTTGAACAATCCTATATAATAAAAGCCTAATATACAAATCAATCAAACGGTGGAATGACTGGTCAGCAGGGGGCAGGGCTGGCAAGCAGGCAGTGCTAGGCCAGCCAAGGCTGGTGCCAGTGGGCAAAGGTGGGCAGTGGAGACAAGTGGCAGCGGAGGGGCAATCAGGGGGTAGGGGTGGCTCTCTGCTGTCTTCATTCAGGGAACCAGGATCACCACAAAAATAAAAAGAAGAAAATGCTTAAAGGTCTCACACTGAGAATTAAATGCTCCATTCATTTCTAATATACTAGAGGCCTGCTGCAGGAAAAATTCATGCACTCAGGGGTGGGGGTGGAGACCCTCAGCCTGGTCTGCACCCTTTCTCAGTCCGGGAGCCCTTGGGGGATGTCTGACTGGCAGAGAGCATGTCTAAACCTCAGTCTTGCCTGCCTCCCTCTGCAGGAAGGCGACCAGCAGAGAGCACAGCCTGCCATTCTGTCTGCAATGGATATGTAGCACAAGATATACTAAACCTTTGCCATTTGAGCTGAGATTTCAGGCTTGTTAGCAGCACAACCTACCTTGAATGAAGTAGGTACTAGAAATATGGCAATCCATATAATATAGTAATGATGTATTTGATAAAATTATTACCTAAGGTAATTTGGAAAGCTAAAAAATATACTTAGGAAGTGTGTATCTCTAGAAGTGGTTAGGAATCCGAACAGTAATAATATGTTCTTAACGTAGTTGGCTTCATTTGTTTATTAGGGCTGCTGTAGCAAACTACTATAAACTGGGTGGTTGAACAAAAGAAATGTGTTGTCTCAATAATGTTTTGGAGGCTAGAAGTCCAGGTTCAATGTGTAGACAGGGTTGGTTCCTTTTGAGAACTGTGGAGGCTAATCTGTTCCATGCCACTCTCCTAATTTCTGATGTTTGGTTAAAACCTTTGGTGTGGAGTACATGTATTACTCTGATCTCTGCCTTCATCTTCACATGGCATTCTTCCTGTTTCTGTGTGTGTGCGCCTGTCTCTGTGTCTAAATTTTCTCTTTTTATAAGGACACATATTTTATTTCATTAGAGTCCACCCTAATGACCTTATCTAACTTGATTACTTCTATAAGGATGTGAAAGGAGAGTGCGTGGACATGCAGGGAGTGTCTGTATTTGTGAGTGAGGGATAGCTATATTCCATGGGGCTGTTGAGGATTGGTGGACCGGGCTCCCCTGGTCATGCAGCCTCTACTGCTGCTAGCAGAAATCTCTCCTGGAGAGGCCGGCTCTGCCACAGAGACTGCGCCATCTTGAAGAGGAAAGCAGCTGTGATCAGAAGCCTAGTCTTACCTTCAATGAGGGAGACCTCGGATACCTCCCGGAAACCTACAACCACATCGCCCGGGGAGCAGCTGCCTCAGCTGTGAACCCACAAACACTGGGACTCCAGCCTTCCCCATCACGAACACCTAAAATGTCTGTCCAGGGAGACAAAATGGCAGCGGAATGCGGACATGTCCCGAGCCTTGCCCCAGAGCAGATACAATGAACAACTAAATTGAATAATATTCACCTCAAATTTGTGAAGTAGACACAGATGGTGAGACAATCCACAACCAGGAAGGACAGAGGACACCTAGAGAATGGTAAAATCAGGGATCTTTGCTAGAGAGATCTGCGAGACTTCTGAGCCCAGAGGGTCAGAGGGAAACTGCATGGCACAAAGGCTGGTCCCAAGGGGCAGGCACAGCATCTGACTGTGGAAAGGAGGTCTGCAGGACTGCTGGTGGCATGGCATTCTAGATCTGGGTTCACAGTCATGAGAGACTGAGCCCAGAGAGGGCATTCTGAACGGCTGCCCAGACCACGCAGTGCCAGGAGGAGAGGGGCTGGCAGAGGCGCAGTTCTTTCCCCTCTATTTGGTCTTTGCTTTTGTTCACTGAACTTAGTTCATAGGACCTTTTGGATACAGACACACACCCATAGCTGAGGTGCAGGAGGAGGTGCGGACTTGTGGAATCTCAGAAGAGGCTGGGGAGAGGAGAGGGTCTGGGAGAAGTGGCGGTGAGTCGTACCTGATGTGTGGGATCTAGGTAGCCATTTTCTCCTGAAGAGATAGCCCCACACTGCAGTCTCCAGGCAACCAATATAGCCACACCCAGACTACACCCTGAGTGGCACAAAGGATAATTAAAAAAAAAAAATCTGAATAGTCCCTGAGAGTCCACAAGGGCTGGCCTAAAGAGACACCTTCAGTCCCAGCAACAGGAAACTGAGAAGCTGCAGTCAGTACAGAAGAGTGGGATCTTAAACCAGCCAAAGGAACAACACTTCACTTTTCATTTTTATTTTTCTTTATTTTATTATTATTTTGTTATCCTTTTTTCTTTATTTTCCTTTTTTTTGTTTCTTTATTTTCTATTTCTTTTTGCATTATTTTTCCATCATTCAAATTTATTTTATTTTACTTTACTTATCCTATTTTTAATCATTTTTTTAAATTTATTATTATTTTTTCATTTTATTTTTTCCCTTTATTGATTAAGATATTACAAATGTGTCCTTATTCCCCCCAATGTCCTCTCATCCCCCCAATCCTGCCCTCACTCTCACCCTCTGTTGTCCACATCCATCGCTTTTGCTTATATGCATGCATACAAGTCCTTTGGTTGATCTCTCCCTCTCACCCCCACCCTCCCCTACCTTCCCTCTGAGGTTTGACAGTCTGATCGATGCTTCTCTGTCTCTGGATCTGTTTTTGTTCATCAGTTTATGTTGTTCATTATATTCCACAAATGAGTGAGATCATGTGGTATTTATCTTTCTCCAACAGACTTATTTCACTTAGCATAATGCTATCCAGTTCCATCCATGCTGTTGCAAATGGTAAGAATTCCTTCTTTTTTACAGCAGTGTAGTATTCCATTGTGTATATGTACCACAGTTTTCTAATCCATTCATCTGCTGGTGGGCACTTAGGCTGTTTCCAAATCTTAGCTATTGTAAATTGTGCTGCTATGAACATAGGGGTGCATATGTCCTTTCTGATTGGTGTTTCTGGTTTCTTGATATATTCCTAGAAGTGGTATTATTGGGTCAAATGGAAGTTCCATTTTTAACTTTTTGAGGAAACTCCATATTGTTCTCCACAGTGGCTTGCACCAGTCTGCATTTCCACCAGCAGTGCATGAGGGTTGCTTTTTCTCTGCATCCTTGCCAGCACTTGTCATTTGTTGATTTGTTGATGATAGCCATTCTGACAGGTGTGAGTGATGTGTTTCAACCCTCAAAATTTTAATGAATCCAGGCCAGCATTTCTAAAGGAAGGTGGGCCAATTCTATTGGAATAATTTGAAGCACTTAAAATGTAAGTGCCCAGACTCCATCCCAGATTTCTTGACTCAGAATCTTTAAGGGATCCAGGGATCCAAAGTGTATCATGCTGCATAAGTTTGATAATCATTGACTCAGGTTCTATAGAAAATTGTGAAGCTCTGTATAATGACTCTTTTTTTTCTAATGATACTAGTTTCTAAAGATTTAATCAATGCATAAGTGTTACTTTCATAATTAATCTTATACAATAGTGATATCCAGAATAACAACTATGACCCATTTCTAGGGCTTCATGCATGAGTGGCATCACTGCTGTGTAATAGGCTCAAAATGGGACTTACTAACAGAATGAAGTTCAAGCAAAAAGAGAATTCACAAATGAATTCCCATTTTTTCTAATGCAAAACAGAGCTAATTCTGAATTTGAATTGTCCTCCTGTTGCCCACATTTTACACTGGGTGTAATTGGTGTAACCTGAGGTAATGAGGCTTTAGAATTAAGAAACTGATGGAAAACATAACAAACTGCACGATCTTTAAGCAATTCTTTGGGAGAAGCCAGCATCATGGTGGAGGCAAATAGAAACAAAATAGTATAATTCAAGTGAAAAATTCATTTGTTTTTTCTAAGAATGAAAAGAAACATTATCATTTTCAGTGTTTCTTTTGGTAATAATTTTACTCCACAATTGCACATGTCTCTGGCTTTGAAATGAAACAAACAACAAATGTGATTAGATAAAGGCATATTCTGTATCTGGGTGTATGAACAACCTTGTAGTCTTACAAATCAAAGATTGGTGAGCTAAGATAATAGTTCTACATTTTTTTATAAGGCCAACCAGAGGCAGGAGTGGGCTGATTCCTCCTTTCTCTGACATTTAGATTCAAATTCAACACCTCTTAATAGTTCTCTAATAGTTACATATCTGTAAGTTTTTCACTCCCAAATTATCCATCGTAAGTATTTGAGGACAGTGACCATTATCTAAATTAGGTTATAGCTGTGAAAACACTAGTGACTACAAAAAGCAGCATAAATGCTCGCTTTTATCATCTGTATCTTATTCTAAAACAGCAGAGAAAATAGAATTATTTAAGCTATATTTAATGAATGAATACATTTCTCTGAAAAGTCTATCAGAAGATTAAAATTAATTTCATTAAATCCAGCCCACAAATTAAATCTTAGTTTCACCTTTAATCTAGGCTTGACATTTATGATTACCAAAATGTCATGGATTACAGAAATGTCACGAATTCACAGTTTCCAAGGAGGAAAAAATTAAGGTATGACATGATAATAAACTCATCCATAGGCTTCTAAGTTAGCTATTTGTCCTTATTGTAATTTTTTCAGGGGAGAATAAACTATTTCAAGATTTTAAAAAGTACAAATGCAGGCACTTTCCCTCTAGGGAGCATGGCCACTTCATTCCCTTCCCTCTCAGCTTCCCCCATAACCACATATCTCTTAAACTCCAAGTAACCCTAGGACATTTGCATCCAGGGGAGCAATGGGCAGCATCAGCTCATCCCAGGCTACCCCCTGAACCTGTCTCCAAGGCCTCCTTTTCTCTGACTTCTAGTGAGCCAAAGCAATCCAGACTAGCTTCTCCTGTTGCTTCATCTATGCCCTTCCATGTTTCGCTGTCCTAAGTGTGTTTTTGCTGCAGTCAATAAATTATTACTTGCTTTTCAAACAAACAAATAAATAAATAAGCAAATAAATAACAAATAAATAAAATGAAGACATATTTAATGTAAAATAATATCACAATGGCAATAATCTCATCATCCGATAATGTATTCAGTAAATAAACACTTTTTGGCTGACGAAGGGGTGGGGTCAATAATGCACTCCCTAACAAGACTTCTCTGATAGGAAGGCATTCCCACAATGGAAAGCTCCTGAGGGCCGGAAGGGGATAAATGTGTTGCATGTCAAACTATCAAATAAGACTGAAAATACCAAAAAGGTTGCACAGATGTCGTAAATGTAGAAGCAAAGGCGTTGTAGTGAGGAGGCAGCTATGAGTCAGGATCTGGAAAACAAAAACAAGACACATAGGATCTGCCATAGGTCGGGACATTGCAGTGTTGTGCAAAACTTGCATGATGAACATACAGTTTGGTGACCAAAGCAAGGAAGTTTATGTATGGGAAAGCAGTTTACACAATGCCTGAAAGGAAATGGAGTGATGACCTGCAGGTGATCAACCATGGATTCTAACAAATTACACCCAGAGGAAATTCAGCAGAAGTGAGGACTTAAGTGGCAGAATCATCCCTACTGGGGACTTACTGAAGTTCTCTGCAAAAGGCCACTCCTGCTGCCAGCACTCAGCAGGATGTGCTGTCACTCAGAGACATGGAGCCTGATACCTAAGCAGAATAATGCTGCTAAAAGCAGCTTATCAGAGCTGTGATCTTTCCTTCTTTCAGCCAAACTTGCATCTTAGCGACCATAACAAAAAGAGTGTCCTGAGTTTTACAGAAGTGACAAAAGATCAAAGATTCAGTCTGGGAGAGACCCAAGAAGTTTGGTATATTTCCAAGTCAAAATCAAAGCACAGTTTGAAAAGGGTCCAACGTTTTGGAAATTGACACTGTAATGAAAAGACCAGGAAATCAATCTAGAAAACAAATTAATTTTCTCATTTTACAGATGAGAAAACCAACCTTGGGAACTGCTTCTATGTGTCTTATCTGGCTGATAGCAGAGCATGGGACAAGAGCCACATTCCCAGCACTTAGAGCCAACACCTGTTGAACTATGCTGTAATTTCCCAGGACAAGGGGTGGTAAACACACCTGGCCAGGAATGCTCAGGGCTTAGGCATGCTCTGGTGAAGCTTCTCTGGTATCTCCCCTTTGCATCTCAAAACCAATTACCCTTCATCCACCTCCATCAAAGTAACGAGGAAGTAATAGCTACAATATTGATTAGCAAGTCCAATGCAATAATAGTATATGTGAATTGAAAATATGCTATCACAGATGCAAATTTGTGAATGTGTTAATTATCTTTGGTCCAACTTCTACCATACTCACCATTCTAACAGCTTCTCTAACAAGGCAGCATGTATCTCAAGCTTTCTCTGCTGGAAGCTCAACAATAAGAAACTTAAGCAGCTGCACACATTTTATTCTTCTTTGCCTTTCCTTCCATTATACACACAGTTAGTTCCCTTTTTAAGCAGCTTGAACAAAGTCCTGTGGTCAACGAAACCTGTTGACAAATACAACCATAATACTCAGAGAACAATTTATTTTTCCTACCTTCATTTCTGATATGAGAAGCACAGAATTTATCAGAAAATAAAATAAAATAAATATTTTATGACATGTGCAGAATGTGAAAGGTCCTATATATAAATACCTACAAATTTTAACAGATGTAGAAATACCAACTAATTTGGTTAAGACCCGAATGACAGAGTCTGTGGTTGAGGTGCTGAGGGCAAAGATTTCAGATGGAAGGATAACTTAGGGCACATGTCTGGAAGCAGGATGAGTTTGATGTGCTTTAGGAAAAGAAATGAGAGTGTGGCTGTAGGGCATCACCTGTGAGGGGAGAATGAGAAAAGATAAAATTACAGACTTAAACAGGGCCCAGGTAAGGCAGGAAACAGGTGCTGGCAAGGAGCTAGTATTTTATCCTAAGGGAAGTAGAGAGCCATTCAAGAATTTTAAGTAGGTGAGAGCCATCATCTGCTTGACATGTCAAAATGATCATCCCAGCTGTTATGTGGAGAACAGTTTGTGAATGCTATAGATCAGCGGTTCTCAACCTGTGGGTCGCGACCCCTTTGGGGATCGAACGACCCTTTCACAGGGGTCTCCTAAGACCATCGGAAAACATATATAATTACATATTGTTTTTGTGATTAATCACTATGCCTTAATTATGTTCAATTTGTAACAATGAAAATACATCCTGCATATCAGATATTTACATTACGATTCATAACAGTAGCAAAATTGCAGTTATGAAGTAGCAATGAAAATAATTTTATGTTTGGGGTCACCACAACATGAGGAACTGTATTAAAGGGTTGCAGCATTAGGAAGGTTGAGAACCACTGCTGTAGATGGTGTGGGAGTAGAAGCGGGTAGCTTATCATAGGCATCCAAACAGAAGGTGGCAGCTGCTCAGAAAAGGGTGGGAGCAGTGGAAGCTGGGCAAGAGGGTAGATTCAGGATAGATTTTGAAGATAACTGCTAATAAGGACTTGATGGCAGATGGGGATATAGTGTAAGAGAGTAAACAAGAATGAATCCTATGTTTTGGCTTTGGTGGCACAATACATGTGCTGGTAGAATGTTGATATCTAAACAATGGGCCAAAGCATGCAAGATAAACTTTCATAAAGATCAATTTAAAAATTGGTCCTTAATTTTTTTAAACCCACAACACAAGTTTGAGAATATTTGGTTTAACACAAAGGTATGCAAAAAGGGTTTTGGTCTTTCCATAATGTACATATTTAATAGAATCTGAGATAGGAAGTAACAGAGAACAATGTTGCTACTGTGTCCATTTGCATGATTTAAATGCATATGTGCAGCACACAAGGACAGTGCTATAAATCAACAGTGTATTACAGGTATTTATATGTTATCTCAAAACCTTTATAACAATTTTAAAAGTGGAATAATATTATATTAATTAAATATATTAAAATGTAAATAGTCCCTTATGGAATATACTAGAGGCCCAATGCACAAACTTTGTGCAAGAGTAGGCCTTCCTTCCCCCCAGCTGCCAGCACCGGCTTCCCTCCAGCACTCAGGACCCGGACTTCCTTCGCAGCCAGGGCTTCATCCAGAAGATTGTCTGGTCTAATTAGCATATTACACTTTTATTATTATAGATAGGTTATTCCCAGTTGCCCTATGATCTATGAATTAGAATAATAACTATCAACATGCATATAGCATTTTCAATATTGAGGTCATTTCCTGTAAGAAAAATTGTAGAGATAGAATTTCAGAGTTAGAACTGGTTAACATTCAGCCAATATACACTACTAAAGCCATACTGGTATATAACATACTTACATGTTATATAAGTATATAACTTATATGACCATATAAGTTAGTAAATAGCCACTGCCAGCATATCTTGAGCGAGCTCCTTTCTCAAGCATTAGCCCCTCCCTGGAAACCACCCTGACATCTATGGGATGTGAAAACAAAAGGTTTAACACCTGGCTGCATAAAGGGGTGTCAGCACTGTGACCAGGGTCCTGGTTGGTCACTGGTCACATATTATCTGCTGTTAAATATTTTGACACCCTAGAGTCAGAGGGTTATTTTTATGTTACAATCCTATATAATAAATGTCTAATATGCTAAGTGTCTGGTTGTCTGGTCATCCGTTCAACCAATCAAAGCATAATACGCTAATGATATGCTAAGGCCACTCAACCGCTTGATATGACGTGCACTGACCACTAGGGGTCAGATGCTTCAACCAGTAGGTTAGCTTGCTGCTGGGGTCCAGCCAATTGGGACTGAGTGAGACAAGCCAGACATGCCCTGGAGCTCTCCCCACAGTCCCTCCCCGGCCCTGATCATGCACTGGTGGGGTCCTTCAGCCTGGCCTGCACCCTCTCACAATCCGGGACCATTCAGGGGATGTCAGAGAGCTGGTTTCGGCCCAATCCGACAGGCTAGGCCGAGGAATCCCACTGGTGCACGAATTCATGCACTGGGCCTCTAGTATGTGTATAAATTAGCCCTTTTTAACAAGCTAAATTTAATCTACATTCATTAATTACTATTGGTACTACAATATTCAAGGAGAAATGACTACATAATCAAATTCATTACCTTCTGATCATTGTACCCTCTTCTGAGGGTAAAAATGCCCCAGTAAGTTAACTGGGGTACTCCCCACCTCCCCTGTTCTCCACACTCCATGCCCTTTCTTCTTTCCTGAGATATTACAAAATGGTAGGATCTCTCTCCTTTGCCACTTCACTTCTCACCTATATTTCAGGAAATCTGGTCCCCACAGATAGCCTTTCTTTTCTCTCTCCTGTGTAGGAAAAACTGTGTCTATAAATACATTTTTGATTTGTTGATGTTAGACAGTCTGTATTATTTAATGTTGTCCTAAAAATATTAGGGCTTAGGAAGATAATAAAATAGTACTTTCTGGGCTGGTAATGGATCAGAGAATTTTGAACTTAATAAGTAAGCTATTTTTATCTCTCTGTGATAAATAATTTAGGGTCTCTCATCTTCACAAAAGAATAAATCATTATTGTCTTCTCAAAGTATTATTGAGACAATGCAGTCAGTCAGACAGGGGTTATTCCATAGTATGATAGTCACTACCTGGGTAGCTATTGCAACACACACTCTAAATTTAGTTTACATTCAAGTCAGTTTAGGTTTTATTCTTTCCACAGCTCATCTCTTTCCCTTTAGCTGTACCAGTTAGTTTTGAGAGCCATCCTATAACAATATAACATATAATTTAATTAAATCAGTAAAATAACAGGTGGACCTCATTCAGAATTCCTAGGTATTTAATCCCCAGAGAAGATATGTGGAGAAAATTTGAGATGCTATAAGAAAGTTATCCTAGGAAGAACTGCCATGTTGAAATTCACTAAAAGAAAGTATCAATATTGTCTTAAGATAATCTTAATTTAAAGAAGATGAGGTAGATGTTTTTAAATGAAAATAATATCAAGAAACAAATATAGTTATCTCATCTGAAACTCTTCAAATATTATTGAAAGGGGGAAATAAATACACCCATCCATCAGTGAATACATATTTATCACTTATTTCATGTAATCATGTGGTAAATAGAATATTCATCTCATAGAGACTTTCCAACTAGTTGGTAAGCAGAGACAGAGTTGAAAAGATATGCTAAGTGCCAGATAGGAAAATAGCTTAGAAAAGTGAGTTTTCATGAAGTAAGTGGAGCATGTGCTGGGTCTTAAAGAGCAAGGGACATCTGAGGAGGTGGAAAGTATAGGAGCATGTAATAAGTTCTAGATAATGTCATGAATAGAGAAACTAAAATAGAAATTTCAGGAATAATGAGCATTCCCCCTTGCTACTCTAAATAATGTGGTTAGCTTAAGAGAGGACTTAAATTATTCAGGTTGGGAGTTTGGACATTTCCCTTGAATGCAATAGGAAGCCAACCAAAAGAAGAATAACTGAAAGAGGTACTTGAAGAAGAGTAAACCCAAGTTGGTATATAGCAGATCTAGAAGAAAGTTAGCTGAGTGATACTGCAGTAGTACAAATAAGAGATGCCATGGCTATAATAATACTTCTGAACTACCAGAGATCTAAAAAATCAAGACAATCTTTCTACATTTTCATCAATCATATGGGAAAGATGTTAAGATAATAGAAGAAAGAATAGATGTTCCTGTTAGATTGCCTCTAAGTACTCTGCATTACCTACTTACTCATATGGATGATGTTCTTGGTATGTGAGAATCTAGGCACAATCACATGCAGAGTCATTTGTAAATACAGTGGGGCCTTGACTTATGAGTTTAATTTGTTCCGTGACAGAGCTCATAACTCAAATTACTCGTATGTCAAATCATGAACGAATGAGACATGTGATGCTGGGCTGATGTTGTGGCATTCACTATGACATTCGCTGCGCCAACTAGCTGGCTCATAACCCGAATTTTAGCTCGCAACTCAAAGCAAAAAATCGGCTGAGAGACGGCTCATATCTCGAAAAACTCGTTAGTTGGGACACTCGTAAATCAAGGCCCCACTGTAAACAATTTACAATTTAGTCCATCATAAGTAAACAATTACTAAAATAGAACTAAGAAGATTTTAACATAGACATAAGCATTAAGAGGCCCTGACCTTCTCTCATATCCTTGCTGAGTATACTAAAGTGCAAGGTTTTACTGTCCCCTGAGAAATTTATTTATTGTCACACAGGCAATTAAGTAGGTTAAAGCAACAACAATGTGCTACTGTGTGACTACCAGCTCCCTACAGGAGGGAGACTGGCTTATTTGCTGCTTGCTGCAAAACGTGTTGAGCCCTTTGCCCAATGTTTCCCTAATGTCATAACTGACTAAGCACATAGCCCTTGTCTGGACCTATCATGATGCCCTGTGGGACTTAGGGACTGGGAAACCAGAGCTACTATGTCAATACTCCTGCTGTTTGATGTAATATGGGTAGTAAGCTCTCTTGTTCTAGTGCATTGTGTCTTGTCTATTTTTGTACTTCTAAAGCTAATGGCATTGCTATAATCAATGAGATTGGCATTCTTCTCAAACAGCAAGCTGTGCACCAAGATAACAAGATCTAGAAAAGAAAAGGCAAGAGCCTCATGGACTAAGTTTAGGGATATAAGAAAACTATCAGGGACAAGTAGCAAATGCTCAGACTCTGTATATCAGGAATGAGGAGAATAAATAATTCTCCAATGTCCTTTCTACTTAGTCAATGAGCCCACCAGCACCATGATATTCTTGCTGTCCTTAAAACAGTAGACTCGGAAAGTACCATGAATATCTAGCAGGGAGGAAAATACAACTGCACCCTGTTTTAACATCCACAACTAGAACCATTCATACAGGGACTCATTCCCCCATACATAGTACCAAGTATATACCCACAACAAGAAGTGGAGGAGGGAAATCTGGAACCACTTTGGTCAACAGACTGAAGATCTGTTATAGACATGGCTAATGCATTCATGTGATGAGGAAATGAGAGAGGATATGCTCTTACAAGGTGAATGGCAGTATCTAGGCCATCTCAGACTTGACCTCATGCTTCCAGCCTATACAGACAATTCAGTTGAGACAAAATCTTGCTCCACAATGAGTCTTCCTGCTTTGAATTTGTTTCAATGACTATGTCATAGGTAGCTTTCCTAAGGAGATGTCTCCAAGATCAATAGAACTGAAAGTGCCTCTATATAGAACCAGATTTTTCCATGGAGATCAACATTGTTTTACTAAATGAAGTAAGAATCCAAGTGGCATCCTTAGAACAAACTATTCTTTCTGTACCTCTGCTGCTTGACAGCCCTTAAAGAGAAGGAGGATTAGTGGTATGTCCTTGTCCCAATACAGGGAGATAGCTCAAAGCCCCTGACCATTCATGACAAATCAACTACATTGATCCTCTGCTGCTCTCATCGCTATTTCTAGAGTATAAAACAGTTAGTTCAACTATGGCTACACCGTAGTAGCATTGGAGACTAAGCTAAACCATGTTTTTAAATATGCAGGACATTTAAAATAAGACAGTGTCATTCTAATCATGGCAAAAGGTACCTAACAGTGAAAAACTGGGCAGGCAATTTCATACCCTTATTGTCCTAAGAATACTGGGAACATAAAGTGGACATTTGAATACTTGATTAAAAGAGGTTGCTGGACAGATCATTTTATCAGCATTGTGGATTAAGTAAGGGCATTAAATGCAGTAATTTCCAACAAGGAAACATGCTTTTGGAAATGATTGTTTAGGAGAAACTCAGGACAGAAAGAAAGTTGGGGAGTGGTATGAATCTCCATATCTGTGATCCCAACAATATGACAATACCAAACTACTCTTCTTTTCCCACTGACTCCAGTATTTGGGAGGTCTGATTAGTTTCATGTTAGAATGGTAATAGGGTGTAAGTGATTTCAATCTGTTGCTTGAAATATACTAGTTTCAGTTTTCAAGTGTGACTGATCACAGACCATGAGCAAAATGAACAGCTGGTAGAATATGTAGAGGATCCCTGTAGTGGGCCACTTGGAAAGTGGTAGGGATATCTTGGATCATTAGAAGTTCTACCATTGTTCCCCAGCCTAACTCATCAGTCTGGGCAAAGAAAAAAATAAATGGCTTCTATATTAGGATAAACTATGGCTGTTGAGGTAGAAAAACATCTCTGGCATCTAAGGAAGGAAGACCATAAATAGTGAGAAGTGTGAGGAGAGAGAAATAATTAACGTTTTCCTTGTGCCCTAGATCTAGCACCACAGTTTTGCAAAAAATTATGTCATCTACCTGAGTCAAGCATTAGCTAAGCTGACAATCTGATAGTCTAGCTGGGTTTATGGTCCCTGTTCACATGCAATGGAAACATAAAAATTCATGTGGAACCCTAGCTGGTTTGTCTCAGTGGATAGCGCATAACTGTTGCAGGCTCAATCCTCATCCCTGGTCGGGGCCCATGTGGTAGGTAACTAATCAATGTGTCTCACATCAATGTTTCTCTCTCTGGGTCTCCTTCTTTCCACTCTCTCTAAAAATCAATGGAAAAATATCCTCAGGTGAGGATTAACAACAACAACAAAAATTTTCCCAGCTGTCATTGCTCAGTGGATAGCGTCTACCTACTAACCAGGAGGTCATGGTTCGATGCCCAATCAGGGCACATGCCTGGGTTGCAGGATCAATCCCCATTGGGGAGAGCACAAGAGGAAGCCAATTAATGATTCTCTCTCATCATTGATGTTTCTATCTCTCTGTCTTCTCCCTTCCTCTCTGAAATCAATAAAAATATATTTTTTAAAAATCCATGTGGGAATGACTGTCCATACATTAGTTTTCTCTGCTTGACTATTGTCAACATCTCCCAATGTGGACCTTTCCTCCCCTATATATGGCAAACACATGGACTGTCATAACCTTGTTTCAATATGACTGATACAAATGTATGAATATTCCCTGAATCCTCAACAACCTTGGATGATGCCATGTATGCCAATCTAGTCTGCAATTACTTGGGACACTGTCCACAAGGCTTAACCAAACTTATTTAATGGTAATTCAAATCATGTGTAACAACAAATTCTGAATTTGGGTGACCTGGGTCCTTTGGGTTATATAATTATATGTAAAGTATAGTGAGCCATGAAATATCTGCCAATGGGTAGAGGTTGCTCTGGGGCCCATCTGTTGCCCACTGTAATTGTTGGTGTTGACACTGGCTTGTTTTCTATTTGCTATAAAATGTGCTGAGCCATTGTCAATGATATATCTGATAAGGAGCTAACTTTCAAAATATATAAAGAACTCATACAGCTCAACAAGAGGAAGACAACCCTATTAATATATGGGTACACAATCTGAAAAGGCACTTCTCCAAGAGGACATATAGAAGGCCAGGAGACATATGAAAAAATTCTCTAATCATCAGAGATGCAAATTAAAATGACAATGAGGTACCATCTCACACCTGTCAGACTGGCTATCATCAACAAATCAACAAACGACAAGTGCTGGAGAGGATGTGGAGAAAAAGGAACACTTGTGCACTGCTGGTGGGAATGCAGACTGGTGCAGCCACTATGGAAGACAGTATGGAGTTTCCTTAAAAAACTGAAAATGGAACTCCCATTTGACCCTGTGATCCCACTTCTAGGAATATATCCCAAGAAACCAGAAACAACAATCAGAAAGGATATATGCACCCCTATGTTCATAGCAGCACAATTCACCATAGCTAAGATCTGGAAACAGCCTAAGTGCCCATCAGTAGATGAATGGATTAGAAAACTGTGGGACATCTACACGATGGAATACTATGCTTCTCTAAAAAGGAAGGAACTCTTACCATTTGCAACGTCATGGATGGAACTGGAGAGCATTATGCTAAGTGAAATAAGCCAGTCAATGAAGGAAAAAATACCACATGATCTCACTCATTCATGGATAATAGAGACCATTATAAACTTTTGAACAATAATAGATACAGAGGCAGAGCTGCCTCAAACAGATTGTCAAACTGCAGTGGGAAGGCCGGGGAGGGTTGGGGGGCAGGAGGTAGGGGGGTAAGAGATCAACTAGAGGACTTGTATGCATGCATATAAGCATAACCAATGGACATAAGACACTGGGGGATAGGGGAGGCTAGGGGACTGTGTAGGGAGGGAGGATAAAATGGACACATATGTAATACCCTTTGTAATACTTTAAGCAATAAAAAAAGGGGGGGGGAAGAATCCAACAGAAAAAAAAATAAATAAAATGACAATGAGATATCACCTCACACCTGTCAGAGTGGCTACCATCAATAAATTAACAAGCAACAAATGCTGGCAAGGACGTGGAGAAAAGGGAATACTAGTACACTGCTGGTGGGAATGCAGACTGGTGCAGCCACTATGGAAAATAGTATGGAATTTACTCAGAACATTAAAATTGGAACTACGGTTTGACCCAGTGAACCCACTTCTAATAATATATCCTAAGGATCCCAAAACACCATTCAGAAAGGATATATGCACCCCTATGTTCATAGCAGTGCTATCTACAATAGCTAAGATCTGGAAACAGCCCAAGTGAGAAAAAGAAAAAAAAAAAAAAAGCTGTGGTACATTTACACAATGAAATACTGTGCAGCTGTGAAAAAGGATGATTTTTTTTTTTACCCTTTGCAACAGCATGGATGAACCTGGAGAATACTATACTGAGTGAATTAAGCCAGTCAGAGAAAGCCAAATATCACATGATATCACTTAATGTGAAATATAATTAACATAATAAACTGGTGAACAAAACAGATCCAGGGTCATGGATGTATGAAACAGACTGACAGAGGAGGGAGGGGGCGAAAAATAAGAAGAGATTAAAGAACTTGTATATATACGAGTATATGCATAGCCAAGGGACACTGAGAATAATGGGGTGAAGTCCTGGGATGGGGCAGGGCTGGGGGAGGAGGGTTAAGTGGGACGGGAGAATTGGGGGACATCTGTAATACTGTCAACAATAAACAAGAAAGAAAATCCATAATTAATTAAGAATGTTTTGTTTATAAATAGATCAGAAAATGATAGTCATGAAACTGGTGTCAAAAAAAAAAAAAAACAGGGATCTTGGTGGGGTTTTTTTTACTTCAATTTATTCTCATGAAAAATCAGCTCATATATAAATATATCATATGAAGTTCATGCAATTTAAGTATTCTGAATGGGTTTGCAAGCATTGAATAAAAAATATTTCAATTTACATGACGGCAAAATGATTGGGAAAACAATAGGTCTATATATTTTGTACATTTGAAAAAAATCCAAGATTGTAGAGCAATGATATGTTGGTATATATTTATCAACTACTTTTACCAAAAACAAAACTGACATTTAGCATATGCCTGTTTACATGGTGTAAATATCACCACTATGGCTGATTTCAAGCTACCAGCACAATGTCACTAGTCAGAGTTAGAAAAAGATAGGCACAGTTGGTTCTTGTGAATGGGTACAAGCCAGTTCTGGTGCATCCCTGAATTAGGGAACAATAGATAATTATATCATGAGTTTGTCATAAAAATAGGCACATTATTCATTTATTGCCCATGGAAACAGTACAGTTCCGTGACAAAACTAGACTTTGTGTTACAGAACTCTTCACCATTTAGTATTGTGTGATCATGTGCACATTTCAATATTCTTGGATTCACTTTCCAATATGCATAATGAGAATAAACAGAGTATTTACTCTATATTGTTCATTTAAGAATATATTAATGTACATAATCACTTGACAAAGTGCCTAGCACATAGTATAAAAAAATCTTTACATATTCAGCTGTCAATAGAATATGCCCAAAGTCCTTAATATAATGCACATCGTCCTTTCCAATCTAACTGATAAACCACAGCCCCCCACCCCTGACCCCTCGTTCTCTTCCCCTTATATTAAGTGAGGAACTATAGCTCTTTGAACAAGCTAAGCAAGGCTATTGCCTCTGCGTGAGGAAAATTCTGATATTTGAAGAGAAGCTGGCTGCTGCAGAAACATGCTGCTAAACAAGGTGAAGAAGAAATAGGCTCCAAGCTACTTGCCAGAACCATGGGAGCAGGTTGCTGCTGGGATGATGGTTGCCAGGACCCACTGATCCCCATTCACACATGACAACAAAGAGAAGAACAGGAAGAAGAAAAGCTCCTTATTCTTTCTCTCCTCTTGCTATCTCTTCTAGTACTGCCGGATGGCAGAATTTAACATCACACTAGTTGTTAAAGTAGAAATGTTGTCTACAAAGTCCAATTTGTTATTACAAATTAAGACAAAAAAAAAGGGGGTGGGTGGTTTAGGGTTTAGAAGTAATAAATAGTTAGCACACTTCCCCATTTGGAATAAGTGCTTTTAAAACCAGGACAGCTCCTGAGCTTCAGGTTCTAGGAGCAGAGACTCACTGTCAGCATATTGCCTCTCTAATTCCCGTCTTTCTTTCCTCTAAGCATTACACCATTCACCATGGATGGGTTCTTTTAAGAATAAGAGATCATAAGCATTATCATCATCTAGTACCTCACTTTCCAAATCAAGACCAATGAGGAAGTTGAGGGTTAGGAGTAAGTCTCCTCTCGTTTTTAAATTTTATTGAATTTATGGGAATGACATTGATTAATAAAATTATATAGGTTTTCAGTGTACAATTCTATAATATATCATCTATATATTGTATTGTGTGTTCACCAACAAAAGTAAAGTCTCTTTCTGTCACTTTTATCCCACTTTACCTTCTTGTATCTCCCCCCAACTTCCTTTCCCTCTGGCAATCACCATAATGTTGTTTGGGCCAATGGAGCATTTATTTTGCTTAATCCCTTCATCATTTTTATCCAGACCCCCAACATCCCTCCCCTCTGGCAAGTGTCAGTCTGTTCTCTGTATCTATGAGTCTGTTTCTATTTTGTTTATTTATTTTGTTTTTTGGATTTCACATATAAGTGAAATCATATGGTATTTGTCTTCCTATGTTCAACTTACTTCACTTAAGTAATACCCTCTAGGTCCATTTATGTTATTGCAGATGGCAAGATTTCATTTTTTAATGGCTGAGTAATATTCCATAGTATATATGTACCACTTACTCTTTATTCAATCATCTATTGATGGATACTTTGGTTGCTTCCATATTGTGGCTATTATAAATAACTAGAGGCCTGGTGCATGAATTCGTGCATCAGTGGGGTCCCGGCCTGGCCAGTGGAATGGGGCTAAAACCAACTCTCTGACCTCCCCCAAGGGGTCCTGGATTGTGAGAGGGTGAAGGCCAGGCCGAGGGACACCACCAGTGTATGATCAAGGCCAGGGAGGGACACAGGAGGTTGGCCAGCTGGGGAGGGACTGCGGGAGGGCTCCAGAGCATGTCTGGCCCCTCTTGCTCAGTCCCAATTGGCCGGACCTCAGCAGCAAGCTAACCTACCAGTCAGAGCGTCTGCCCCCTGGTGGTCAGTGCATGTCATAGCTACTGGTCGACCAGTCAACTGTCTGCCCCTTAGTGGTGAGTGCATGTCATACGAGCAGTTGAGCAGACTTAGCATATCATTAGTATATTATGCTTTGATTGGTTGAACAGCTGACCAGATAACCGGACACTTAGCATATTAGGCTTTTATTATATAGGACTAGAGACCTAGTGCATGAAATTCATGCATGGGGGGGTCTCTCTCAGTCCAGCTTACACCCTCTCCAATCTGGGACACCTTGAATGATATCTGACTGCCAGTTTAGGACCAATCTTGGCAGTTGGACATCCCTCTCACAATCTGGGACTGCTGGCTCTTAACTGCTCACCTGCCTGCCTGCCTGATTGCTCCTAACCACTGCTGCCTGCCAGCCTGATGTTCCCTAACTGCTCCCCTGCCATCCTGATCAATGCCTAACTGCTCCCCTGCAGGCCTGGTTGCCCCCAACTGCCCTCCCATGCAAGCCATCCTGTGGTAGCCATCTTGTGACAGCCAGCTTGTGATGACATGAAGGCAGCCATCTTGTGGTGGCCATCTTGTGGTAGCCATCTTGTGATGATGTCACGTGTGATGCCACCTAGGCTTTTTAAAAAAATATATTTTATTGATTTTTTTTACAGAGAGGAAGGGAGAGGGATAGAGAGTTAGAAATATCGATGAAGAACAAGGAACTCACACAGACTGAAAGTGGAGTGATGAAAAAATATCTTTCAGGCAAATAGAAATGAAAAAAAAAGCTGGGGTAGCAATACTTATATCTGGCAAATTAGACCTCAAAGTGAAGGCTATAACAAGAGATAAGGAAGGCCACTTTATAATACTAAAGGAACCAATACAACAAGAGGATATAACTCTGGTAAGCATATATGCACCCAATACAGGGGCACCCAAATACATAAAAACTTCTGGAAGATATCAAGGGAGAGATAAACAGAAATACAATCATAGTAGGGGACTTTAATACCCCATTGATATCACTGGATAAATCTTCTAGACAGAACATCAACAAAGAAACATCAAGCCTACACAACTCAATAGATCAGATGGAACTAATTGACATCTTCAGAACATTTTACCAGAAAGCACCAGAATATACATTCTTCTCAAGTGCACATGGGACATTTTAAAAGATAGATCTCATATTAGGACACAGGCTGTCTCTTTAAATTCAAGAAGATTGAAATCATATCAAGCATCTTCTAAGATCACAATGGCATAAAGTTAGAAATCATTACAATAAAAACAATAAGAAAAAAATTGAATACTTGGAAGGTAAATAGCATGCTGTTAAACAATGATTGAGTTACCAAAGAAATCAAAGAAGAAATAAAAAGCATCGTGAAAACAAATGACAATGAAAACACAGCAATCCAAAATCTATGGGATACAGTGAAAGCAGTCCTGAGAGGGAAGTTCATAGCACTATAGGCCTCAAAAAACAAGAAAAACTGGTAACAAATTATCTAACTTACAACTTAAAGAATTAGAAAGAGAACAACAAAAAATGCCCAGAGTAAGTAGTAGGAAGAAAATAATAAAGATCAGAGCAGAAATAAATGACATAAAGTTGAAAAAAAAAAGGAATACAAAAGATCAATAGAACCAAGAGCTGGTTCTTTGATAGGATAAACAAGATTAATAAACCTCTAGCCAGGCTCACTAAGAAGCAAAGAGAGAGGACTGAAATAAACAAAATCAGAAATGGAAGAGTTGAAATAACAAGGGACGACACAGAAATACGAAGGATTGTAAAAAAAAAAAAAAAAAAAAAAAATGAACAACTCTATTCCAACAAATGGAACAACCTAGACAAAATGGACATATTCTTAGAAACATACAATCTTCCAAGACTCAATCAGGAAGAATTATAAAATCTGAATAGACCGATAACTACTGGGAAAATTAAAGCACTCCCAGTAAACAAAAACCCTAGTCCTGATGGCTTCACAGGGGAGTTTTACCAAACATTCAAAGAACTAAAACCTACTCTCCTCAGACTATTCCAAAAAATTCAAGAGCAAGGCACACTTCCAAGCTCTTTCTATGAAACCAGCATTATTCTAATCCCAAAAACAGATAAAAACGCTACAAAGAAAGAGAACTACAGGCCAATATCCCTGATGAACATAGACACTAAAATCCTCAACAAAATTTATCAAACCATATCTAGCCACACATTAAAAAGAATATATATCATGACAAAAGGGGATTTATTCCAGGGATATAAGGCTGGTACAAATATCCACAAATCAATAAATGTGATAAAGTACATGAACAGATTTCAAGACAAAAACCACATGATCATATCAATTGATGCTGAAAAAGCATTTGACAAAATCCAACACCATTTATTGATAAAAACTCTTAGCAAAGTGGGAATAGAGGGCTCATACCTCAACATAATAAAAGCCTTATATGACAAACCTACCATGAACATCATACTAAATGGGCAAAAACTAAAACCATTTCCCTAGGAATAGGAACAAGAGAGGGATGACCACTTTCACCACTCTTATTCCATATAGTACTGGAAGTCCTAACCACAGCAATCAGACAAGAAGAAGAAATAAAAGGCATCCAAATTGGAAAGAAGGAAGTAAAGCTATCATTATTCGCTGATGACATGATATTATACATAGACAACTCTAAAAACTCCATAAAAAAAACCTACTTGATTTAATAAATAAATTTGGCAATGTAGCAGGATACAAAATTAACACCCAGAAATTTATGACATTTTTATATACCAACTAGAGGCTCAGCACACAAAATTGTGCATGGGTAGGGTCCCTAGGCCTAGCCTGTGATCAGGGCCATCTTACACCCACTGGCCAGTCCCCAGTCCCACTCTGCTGCCACTCACTCCAGTCCCCCACGGTTCCCCATTTGCCGTCCTGCAATCAGAGCCTGCAGGTTAGGGGTCGGGGGGACTGAGAGATGGTCAATGCACCTCATAGTGACTGGTTGAGTGGCTGTTCTGGTCATTAGGCTGTTATGGTCGCTGGTTTTTTATATATAAGATAATGAACTCCCAGAAACAGATACTAAAAAACAATCCCATTTACCATTGCAACAATAACAAAAACTTAAGATATCTAGGAAAAACTTAATTAAGGAGGTAAAAGACCTGGACTCGGAAAACTACAGGATGTTGAAAAAAGAGATAGAGGAAAACATAAACAGATGGAAGAAGATATCATATTCATGAATTGGTAGAATCAACATCATTAAAATGTCCATACTACCAAAAGCAATCTATAGATTCAATGCAATCACCATTAAAATACCAATAGCATATTTCACAGACCTAGAACAAACTCTCTAAAACTTTATATGGAATAAAGAAAGACCCTGAATATCTACAACAACACTGAGAGAAAAGAACAAAGTTGGAAGAATCAAAATACCAGATATCGCACTATATTACAAAGCCACTGTTCTCAACACATCCTGGTACTGGTGCAAGAACAGACATATAGATCAATGGAACAGAACAGAGAACCCAGAAATTGACCCAAACCATTATGCCCAATTAATATTTGACAAAGGAGGCAAGAGTCAAGACAATCTCTTCAATAAATGGTGTTGGGAAAATTGGACAGATACATGCAAAAAACTGAAACTAGACCAACAACTTACACCATACATAAAAATAAACTCAAAATGGATAAAAGAATTTAAGGTAAGATAGGAAGCCATAAAAATCTTAGAAGAATCCATAGACAGCAAAATGTCAGACATTTGTCATAGCAATATCTTTACTGATACAGCTCCTAGGACAATAGAAACTAAGGACAAAATAAACAAAAGGGACTACATAAAAATAAAAAGCTTCTGGACAGCAAAAGAAACCATCAGTAAAACAAGAAAGCCCACTGCATAGGAGAACATATTTGCTAATGTGACATCTGATATGGGTCTAATCTCCCAAATTAATAGGGAACTCATACAACTTAACAAAAGGAAGTTAAACAATCCAATAAAAAATGGGCAAAGGACCTGAATAGATACTTCTCGAAAGTAGACATATAGAATGCCAAGAGGCATATAAAAAATGCTAAAAGTCAGTAATCATCCGAGAGATGCAAATCAAAACAACAATGAGGTACTACCACACACCTGTCAGACTGGCTATTATCAACAAATCAACAAACTACAAGTGCTGGTGAGGATGTGGAGAAAAGGGAACCCTCATACACTCCTGGTGGGAATGCAGACTGGTGCAGCCACTGTGGAAAACAGTATGGAGTTTCCTCAAAAAGTTAAAAATGGAACTCCCATTTGACCCAGTAATACCATTTCTAGGAATATATCCCAAGAAAACAGAAACGCCAATCAGAAAGGATATATGCACCCCTATGTTCATAGCAGCACAATTTACAATAGCTAAGATTTGGAAACAGCCCAAGTGCCTATCAGCAGATGAGTGTATTAAAAAACAGTGGTACATCTGCACAATGGAATACTATCTTAATATATAAAAAGCCAGGGGTTGTAATGACCATAAACGACCAGATGGATGACTGAACAGCAGGCTAGGTAGCTGAGGGAGTGGGACGAATGGTCACCATGAGGGGACACCCGCCTGGATCTGGGGCATGGCCAGACTTCAAACCATGGGCAGCTCTTAGCCCAGGCCGGCCAATGCCCCAGAGGGGACCCTTGCCACAATTGAGGGCATGGCCTGCCTTCAAACCATCAGTAGCTCCTAAACCCGGGAAGCCTCCTAGCTGAGGACACTTGAGTCTTTTCTGGACCTAAAGCCATGTTATTCCTGCGAGCGACTCGGAAGCCTCCAGAGTCTAACTGCCAGGCTCTGGGAGGTGGGAGTGCGTCCACTGTCCACCAAAAAGTAGGACCTTCAAACTGTTCACAGTCTCAGTGCAGGCACAGTTCATGGCTGACGGGGTGGAGGCCAGACCAAAACAAACCAGCAGAAACACCCTGCCGACCTTGGTGGGTGCAGCTGCAGTCCATGCGGGCCTGGGCAGTGTAGAAACGCTACCTTCTCCCAGGTCCTAAGCTGGCACCACCGCCACCTCGCTCACCCTCAAGCCCCCCTGAGTCCTGACAGTGAAGTGTGTATTGCAACCCTGCAGGAGTTATGCCGTTCTGGGTGCTTTTGCCCAAAGACACCCTTTGGGATGAATTCAGAGCCACATCTCACTTCCCACGAGACTAGAAGAACCATGTAAAAGGAATTTGACAAAAGCTTTCCACATCTCTGTTTATTCTTTTGAATCCATAAAACGACCGTAAAAAAAAGCATTCGGGCCACCTAAGAGGGAATGCACTTCCTGGCCAGAGCATGCAGGATTCTTTTGCCCAACAGGTTAAAGGAAGCAGAGAGCTGACACAGTGGAAATGGGCCTGGTGCCCTATGAGGAGACAGCGGGAATGGGGTTGCAGAAATTCCACAAGCCTCTTGCCACCTTCTCCTTGGCAAATCACACCATCCAGATCCACTAGGACTGGAGGCAACTGGGAGTCGCAGCCATAGTTTGGGATGTGGTAGAAAATCCTGGAGGGCCTCTGAAAACATCTGCAATTGATTATAAGACTGGTCTTTATTTAAAAAGAAATAAAAGAACAGCTTTGTTGAGATATAAAAAAAAGAAAAAAAGAAACATCGATGAAAGAGAAACATCGATCAGCTGCCTCCTGCACACGCCCTACTGGGGATATGTCCGCAACCAAGGTACATGCCCTTGACCGGAATCGAACCTGGGACCCTTCAGTCTGCTAGCCAACGCTCTATCCACTGAGCCAAACTGGTCAGGGCTACCACCTAGGCTTTTATTATATAGGATTATATAGGAATGCTATAATAAACATATGGATGCATGTATTTTTAAATTATTGTCTTGGGTTTCTTCAGATAAATTTCCGGAAGTAAAATTGCTGGGTCCTTCTATGCCTCTTATTATAGCCTTTGTTTTAAGTCTACTTTTTCTACTTTTCTATAACCATTTTCATGATTACAAAATGGTTATAGTGCTCCTACCAGTCAGATGTGGTTTCTCCTGTATATTCTTAGCTACAGGGCTTCTATTCAACTAGACTTCAGGCAGTTCTCAATGATAGTTGTTCTATAGTTTTGTTGAAATTTTGATATGATCATGGGAGAAGAGAGCACAGCATTTACATACTTGACTAGAAGCCCAGGAGTCTTTTCTTTTAGCTTCACTATAAATAGACTCTTTTGAGTCATGGGCCCATTTCTTTAATGTGTCTCTGTGACCAAGAGCATATACAACACTTTCTGAGTCCCTTTACATAATAAACTAGGGGCCCAATGCACGAATCTGTGCACCTTGAAAGAAACTGTGGGCCACAAGGCTGTGGTGGGCACAAGGCAGGTCTCGGCCCATCCTCCATGCCCCCGCCTGGCGCTCCTGCCATGGCCCCTGGTCCCCTGCCTGCCGGCAGCCCTGCTTCCACCTCTGCCGCTCCCATGTGCTGACAGTCTCAGCCCTGCTCGCATCCGTTGATGGCACCAAGCGATCGGAACCAGCACCAGGCGCCAGCAGCAGATGCGAGCAGGGCTGTCTCCAGCAGCAGGTACGAGAGGTGGCTGCCAGCCTCAATTGCCCCTTGGGAGCAGGGGGAGCTGGTGATTGGGGCTTGCAGCCATCGCTCTCACTCACTGACCACACTGAGCCAATTGGGGCCAGCACTGGGCGCTAGCAGTGGGTGCAAGTGGAGCTGGCACCAGCAGCAGGTGTAAATGCCAGGCAGGACCGCAGTGTTTGGGAGCAAAGAATTTTCAGTAACCACCAGAGGCTCATCCCGATGACAGCAATCAGTGCCCCACCTTGGTCTGGCACCCCTGCTCACCTGCTCCACCATCCCGCCACAGCCAATGACCACCATGTTCCACTCTCTGCCATCTGCTGCCGATGCCCATCATGTTCCATGCACACTCCCTGGTGGTCAGCACACATCATAGCGATTGGTTGTTCAGTTGTTCCACTGTTCAGTCTATTTGCATTTTAGCCTTTTATTATATAGGATGGTTTAAGTTTCAATGTTTTGAAAATTGGTGCTTTTTCTAATAATGATGTATTCTTAAACTTTTGGATCTTCAGGTCTCTAATCTATTGTCCTGTCACTATGATATATGAACCTAGTCTGCATTATTTATAAGTATATTATTAAAAAGTATATATTTTTGCTATATTTTTTATTTTAATTACTAGAGCCATTTAGGGTTTAATTTCTATTAACAGATCATCTCTAGTGATGTTAGGCTCAGATATTATAGATTAGGCTAATTTATTTTACCAGCAACAAAATTTTTGAAATCCCCATCTTATTGACCAACAGGTCCGATGAACTTTGGTATCTAATTTATTAGCTTACTTCATATGAGCACCAATACTTATCACTACTTTCTGTTCTTGGTGGAATTCCTACTTTATACAAGATTTATTTCCTACTTACACAGATAGAAACAAGTGTGTGTGTGTGTGTGTGTGTGTGTGTGTGTGTGTAAATAAACAAAATACCACACAAAGTAATACTCCCTACTGCAAAAATCTTTTAACATATAAGTTTATTTTATATAATAACTACTCTTTGCACACTTAATATTAACCTTTTATAGTTGGGGTGTTATTAATGCATGGCTTTTTACAGATGCAAATCCCCTTAAAACAGATCTAATCATTCTTTTGCCGCCCCTTACATCTTTGAAAGCATTCTTGCTTTTTGACAACAGAATATTTCAGACTTATCAGGGTTTTTCTCCTGCCTTAAAGCACAAAGTCAAATACATCCAATGAGAACTAGTCCTTTTTGTGTAGAGGACAAAATTGGAGACCAAACAAAATATGGCCATTAAGGGTGCATTATAGAAATGAGAATGGGAAAAAGACATGAAATACTTTTGTACTTCTTTTAGGTGGAAGCGTCTGAGCTAGAAAAATGTATGTGCTTTAAAAGTGTGACTTCAGAGTGTGGCCGGTGGTCAGAGTGGGACCATCCAGATCGCAGCTCCTAGGGTCCATAAAGGACACACTCAGAGGGCAGACTCAGCGACCACCAAAGCCCCAAGTCTTGCCCCGGAGGGGTGTCTCCAGCACAGAATTTCTCCCACTCCAGACACAGTTAATTCTTACAGCCAATTGGCCTGGAGGTCAATCCCCCAAATGTTACCTACAACAATCAAGGCTTTACTACAACAAGACTGTGCACAAAGCCCACAAGGGGGTGCACCAAGAGTGTCTACCTCAGGTAATTGGGGAGGCTGAGACACTGGGCCCTATAGGACACCTAGCAGAGAAAGCCACTTATCGACACAGCGAAGCATAAAAAAATGCGGAGACAAAGAAACAGGACACAAATGACAGAAATGGAGGAAAGCAAACTACTGGATATAGAGTTAAAAAGCACACTTTTAAGGTTTTTCAAGAACTTTCTAGGAACTGCCAATAAACTTAATGAGACCCTCAAGAAATCTAATGAGACCCTCGAGGTTGTGATAAAGGACCAACTAGAAATTAAGCATACACTGACTGAAATAAAGAATATTATACAGACTCCCAACAGCAGACCAGAGGATCGCAAGAATCAAGTCAAAGATTTGAAATATGAAGAAGCAAAAAACACCCAACCAGAAAAGCAAAATGAAAAAAGAATCCAATAATACGAAGATAGTGTAAGGAGCCTCTGGGACAGCTTCAAGTGTACCAACATCAGAATTATAGGGGTGCCAGAAGAAGAGAGAGAGCAAGATATTGAAAGCCTATTTGAAGAAATAATGGCAGAAAACTTCCCCTACCTGGTGAAAGAAATAGACTTACAAGTCCAGAAAGCACAGAGAACCCCAAACAAAAGGAATCCAAAGAGGACCACACCAAGACACAGCATAATTAAAATGCCAAGAGCAAAAGACAAAGAGAGAATCTTAAAAGCAGCAAGAGAAAGAAAGTCAGTTACCTACAAGGGAGTACCCATACGATTGTCAGCTGATTTCTCAACAGAAACTTTGCAGGCCAGAAGGGAGTGGCAAGAAATATTCAAAGTGATGAATGCCAAGAACCTACAACCAAGATTACTTTATCCAGCAAAGCTATCATTCAGAATTGAAGGTCAGAGAAAGAGCATCACAGATAAGATAAAGCTAAAGGAGTTCATCACCACTAAACCAGTCTTATATGAAATGCTGAAAGGTATCCTTTAAGAAGAGGAAGAAGAAGAAAAAGGTAAAGATACAAACTATGAACAACAAATACACACCTATCAACAAGTAAATCTAAAAATCAAGTGAATAAATAATCTGATGAACAGAATAAACTGGTGATTATAATAGAATCAGGGGCATAGAAAGGGAGTGGACTGACTATTCTTGAGGGGGATAGGGGCGTGGGGGATGCGGGAAGAGACTGAACAAAAATCGTGCACCTATGGATGAGGACAGTGGTGGGGTGGTGAGGGCGGAGGGTGGGATGGGAACCGGGTGGAGGGGAGCTATGGGGGGAAAAAGAGGAACAACTGCAATAATCTGAACAACAAAGATTTAATTTAAAAAATAAAATTAAATTAAATTAAAAAAAAGTGTGACTTCAAGCTAATTTTTCCAATTTACGATATTATGTTTTTGTACCTTTGGTCTATAATATGTTATTTCATCAAACACTAGGATTTTCTCCTACAATGTCAACTAAGACTTTAATAGGTCAACAAAGAAATTATCCAAAAAAATAAATAAATAATTTAATGACCATATTGCTTATACATTCAAAGAATTTTATATGTAAAAAATTAAAATTAGAGTTAGACAAGTTTTTTAAGCAAAAATATATTTCAGAAGTGAAGAGAATAAGGAAATAGAACATGATTCATGATTTTGGAAAACAGGGTTACTGTAATAGTGGGAAATCCATTATAATGGTACTAGATAGAGAATTTCCTTTCATACTTCCTTCTTTGAAAAAGATATAGAATATTAGAGATTGAAAGACTCACCAAAAAGAAAAATGAGTATTTTATTAAATAACTCAGCCAATTTTTAAAGAATCCAGAGATAATTTTGCTTGATAAATGAGTTTTACTTTAAGGGAATTTCTACTTACTAACATCACAGAAATATTACAAAATCCTCTGTGTGTTGAAACTAAATTCATAAGTGACTCAACTATGTCCTACTTTCATTATATTTTCTTAAACATAATAAAATTTTATTCAGGGAATATGGTAATAGTGGCAACTTAGTTTTTGAATCCCTTAAATTCCATCATATAAAGCAGACAGGCAGTTATAAAAGCAAACACAGATTGTCAACACCTCCAACAAACTTAGGTGACAACGTATCTTCATGCATCCAATAATATGGGAAGAGGTGGTCAAAACTTTCAATAACTACAAGATATGTGCAACATCTGCTCCATAGGAACGTAAAGAAGCAACTAGATATCCTATAGTCCTAAAAATCTTAATATCCCCCACAGGAACTCACTGGAAACTTCAGAGAGCCGATGTGAGAACATTAGCTAAAATTGAGTGGGTTTTGCTTATTATAGTAGCGTGAGTTTGAATGCTGACCGAAGGCACCTCAGTGAGGGCCACCCGCGCCCACCAGGTGTATCTGTCTGCATCTGCTCCCGCCTCAGCACCTGCATTAACCCCCTAGAGGTGATCTCATAGCTGCACTGGCCTCCGTGGGAACAGGGCATCACCACTCCAACCTCTCACTGTCATCTCACAGGCGCCCACCCTCAGCATCCAGAATACCCAGACACTCTCCAAAGGACGTAAGCGCATCAGAGGGGATGTGTGCACATCCTGTGGGAGTGTTAGGCATGCTGGGTTGATGGAAGTGCGGTGGAGAGGCAGGGGGAACTTGTGCACGCCTTGGTTTGCAACTGTTGCAGGTGTGGGAGGGTGACAGTGTGGTGGGGGATGTTCGCACGCCAGGGGAGGATGTGCACACTGGAGGCCTCTGGCTTTGCAGATCTGCAAACCCCTATGGTGCGGCCAGGAGGACGTCAGTCTGGCCCGCCATGGTGGCTGTCCCTGTGATCCTGCACCTTCTGGGCCAGGAGGCGGAACTTGCGCAGCCACTCCTGGGCGCTGATGGCCTGCAGGCACTACTTCAGCTCAGCCTATAGGCTCTGCTTGGTGCGCTCACAGCTGTCACCACCGCCATGTGGGGAGTACAGGCCGCCCTCCACTGGCCTGCCTCCCCTGTCCAGAGGCTCTCTGCGCTGCTCACCTGCCCAGAGTGACTGGGGCTGCGTGGAAGCCAGGCGTCCTGCCCTGCCCAAGCCTGGCTGATCCACCCCTGTGCAAGCTGCCGCCCCGCCGGGAAGGGTCATGGATCTGGGTCCCGGGACTGCAGACAGCCTCAAGCACTGCCCCCCACCTGCCAGGGTCACAGATCTGTGTCTTGGTCCTGCAGATAGCCTCAAGCGCTGTCCCCCACCCAGCAGGGTCACAGATCCGTGCCTTGAGTCCCGTGGACAGCCTCAAGTGCTGCCCCCCAACCGGCAGGGTCACAGATCCTGTCCAGGACCGCGGACAGCCTTGCCCGCTGCCGCCCGCCTTCAGTATGCAAATTAGCCGCCATCTTGTTGCTTCAGGGTGGGGGTCCCACTTGGGTGCCTTGCCAGCCTGGATGAGGGGATGATGGCTGTTTCCAGCTGGTCACAACTCCTTCAGGGTGGGGGTCCCCACTGGGGCGCCTGGCCAGTCTGGGTTAGGAGCTGAGAGCCGTTTTCAGGCTGGCAGGCAACTGAAGCTCCCAACTTCTCCTTTTCTTCTTCTTCTTTTTTTAATTCTGGGATTTATTTACCTTCTATGGCTGTCACTGGAGCTGAGAGCCAGCTTTAGCTCTGTGGCCCGGCTGCAGCTCTGAGACCTCGGCTCCTGAGAGCAGGGATCTGGGTTTGTTTCGATTCTATAATTGAAACACTGTTGTGATCCTGCTGGCTGAAGCCCAGCTGGCCGAAAGCAGGTTTCTCGGTTTTGTTTAGGTTCTATAATTGCAACATTGTTTCTTAGAGTGCAAGCTCAGAGGCCGGCAATGGCAGGAGGGGAACCTTGGCTTCCTCCATCACTGGAGCAAGCAAGCCTCCTGTTGGCTTCAGCTGCCTGGCTGCCGGCTGCCATCTTGGTTGGCAGTTAATTTGCATATCGCCCTGATTAGCCAATGGAAAGCGTGTCAGAGCTATGGTTAATTACCATGTTTGTGTATTATTATATAGGATAGCTAAGATTTGAAAACAGCCCAATTGCCCATCAGTAGGGGAATGGATAAAAAAGCTGTGGGACATTTACACTATGGAATACTTTGCAGCTGTAAAACAGAGGTATCTCTTACCCTTTGAGACAGCCTGGGTGGACCTGTAAAATAATGTGCTAAGTGAAATAAGCCAAACTGAAAAAGACAAATATCACCTGATCTCACTTATTTGTGGAATCTAATGAGAAAAATGTATTGACAAACAAAATAAGACCCAAATTATGGAGGCTTGAAACAGACTGACATACCTGGGTTTGGGGGATGAGAAGAGATAAACCAAAGAACTTGTATACTTATATGCATATCCAATGGACATGGTAAATAGGGTAGTGAAGACCTGGGGTGATGAATAGGGGCTGGGAGGTGGGGAGAAAAGGTGGGGGTGGGGGAAATGGGAGATATCTGTAATACTATCAACAAAAAATATATATTAAAAATAAGCATAAAAATAAGAATAAGCAACAGAAAAGTAGTAATGTCAATCTCATAACAGTTAATATGATAAATATATTAGATTATATAAGAAAAATGAATAATACACTCTGTAGAATTGAGACCAACATAATTATATGCCAGGAAATAGCTTCTAAGGATTTGCCACTTAACCTTTATATGGAATATAGTGAGTTGTAGTCCTTTCACACTACATTTAGAGTGATGTCAGCAGCATGGTAGAGTGAAAGGACCTCTATGTTTCTCCACTTAAAGTTACACCTAGCTAGACAGCTATAATTCAATAAACAATTCCCTGCTCAACACACAAACACAGTTGAGAGACTGGTGCATTGAGACATCTGAAGGTGGGCTTATCAGAGCAAACAGGGGTGACAGGATGTGGGAAAGGACATAGACAGGAATCTTAGATGCAGTCTTGCATTTGCTGCAGCCTCAGCAGATGCAGTAGCAGTGAATGGTTGGGATGCAACCACCACTGACAAACTTGAGGGAGTAGAGACAGCAATTGGGCCTAGGTGGCTGGCACACATTGAGGCAGATCCCAGAATCAGGGGCAAAGAAGCAGTGCAAAGGGTGCCAGCATTCCACACCATGCCTTCACCAGACAAAGAATTCCATAGATGTGGAACCCACTCACCCCATCCTCCAGTGGCCAATTCAACAGTAACCTCCTCATTCAGCAGATCATGAAAAAGCAGGGGGGAAAAATCCCAACCTTAGTGGTCTGCATTCATTGTGCTAATTTACTAGAAAGAACAGAGCCACAGACACATAAACCTGCTTCCCCCATATACCTTAACACCCCTTCCTCACCCATTGTGGTGGAGTCTGCCAGAGACAGCTGGGTCAACTCCCCCAGAGCAGCTCTACCTGGGGTTTCAGCATATGGGAAAGCAACACCAGGAATACACAGACAGGAGACCAGTGCCACCAGATACCACCATGGGGGTTGTGCCCCACGATCAAGGTGACTGGCTGGCTTGTAAAGGGGATGCCCACCTACTCAGTAAATACAGGGTGTTTCCAAGGCTAAGTTAATACTGCCCCACAGAGATCCCAGAAGTCCTAGTGTTGCAGGTAAGAGAAAATAAAAACTTGCTCTTTGGCACCACCTATTGAAAAACAAAAGACCTCTACTGATCAATCTGCTAAAGAGTAGAGTTAAATACTTAAAAATAAAATTTCATTCTCACAAATGCCAAGGTAGATAAATAATTCACCAAGCACAATGAATGATAAGGGAGTTCAGAAATAAAATTTTAAAACTCCATAAAATAAACTTAAAGACATGGAAGACTGTGATTTAAATGACAGAGAATTCAAGATTGCGGTTCTGAGAAAATGCAACAAGATGAAAGAAAACACAGAAAAGCAATTCAGTGATCTCACAAATAAAATCAACAAACAAAAGGAGTACATCACCAAAGATATTAAAACTACAAGAAAAATTAAACAGAAATTATGGATCTGAAAAACTCAATAAATTACAAAGAACGAAATAGCATGTTTAGGAAATATAGTAGAACAGCTGGAGGGGGGAAAATAGTGATATTGAGACTAGAAATATAGAAATTATTCAGTAGAATAGAGAAAAATAAAGAGAAAAGAAACATGAAAGAACTCTACAAGAACTTACTCCATTAAAAGGATCAATATAAGAATAAGAATAATGTGTATACCAGAGGGAGAAGGAAACAGAGTCTATTTAAACAAATAATTGATGATAACTTCCCAAACCTATGGAAAGAACTGAGTACTTGAATCCAAAATGAAAGAATTCTCAAGGCACTCAGGGAAAAAAGACAGTGACTTATAGAACAAACCCCATTAGACTAATCGTCAGATTTTTCAGCAGAAATCCTATAACTTAGGAGAAAGTGGAATCAAATATTCAAATTATTTAAAGAGAGAAGACCCCAAACAAAAAATACTAGACAAGTTATCCTTTGTGTATGAAAGAGAAATAAATGCTTTTGCAGATATACAGAAAATGAGAGAATTTACCACCACAAAGACCTGCATTATGAGAAATGCCAAAATTGCTCTTTATCTCAAACAAAAAATATAAAATGACTAACAGACAGATAGAACCTCAAAAGTGCACCTCTAGCTCAGAGTAGGGTATTAAAAAACATTAAAATATAACATAAAGGTAAAAGAGGCAAAAGCATTTTTTAAAATATATGTTTATTGATTTCAGAGAGGAAGGGAGTGGGGAGAGAGAAAGAAACATCAATGATGAAAGAGAATCATTGATTGGCTGCTTCCTGCATGCCCCACACTGGGGATCAAGCCCACAACTTGAGCATGTGCCTTGACTGGAATCTGGAACCCTTCAGTCCGCAGACTGATGCCCTATCCACTGAGCCAAACCGGCTAGGACTTCATTTTTTTTTTTTTGTTAAGTAGTGCTTTTTAAAAATTATTTTTATTTATTAATCCTCATCTGAGGGTATTTTTCCATTGATTTTTAGGGAGCGTGGAAGAGAGAGGGAGAGACAGAAAGAAACACTGATGTGGGAGAAACACATCCTTTGGAGGTAAAAGCATTTTTAAAAAGATGACAATAGTTTTAATATAAGAAATATTCAAACCTGTAAATAATTTGTGAGTTTATTTGAGCCAAACTGTCAATTGCCAGGAAGCAGAATCTCAATACATTGAGATAATGCTCCGGAGAATTGCGGTTTTTCACTTAGTTTTATAAATTACCATCAAAGAGGAAAATGGTAGGCCTGTAATAAATAGTTAATTAAGGAGGAAAATGACAGAGGCTATATAAAGAGAAATTTGGGGAGGAGGGAGCAGAAACTATCAAGGAACAGGAAAGAGTTTACAGAAAACACCTCTCTGTTCAATTAGAGAGTTTTTATTAGAGACAGAACACCTTTAACCTAATTACATTTACAGGACTCTAACTTATTTTTGAATACTGTTAAAAAGGCACAGTAAATATTATAAAGAATGTCAAACTTCTGACAGGGAAATTGCAGTTGAAATTTGTCAGGAATCTGTAATGAACATATTCTGACTAAGTAGGCTATGATAATAGATAGATTGCATCTTAGAACTAATATATTTTAGCAACACATGGAATATGATAGTTTTCAGTTATCTTTGTAAATTCATGTCATGGGATATTTCTTCTTCATTTATTATTGAAGATTATTACTATCCATGATTTATTTACAACTTAAGTTTGATCTCTTATGGTCTAAAATATTCAGTCTATTTTCTCATATCCCTTCATATTAAATTTGTTCATTTCTACAGAGTTTTCAGACTACCCAAGTACTGCTAAACTAAATAACTGGTGGTTTTTTCTCCCAAATGGAACACAAGTAAGGAATAAGATAATATTTCTTAAAACTCATAAGAATGTATACAGTAACCATATCCCACAATATCAGTCTATTCAAACTCCCCTTTCAAAGCCTCTGCTTCCACCATCCCCATTGAGTAGGTAATAAGCCATGTTGCTGCTGCTCTCACTATAGGTGAATAGAACAGGTTAGTTCCCTGGGTTTTCTTTTAGTCTTATATAACCCAGACTAGGTGCTGGAGAAGACAGCAACCTGCAAATACCAACAAAAGCCTCTGCAAAGGATCAGGAAAAGAGCAGCACAGGAAAACAGATGACTTTTACATAGTAACAATCCTTCTCCAACCAAACACCACAAAATAAACTGTGGTCCATTCAGCAAAAGCTGTAGAAATCTTAGGCTTTCACCCTTGCCAGGCTGTACTGAAGCAACCACAGGCCCCACACCAAAGTGGTATCACAGAAAACTGAGCAAGTTACCAGGACACTTATCCCTGCTGGGTGATAATAAGTCACCCTACCTCAGTGTCAATGGAAACGACATAGGAAACCTGCACTTCTATCCCCACCTGGCAGGAACAAAATGCCCTTTTTCTCCCCTGATGGAGTGGTATTAGATAAGACCTAGTAGAGAGTCAAGATGCTCACCACTACCATATAGAGGGCATCTCTCCCCATGGTGTCAGTGAAGGTGACAATAATGAGGCACCACTGCTCCTTCCAGCCAAGAAGAAATCAGTGAAGGCCTAGAAGAGAGCCAGTAATCCCACCACCACCCAGAAATAACAAGAACTATCCTTCTCAGATATCAGTAGTAGCTGGCTGTGGAAATTCTATGCCCATGTGGAAATAACAAAGAGGTGCACCACCTTCCCTATAAAAGCAGAATTAAACCAATTAAAACATAAGGTTTAAGTAATATCCAGAATATCATAACAGAATAGTCAATGTCAGGTTCAATTAAAAAATCATATGAAGAAATTGACCTAATATGCAAATTGACCGAATTGCAGAATGCCTGATCGCTATGATGTGCACTAACCACCAGGGTCAGATGCTCAATGCAGAAGCTGCCCCCTGATGGTCAGTGCGCTCCCACAAGGGGAGCACTGCTCAGCCAGAAGCTGGGCTCACAGCTGGCAAGCGCAGCAGCAGTGGCAGGAGCCTCTCCTGCCTCCACTGTAGGCGGGCGGTAAGGAGCAAGGGAACCTGGACTGTGAGAGTCCCAGACTGCGAGAGGGCTGTCTGACTGCCAGAGGGATCAAGCCTAAACCTGCAGGTGGACATCCCCCAAAGGGTCCTGGACTGCGAGAGGGCACAGGCTGGGCTGAGCAACCCCTGCCCCCAGTGCACAAATTTCATGCACCGGGCCTCTAGTATATACATATATCAGTAAATACATTAAAGGTAAATTGTTTACCTATACCTATTAAAATACAGATACTGACAAAGTGAATTTGAAAACATGACCCAACTATACGTTATCTACAAGAAATTCCCTTCAAATGTAATAATATAAGTAGGTTAAAAGTAAAAGGATGCAAAAGTATATGTCATGCAAGTGTAAATCAAAGGAAAGCAGTAGTGCCTATATTTTTATCACATAAAATAGAGTTCACAGCAAAGAAAATTTCCAGATTGAGCGAGGAACATTATCTATAATAATAAAAACATAATATGCTAGTTAGACTGGACATCCTTCCTGACGACCTTCTGGACAAAACTGGGGCTGTGAGGGATGCCTGGGTCCTGG
Source organism: Myotis nattereri (assembly GCF_964212035.1). Classification (NCBI taxonomy): domain Eukaryota; kingdom Metazoa; phylum Chordata; class Mammalia; order Chiroptera; family Vespertilionidae; genus Myotis; species Myotis nattereri. The sequence goes on along the minus strand of NC_138076.1, from coordinate 95,054,876 downwards.
GTGCCAGATGCCAGAGGGAAGCCAATGCTGGCAGCCAGGGGAACAAGGCCTACTCTTGCACAAATTTCATGCATCAGGCCTCTAGTATAATGATTAAAGGGTCAACCAACCAAGAAGATATAGTAATTCTGCATGTGTTTGCACCAAACAACAGAGATGAAAAATATGTAAAATAAAACTGACAAAAATTAAAGGAGAAATAAGCAAACCCATGATTATAGGTGGATATTTCAACACCCCTTTCTCGACAATTGATAGGAAAATTAGAGAGGAAGTCAACAAGGATATAGAATATTTTAACACTATCAATCAAGATGATCTAATAGACTTTTGCTGAACACACAAGCAAACTACAGAATACACACTATTTTCAAGCACCCGTGGAATACATAACAAGACAGAGCATATTCTGCCTCATAAAACAAATCTCAACCAATTTAAAATAATTAAAACTATATAAACTATGGTCTCTGACCCAGTGGAATCAAATTAAAAATAACAGAAAAATAACAAGGCTATCTCCAATCCTGAATACTTTAAATAATCCATGAATCAAAGAGGAATCTTAATGGTATATGAAAAAGACACATTGAACTGAGTTAAAAAGAAAATACATCAAAGTTTATCTTTTATCACTGTGGATTGCAGTGAAAACTGTGCTGAAAGGCAAATTTATAGTATTGAAGGTATATGTTAGAAATGAAAAAAAATCTTGTCAATAATCAAAGCTCTCACATCAAGAACCTTGGATAAAACAAAACAAAACAAAATAAACGGCAAAAAAAAGAATGAAGAAGATATGACACTGAGGAAACAGAGGGAATCTAGGTAGTCAGGAATTGGGACCATGGGGTCGGGGGAAGAAACAAAACCGGTAACCCAAATAGGTGGAATTGCTAAGGCAACCCAGCTGAATGTGGAAAGAAGGGCATGGGGTAAGAGACAAAATTTAAAATGTATAGATTGTTTGCTAAGACAAGCAACTTGCAGATAACCAATCACAAGGCAGTGAGGCATATAACCAATCCCAAGGATGTCACTAAGGCAGAATTCTTTGAAAAGACCAATCAGGAGCTAGCAAAGCTGTATCCACCCCCTAGATTAAAAACCACCTGCTTCCTCTTGCCCTCTCTCTCACCCCCAGCACACTGGGCGCTCCTATGGATGGCAAGAGATGGGATCCCCTACACCCACGTGGCTTCTGACTATGTGGGGCTCTATACATGGACTAATAGACTTTAACACCCAATGGTAACATGGAAAGGAAGCTCTGGACACTGACCTGCTCCTGGAATCTCAGCTGCACCATTTCCAGGGCTGGTTTCTGTCAGACTTTGCTCCTGTTAACCATTTTTGTCCATGACTTCATTCTTCAATTTTGTGAGACAACGAACTTAGACTCAAACATCTCATATTTTGGTTTCAAAACAAGAAGGGGAATAAATCAAGGAACATGAGCAGAAAAAAATAATAGAATAAAGTCAATTAAACAAAGAGCTGATTCTTTGAAAAGACAAAAAAAGGCAAACCTCTATTAATATTAATTTTATTTTTAAATTTATTTTCCCATCACCTTTTATTACTTCTGTGCCCTCTTCCGCCTCTAGAATTTCTAAAAAAGAGGAAAAGACACAAATTATCAACATCAAAAAAAACCCCAAAGATATCACTAAACCTTGTAGACATCAAAAGAATTGTGTGATTACCATAAATAATTCTAAATGCATAAATTTGACAATGTAAATAAAATTGATTAATTCTTTGAAAAACAAAAACTACCATAACTCAAAAATGTAGATAAGTTTATAGCCCTGCAACTATGTTGAATTCTTAATTTTAAAACTCCCCAAAAATAAATCTTCAGCCCTAAATAATTTCAAAGTAGAATTCTACCAAACATTTAAAAGAATTAATTAATATTATACAATCTCTTTCATAAAATAAAAGAAAATACTTCCCAATTTATTACCCTGATACCCAAACCACACAAAAAGAGTACAAAAAAATAAAAATAAAAAGGGGACACATGTAACACTTTCAACAATAAAATATTTATTTAACAATAAAGATTTTTAAAAATTAATCTACACTAATAAAAGAGAAAAATGGTAATTGGCGTACGGTAATACCGTTTTCATTGGCTAATCAGGGCTATATGCAAATTAACTGCCAACTAAGATTGGCAGTTAACTGCCAACAATATGGCGGCTAATTTGCATATGTAGGCACAATGCAGGGAGGCGAAAGGGAAAGCAGGAAGAAGCCCCCTGCCACTGACAGTGATCGGAAACCCAAGGGGGAGCTAAGAGCTGGGGGGCAGGGCAAAGGTGGCCCTGGGGCCGCCTTTGCCCTGCCCCCCAGCCATGATCAGAGAATCAGGCGCCTTTGCCACCCTGGCCAGTGATAGCAGGAAGTAGGGGTGGAGCCAGCGATGGGAGCTGGGCACGGTCGAAGCTGGCAGTCCCAGGAGCTAGGGGTCCTTTGCCTGGGCCTAAAGTGAAGCCCATGATCGCGGCGCCCCCCACTGCCACTGCAGGTCCCCGCTGCCTGGGCCAGACTCCTAGGCCAGAGGCGTTAGGCCTGGGCAGGGGCGGAGCCTGCAACCACGGGGAGCTGGGGGTCCCCTGCCCAGGCCTGACACCTCTGCCGGAGGCCTCAGGCCTGGTCAAGGGGCCGATCCGGTGATTGGTGATCAGAGGGTGATGAGGGTCAACTCCTCTTGCCGAGTCATCAGGCCTGGGTGGGGGGCGGAGCCGGGGATTGGGGGGATATGATGGTCCCCTTGCCCAGGCCTGAAGCCTGGGTCAGAGGCGTCAGGCTTGGGCGGGGGGTGGAGCAAGCCATCAGAGGGAGATGGGGGTCCCCTGCCCAGGCATGATTCCTGGGCCAGAGGCCTCAGGCCTGGGCAGGAGCCAGAGCCAGTGATCGGGGGGAGATGGGGGTCCCCTGTCCAAGCCTGACACCTCTGGCGGAGGCGTCAGGCCTGGGCAAGGGGCCGATCAGGCGATCGGAGGGTGATGGGGGTCAACGCCTGAGGGATCCCAGTATGTGAGAGGGGGCAGGCTGGGCTGAGGGACACTCCCCCCCCACACACACACACACACCCAGTGCACGAATTTCATGCACCGGGCCCCTAGTAATAATAATAATAAAATAAAAACTACCAACTGGGAGCGACATCAGAGGAATGGCGGTGTAAAGGCACATCTTTTCCTCTCCCCCTGACATTTCAACAAGTTAACCATCTATAATTCAACAAACAAGTCCCTGCTGAACACAGATGCATGCTTGAGAGACCTGCACACTGAAACACCTAAAGGTGGACAACCAGAAATAAACAAGGAAACAAGGAGGGAGGAAAGCACATGTCCCACAGATGTAGTCCTGCAAGCTGTGGCTGGCACTTCCTTGGCGTGGGCAGGAGTGGGGTCGGGGGGAGGTAAGCAGCCCAGCAGGGCAAGCTGCATGTTAAGAGCAAACAGGATCTGAGTCACTCCCAGGATGGGTGAGAGCAAAGAGTGATCACAGAACCCTGCTGCTGCTTGTACTCCCAAAATTCGCCTCCTGTTGCCCTAGGAGTTGGCTCCAGGAGCATATTATCTGTAAACCAAGAGTAGTTGCAGTAGAATTGCTGTTTCCCTCTGTGACTGATCCCCAGGAGGGGTGCTTGGGACAGACCTTTGCAGAGGTCAGGTGTGGCAATTACAGTGAGGTCAAAACAATCCCCACCCCCAAGCAGCACACCTGATACTGTCCTACAGAAGCTATGGAGGTTCAAATCTAGGAGACCACAGTGTAAAAATCTTGCAATTCAGTGCCATTTACTGGACCATAGCAGAAAGACCTCTTCAGAGATAAGTGAAAAAACAAAGGAGGGCAGCAAATATCATGAAGAACCACAGTAATGATGATGACCAGAAAGAAAATGAAAAATTCCAGAAAGCAGTCTGGAACACATGGAATGATGTGATAAATGACAGAGATTTCAAGATTGCAGTTCTGAAAACTCTTGAGAAGTGAGAAAATGCTGACAGGCAATTCAGTGCACTCAGAAAACAAATCAGTGAACAAATAGGAGTATTTCTCCAAGGAAATTGAAGCTTTAAAAAAAGAATAAATCAGAAATACTGAAAATGAAGCAATCCCGGAAAGGGGAGAAAGCCAGCAGTAGCAGGCACCTCCTTTGGCCAGGAGAAATAGAGGAGATTGAGTTAACTGTTGAGCATAGGAAACAGAACCAACCAGTTACAGGAAAGAACTAGTGATATTGAAGATATCAAGAAATGACACAGAAGGAAAAGAGAGAGAGCTGAGAATAAATAAAAATGAAAGAGCTCTATGAGACCTCCTGAGCTAGGAGTTGGCTCCAGGAGCATATTATCTGTAAACCAAGAGTAGTTGCAGTAGAATTGCTGTTTAGAATTCTAGTAGAATTACATCAGAAAAAGTAATATCACAATCATAGGCATTGCAGAAGAGGAAGAGAGGGGGCATGTAATGAAGAGTCTATTAAAACAAATAGTGAAAGAGAATTTCCCAAATCTATGGAAAGAACTGGATCCTCAAATCCAAGAAGTAAAGAGAACACCTAGTTACTTCAATCCAAAGAGGCCCTCTCAAAGGCACTTGGTAATGAAGTCATCAAAAAGTAACAACAAAGAAAAACTTCTCAAAGCAGCCAGGGAAAAGGAAGTGACCTACAAGGGAAAACCCATTAGAATTTCATCCAACTTCTCAGCAGAAACTCTACCAGGCAGAACAGAGTGGAACCTAATATTCAAACATGTGATAGTGACAAATTACCAGCCAGGAATAAAATATCCATTTTGGAGAATTATCTATTTAGGTCCTTTGCCTATTTTTAAATTGGATTGTTTATCTTCCTTATGTTAGTTGTATGAGTTCCCTATAAATATTGGAGATGAACTACTTATTGGATGTATCATTGGCAAATATGTTGTCCTATTCAGTGGGCTCTCTTGTTATGTTGTTGAAAGTTTCTTTTGCTGTGCAGAGATTTTTATTTTGATATAGTCCCATTTGTTTATTTTCTCCTTAGTTTTTACTGTCCTGGGAGATGTGTTGGTAAACATATTGCTATGAGAGATGTCTGAAATTTTGTTACCTATGGTTTCTTCTAAGATGTTTATGATTTCACAACTTACATTTAAATATTTTGTCCATTTTAAGTTTATTTTTGTGTATGGTGTAAGCTGGTTTAGTTTCATGTTCTTTTTGCATGCATCTGTCCAATTTTTCCAACACCATTTATTAAATATGCAGTATCAAAGTCCCATATTATGATTGCACTGCTGTTGATCTCTCCCTTGATATCTTTGAGGAGTTTTTTATGTATTTGGATGCTCCTGTATTGGATGTATATATGTTTATCAGAGTTATATCCTCTTGTTTTGTTGATTATGAAGTTGTCTTCCTTATTTCATTTTATGATCTTCACTTTGAGGTCTATTTGGTTAGATATAGGTATTACTATCCCAGCTTTTTTTTTTCATTTCCAATTGCCTGAAATTTTTTTTCCTATCCCTTCACTTTCAGTCTTTGTTCTGAGGTGGATCTCTTGTAGACAGCATATATATAGGTCATGTTTTCTTATCCATTCAGCTACTCTATATCTTTTGATTAAAGCATTTAATCCTTTTACATTTAAGATTATTATTGACTAGAGGCCCAACGCATGAAATTAATACAAGAGTAGGCCTTCACAGCCCTGGCTGCCTCGGTGTTCACAGTCCTGGCTTCATCCAGAAGGTCATCCAGAAGGTCATCTGGATGGCTGTTCTGCTGTCTGGACGTTCGGTCAATTTGCATATAATTCTTTTATTATTATAGATAGGTACTTTGTTGACATTTTTATCCTTTATGTCTGTGTTTCTCCCTCTTTTCTATTTCTTCTTCTGACAGCAGTCCCTTTAGCATTTTTTACATTGCTAGTTTGGTGGTAATAAAATACTTTAGCATTTTTTTATCTGCATTGCTCCTGATTTCACCTTCAATTTCGAATGATAGCCTTGCTGGATAGAGTAGTCATGGATTCAGTCCCTGGCTTTTATTACTTTGTACTAGAGACCCGGTGCACAAAATTTGTGCAGGGTGGGGGGAGTTGTCCCTCAGCCCAGCCTGCACCCTCTCCAATCTGGGACACCTCGGGGAATATTCAACTGCCGGTTTAGGCCCAACCCCTAAGCCGGGATCAGGACTAAACCAGCAGTCGGACATCCCTCTCAGAATCCAGTACCACTGGCTCCTCACCTCTTGCCTGCCTGATTGCCCCTAACTGCTTCTGCCTGCCAGTCTGATCGCCCCCTAACCACTCCCCTGCCAGCCTGATTGACGCCTAACTGCTTCCCTGCTGGCCTGATCACCCCCAACTGCCCTCCCCTGCCAGACGGATGGCCCCCAACTGCCCTCCCCTGGGACCAGCGTCCTCCACTGGCATTTGCCTTCTCTGTGCGAGGTGGTGGAGATGCCGGGACTGGCCTTCTCCATGCCATGCAGAGCCACAGGATCCCCGGGAGTGGAGCGGCCACCGGGCCCTGCTTCTGCTGTGTGTGTGGCCATCTTGTGGTGGCCATCTTGTGACGATGTCACAGGAGGGCACAGTGAGAGGGCATGACACTACCTAGGCCTTTATTATATAGGATACTTCATGTCACTCCCTTCTGGTCTGATGTGTTTCTATTGAGAAATCAGTTGATAGTCTAATGGGAGATTTTCTGTCATTCTCTTGCAGCCTTTAAGATTCTTTCCTTGTCTTTAACATTTCCAAATTAAATATGGTGTGCCTTGGTTTGGGTCTTTTGGGGTTCATCTTGTTTGGAACTCTCTGTGTTTCCTGCAGTTGTGTGACTTTTTCTTCCCTAAGTCCGGAAATTTTTCTGTCATTATTTCTTCAAACAGGCTTTCTATCCCTTGTTCACTTCTCCTTCTGACACCCTTATTATGTGCATAGTGCTTTATTTCATGTTGTCCCAAAGCTCCCTTAAACTCTACTGCTTCTTAATTTTTTCCCCAGTTGCTGTTCTTCCCAGTTTTTTATTACCTTGTCTTATTTATTACCTCATTCAGTCGTCAGTTTCTTCTAGTCTACTGTTACAATCTTCCATTGTGTTCTTTATTGCAGCTATATCATTCTTTATTTCCTTTTGAGTCTTCTCCATGTTTGCTTTTCATTCAGCTCCTTATAATTCTCATTGCAGTACTTGCAATTCTCAGTCAGATGTTTGAGCATTATTATAACCATCACTTTGAAATCTTTATCTTACAAATAACTTACCTTCATTTCATTTAGTTTCTTTTCTAATGATTCATCCTTTTCTTTCCTTTTGGGTGTTTTTTATTTGTCTCCCTATATTTGCTATACCTTTGTATTTTTTCTATGTATTAGATCAAACTACTATACCACCCAGATTTTTGGAGGATGGTCCTTCATTATTTTGTGGGAGCCAGTGGTGCAATCTCTCAGATCTCCTGGGCTGGGTGTTCTAGGAAAGTTTCCTATTTGAGTTATTTGGTTTCTCCTGATGTAGTTGGGTGTTGAATATTATTGTCCTCTTTGTGGCTGGAGTCTCCTCACAGGTTGTCTGATTATGTGGCTCACCTCTGACCTCCTTGTGCAAGCTGTTGTGAATGTGCTTCTTGCTGGTCCAGGTGATTCATTGATCCCCTGATCCACCACTTGTGTCTGTCTCCATAGGCCTTGGCTGCAAGCAGCAGGAGTCAATTTGACCTCTAGCGTAAGCTTGTTAGCTGCATGGGCTGGTTCAGCAAACTTCCTTAGTTCTCTGGACTTTGCTTCTCCCTACCTTTGGCTGTCAGCCAGCTGTCAATCTTAATCAATCAAAAGTCTGTTTCTGACAGGGCTTTAGGAGGGGGAGATGCTTTCAGAGAATATGGTGTGTGTGTTTTCCTGCCCCACTTGATTGTTGATGTCCTGTTAGTAGTAAGGATCTCCCCTCCAACTTGCTGCCCAGTGAGATAGGATACTTCATGTCACTGTTATAATCTTGCTGGATTTTGGTCTGGTGTTGTTGAATCTGGTCCCTTGGTGTATATATCCTAGATATCCTAGAAGCTTCTCTAGGGCAAATGAATGTGAGTTTCTGGCCCTGGGAAACCTGATTGAGATGTGAGAAGTTGAAGCCCCTCGTACTCCAGTGGTCAGGTACTCCTTAGCCTAGAGGCTTGGGTTGATCTCTGGGTTCTCTGGTCTGTTCCATTGTTCTATATGTCTGTTCTTGTGTCAGTACCAGGCATTCTCAAAGTCACTAATCATCTGAGAGATGCAAATCAAAATGATAATGAGGTATCATCTCACACCTGTCAGAATGGCTATCATCAACAAATCAACAAAAGGCAAGTGCTGGTGAGGATGCAGAGAAAAAGGAACCTTCTTGCACTGCTGGTGAGAATGTAGACTGGTGCAGCCACTGTGGAAAACAGTATGGAGTTTCCTCAAAAAATTAAAAATGGAACTTCCATTTGACCCAGTAATCCCACTTCTAGGAATATATCCCAAGAAAACAGAAACTTCAATCAGAAGGATATATGCACCCCTATGTGCATAGCAGCACAATTTATAATAGCTAAGATTTGGAAACAGCCTAAGTGCCCATCAGCATATGAGTGGATTAGAAAACTGTGGTACATCTACTCAATGGAATACTACGCTGCTGTAAAAAAAGAAGGCATTTGCAACAGCATGGATGGAACTGGAGAGCATTATAATAAGCAAAATAAGCCAGTCAGAGAAAGATAAATATCACATGATCTCACTCATTTGTGGAATATAAGGAAGAACACAAACTGATGTACAAAAATAGAAGCAGAGTCATGGAAGCATTGAACAAACTGTCCAATGTCAGGGCCAGCCTGACAAGGTTGAGCCTGGCTGAGGCAGGGAGGTGGGAATTGAGAAAAGAAAGAAAGACAGGAAAGTGGGGTCAGGAGGACTCCAGCTCTCTCAATGAACTGAAGCGAGTTTATTAGCTATACAATCCTATTTATACACAACACACTGAATAGGAGGTCTGTCAAGAAGAATGTGTTCTTTGTTCCTCTTAATCTCTAAGGGAGAGACACAGCAGAAGGACAAGTTCTCAGTCCAGCATATCTCAGTAAATAGTTACAGACTTCTTGGTAAGCCATGAAAGGCTGTTCTCATTCTACAAATGTTGCTCTCATTCTACTGATAATTGCCATCCAAACAAGTCTGGGAAAACTGTGTGGGTAAGGGTCCCAGGCTTGCTAGCCCCTTCAGGTGCAAGGACCTTGCCAGCTTGCATCTGGCCCCCAACAGATCCCCCTTCTTTGTTTTTTAGGCAAAGTTCATGTTTCAGTGTCTGACAGTTTTTTATGTGTACATGTCAGCAGTAATATTTCAGTTCTGGATGGTGAACAAATGGTGGCAATGCAGGTACGACCCTCTATGGTTTGGTCTTGGGCAACCTGCAGCGACGCACAGCTGCTGACTGCTAGCATGATAAGGCGTCTTCACCATCTTTATTTCTGGACTGCCTCTCTTCTCGTTGTCTCATGGGGCCACTGCTATTCTGTGGCTTGAGCAGTCTCATCAGTTCCTCTCTGGAATCCGTTCTTGCAGAAATTCACATGGTCTTGGAGTTCTTTTCTGCAAATATACAAATGTATTCTCGACCAAAGGTTAATAAAGAATCATATCTATAATTTAGACTTGGGATTCTTTTAATTTTTGTCCAAACAATTTTCCTTTGGCTTATTTTAACACCACGTATGTTTTTCATGAGTGTCTTGCTATTAGCATTATAAATGAAAAAATTAATTTTCAAGTGAAAATATTAAAGCAATTAAGGCATTTACTTAACAGGTTATTATTCCACTATCCCCCCTTTTTTTATTTTTTTAATATTAGGAGGTTTTTGGAAATTTTTTAGTGTAGTCTTGATAACTTTTAATTTTAATTTTTTGTATAAAAGTATGACTGCTTTAGGTTTATTGTATGTTAAGTAATTTTACCATGAAATGATAATTTTGGTTAATACTTTTTGAATAATTACTTATATTAATTAGTAAAATTTAATTAATCTGAAAACTTGACTACTATTTTACTGTTAAATTTAATACTTTAATAACAATCATAGTTTATACTGTAAATATTAATGGGAAGGATTATTTTGCATCCTTGAGAAGGCCCTGAGCATTCCTGGTGTTAAGCTGGATTTAGATATAGGGTAGCTGCTGTTAGCTAAGTCTCTGTTATCTGGGTATCAATCTCAGCTGGGGTAAGTCTCTTTGTGTTATCTGGGTCCGGATTTGAGCTGGGCATGGGAATCGAGAAGCAGCCATGGGGGCAGGAGACCTCCCTCAGAAGGGGCGAGTGTTTAAGCCCCTGCATAGGTGGGGGGGTGAGGATCTGTGCCCCACCTCTGTTGAACCCTAAGTTCTCTCCTACTGGCCCCCTCAACTGTGCCTGTCTTAGGTCGCCCCTCCCAGAGGGGTCTTACCCGTCATTGACTACCAGCCATCCTCTGGGCCAAGTAGGGTGATGTGAGGTTTAGTTCTGTCTCCTTGGTAGCGTATGCCCCTGTGACCTCCATGCCCAATAACTGCCTTGGGATCCCCTCGCCTGCTGGCGGGGCCCCAGCATTGATCATGGGGAACCCAGGTTTGTTCTCCAGAGACGGCCCAGCTTACGCCATTGGGCAAGAGACAGATCTATGGTACCAGCCACCATGAGGCTTCAACCTCAGTATGAACAGAGAGCTCAGGTAACAGCTATAGGTAATTGGAAGAGGGACCCCCTTGGCAAAAAGGGCAAGAGAGGTCAATATAGAATGCTTAAGTGCCTTCCCAGGGGGTCTTCCACACAGTGGAAGGGGTAAAATCCTTTCATGTTCTTATTAAATTGCTGCCAAACAATTAGTTTGTAAGCTTGTTTGGAATAAATGTTAATATGCTGTTGTAAAATATTAAAAATTATTAATGAGCTTTTGTAATTTTTAATTATATCTTAAAATTCTACTGTTGTATTTTTAAAAATATTAAATAAGATAACTTGTTTTGCCCTTTTTTGGAGGCAAAAACTTAAAATATATATTTATTAATATTTATTTGATAAAGCTTTCTATGTGATTTCAAGTATATTAAATTGGCTTTATTAAAAAATCCTTTAAGAAGAGAGAATAAACTTTTGAAAACATTTCAGGGCCCATGAAATGTCCTAAAGTTATGCCTTGGTTATAGTTTTGAAATCTGACTTGAAAGACTATTAAATATATGTGTGTATATATGATTTAAAGATTACATACTATTTATAATTATTAAGAGATATCAATTAAATTAAAACTGATTTTTGTATATAAAAATTTTGGTTGGCATTATAGAATTTATCCTCTTTTTCAATTAGATAAATGTTGAAATTTTATTATAATTATATGATTTCTCCCAATTTATTTAACCAGAACTTTAAACTCTTAGCTGGCAAGTTAAATATTTAGCATTTCTCAATCAGTAACATTTTTAAGAATAAACTTTAAAAATACAAGACATAATCAATAGATTTAATTCTGTCCTTTATAGATTTTTCATGAGGAAAATTTAGATTAATATTTTAGTATTTTGTTATTTCAGAATATCTAATTTAATTTAGTAAACTCTCAAAGCCTTGGGCTGCCATTGACTGGAAACAGGTAACCATTAAAATACAAATTAGTTACATTCTTTCTACCAAGGATGGGAAACTGGGAAGCAAGCCTCTCTTTAGAAGTTGCCACTGGTAGGAAATTTATGGTCTACCTGCTCTGTTTCTAATAGAGCCCTTCCTCTATTAGAAATTGCTTTGGGAAGCCAGCCTTAATTAAAGGGCGTAGGGGTCTTTTACCTGGGCTACTTAGATTTTTATAATTAGTATATTTCAATAATTCTTGTGATTTAAATCCAATTTATTATTTTAAGGCATATTCTTTATCAAATTTTTGTAACAGAGATAATTTTACTGAATTTCCTTTTTGGCCTTGAAATTAACTTTATAATATTCTTTATTAGTATTTAAAAACTGTTCTTTATTATGGAAATGCCAATCCTACTGCTAGAATCTAGCCAGCATCTTTTTTCCTTTGGGTTAAATTTTCTATTTTTCTTAGGAAATAATCAGTCTTGGGTTTTATTTTGTATATTTTTAAAGAGATTTCAGCTCAAAACTCTATCTAAATGTCCAAAATCGGACAATGCACGCCTTAGTTCCAAGCCAGTTTTCTCTTTACACGTGCACAGAAATCCCAGACGTATTTTTAAATTTCAGATCCGGTGGCATTTGCTGTAGCTGTATCGGAAATGCAAGGAAATCATCATTTCTTCTCTATGTGGGAGGTTTTAAATCTAATGATATTTTGTTTATTTCAGTAGGCAAGGGCAGCACCCAGGGCAGACAGAATGTCTTATTCCTATGGATCCAAGGTCCAGCCCGGCACTTCCGGGGGTTGCTCGGAATAGCTCTTGTATCTATTTTGCTCTCTGGGGCGGGCTGGGTGCTGTGCAGCCTGCTGGCCTTGAGACAGCACAGGGACAGGAGGGTAAATAGACAATGCCCCTGTTATTTGCCGTGGCTGGGCTGGCCCCTTTTGGTAGTTTCCTGACTGGCCTTGAGGCAAAGAATTTCCCTGGATATCTGTCTTAGATTTACACTCATTTGCCCAATGTTTTCCTTTTTTTACATTTAGGGCATGGTCCAGGTTGTTTGGGACCTCTGCCATTTCCTTTATTAACCCCTTTATTAGAAGGACACTGTTTTGCTATGTGTCCTGTTCCTCCACAAGTGTAACACTTGTGTGTTTGACTTTTCCCTGTGCTAAATTGTTGCTGAAGAATTCCTTCAATGGTGGTTCCCTTTAATGTGGCCTCAATGGCGACTCCTTGTATATATGAGGGACCAATATCTGCGCAAATGCGGATATAATCTGAGAGAGTCCCCTTTCTTTGATAGGGCCGCAGTGCAGCTTGACTGGCAGTGTTGGCATTTTCATATGCCAACTGTTTAACTATTAACATGCCAGCCTCTCTATCCACCACTATTCGGCCAACAGCCTGTAATAGCTGAGAGACAAAATCCTGATACTTTTCATCTGGCCCTTGAATAATTTTTGAGAGCTCCTCTGTTTTCTGACCAGAGGTGGGTAACTTTTTCCAGGCTCTGATCCCAGCTCCATTAATCTGTCCATAAGCTTCCTGGGGGTATTGAATTTGATTATGGGTATCAGCATAGACTCCTTCACCTACCAGCATTTCATAAGAAATATTAATCTGGGCAGCTCGATTATGAGAAGCTTGTTCCTTAGCTTTTTCATCATATTCTGATTTCCACAAGAGATAATCCTCTCCTGATAAACAAACTTTGGCAATAGCTCTCCAATAATTAGGTGGGAGAGCCTCTGAGGCTATAGTTTCCAAGATGGTTAAAGTATAAGGGGAAGTGGGCCCATACTGAGGCTGCTTTTAACTCTTTTAAGGTTTTAAAAGGAAGAGGGTCATAAGCACGCTCACGCTGTTCTGTGTGAGGATTCACCCGTTCCATAACAGGGAAGGCGTGAATGCCCAGTTCCTCACCACACTTTCGTGCTTCCTGCAAGGCCATCTGGAGAGGGGAAAGTGGAACTGGTGCTGCACAAGGCAACAGAGAGCAACGGGAACGGCCCCTGCGGCTTCTCTTTTTCTTGCCAAGAAGCTTTAATGTTTCTAAAAAGCGTTCCAACACTTCCTCTATATTACTACCCTCTTCAGTTCCAGCAGAAAAATATTCTTCCTCCTCTTCTGCCTGAACAATACCTGTATTATCATCATGACAAAGAGCAGCAGCTTCCTCAAAATCCTCCTCATCTTGAGGAGTTAAATTATCTTTAAAAGTTACATTATTTCTTTTTAATATACTGTCTTTTTTAGACTCCTGTTTTGTGCTATCACACTGCTTCTCCTTTTTTTCTGGCTTAAGATGCAGTTGATTATGGTCATGCCTGGGATCCAAACAATCCCGTATTAAATTCGATAAGGAAATACAGACCTCCTGAATGAATTTTAAAAAAATTTATACTTGCTTGTCATTAACCTTAGTTCCCCTACTATTGAGCATAAACTTTAACATTTGCCCATAAAGGGCATTTTCTCTAGATTCTAATTGCCCCATGCTTTACTCCCGATTACCAAAAAATTGCTCCCCCCTTACCTTAATGAGTGCACTCTTTATCCAGAGGAGTTCCTCACGTCGTCTCTCCAAGCCTGACGGAGTTCCTCACTGTCTTTTGCCCAGTTCCTCAGTCCCGTAGCTCGGGTTCCAGATCTGTCAGGGCCAGCCTGACAAGGTTGAGCCTGGCTGAGGCAGGGAGGTGGGAATTGAGAAAAGAAAGAAAGACAGGAAAGTGGGGTCAGGAGGACTCCAGCTCTCTCAATGAACTGAAGCGAGTTTATTAGCTATACAATCCTATTTATACACAACACACTGAATAGGAGGTCTGTCAAGAGGAATGTGTTCTTTGTTCCTCTTAATCTCTAAGGGAGAGACACAGCAGAAGGACAAGTTCTCAGTCCAGCATATCTCAGTAAATAGTTACAGACTTCTTGGTAAGCCATGAAAGGCTGTTCTCATTCTACAAATGTTGCTCTCATTCTACTGATAATCGCCATCCAAACAAGTCTGGGAAAACTGTGTGGGTAAGGGTCCCAGGCTTGCTAGCCCCTTCAGGTGCAAGGACCTTGCCAGCTTACATCTCACCCCCAACAGTCCAACCTATGAGGGAAGATGGAGAGTGAGGAGGTAAGAGATCAACCAAAGGACTTGTAGGGTATGCATGCATATGAGCATAACCAATGGACACAGACAGGGGAGTGGGGGGTGAGGGCATGTGCGGGGGGGTGGGGACAGCCTGGGAGTGGTCAATAGGGGAAAAAGGAGACTTATGTAATACTTTAAACAATAAACAATTTAAATTACAGCCCGAACCAGTTTGGCTCAGTGGATAGAGCGTCAGTCTGTGGACTGAAAGGTCCCAGGTTGGATTCCGGTCAAGGGCATTTACCTTGGTTGTGGGCACATCCCCAGTAAGAGGTGTGCAGGATGCAACTGATCAATGTTTCTCTCTCATCGATATCTCTAACTCTCTATCCCTCTTCCTTCCTCTCTGTAAAAAAAATCAATAAAATATATTTTTTAAAAAGAATTTAAATTACAAAATATCCTATATAATAAAAGAGAAAGATGCAAATTAGCTGTCCCTCTGCTATGCTTAAGCCACGCCCACAAGCCTATCAGAGTGGCTATGCAAATTAATCTGACAAAGATGGCCATTAATTTGCACATGCAGGTGTCAGGCAGCCCAGGAGGCTACGGAAGCCCATGGCCACAGGCTCCCAGGACCTTCGTTGGCCCCAGGAGGTGAGACCAGGTGTGCCTAGCCATGCTCGCGGGCTCCCAGGACCTTCGCCAGCCTTGGAAGGCGAGGCCATAGCCATACCCGTGGGCTCCCAGGACCTTCGCTGGTCTGGGAGGTGAGGCCGCCTGCATCTAGCCATGCCCTCAGTCCCCTGGGACCTTTCCCATGGAGAGCGGGAGGTTTGGAGGACTTGGCAGAACAGGAGACCATTGGACATAGAGCAGAGCTAGAGAGAGGGTAGGCTTGGAGGGCGTAGCTCCCTCTGTCACCCCAGCTTCCTCATCACAGCTGTGGAAACTGACAGCAGGGAGGAGGAAGTCCCACCCCCACAGAATCAGCCAGAATCAGCCTTTGGTCAGACAGCTCTCAGCAGCCTGATAGCTAGGACTCTCATTCACCTGCATCTCAGATCACGACAGTAGAGAGGTGGGACTATGTCTAAAGAACAACTGTTGATACAACGTAGCTCTGCAGCCGAAAGATAACGGTGTTATCGACAGAAAATGTCTGCAGAGCATCATGCATCTGAACTTGAAAGAAGGCAGCGCCTGTGACAGAATGTATCTGAACACCAGTTACTGGAAAAATGTCGCTCTGATGCCAAAAAACACCAGTGTTATAGACAGAAAAAGTCTAGAGACCAACGTGCCTTTGAAGTTGAAAGAAGGTGGTGGTGACGACAGAATATGTCTAGAGAACAGTCATCAACAAGTATTACCAATACTGGTAGGAACTACCTTTTCAGTGAAAATGGAGTACATGAAGATGCAATTCTCGAACATAGTTGTGGTGGAATGATTGTTCGATGTAAATTTTGCCTATCACTAAATTTCTCTGATGAAAAACCATCCGATGGGAAATTTACTCGATGTTGTAGCAAAGGGAAAGTCTGTCCAAATGATATACGTTTTCCAGATTACCCAGCATATTTAAAAAGATTAATGACAAACGAAGATTTTGACAGTAAAAATTTAATGGAAAATATTTGTTCCATAAATAGTTATTTTGCTTTTGCTTCCATGGGTGCAAATATTGCCTCACCATCAGGATATGGGCCATACTGTTTTAGAATACACGGACAACTTTATCGCCATACTAGAACTTTACATCATTCGGATGGTGTTTCTCAGAAGTTTGCTCAACTCTATATTTTGGATACAACTGAAGCTACAAGTAAAAGATTAGCAATGCCAGAAAACCAGGGCTGCTCAGAAAGACTCATGATCAACATCAACAACCTCATGCATGACATAAGTGAACTAACAAAATAGTACAAGATGCTACATGAGGTAGAAAAGGAAGCCCAATCTGAAGCAGCAGCAAAAGGCATTGCTCCCACAGAAGTAACAATGGCTATTTAATATGATCATAACAGTGACCCGGGTAGATATAATTCTCCCTGTGTAACCAAGGTTGCTGTCACATTCAGAAACAAAGATGGAGAACCTCCTTTTGATGGGGACTTGCTCATTCATTGTAAACCAGATCCCAATAATCAAAATGCCACTAAAATGAAACAAATCCATATCCTGCTTCCTACATTAGATGCAATGACATATCCTATTCTTTTCCCACATGGTGAAAAAGGCTGGGGAACAGATATTGCATTAAGACTCAGAGACAACAGTGTAACCGACAATAATACTAGACAAAATGTAAGGACACGAGTCATACAAATGCAGTGTTATGGATTTCATCTCTTTGTGTGGGACACGTTCAATCCTATTTTAAATGCAGAAAAATTAACTTAACAGTTTATCGTGGATTCATATTAAAAAATGGAGGCCAATCAGATAAATTTCATCAAAGCAAACCAATCTAAGTTGAGACTTGAAGAATATAGTGGTTTGATGGATTATCTCAAATCTAGATCTGAAAATGGCAATGTGCCAATTGGTAAAATGATAATACTTCCATCATCTTTTGAGGGTAGTCCCAGATATATACAGCAGCGATATCAGGATGCTATGGCAATTGTAATGAAGTATGGCAAGCCCGATTAATTCATAACCATGACATGCAACCCCAAATGGGCAGATATCGCAAACAATTTACAACGCTGGCAAAAAGTTGAAAACAGACCTGACTTGGTAGCCTGAGTTTTTAATATTAAGCTGAATGCTCTTTTAAAAGATATCTGTAAATTCCATTTATTTAGCAAAGTAATAGCTAAAATTTATGTCACTGACTTTCAGAAATGCAGACTGCCTCACGCTCACATATTATTGATATTAGATAGTGAGTCCAAATTACATTCCTCTAATTAATTCCCTTTCAATGTGCATGAATTTCGTGCACTGGGCTACTAGTATATTTATAAAATATTAAATCAAAATACATTTTAATATTTAAAAAAGAACAAAAGCAACTCAAAGTCAGAGGAATAAAGGAAATAATAAAAATTAGAGCTGAATTGAATGAAATAGACAACAAAAAGACTATTCAAAAAAAATAAAACAAAGAGCTGGTTCTTTGGAAAGATTAATAAAAGTGACAAACAATTGGCTAGACTCACTAAGGAAAAAAGGGGAAAGACCCATAAAAACAAAATCATAAATGAGAAAGAAGTCACCACAAATATCACCGATATATAATGGATCATATTAAAATATTATGAAAGATTTTATGCTACCAAATTCAATAACCTAGGAGAAATGGATAAGTTGCTAGAAATGCATAACCTTCCTAGACTAAATCATGAAGAATTGGAAAATCTAAATAGACCGATAAGCAGATAGAAAATTGAAACAACCATCAAAAACCTTTCAAAAAATATAAGTCCAGGAGCAGATGGCTTCACCAGTGAATTCTACCAAATATTCAAAGAAGAATTAAAACCTATCCTTTACATACTATTCAAAAAAAAATTGAAGAAGAGACAATACTTCCTAACTCATCTGACAAGACCAAAATAACCCTGATACCAAAAGTGGCAAAGATAACACACACACACACACACACACACACACACAAAATAAAACTACAGATCAATATTTCTGATGAATACAAATGCAAAAATCCTAAGCAAAATACCAGAAAATCAAATACAACAGTACATCCAAAAAATAACACATCATGATCAAGTGGAGTTCATTCCAGGGGCATAAGGATGGTTCAACATTCACAAATCAATCAACGTAATATACCACATTAACAAAAGAAAGGATAAAAGTCATATGATCTTATCAATAGATGCCAAAAACATTTAATAAGATATAACAACCATTTATGATTTTAAAAAATCAATAAAATTGGAATAGAAGAAAGGTACCTCAACTTAATGAAGGCCATATATGAGAAACCCTCAGCTAATATACTCAATGGCAAGAAACTGAAAGCTTTTCCTCTAAGATCAGAAACATGACAAAGATTTCCACTCTCTCCACTCTTATTCAACCTATTGGTCAAAGTCAGGAATAATAAGGCAAGAGAAAGAAATAAAAGGCATCCAAATATGAAAGGAAGAGGTCAAACTGTCACTTTTTGTAAATGACATAATTCTGTATATAGAAAACCCTAAAGGTGCTACCAAAAACTGTTAAAAACAATAAACAAATACAGTCAAGTTGCAGGATACAAAATCTATTGCCTTTTTGTATACTAACAATCAAACTTTAAAAAAAGAAATGAAAAAAAGCCCACCAAAACAATTCCTTTTGCAATAACAACCAAAAGAATAAAATACCAAGGAATACACTTAACAAAGAATATGAAAGACCCATATACTAAAAATTACAAAGCACTATTAAAAGAGATTGAAAAAGACACAACAAAGTGGAAAATATCCTGTGCTCATACATTGGAAGAATCATGGATAGTGAAAATGGCCATATTACCCAAAGCAATATACAGATTTAATGAAATCTCCATCAATATCCCAATGTCATTTTTTAAAGGAAGAAAAAGAAATTATCAGATTTCTATGGAGCCACAAAAGACCCCGAATATTCAAAACAACCCTGAGAAAAAAGAATGAAGCTGGAGGTATCACACTACCTGACTTCAAATTATACTGCAGAGCTATGATAATCAAAACAGCATGGTATTGGCAAAGAAATAGACACACAGATCAATGGAACAGAATAGAGAGCCCAGCTATAAAACCACACAGATAATTTTTGACAAAGGAGCCAGAAATGCACATTGCAGTAAAGATAGTCTCTTCAATAAATGGTGCTGAGAAAACTGGAAAGCCACATGCAAACAAATGAAACTGGATTTCCGTTTGTCCCCATGTACAAAAATTAATTCAAAATGGATCAAGGATCAAAGACCTAAACATAAGGTCCAAAACTATAAGTTACATAGAAGAAAATATAGGAACCAAATTTATGGACTTGGGTGATAGAAAACATTTTATGGATTTGATCCCACAGTCAAGGGAGATAAAGGCAAAAATAAATGAATGGGACTGTATAAAACTGAAGAGCTTCTGCAATGCAAAAGAAACAGACAATGAAACAAACAGGCAGCCAACCAGATGGGAGATGATATTTGCAAACAGTATCTCTGACAAAGGTTTAATTTCCAAAATATATAAAGAACTCATAAATCCCAACACCAAACAAATAAAAAATCCAATCAAAAAGTGGGCAGAGGACCCGAAAATACACCTTTCCCAAGAGGACATGCAAGCCAATAGATATATGAAAAGATGTTCAACCTTACTGGCATGTGGAAAAAAGGGAGCCCTCATTCACTGCTGGTGGGAATGTAGACTGGTACAACCACTATAGAAAGCAGTCTGGCGATTCCTCAAAAAATTAAGAATAGAGTTACCATAAAACCCAGCAATCCCACTCATGGATATATACCCGAAAAACTCAAAATCATGTATTCACAAAAATACACGCACCCCTATGTTCATTGCAACATTATTCACAGTTGGCCAAGACATGGAAACAACCAAAGTGTCCTGGATAAAGATGTGGTACATAAATATACACAATGGAATACTAAAAGAAAGGATGAAATAGTGCCATTTGCAACAACACGGATGGCCCTTGAGAAAATTATGCTTAAGTGAAATAAGTCACTCAGAATAAGCTAAGAACCATATGATTTCACTCATTCATGGTATATAAAACTGAAACTTGTGAACACAAACAGCAGAGTAGTGTTTGTCAAAAGGAATGGTGGCGCGCGGGGGGGGGGGGGGGGTAGGGCTCCTAATATAAGGTGACAGGAGAAGATTTGACTTTGGGTGTTGAACACATAGTGCACTCTACGGATCTTGTAACATGGAAACCCACACATGAAACCTATATGTTCATGTTGACCAATGCCACCCCAATCAATTTAATAAATAAATTTTTAAACAGGAAATTCTCAGGAGTAACAGGTTTCTTTTCAGTGACACTGGATAAGCCTAGAGTAATAGTTCCTACTGGCAGTAGTACTTTAGATGTTTGTAATCCACACATTGGGGCATTTATGAATTGTCTCCAGTGCTCAATACTTTTAAAACCTTGCACATGGTTTATCCTTTATATATATTTTAAAACTCAAATCTTTATTTTTTCTTTTATGTCATTTCATAATAATTGTTATTTACCAAAAATTACCATCCTAAAATGTTATATCATACAGAAAAGCAAGGTTCTTTGTCAATTGTTTTATGGTCAAGTCTATAACCATGTCACTTAAGTTTGTCATTTACAGACCATCATCATTTTGCTCTGATGCATTTACAAATATATTAGTTCAGTAAAAAAATAGGGGGAAAGAGAAGTTAATAACTTTTGGAGCCAAATTAAAGGAGAAGAAAAAAGGAAATAAGAAAATTCTGGGCCCTGTGCTAGGCACTTGCACATACAGGATCTGATTTTATCTCATAGCATCTCTGTTAGGGGGTATGTATTCTATGTATGAGGAAACTGAGATTCAAAGAGGTTAGACTGCATTCTGGAGACCATGCAGCAAATATGTGGCAAAGCAGGACTATCAATCCAGCTTTACCTGGTCAGGCAAAGCCTGTACCCTTAACCTTATAAGATGCTATCTCCTATAAGTAGCATAAGTCACATCAGTTTTGAAAGGCTACTGAGAAACGAAATTGGTAAAATAACTTTGAAACTAAAAGAAGGGCATAAGATGCTCTTAGCTTGAAATATATTGATGTGGGGAATAATAACACAGAAATTCTCAGACAGGGTCCAACAAATGTTCTAGCGTGTACAGTTTAATGGACCTAGAGTTGTTTGGTGAAAGGGCATAGCTATCTTCCATTCATTAGCTATGTGACATTGAGCAAATTGCCCACCCTCTGGTCTTCTGTTTCCCATATGTAAAATCTGGAGATTGGACTATATTAGTATTGGCAAAGGGAGTTTAAATCACATGTCAATGCTGATTAACTAACTGGCAATGGCTCCTAGAACTCTGTGTTGCAAAGGACTTAGAGGTTGTACTTACGATATGATCATTTAGTGATCTCTGCCTTGTAGGTTATATAGGGCAATGGAAATGGGAATGGGAATAGGGCCATGCATGTCATAGATTTGTCCTTGAAAGATTGATGAGTAATAAATAGTGATAGTTTTATTTATCATCTTTGTTGGTCTCTTAAAAAGTGGTTTCAATTATTTATCTCTATTTGCTTTAGTAATAAATTATACTCTGTGTGGATCATTAGTCTAAAGCAATAAAGATGAACCCCCTGGGTCTATTAATGAAGAATTTGCTGAAAGAACCAATCTTCCTGCTCTCCAGCCCCATGATGATTCATGGACTTCAATCAATCCAAAGTTTTATTTGTGTTTTTTCCATATTAAAAATTTTGTTGGGGAAAAAACACATCTACCAACCAGCATTCCTCATAAATATTGACACACAAATTCTCACCAAACATTGACAAATAGAGTTCAGCAATAAAAGAAGAATACATCATGATCAAGTGAGGATTATTCCAAGGAGGCAAAGCCGGTTTAAAATTAGAAAAAATAATAGGAATAGAGAACTTCCTCAACTTGATAAAGAACATCTATAAAACACTTATTGTTAACATAATACTTTACCATGAAAGACAGGTAAATAAGGTAAAGATTTTCACTTTCACCATTCTAATGAAACACAGTGCTGAAAGTTCTACCCGGTATAGTAAGGCAAGAAATGGAAATAAAAGCATATGGGTTGGAAAGGAAAAAATAAAACTGTCCCTATTGGGAAATGAATGTCTACTTAGAAACTTTCAATA
The DNA here is from genome assembly GCF_964212035.1 of Myotis nattereri. Taxonomy (NCBI): domain Eukaryota; kingdom Metazoa; phylum Chordata; class Mammalia; order Chiroptera; family Vespertilionidae; genus Myotis; species Myotis nattereri. The sequence goes on along the minus strand of NC_138076.1, from coordinate 95,032,268 downwards.
AATCTCTCCAAAATACTTCTAGATGTAAGAATTGAGTTTGGCAAGGTAACAGGATACAAGATAAGATGCAAAAATCAATTGTGTTTTTATAAACAAACAATGAATTCAAGAACGCCAAAATTTAAATGCAGTAATATTTACAGTTAAACAAAAAAGGGCCATAAAATAGTTATAAATCTAACAATACATGTACAGGACTTATATGCTGATAAGCACAAAACACTGATGAAAGAAAGGTCTAAGTAACTGGATCAATATACCATGTTCATAGATTGGAGGATTCTACATATTCAAGACATCAATTCTCTCCAAACGATACACAAATTAAGTTGTTTAATGCAATTCCTATCCAAATAGCAGCAAGAATTTCATCAAGGCAAAATTAGAAATTTTATATGGAAATGCAAGGGATCTAGAAGAGCTATAAATTTTGGGGAAAAAATTAAAGTGAAAGGAACCAATTTACTCAATTTTGATAATTATTATATATCTACAGTAATCATGACTGTGTGGTATTAGAAGAGGGACAGGTACATAGATAATGGAATAGAATAAAAAACTCAGAAGTAGCCCCATACAAATATGCCCCACTTATTTTTGATAAAGGTGCAAAAACAAGTCAATAGATAAAAGACATCCTTTTCAACAAATAATACTAGAATAAGCATTTATACATACACACAATGAACCTCTACCTAAGTCCCACATCTTACACAGAAATTACTCAAAATAAATTACAGATAAATACAATACTATAAATTTTTTAAGAAAAAAAAACATAGGAAAAAACCTTTGGGGTCTAGGGTTACATAAAGAGTTTTTGAACCTGGCACAAAAATTATGAAAGGAAAACTACAAATGGGATGTGATCAAAGATAAAAATTTTGCCATGTGAAAGATCTTATTAAGAGAATGAAAAGATATTTTATGAGACAATACACGGTTACTTGAGTGCCTGTGTGTACTTAGAGCTCGGGAAGTATGTCTCAGCGCTGCGGCTGATGCAATGGTGTGAGCACACTCCACCATGACATGCTTCCTCGGCACACCAGGAAGTAGCAACGCCCGCCTGAACAAGTTCCTAGAGCCACATGCACAGTACCCCAGCCTTTCAGCCATTGGTCACCTGTAGCAACATGTCTCCCTCTGATTGGTCCCCTCATGCTATATATACCCCTGTAGTTCCACAATAAAAAGGATCTGCGTCACCGAACCTGGTCTCCGGAGTCGTGCATGCAGACACCCTAGCGCATTGGGGCTCCGTCATCCTCACCCCCGAAGGACCCCCTGCTTCACCTGTGTAGTTAAAAGTTCAAATGTAACTTAAGTGCCGCCCCCCCATGTATATGAATTCCCAACTTCCAGTTGACTCTTGAACAGCTTGGGTTTGAACTGTGTAGTTCAAATTGGTGAGGGGGTGAGGGGGAGGGAAACACACTTATAAGTGGACCCACACAGTTAAAACACACATTGTTCAAAGTCAACTGTATTTGAGAGCTACATATCATACAAACTATTTAGAACTCTCAAAACTCAACAGTAAAAGACCAAACAATTCAATCTGAAAGTGGGCAAAAATATGAACAAATATTTCACTGAACAGGTTATACAAATGCCAAAAAGTCCCCGGAGAAGTTCAATGTCATGAATGATTAGGAAGATAAAGATTAAAACCACAAGGAGATGTCACTATATACCTGTCAGAACAGCCAAATAAATAATAGTGATGGTACCAAATTCTGGCAAGGATATGGAGAAACTAAAATATTCATACCTTTCTAATGGAAATGTAAAATTTAACTACTGTGAATAATACTGTGACAGTTTCTTAGGAAAAGTAAACATGTGACAACATTACAACTCAGCAATTGTGTTATTAGACACTAATTCTAGAGAAATGAAAACTTATATTCATACAAATACTTATACATGAATGTTTATGACAACTTTATTTGTAATAGCAAAAAGTGGAAACTACCTAGATGTTCAACAAGTAAACTGTGGTACATCCATACCACAGAATACTACTCCTCAATAAAAAAGAAAAAACTATTGATTTACACAAAATCCTAGATGTATCTCCAGTGAGGTAAGTTGAGTGAAAAAAAGCCAATTCCAGAAGGTTATATTCTTCACAATTCTATTTGCACTCCATTCACCATTCTTAAAATGACAAAATTATAATGGAGAACAGATTAATGATTGCCAGGAGACAGGAAGAAGTGGGTATGGCTGTACAAGGGAACACAAAATTCCCTGTGGAGAGGGAAAGAAATAATCTGCATTTTGACTGTGTCAATGTCAGTGTCCTGATTATAATATTGCAGTATTGTTTTTGTATGTTACTAGTAGTGGAAACTAAATTAATGTACATGGGATCTCTCTGTATTTCTTATAACTGCATGTGAATCTACAATTATCTCAAAAAGTTTAAATTAAAAAAAGAAAAAGAAAAACAGCAAATCTTTGTTGGGAGCTTGAGTTGAGATGATTTAAAATGGAGGCTGGGAAATAATGTCAGAACAGGTAAAACAGAGAAAGCTTTTTCCAGTGAGTGATTGGAGAATAAAGCAAATATGACAGGTAGGAATGAGCAACTAAGGGAAAAGGGTCATCAGAAGAGAGTGCTGCCTTTATTCCTCCGGATGATCAAGTTCCCGGCTCTATACCACTGGAAGGTAGAGCCTACTTCTACTTTGAGATCTGTGAGACATCTGTCTCTGTGTCCTTCTAGTTCAAGTTCCTTTGGGTTTATGACAGTCATGTTCACAATTACCGCAACTCTCAGAACAAAATGGAATGTAAAAATAAATGTGTAGAATACATCACAGGTAGATTTCCTTTGTTTTGGTTCCACAAGGATACTAATATTTTAAGGCTAATGTGAGATAGTAAGTTTATGGAAATATTTATAATACTAGAGGCCCGGTGCATAAAAATTTGTGCACTCGGGGCGGAAAAGGTCCCTCAGCCCAGCCTGTGCCCTCTCACAGTCTGGGACCCCTCGGGGGATGACCACCTGCTGCTTAGGCCTGCTCCCCAGGGGATTGGGACTAAGATGTCAATCAGACATCCCTCTGGCAGCCCGGCAGCCCTTGGGGGATGTCCATTTGACAGCAGGGAGCAGGCCTAAGCTGCAGTTGGACATCCTTAGCGCTGCTGAGGAGGCAGGAGAGGCTCCCACCACCACCGCTGTACTGGCGGCCATCAGCCTGGCTTGTGATTGAGCAGACCTTCCCCTGTGGGAACACACTGACCACCAGAGGGCAGCTCCTGCATTGAGCGTCTGCCCCCTGGTGGTCAGTGTGTGTCATAATCCCCAGTCATTCCGTCTTTCTGCTGTTAGGGTCAGTTTGCATATTACCCTTTTACTATATAGGATAGAGGCCTGGTGCATGGGTGGGGGCCAGCTGGTTTGCCCTGAAGGGTGTCCTGGATCAGGGTGGGGGTCCCGCTGGGGTGCCTGGCCAGCCTGGGTGAGGGGCTGAGGGGCTGAGGGTCGTTTTCAGGCTGGCCAGTGACTGAAGCTCCCAGCCTCTCCTTTTTTTCTTTTTTTTTATTCTGAGATTTATTTACCTTCTATAATTGAAACATTTTTGCTGTCACTGGCACTCCCAGCTCTGAGGCCGCAGCCTGCTGAAAGCAGGTATCTGGGGTTTGTTTAGCTTCTATAATTGAAACATTGTTGCTTTTAGGCTCAGAGCCGGGCCACAGCAGGCGGGGAACCTTGGCTTCCTCCATCACTGCAGCAAGCAAGCCTCATGTTCGCTTCAGCTGTGTGGCTACCAGCCGCCATCTTTGTTGGCAAATAATTTGCATATTGCCCTGATTAGCCAATGGGAAGTGTAGTGGAGGTATGGTTAATTACCCTTTTTGTCTTTTATTAGATAGGATTACCAGTATTGATTGGAATTGTAAACATGCACCTGCCTGGATTGATTAAACTATATATCCTCCTATATAATAAAAGGTTAATATGCAAATTGGCCCTCGACTGGAAGTTCAACTAGGAGTTGGACCAGGGGGCAGGGCCAGCAGCCAACAGCCCTTGCCCCTCCCCATGGCTGGCCCTGCCCTGGTCACTCCCCATTGGGGGTGGGGCCTGCCAGCCAACTGCCCATGGTCCCTCCTCCTAGCCGGCCCAGACCTAATGGCCCCATCTGTGCACAAATTCATGCACTGGGCCTCTAGTAACTATATAAATGGCATTGAGATTACCTATTTTAGTGGGAAAATGACTTGGTCTTTCCAGTTGTTGAACTGAGCTGTTTTGATTCCATCTCAATTTTTCTCCTTAAAAGAGCCATATTCAATACTTAGAAAAACAAAAGAATGTTTAAGAGAAACATGATTGTTTTTAGAACATCTCTTTTTCAAGCTGAACAGAGTGAGTGGTAATCAATTTATATTACTAGGTTGTGAGGACTATGGGTGAAACCTAATTCTCCTGCTCTTATGCTTGTGCTCATTCTTATGCTCCTAATAGGGCCCATAATTAAATGCAAATCAGTGATTCAGATCTCTTATAAAGCAGAGGAATGATTCAGTTTAAAAATAATAATCTCATAAGCAATTATTTCAGATTTCATTAAAATAGCAAATACTCTTTTCATCTCATAAAATTTAGTTTTATAAAAACTAGCCACAACTGTTTGAGAAAACATATATATAGTGAGGAACAGTCACCAATTTATTTATCCATTTTATTCATCTATTCAACACACTTGTGCTCACACTGTGTTACACATTGAGCTAGATCTATAAAGTATATACACAATCCTTAAAGACCCTCACAAGTAATGAGGTACCACATCTGTGTGGGCCTGTGAACTTCATAGGTCACAATTGTAGATGAATAGGGTACTCTGGGATGGGCAAAGAAAATCAGCAGAAATTAGTCCTTTCAGAGTAAAACTAGTGAAGTTGTATTTATGATTTTAGATGTAAATTAAATCACATTATGAAATTGAATGTGGAGCCTCAGAAAACCTATCTCAGCTTCTTGTGTGATAACTAAAAAGTATTCTGGAGCCATTACAAAAGTGTCATGAACTAGTTCTATGGAGAACAAAAATCCAAAACTATAAAGCAGCATAATATTTTAGAAATTAGAGACCTTTTACTATGACACTAAAAAGTGCTTTTAAATAGGGACATAAAATATAAAATGCAGCCCGGCAATTGTGGCTCAGTGGTTGAGTGTGGACCTTTGAACCAGGAGGTCATGGTTTGATTTTGGTCAGGGCACACGCCTGGGTTTCAGGCTTGATGCCCTCTCCGTGCAGGAGGTGGCCAGTCAATGATGCTCTCATTATTGATGTTTCTATCTCTCTCTCTCCCTCTCCCTTCCTCTCTGAAATAAAAAAATATATATTTTTTTTTAAAAAAAAGTAAAATTCATCATGCTCACACAGTCTATGAGCATAAGGATGGCTTGTTATAACTCTGATAGTAAGAGATTTCTAGACCCCAGAAAATTTACCTTTAGGCAGCTTGGCAAACTTTTAACTCAGCAAATTGCAAAAACATTATTCCTGACATTTTCTGTGAATGGGTCAAGCTTCCAACTTGCTTCTGTTTCCATGGGATTTGGATTAAAATGGAAAACACTTTAATAAGGTGAGCAATACTGCCTGATAGTATTGAATGAAGCACCTTCCTTCCTTACCTCAATAAAGTGCTTTGTTATGAAAGAACATTAACAACTATCATAATAATAATCCTAACTGTTTCATTTATTGAGTGTCTCACTTACCAGTTACCATACTTGGTACTCTCCAAATGTCATCGAATTTAATCCTCACAATAACCCTATTAAGTATTACCACCCATTTTACAGAAGAGCAAATTGAGGTTCAGAATGATTTGCCTAATCTAAGTTCACAACCAGACTAACATATTGCCTCTAACAAAAGCCATTTTGTGAATGCTTAGAAAAATGGGGGAGATAGATGGTGTTTGCTTCTGGGAACTGAGCCTGAGAGGTGGTGGGTGAAACAGTAGAAACTTTCATATTTATTTTATATATTTACTGTGGTTTGTTTTTTTTTACAAGAAGAATGGATTTCTTTTACAATAAAAACTATTGAATTTCTTGATCTGATAAAACACCTGCAGTGTAAAAACATCATACAGCAGGAACTAGGGAAACAATAGACAGAATTGAATGGGATAAAATATTTTTTCTTTTAAAAACAAAAGATAAAAACAAAATAATTAGCAAAAAAAGGAATAAATACTGTTTTTGTATCATATGCATAAAGTGTTTTTTGGAGAAGAATCCAAGATGGCAGCTAAAAGGATGGCAGGCAGCAAGATAGTGTGTGAATGAGAGAGCAAAAGGAGAGTGTGTGGACGGTAGGGAGTGTTTGTATTTGTGAGTTAGGGACACCTGTATTCTACAGTACTCTTGGGGACTGGTGGACCAGGATCCCCTGGCCAGGCAGCCTCTCCTACTGCTGAAATCTCTCCTGGAGCAGCTGGCTCTGCCATAGAGACTGTGCCACATTGAAGGACAGAGAAGCTGAGATCAGAAGCCCAGCCTTACTTTCAACCAGGGAGACCTTGGATACCTCCTGGAACCCTACAACCACAATGCCCAGGGACCACCTGCCTCAGGTGTGAACCCACAAACACTGAGACTCCAGCCTCTGACTGCAGGTGCCTAAAAAGTTTGTCCAGGGGGAGACAAAGTGGCAGCCAAATATGTGAACAGGTCCTGCACCTTCTCACAGAGCAGATAGAAGGAACAGCTGAATCGAATAACACCCACCCAGAATTGGTGAATTAAACACAGCTGGTGAAGCAATCCATGGACAGAAAGGTCAGAGATCGCCTAGAGCCGTGATTGGCAAACTGCGGCTCTCAAGCCACATGCGGCTCTTTGGCCCCTTGAGTGTGGCTCTTCCTAAGCCTTAAGAGTACACTAATTAAATTAATAACAATGTACCTACCTATATAGTTTAAGCTGAAAAAATTTGGCTCTCAAAAGAAATTTCAGTCGTTGTACTGTTGATATTTGGCTCTGTTGACTAATGAGTTTGCCGCCCACTGGCCTAGAGCTGTGGTTCTCAACCTTGACTGCACACTAGAATCACCTGGGAATCTTTTTAAAATCCTGATTTCTGGCCCTCATCCTCCAGAAATTCTTTTTCTTTGTTACTAATGTTGTAGCCTCACCCCGTAACAAAGAAATAGAATTTCCAGAGGATGAGGCCCAGAAATCAGGATTTTAAAAAGATTCCCAGGTGATTCTAATGTGCAGCTAAGGTTGAGAACCACTGGTCTAGAGAGACCTCTGCCTCCTCAGATTCATGTGGGTGTTTGTTGCTTGAGTGTTTGTTGTTTGCATTTTGGGGATTAGTTGTTGGTTTTTTGGAGTTTTCTCCCTATATACATATATTTTTCCCCTTATTTTTTCTTCTCTTTCTTTTCTCTCTTACATTTTTCCCTTTTCTCAATATCATTTTTGCACTCTTCTCTCCCCTAATTCGTTTTCTCTGGTGGTCACTGTTATTTAGGGTTATTGATATCATGAATACATTGTGTTTGGTGCCCTGTGCACTGTGTTTCTCGTGTTCTATTTTGTACCTTTAAGTCAACACAGGAGAGAAAGAGCTACATAACCAGATACCCTGAGAGGAGCAAACATGGAAATACAAAGAAACAGCCCACATACAAAAGACAAAGAGGAATAACTGGAAAATGAAGTATTGAAATGGAGGCAAGCAACATGTCAGAGAAAGAATTCAGAGCAATAGTCATAAGGACACTGAAAAGGATGGAAGACAAATTCAAAAACATGTGTAAGAACCAAGAGGAAATGAAGAAGAACCAAGAAATGAAAAATGACATTGCTATAATAAAGAACTCAATAGAAAGCATCAACAGTAGACTTGAAGAAGCAGAGGACCGCATCAGTGAGCTATAAGACAAGGTAGAAAAAATACCTAAGCAGAGCAGCAACTGGAAAAAAAAAAAACACCTTAAAAAACAGGAGAAGAGACAAAGGGAACTTTGGGAAAATGCAAAATGAAATAACATCCACATAATAGAGGTCCCAGAAGGAGAAGAAACTGAGCAAGGAATAGAAAACCTATTTGAAGAAATAATGACACAAAACTTCCCTGATATTGGGAAGAAGAAAAAACTCACACAAGTAAAAGAACCTCAACGAGTCCTTAATAAGATGAACCCCAAAAGACTGACACCAAGACACATTATAATTAAATTGGCAAACACCAATAACAAAGTAAGAATCTTAAAGGCTGCAAGACAGAGAGAGAAAGTAACCTAGAAGGGATTTCACATCAGACTATTGACTAATTTCTCAACAGAAACACATCAGGCCAGAAGGGAATGGAATGAAATATACAATGTCATGCAAAGCAAGGGTCTGAATCCAAGAATACAGCACCCAGCAAGGCTATCAATAAAAGTTGAGGGTGAAATCAGGAGCTTCACAGACAAAAAAAACTAAGGAAGTTTATTACCACCAAATCAGCAATGCAAGAAATGGTAAAGGGACTGCTGTAAAAAGAATAAACAGGAAAAAAGAAGGAGCACAGGGGTAAAGAATAAAAATGGTGACAAACAAGTACCTATCAATAATAACTTTAAATGTAAATGAGTTAAATGCCCCAATCAAAAGCCATAGGGTAGCTGAGTGGATAAGAAAACATGACTGAAATCAACGCAGCAGATCCAAGAAACAGCAGCCTCCTGATCACCACACCCTCTGAGGAACAGCAGCTGTACGTGAAGCCTCCCCCCACCAGCCAGAAGAGCCACCAAAGCTGTGAACAGCGCCCACCAGAGGAGCTGCTGCCAACTGAGGAGCAGCTGCCACCGCAACCACCTGAGGAGCAACCACAGCCCAAGGAGCAACTGCCACCCAAGGAGCAGCCACTGAATGACTCAACGTCTAGATATGTCAGTGAGATCAAACATGGGTAGACAAAGAAACCCCCAAAGAAAAGAAAAGGAGGACTCGCCAGAAAAGCAGCTAAGTGATGCAGAGGCATGCAACATGACAGAAAAAGAATTCAGAATAAGGGTCTTAGAGTGCATAAACAGGATGGAGGAAAAAATCAACAACATATACAAGAAGCAAGAATAAACAGATGAAAAAAACAACTACTTATGCAAGAAGCAAGAAGAAACAGATGAAAAAATCAACAACTTAAGTAAGACCCAAGAAGAAATGAAGAGCAATATAGCTGCAATAAAAAAACACCATTGAAAGTATCAACAGTAGACTAGGAGAACCGGAAGACCGAATTAGTGAATTAGAAGAGAGGGAAGCAAAACACACCCAAACTGTACTGCAATTGGAGAAAAAAAATTAAAAGACAGGAGGAGAGCCTAAGGGAACTTTGGGACAACATGAAACGAAACAACATACGAATAATAGGGGTGCTGGAACAAGAGAAAGATGAACAAGGATTAGAAAACCTATTTGAAGAAATAATATCAGAAAACTTCCCAGAGGTGGGGAAGAAAAAAGTCACACAAGCCCATAGAGTCCCAAAAAAGGTGAACCCGAAGAGACCCACACCAAGACACATCATAATTACCATGGCAAATGTTCAGGACAAAGAGAGAATCTTACAGGCTGCAAGGGAGAGACGGAAAGTTACATACAAGGGATCTCCCATTAGATTATCAAATGATTTCTCAACAGAAACACATCAGGCCAGAAAAGAATGGACAGAAATTTACAAAGTGATGCAAAGCAAAGGACTGAATCCAAAAATACTCTATCCAGCCAGGCTATCATGCAAAATTGAAGGGGAAATAAGAAGCTTCATAGACAAAAAAAATCTAAGGGAGTTTATCACCACCAAGCCAGCAATGCAAGAAATGCTAAAGGCACTGGTGTAAAAAGAAGAAATAAAAAGCTCAGAAAGAAAACAGCCACACACACACACACACAAAGAAATGGTTACAAACAAGTACCTTTCAATAATAACTTTAAACGTAAATGGATTAAATGCTCCAACCAAAAGACATCGAGTGGCTGAATGGATAAAAAAACATGACTCATACATTTGCTGTCTACAAGAGACCCACCTCATTAGAAGGAACTCACACAGACTGAAAGTGAAGGGATAGAAAAATATCTTTCAGGCAAATGGAAAGGAAAAGAAAGCTGGGGTAGCAATACTTATATCGAACAAAATAGACCTCAAAGTGAAGGCCATAACAAGAGATAAGGAAGGCCACTTCATAATACTAAAGGGGTCTATACAACAAGAAGATATAACCCTGGTAAACATATATGCACCCAATGCAGGAACACCCAAATACATAAAAAAAACTCCTGGAAGATATCAAAGGAGAGATAGACAACAATACAATCTTAGTAGGGGACTTTAATACACCACTGACAGCACTGGATAAATCCTCCAGGCAAACAATCAGCAAAGAAACAGCAATCCTAAATGACTCACTAGATCAGATGGACTTAATTGACATCTTTAGAACACTTCACCACAAAGCCACGGAATATATATTCTACTCAAGTGCTCATGGGACATTTTCAAAAATAGACCACATATTGGGTCACAAACAAAGTCTCCCCAAATTCAAGAACAGTGAAATCATACCAAGCATCTTCTCAGACCATGATGGCATAATATTAGAAATAAACTACAAAAAAAAAATAGAAAACATGACCCATATATCTGCTGACTACAAGAGACCCACCTCAGAACAATGTATCCACACAGACTGATGGTGACGGGATGAAAAAAGGTTTTTAAGGCGAATGGAAATAAAAAAAAAAAAAAGCTGGGGTAGCAATACTTATATCTGACAAATTAGACCTCAAAGTGAAGGCCATACCAAGAGATAAGGAAGGCCAATTCATAATAATAAAGGGAGAAATTTAACAAGAAGATATAACTCTGGTAAACATATATGTGTGCAATGCAGGAGCACCCAAATACATAAAAAAACTTCTGGAAGATATCAAGAGAGAGATTTGCAGAAATACAGTCATAGTAGGGGACTTTAATACTCCACTAATACCACTAGACAAATCCTCTAAACAAAAAATGAGCAAAGAAATTGTTGGGGGTCCAGCCCCAGCAGGTCCAGGGCTTCCCCAAAGGTGTGGATGAATGACACAGAGACAGCGTTCAGTTGATCAGCATAGCTAGGTTCTCCAGCCAGGTTCTCCAGCCACGTTCTCCTGCCAGGTTCTTTCTTTATCCTCCTGTTACATCTGTATTTATACCAGTTGATTTTAATCCTATCCATTCTATTCCAAAGGTTAGGGTGTTTGTTATCTCCATTCCAAGGTCACTACTCTATTGTTCTGTTAAGCTACAAGGAAGTAACTGAAGGAGATTATCCTAAGTAAAGATTATGTAGCTTAAGCGAGATTGTTCATAGTTAAAGTGATTAACTACCTGCCTGGCACTTAGCTAAGGGGTTGTACTGATTTATTCCCTTCCTTAGTCCTGTTAATTCCTAACTCCAGGGAAAATTCCCCACCTGGGGAAACAACCTTTCTCAGAGAGGTGACCTTGCTTAAAACACATAGCACTAAGTAGGGGAGCAAACATATTAAGAACGGTATGCCATATACACCAGGTCCCTTGAAACATATGCTGTGCAGATGTTTCTTCCCTGAAGCGACTGTGTCAAGCAGCAGGATGGACCGGCTTCTGGCAAGAAATATCAATCCTAAATGACTCACTAGATCAGATGGAATTAATTGACATCTTCAGAACATTTCACCCCAAAGCAACAGAACATACATTCTTCTCAAGTGTACATGGATCATTTTCAAAGATAGACCACATATTGGGACACACACAAAGTCTCTTCACATTCAAGAAGATAGAAAACATATCAAGTATCTTCTCAGATCACAATGGCATAAAACTAGAAATCAAATACAATAAAAACAATTTAAAAAATCAAACACCTGGAGGCTAAATAGCATGCTATTAAACAATGATTGGCTTACAAAGAGATCAAAGAAAAAATAAAAAGCATCATGGAAACAAACTACAATAAAAACACAACAATCCAAAATCTATGGAACACAGTGAAAGAGTCTTGAGAGGGAAGTTCATAGCTCTACAGGCCTACCTCAAACAACAAGAAAAAATGGTAATAAATTTTCTAATCCTACAACTCAAAGAGTTAGAAAGAGAGCAACAAGAAAAGCCCAGCATAAGAAAAAGGAAGGAAATAATAAAATCAGAGTGGAAATAAATGACATAGAGAACAAAAAAAAACAATACAAAAGATCAATAAAAGCAAAAGCTGGTTCTTTGAAAGGATAAACAAGATTGATTAAGCTCTAGGCAGGCTCATCAAGAAGCAAAGAGAGTGACCCAAATAAACAAAATCAGAAATGAAAGAGGTGGAGTAACAACCAATCCCACAGAAATAAAAAGGATTAAGACAAAATACTATGAACAACTCTATTCCAACAAAATTGACAACCTAGAACAAATGGACATATTCTTAGAAAAATACAAGCTTCCAAAATTCAATTAGGAAAAATTAAAAAACCTGAATAGGCCAATAATTACCAAAGAGATTGAAGGAGTGATCAAAAAATCTTCCAGCAAAGAAAAGCCCTGGTCTGGACAAATTTACAGGGGAGTTCTACCAAGCATTCAAAGAATAACTAAAACCTATGCTGCTCAGATTATTCCAAAAAATTCAAGAAGAAGGCACACTGCCAAGCTCTTTCTATGAAGCCAGCATTACCATAATTCCAAAACCAGATAAAGACACCACAAAAAAGCTAACTACAGGCCAATATTCTTGAACATAGATGCCAAAATCCTCAACAAAATTCTAGAAAATCGGATTCAGCATTACATTAGAAAGATCATACACCATGACCAAGTGGGATTTATTCCAGGGATGCAAGGATGGTACAATATCCACAAATCAAAAAATGTGATACATCGCATAAACAAACTGAGAGACAAAAATCACACAATCATATCAATCAATGAAGAAAAAGCATTTGACAAAATCCAATCCCTTTCTTAATAAAAACTCTCAGCAAACTGGGAATAGAGGTATCATACCTCAACATAATAAAAGCCTTATATGACAAACCTACAGACAACATCATACTCAATGGGCAAAAACTAAACTCATTTCCCCTAAGAACAGGAGCAAGACAGGGATGCTCACTTTCACCACTCCTATTCAATATAGTACTGGAAGTGCTAGCCATAGCGATCAGACAAGAAGAAGAAATAAAAGTCATCCAAATTGGAAAAGAAGAAATAAAACTGTCCTTATTCACAGATGACATGATATTGTACATAGAAACCCTAAAGACTCCATCAAAAAACTACTAGAACTAATAAATGAATTTGGCAATGTAGCAGGATACAAAATTAACACCCAGATATCTATGGCCTTTTTATACACTAATAACGAACTCATAGAAAGAGAAACTAAACAAAAATCCCATTTACCATTGCACCAAAAAAATTAAGATACCTAGGAATAAATTTATGTAAGGAGGTAAAAGACCTGTACTTGGAAAACCACCGGATGTTGAAAGAAGAGATAGAGGAAGACATAAACAAATGGAAGAACATACCGTATTCATGGGTTGGTAGAATCAACATAAAAATGTCCATACTACCCAAAACAATCTATAGATTTAATGCAATCTCCATTAAAATACCAATGACATATTACACAGACCTAGAACAAACTCTCCAAAAATTCATCTGGAATAAAAAAAGACCCTAAATAGCCACAGCAATTCTGAGAAAGAAGAACAAAGTTGGAGGAATCACAATACCAGACATCAAGCTGTATTACCAAGCCACAGTTCTCAAAACTGCCTGGTACTGGCACAAAAACAGACATATAGACCAATGGCACAGAAAAGAGAACCCAGAAATCAACCCAAGCATAATATTAATTATGCTCAATTAATATTTGACAAAGGAGGCAAGAGCATACAATGGAGTCAAAAGAGTCTCTTCAATAAATGGTGCTGGGAAATTTGGTCAGATACATGCAAAATAATGAAACTAGATCACCAACTTACACCATACACAAAAACAAACTCAAAATGGCTAAAGGACTTAAGTGTAAGATGGGAAACCATAAAAATCCTATAAGACTCTATAGGCAGCAAAATAGCAGACATATGTCGTATCAATATCTTTACTGATACAGCTCCTAGGGCAATGGAGACTAAGGGGAAAATAAACAAATGGGTCTACATCAAAATAAAAAGCTTCTGCACAGCAAATGAAACCATCAACAAAACAACAAGAAAGCCCACTGCATGGGAGAACTTATTTGCCAGTGCTATTTCTGATAAGTGTTTAATCTCCAAAATTTACAGGAAACTCATACAACTTAACAAAAGGAAGATAAACAACCCAATTAAAAAATGGGCAAAGGACTTAAATAGACACTTTTCAAAAGATTACATGGAGAAGCCCGAGAGACGTATGAAAACATGGTCAAAGTCACTAATCATACAAGAGATGCAAATCAAAACAACAATTATATACCATCTCACACCTGTCAGAATGGCTAACATCAACAAATGAACAAACGACTAGTGCTGGCGAAAATGTGGAGAAAAAGGAACCCTAGTGCACTGCTGGTGGGAATGCAGACTGGTGCAGCCACTGTGGAAGACTGTGGAGTTTCCTCAAAAAGTTAAAAATGTAACTCCCATTTAACCCAGTAATACCACTGCTAGGAATATATCCCAAGAAACCAGAAACACCAATCAGAAAGGATATATGCACCCCTATGTTCATAGCAGCACAATTTATAATAGCTAAGATTTGGAAACAACCTAAGTGCCCATCAGCATATGAGTGGATTTAAAAACTGTGGTACATCTACTCAATGAAATACTACACTGCTATAAAAAAAAGAAGGAACTTTTACCATTTGCAATAGCATGGATGGAACTGGAGAGCAATATGCTAAGCAGAATAAGCCAGTCAGAGAAAGATAAATATCACATGATCTCACTCATATGTGGGGTAAAATTATCAACATAATTTGATGAACACGAATAGATCCAGAGACAAATGGCAAGGTGTGGGAAACCACCACTTTCCAATACTGTCAAGAGAGTGCACCAAGGGACACAGAAGGCCCATGGACCTTGAGCATTAGCAGGGCTGATGCTAAGCACCAATTGTTTGTGCTGAGATAGTGGTGGCTCAAAGCAATTTCCTGACCCGATAGCCTCCAAGTAAATCTTTACTGGACCTTACTAATCTTTGATGATCTTTTCTGACATTAGAGATGGTCTGTCTGCTACCTGTTTGCCATGCTTTACTGAGGGCAAGATGTGTATCTAAAATTGAGTAAAAAGTGGATAAACCCAGGTTTCAGTGTCTCTTCAAGAAAGAGGCTCCACCTGGCCCCCACCCCTTAATAATTCATATTTGTGTATAGTATTTTCATTTGTGTGTCAGCCCTTCCTTCAGATCCTGAACCCAGCTGTGCAGGTCATGGCAATTGGCGCCTCGAACAGGAAACTGGAGGAGAAATTTCGCCTAAGCAAAAAAAGAAGTGAAGAAGGAAAAGTGGAAATTCACAGGAAAGGTGGGAAGTTCGCTGTGCACAAAGCCTGTTGCCAGCTTTGGAGTTGCGACTGTAAGTGGATGGGGATGTTTTAATCAGCCAGTTTATAATGGGGCAGAATTGGAGTAAAGGGGAAAAACATTGTAGACTTTTGCCTTGCATGCACAAGGATAAAGGAATTTAGGTGTCAGAAGATCTTCTCTTACAGTTTTTGCATATTATTATAGAACATAATCCTTGGTTTCCTGACAAGGGCACATTAGATTTTGAATGTTGGGAAAGAATAGGTCACAACTTGAAAAGAGCTCATCAGCAGGGAAAAACCTTGCCTCCGAATTGTTTCTCCTTGTGGGGCATGGTATTGCATTTGCTAGGACCTTTTAGAGAGGCAAAAGAGGATGAACCTCCTCCCCTTGCACCATCCACTCCTAAAGAGGAGCAGAAAGTAAAAATGGAAGAATGGCCTTCATGTCCTCCTCCACCTTCATGTCATGATCGTGAAATATTTAATTCGGCACTAATAGAATCAACTGTGCAAAGAGCTCTCCAAGAAGGATTAAAGGCCATGACAGTGGAGGAGAGACTGGCTTTTCCTATTATACTGGTAGCTAACCCACATTTCCCAAATCAAGTAATAAGACAGCATGACAAATTTGACTTTAAAATGATAAAGGCCTTGTGTGAAAGCATAGTACAAAATGGTCCTACTGCTTCATTTATCAGAGAAATTATGACTAACATTTCTGAAGCATTCCTCCCTCCTTTTGATTGGTACTCTTTAGCTCGTGCAGCCCCGGATGGAGGAGATTACTTGCTATGGAAGGGAGAATTTTTAGAGAGATGTCAAGAGCAGGCTCATGCTAATTGAGGGCAGAATGTTCAAATAACTTTTGAAATGTTAGTAGGACAAGGACAATACAGTGACTTGCAGAATCAGCGTGAGTATGTGCAACAACTTTATGAGCAGATTAGACTTTGTGGAAGAAAAGCCTGGTGGGTTTTATCAGCAAAAGGGGATCCTGAGGGAGCTTTTAGTAAGTGTATGCAGGGACCCATGGCATCATTTTCTGATTTTGTGGCTCGCCTCACTCAAGCAGTGAGACGACAAATACAACATGAAACAGCAGGAGACATTTTAATTCGGCAATTAGCCTATGAAAATGCCAATGCTGATTGTTACGAAATGTCTGATGCCTCTAAGAAAAAATGGTACCATTACAAAAATAATTTGAGCATGTCAGGATGTAGGGTCAGGCATTTTTCAAGCAAACTTACTACCTTCTGCTATAACGGCGGGGAGTAAAAAATGTTTTAATTGTGGAAGGCCAGGACATTTCAAAAAAGAATGTAGGCAACCAAAAAGGACTCAGGGTGTCTTCTAAGGGAAATGCATGAGCATTCTGCCTCCCAATTCAAACAACGCAGATTCAACCTCTTTATGTCCTAGATGTCAAAAAGGAAATCCTTAGGCTAATCAATGTAGATCTAAATTTCATAGAAATGGGCAGCCATTAAATTGAGACATAGGGAATGGCCAGTGGCAGGGAAATGGCCAGAGGGGCTTTCCCCAGCCCCATCAACAACAGGGGGTTTATTCCCTGCAAGGCTCACAGTGGATTCCCTTATCCAAGCCACTCCAGGGAGTGCAGGCCTAGATCTCAACAGCACAGTAGTGGTCACTCTGACCCCTTATATGGCTCAGCAAGCTGTTTCTACAGGAATTTGGTGGCCTGTGCCACTGGGAATGTCAGGATTAGTCTTAGGAAGAAGTGGAAACACTCTGAAACAGTGGTTCTCAACCTTCTTAATGCCACGACCCTTTAATACAGTTCCTCATGTTGTGGTAACCCCCAACCATAAAATTATTTTTGTTGCTACTTCATAACTGTAGTTTTGCTACTGTTATGAATCGTAATGTAAATATATAATATGCAGGATGTATTTAGGTGACCCCTGTGAAAGGGTCATTCGACCCCCAAAGGGGTCGCGACCCACAGGTTGAGAACCGCTGCTCTGAAAGTACTAACTGTTTTGCCTGAAGTCATAGATTCAAACTATGAGGGAGAACCCAAGGTAATACTAGAATGCAAACATTTTATGCAATTTACTCCAGGACAAAGAATTGTTCAGCTCCTACGTCTACCTTATATTCAGCAGGGTGAAGCTATAAATAGGAAAAGAGGAACACGAGAATTTGGAAGCTCAGATATCTATTGGGTACATGAAATTAGTAAACTCCCCCTATGATTAATTTAAGAATAGAGGGAAAACTGTTTAAGGGTTTAGTAGACACTGGAGCATATGTCAGTGTTATTAGTAAAGAATTCTGACCTCCAAGTTGGTCCATGTTAGAAGCTATGGGGCTCTATTATGGGGCTTGGAGTTCCTGATAATACACAGCGTCGTGCTGCAGTGTTAAAGTGGAAAGATAAGGAAGGACAAACAGGATGGTTTCAGCCCTACATAGTCTCTGGAATTGCAGTCAACTTACGGGGCTGGGATGTTTTAAAGGTTTACAAGCTTGTATTATTACCAGCAAGGAACAGCAGTTAATAACTCAGATGGAATATTAAGCTGGTCAAGGTTCAGGAAAAAATAATAAGGGAATTAAAGAACCCATTCAAGCCAAAGGAAACCCAGGAAGATGAGGATTAAGATATCAACCTTTTTAGGATTGGTCACTGCTCAGTCTCCTCGTCCCCATGCTGATCCTATACAATGGAAAGAGGATAAACTTATATGGGTGGATCAGGGGCCATTAACCAAGTTTAAATTAGGTCACATTCATGAATTAATAAGGAACAAGTAGAGGCTGGCCACATAGGCCTTCCAATAGTCCTTGGAGTACTCCTATATTGATAATACCTAAGAAGGTGACAGGAAAGTGGCAATTGTTGCATGATCTTAGAGCAGTTAATGCTACTATGCATACCATGGGAGCTTTATAGCCTGTACACCCAGTGCCTTCACAAATACCTCTAGATTGGTCTCTTATAGTAGTAGATATTAAAGATTGTTGTTTTCACCATTCCCTTGGCACCTCAGATAAAAAAAAGATTTGCCTTTTCAGTGCCATCTATTAATGATATAGAACCTATGAAAAGATATCAATGGAAAGTTTTGCCTCAAGGAATGGACAATAGCCCCACCTATGTCAAAAATATGTAGCTCAAGCTATTCAACCTTTAAGAGATAAATATTCTCAATATTTTATTATCCATTACATGGATGACTTGCTCTTAGGAAATCCACAGGAAGAGCAGACTTTAGCAATGTTTTCCCAATTAGAAAAGGAACTCACTAAATGTGCTTAAGGATTGCTCCAGAAAAGAAATGCCCTTCAAATATCTAGGAACCATAGTTGAAAACCAATGTATTAGGCCTCAAAAAGTAGAAATACAAAAAGATTGCCTTAACTCCTTAAATGACTTGCAAAAATTACGGGACATCAATTGGTTAAGACCTTATCTAAAAATCTGTACGGGAGAAATGACAAATGTATTCTATATACTTAGGGGTGACTCTAATCTTTCCTTGCCCCAAACATTAACAGATGAAAGTAGGGAGGAGTTACTAAGAATTGAGCAGGCAATCTCTTCAGCCCAAGTAGCATGGATACAGCCTGAATTGCCTTTATTAGGACAGATTAATCCTACTGCAAATAGTCCCACTGGAGTCATTTTCTAAAACAAAAACTCTCCAACTATTATTGAGTGGGTCCACCTAGGGGATCAATCCTCTAAAACTGTGGTTACATATATAGAACTCATGGCTCAATTAATATCTCAACTCAGAAAGCGCTGCAGGCAACTTAGAGGAGAAGAACGCCAATGCATCCATCTTCCCCTCACTGGGAAGCAATTAGAAATGTTATTTCAGACTGATTTGAATTGACAAATTGGACTAAGTGGATATTTAGGGGAACTTAGTTGTCACCTACTAAAAAACAAATTACTACAATTTTTATATTACACCCTTATTATTATACAAAAAAAAATACTAGATAGGAACCTATTCCTGGAGCATTAATTGTTTTTACTGATAGTTCATCTAATGGTAAAGCTGCTTATCATACAATGGACTCAGACCGAGTCATCCAGACCAGTCACACTCTGTACAAAGAATTGAATTAGAAGCTATCAAGGCTGCATTGCAGGATTTCCAAGAGCCTCTTAATATTATTTCTGATTCTGCCTACGCTGCTGGCCTGGTAAACAGAATTGAGACTGCTCGATTAAAATGGCTCAGTGACCAAAGTGACTATTTATACTATTTAAACAGGTACAGCAAATTGTACAGCAAAGACAATATCCCTTTTATATTACTCATATCAGGGTTCACACCACCCTGCCTGGTCCTTTGACAAAAGGAAATTCATATGCCGATCAATTGGTTGCTTTATTAAAACAGGCCACCGAATCTCATCAGCTTTTACATCAGCCTGCCAAAATGTTGTCTAAACAATTCTCAATCACTCAACAGCAGGCAAAACAAATTATCAATGAATGTCCCACTTGCATGTTACATCTGCCTCAAGGGCCTAATACAGCAATTAACCCTTGAGGATTGATAAGGGACCATATCTGGCAAATGGATGTAACACACTATACTCCTTTTGGATGCCTGGGGGAATTCCATGTCTCTGTAGACACTTTTTCAAAAGTTCTATGGGCCATTGCATCTACAGGGGAAATGGAAAAACAGGTCATTAAATATTGCTTAGCTGCTATTGCTGTCATGGGAATTCCAAAAATTATTAAAACTGATAATGGACTTGCATACACAAGCTGTCATTTCCAGCAATTTTTTTAAAAGTGGGAAAATCAGCACATTATTGGGAATACCATAGAATTCCCAAGGACAGGCAATTATAGAATGCCAACATTAGTGCCTAAAATCCCAACTTGAAAAAAAAAGGGGGGGGGGAATAGTGGTGCTAGAGAAATCTCCTGTAAGTAGACTACACCAAGCATTAATTACTTTAAATTTTTCACTTTTAATACTGATGACAAGACACCTATGGAATTACACTGGTGTCAGAATAAGCCAAAGGAAAATGGTCTGGTTAAATGGAAAGATCCTGAGTCTGGTTTATGGAAGGGTCCAACCCTTTGTTAATATTTGGTTGAGAATATGCTTGTGTATTGCCAAAAAATTCCTCCAAGCCCATGCGGATTCCTGCAAGGAGCATTAAACATTAACATGGATCCAAGAGGGGAACTGACCAGACTAATGAGGACCTTGCACTTGGAGCCTCATCCTGTACCTGTGGCTGCAGACAATCGACTACTCTAGCCATAGATAACAGTAGCCCCAAGCAACATGCTGAAGATAAGGAATGGGAGGAGGAGAACTAGACAGATGACAAACAGTCCGGAGATGACCTGGGGGGATAGTGAAGAAGACAGTCCAGAAAGCTGAGCAAGTTTGTGAGAAAACAAAAACTCCAAGAACACCTGAGAATGTTTTTCTTGCCATGCTAGCAGCCATCAGTTGTGCGGTAATACTACCAGGGCAAATGGGGAAGTATATCGGACTTATGTTCCTGACCCTCCATGGGTGAGACCCCTTACTTGGGCTGATACCACACCTAGTATAGTCACCAATAATATCAAGTACCTTGGTCATCCGGGGGATCACAGGTGGGACAAGGAAGTGTCTGGGCAAAATATAATTGCATGGTGTCACCACCCAGCTTCCCTTTTGTATGACACAGAATCCAACTACTGCTCCTTTATGTGTAGAATTAAAAAGAGGTTTCTGGTTATCATGGACACCAAAGGAGAGGAAAGCAAAAGCCCAAATATGTTTACTATCACTACTTGCTCCCGAGAGAGGTACAGAAAATGTAACATTACTAAGTCATCCTCCCTCTAAGCCATTATGTAAAAAGCTTTAAGAATGGCACCCCACAGAGGAAGAAATCAATTGGCAAGGCTGTTATAGTGATTGCCCAGAAACTTAATAACAGTTTTTCCTTTGTGGATTGGAGCCCCTATGGGTCTGTCTGCATATAGTAACAATTGCACCCTAAAATAGAAGGGGACTGCATCCTATCTATAAGTTGAAGCTAATCACACCATCTCCTGGTATGGAGGAGGATTTGTTGGATCTCAATTACAACATGATAATTGGCCCCTACAAAACACGCAATGGAAATTAGCTGCTGCACTTGCACTTACAAAATGGTATAGTTTTAACTACCAATAGCTCAAATAACTCTATTTATACCTTATGGGCAATTCCCAATAAGACAGTCTTTGCCACCACTTGTGTATTTGATCCTTTTGTACTCCTCTCAGGCTCCATCCAGATGTGCCTTAATGCAACAAGCCATCTGTATGAGGTGTCATGCACAGGCTGCACACTATCCCATTGTATTAATTCTACTTTTCAAAAAGATTCCCTCATGATTTTAAAACAACCTGCTTTTGCTTGGGTTCCTACTAACCTAACCGAGCCTTGGGAATCCCATCAAACCTACCAACTGTTACATAACCTGGTAAAAATCTTAAAATGACAAAAAATATTTCTTGGAATGTTAATTGCAGGACTCTTTGCTCTAGTATTGTTACTTACTTCTGTAGGAATTGCTGCTTCATCCATGGTACAAACTGTTCAAACTTCTCAGTTTGTACAATAGATTAAAGAAAATGTAACTAAGACTTTGTCTATACAAAAAAGAATTGACAACAGTTTGAGGTAAAATTATCATCACTAAAATCTACAGTTTTGTGGATGGGTGATAAAATCCACAGCTTAGAGCAAAGAATATTGTTACAGTGTCATTATAATTTTTCCCAGATTTGTGTTACCCCTGTTCCCTATAACAGTACCTTACACCTTTGGGAATCAATAAAAAATCACCTTCTTCGTGCTTGGGGTAAAGGTAACACAACCCTTGATACTTTAGAATTACAACAGCGTATTGTACAATTATCCCAGGCAAACTTACAAACTAGTTCCTTAGATACTTGGCAGCAATTTTAAAAGGACATGAAAGAACTTAATCTCTCACTGGATCTCCTTACATCTGCCTCTTAGCATAACCACTATTGTCTATCTTATTCTTATTCTTATATGTTTATTTCTAGTCTGCAGATGCAGAATGAAGAGTCTTAAAAGGACTCAAGCCCTACAGACAACATACATTTTTCAAGATTTATTAAGAAAACAAAAAGGGGGAGATGGGGGAATACACCACTTTCCAATACTATCATGAGAGTGCACCAAGGAACACAAAAGGCCGATGGACCTTGGGCATTAGCAGGGCTGATGCTAAGCACCAATTGTTTGTGCTGAGATAGTGGTGGCTCAAAGCAATTTCCGGACCCTATAGCCTCCAAGTAAATGTTTACTGGACCTTACTAATCTTTACTGATCTTTACTGACCTTAGAGATGGTCTGTCTGGTACCTGTTTGCCGTGCTTTACTGAGGGCAAGATGTGTATCTAAAACTGAATAAAAAGAGGATAAGGCCAGGTTTCAGTGTGTCTCTTCAAGAAATAGGCTTCACCTGGCCCCCACTCACTGTCATATTTGTGTCTAATATTTTCATTTGTGCCTCAGCCCCTCCTTCAGATCCTAAACCCAGCCATGCAGGTCACGGTAGCAGGGGAGGGGGGTGGGTTATAGAGCAACCAAAAGACTTGTATGCATGCATATTAGCATAACCTAGGAACACAGATACTGGGCAGTGGGGGCTTGCCCAGGGTGGGAATGTCTCTGGGGGAAGGGGGTCAATCGGGGAAAAGGGAGACATATGAACAACTTTAGACAATAAAAAAAATGCTATAAACGTAGAAAAAGAAAGGAGAATAAAGTAACCAAAAAAAAGTTTTATTTGATTGTATATCAATATACACATACATGATATAAAACATAAAAAAGGTACCTAAAGAATATTTTACATTGTTCTATGCTTTTTAAAAATCAGTGATTCTCAATTTATGCTGCATAAGTGTATTTCTGTGACATTTTATTTTTTTTTAATGAAAAAAACTCAACCCTACTCCAGATTACATGAATCTAAATCTCTAAGGTGGAATTATTTAGGCATATGCATTTTGAAAACCTCCACAGATATTTGGTGAGTGGACCAGTGACGGAGAATACCTATTAAAACTGTGGGTTTTTTTAAGCAATCAAACAAACAAAAAATACAGCAATTCTTCTCTAGGCATATGTTCAATGGAAAAGAATACTTACATTTACTAAGAGATATATACTAAACTAACAACAATACAATTCAAAATAGTCCCAAA
This sequence comes from Myotis nattereri, assembly GCF_964212035.1. Classification (NCBI taxonomy): domain Eukaryota; kingdom Metazoa; phylum Chordata; class Mammalia; order Chiroptera; family Vespertilionidae; genus Myotis; species Myotis nattereri. The sequence continues at coordinate 95,008,446 of NC_138076.1, read as the reverse complement.
CTAGAAATTAACCAAAAGCCTAAGTGACAGTAGGTGAATAAAAATTGCTTCTATTCCCACAATGGAATACTATAAAAAAATCAACAGCTACATGCAATAATAAGGGTGAATCTCACAAACAAAATGTTTAATAAAATAGCCAGATATAGAATTAATGTGTAATTCCATTAACATAAAATTTAAAAACTCATTAAATGATAAAACTCATTTTTGCTGTTAGAAATGTTACTCTGGGAGTGGGGGAAGAGAGAATAAAGAGAATTTCTTGTATGCTGGTATTTTTCTTTTCCTCAGTCTGAGTGTTGGTCACATGGGTACTTGAGTTTAGGAAAATTAATCAAGCTTTACACCTACAATATGTACACTTTGCTATATTAAATTATACACTAATATAATAAAGGCAAAATAAATCTTAAATGTCCATAGCAAAACAAATAGCAATCATTAGGCAGTTTAAAATGTAAAAATCAAGACATAATAAATTTAAATATATAGTCAAAGAAAATATGATGTAATAGAAAGAGTGACAGAGATAGGGGTTGAGACACCAGCACTGGCCTATGAGATTAGACTCTAGCACATTTCTTGACTTCTGAGAGGTATCTGTGTCACAGATTCTTATTTCAACTCTCTCGCGGGGTTGTTGCCAGGATTATAAGACATATGCATGTAAAGCATAATACCTGGTATATTGTTCAATAAGCGTTCAATACTGTTCCTTCCCCTTCTTCGCTTTAGAACATGATATATACATCAGGCAAAATGACGGTGTAGTTAAAAGTGGTACTCACCTCCTCCCACAACCACATCAATATTACAATTAAACTATGGAACAACTATCATTCAGAACTGCCTAAAATCTGGCTGAATGGAAGTCCTACAATTAGGGAAATAAATAAGAAGCCACATCCAGATTGGTAGGAAGGGTAGAGAGCTGAAGGGTTTGGTCCCACATCCAGATGTGGTGCATAAAAATTGGGAGGGATATCTCAGCTTCTGAGGTTCCCGGTGAGGAGCCAGGGGTCCCAACTCAACACCAGGCTCCCCAGCCAAGGATTCCATTGCCAGGAAGAGAAGACTTTATAAATTATGGCTGTAAAAACCAGTAGGGATTGAAGCTGAAGGAGACAGAGGGCTGCTGGAGTCCCAGGCATTCCTCTTAAATGGCTCACACTTAGACTTACTCTGACTCACTTCCTCTGAATTCCAGTACTGAGATCACAGCTCAAGAGGCACCAAGGACATATGGGGAGGGACTGAATTGTACAGCATCAAGGCAAGAGCTGTGGAAGCAGATCTCTCCCACACAGGACAGTCTCTGATGAGCCCTAGATGGGTGCCATATCTGAGTCTCCATCAACATGGCTCACTCTGTTTGCCCCATCCAGGTGATTCCTTCAGGTGCTGCCCCACCCAAATTTCAGGCCCACCCAAACTCCTTATAATGGCTTTTCAATACAAATGGCCTGTCTTGGCTCATGCTTCAGACTTCCCTAGAGTTTCTAAAACAAGCATGCCCTGTACCTCTTACTAAGTGACCCTGGGCCTGGCACTACCAGCAGACAGCTTTTCTTTGCAGTTTGGCCTTGTCTGAGCATCTCCAAGCCCAGCACAAGTAACAGCCATCTGCATATCACTTTTTAGCTCGTGCCAGGTGGCTCAGGGCAGAACACAGGTAGTGGATGACCTTGGCCTGTACCTCCCAATAAGCCTCAGAGCCAATGCACCCAGTGGACAGCTTCAGGCCATGTAAAAGCATCACCACTCACCACCTCCACAAGCTACACTCTCAAAGGGGAGACTCAGCAGGCACCAAAGCTCCATTGAAGTAAATCCTGCTCTGTGGAGTGGGCCCCTGCACAGTTGATCCTCCATATTGGTAGGTGGTCAATGGTAGCGAGTCAATGGTTGCAACCAGTACTTGCAGTTGATCAGTCTGGGGATAAATTCCTCCTAATGACATGCCAATAGCAAACAAGGCTCAACCACAGTAGGAGGGTGTGCACAGCCCACATGGGGTGGGAGGGGAAGCGGGAGGGAGGTGGGGCTACATCTGGAGTGCCCACCTCTGGTGAATGGGGAGGCTGTGCCACTGGACTCCAAAGGACATTTACTATTTTAGGCCACTCTACCAAGCCTGGAAGACATAGCAGCTCTACCTAGTGCATAGAAATAAACACGGGGAGGCTGCCAAAATGAGGAGACAAAAAACACATCCCAAATGAAAAATCAGAAAAAGAACTAAAAAAAAAAAAAATGGAGACAAGCAATCTACTAGATGCAGAATTCAAAACACTGGTTATAAGGATATTCAATGAACTTAGTGAGAACCTCAGCAGCATAAAACAGACAAGTCAGAAATGAAAGATACACTAACTGAAATGAAGAATAACTTACAGGGAATCAACAGATGAGCAGATAAAGCTGAGAATCAAGTCAGCAATTTGGAAAATAAGGAAGTAAAAAAGAAGTCAATCTGAACAACAAAAAGAAAAAACAATCTTAAAAAATGAGGATAGTGTAAGGAGCCCGTGGGACAACTTCAAGCATACCAACATTCACATCATGGGGGTGCCAGAAAGAGAAGAGAGAGAATAAGAAATTGAAAATCTATTTAAAAAATAATGACAAAAAACTTCCTTAACTTGCTGAAGAAAATGGACATACAACTCCAGGAAGTTCAGAGAGTCCCAAACAAGATACACCCAAAGAAGCCCACACCAAGACATATCAGATTCCAATGCAAAAGGTTAAAGACAAAGAGAGAATCTTAAAAGTAGCAAGAGAAAAGCAGTTAGTCACCTACAAGGAAACTCCCATAAGGCTGTTGGCTGATTTCTCAAGAGAAACTTTGCAGGCCATGAAAATTTGCAAGAAATATTCAAAGTGATGAAAAGCAGGGACCTACAACCAAGATTACTCTACCTACCAAGGTTACTCTGTCCTTATAATCAGAGGACAGATAAAGAGTTTCCCAGATAAGAAAATACTAATGGAGTTTATCGCCACCAGACCAGTCATTACAGGAAGAAGAAAAGAAGAAGGAGAAGGAGAAGGAGAAGGAGAAGGAGAAGGAGAAGGAGAAGGAGAAGGAGAAGGAGAAGGAGAAGGAGGAGAAGGAGAAGGAGAAGGAGGAGGAGAAGGAGAAGGAGAAGGAGGAGGAGGAGGAGGAGGAGGAGGAGGAGGAGAAGGAGAAGGAGAAGGAGAAGGAGAAGGAGAAGGAGAAGGAGAAGGAGGAGGAGGAGAAGGAGAAGGAGAAGGAGGAGGAGGAAGAGAAGGAGAAGGAGAAGGAGAAGGAGGAGGAGGAGAAGGAGAAGGAGAAGGAGAAGGAGAAGGAGAAGGAGAAGGAGAAGGAGGAGGAGAAGGAGAAGGAGGAGGAGGAGGAGGAGAAGGAGAAGGAGAAGGAGAAGGAGGAGGAGGAGAAGGAGAAGGAGAAGGAGAAGGAGAAGGAGGAGAAGGAGAAGGAGAAGGAGAAGGAGAAGGAGAAGAAGAAGAAGAGGAGGAGGAGGAGGAGGAGGAGGAGGAGGAGGAGGAGGAGGAGGAGGAGGAGGAGAAGGAGAAGGAGAAGGAGAAGGAGAAGAAGAAGAAGAAGAAGAAGAAGAAGAAGAAGAAGAAGAAGAAAATGGCAACAAATATGTCTATATCAATAATTGAATCTAAAAAATAAAATAATTGAGCAGACAGACAGAGACTCATATATACAGAGAACATTTTTATGGTTCCCAGATGGGAGGGGAGTTGGGGAGATGTGTGAAAAAGGTGAAGGGATTAAGAAATACAAATTGGTTGTTACAGAATAGTCATGGGGATGTAAAGTGCAGCATAGGGACTATAGTTAATAATATTCTAACAACTATGTATGGTGTCTAAAGGGTACTAGAATTATCAGGATAGTCATATAGTAAGTTATGTAATGTCTAAACATTGGTGTATACACCTGAAACTAATATAATAATGTATGCTAACTGTATTGAAAAATAAAAATGATTTAAAATGAAAAAAGAAAAAGATATGAATATGTTTCATTCAAAAGCAATTGCTATTATTTTTAAATGTAATATGGGTGCATAATCAATACTATAACTCAGTATCAATGCAGGTAAGCATACTACAAAGGAATGTTTATGCCAGCTCATAATTAGATAACTCCAAAGGATTTTTAGATATTTCTGATTTTTCATGTTCTTCTGGGGTGAAAAGCAAATGGTAGGTGGTGAGCTACCAGACAAATAGACATCTTCTCCAAAACCATATCCATGAAGAGTATAATGTGATGTCTGAAAGAACACTGCTGTGGCACACTGTTTTAAACAACCAGGAACTGATCCTGACTCAATAGTGTATCATTAAAATAAGTGTCACTGAAGGAAAAAGTAATAATCAAACTCCAGCAACTAAATTCAACTACAGAAGAAAAAATTAAAAGAAAGAAACAAAAAAACAATAAATAAATAAGCAAAAAATTAAAAGAAACAAACAAAAAAACAATAAATAAATAAGCATGTCTATATTAAAGGATTTTGAGCTGAATGATAGTCAGCACTAAAATGTTTCCATTAAGAAGGCAGATCATTATATGTGGAGAGAGATGGAATATTGTGAGTCATAGCACATTGACTGAACACCTATTGTGTATGGAGCCTCTGGCCTCACTCCTCAGTTCTCAGCTAGGCTCCAGAACAGATGGGATTTGGAGAGGATAGAGAGGAGCATAAAGGTTGAAAACTAAGACAAATAAGCAAACTTAAAATAACCAGCATTATTCATAGAAAGAAGAGAAAAATGGGGACAATTCAACAGTAATCTTTAATTGTGTTTTAATCAAAAGATCAAGGATTTAGGGGAAAATGAACAGAAGTACATTGTCAATAAATTCAAACCCAGTAATCAGTCTTAATGCATGTTTTTAGTCACTGACCATTAGTTCCATTACTGTGTTTCCAGCCAAAACACTGGTTTTGTGTTTAGAATAGTATGTGCAGTCAGGATATAATAACTGTGACTTCTGATTACAATAATGAAAAATATGCCTAGAAAATAAAGCAAAAAAAGTAGAAGAGAAAGGAGTGGTTGGGAGAATAAAGTTGTTTTATATTTTACAGTCTTTCATTATGTTCCTTGGCTACTAGGGTCAATTGCTAGTGGCTCTAAAAGTCACAAATGATGACTCCCCCCAAAATACATACGAACAAAATTCGGGCACAGTTACACAACCACGAAAGATCAATATATTACATGACAGACTTCTGAATACCAAAAAGGATGACTAAAGGCAGCAGTAAAATATTATAGTTTTGCTAATTACTTTTAAATCTGTAAATGCTTAATTTTCTAGTATCTCCTAAAAAAATGAATTGATGGCTTACAAAAATGGGATAGAGTCTATGGGTAAGAAATAATTTTAAAGGTTTGTTTATATGCCAAACATTCGTATGCTATCAACTTGGGTGACAGAGATGGGAAATGGAAGTTTCTGACTTATTTTTAGAGTTACTATAATGAAATAAATACAGAATCATAAGGTAATACAGAGTTAGTTCTTCTAAAGGTGGGGTCAGCAGATTGTTTTTCAGTGAAGGGACAGATAAATACTCTAGAATATGTAGGCCCAATGATTTTTGTCACAACACTCAACTCTGCCATTATAGCATGAAAGAAGCCATAAGTGAATGAGCATAGCTGTGTTCTAATAAAACTGTATTATAAAAACAGGCAGCAAGCAGTATTTAGTTTAAGGGCTAAATTTTGATGATCCTTGCTGTAGAGAGTTATCACTAACATCGCCTTCATATTCAGTATAATACATCAACCTTTTGCTGAATCCAGCCAGGAGAAAACGTCAGTGCCCTGCCTAAAGCTTGAGCACTCATACCTCAGAAGAGACTGAGCTCTTCTTTAAGTCTCCTTATACTTAGAAAAGTCAGGAGACTTTCTCTTCTTGATGTTTCAGCATACATTCCACCTGTTTTCATAAGCTTAGAAAGCATACTATCAAAACTTTAAATTAAATGAAACATAAATCCTTGATGCAAAGTAGAATTGGCAGGGAAAGAAAATCCAATCTATGTGACTGACTCAAACATGATTCATCCCAATGCGGCAAAAAGATGTCCAATTCTAAAACATGTAGTTAGGGCAATTTTGTCCCTTTGTCCATTCAGTGACAATATAGAAAACTGTAGGAGTTAAAAACAAAAGCAGGTTCCATCTTCAACAAAACTAATAGCCTGTTGCAACCTCAAACTACTGTATCTGAGAAAGGGCTTCCAAACTCAGAAGAGGTCAAACAGTGGTATGGCAAAATGCCAAGAGGGGATGCATGAGGCTGCAGGTCTCAGACAAAGCTAACAGCACCTATTTTTCCAAGAGATGGTAAACTATGAGAAGGAAGGCAAACAACCCTCCCCCCCCACCCCGCCCCACTTTTTTTTGTAACAAACACAATGGAATGGGTATATGATGACAGGAACTTTCCTAATCCCTTCTGACATAGAGAAGTCAAGGCTAAATGAGAAATCAGAAAGCAGTCTGTCAGCGAGGCAGGGTGATTGCCAGATAATGTTTACATTAATCGCTGTCATGCAATATCAGCTTCTGCTGGCTAGGGATGAAGTAAAGATCAAAATCACACACACACACACACACACACACACACACACACACACACACAGAATGTATGATCAGGAACTTGACTGAACCAGATGTAAATCACACTAGACCTTTGGAGAAATTCTCTGAGAAAAAAAGGAAAGAATGAAACAGAAAAACAAACAAACAAAAAAACCACCCCTAGCCGGTTTAGCTCAGTGTATAGAGCGTCGACCTGCGGACTGAAGGGTCCCAGGTTTGATTCCGGCCAAGGGCACATGCTCCGGGTTGCGGGCTTGATCCCCAGTGGGGTGGAGGGGGGGGGGAAGGGGGTGTGCAGGAGGCAGCCAATCAATGATTCTTTCTCATCATTGATGTTTCTATTTCTCTCTCCCTCTCCTTTCCTCTCTGAAATCAATAAAATAAATAAAACAAACAAACAAAAAACTAGCAGACCAAAAATATTCCCTCCCTCCCCAAAAATTCCCATGGAGAAAAGTAAAATTCTGACCAAACATGTGACATGAATGTAAAAGACATAACTCAAACGAGATCCTATATAAAAAAAGAGCTTGAAGCGGTGATTCTAAATCTCAAGTAAGATTACCAGGGACATCAGAAGGAGATATAGCAGGAACTAGCTCATGGGGAGTGGGGGTTGGGGGAGAAGGACAGTAGTCACACAAATGTAGACCATATTGGAAAAAGAAAAGATCCTGCTAAAACATAGTAAAGACATAGATAGGGTTGAGAAAAATGAAATACAAACAAATAAGCATTATAAAGAAAATGATAGCCATGAAGATAATTGAAAACAATATGACATTCTCAGGGATACCAATTATGAATAAGACAATCAAAATAATACAAAGAAAAAATTTTAAGAATTCTTCCCAAGAGCCTCTGGAGAGAGCATGGCCCAGTCAACATATTGGTTTTGGAGATCTGGCCTCCAAAACAGTGAGCGAATAAAGGTCTGTTGTTTTAAGTCACAGACACACAAAACATTTAAAGATACTATTCAAGAAAATTTTAGGGACATTCAAGAAGAATTTAATCTACACTTTAAAAAGGCACATTATGTCCCAGGAAAAACTGACTGAACAACCAAGAGTAATACATTTCCTGGTAAACTTACTAGACATCAAAAGTTTAAAGCAAATGACAAAGAAAAAAAAAACGGGGGGGAGGGGCAGGGGGAATCTCTTGAGCATTCAGACAGAAAGGCTGGATGCTTAAAAACGGGGATGGGGGGGATGTCACTGAACTCGTACTTCTACACAGCCATATTCAACCCCAGAAGATAGTAGGTAAAACAACATATACAGTGTCCTCTTATTTGCAATAGCCACGATATGGAAATAAACTAAATGTCTGTTGGTGAATGAATAGATAAAGAAAATGCAACACTGGGGGATAGGGGAGGCTGGGGGACTGTCTAGGGCGGGGGGATAAAATGGACACATATGTAATACCCTTTGTAATACTTTAAGCAATAAAAAAAAAAGAAAGAAAGAAAGAAAGAAAATGCAAAATAGATCCAGAGACACAGAAGCATGGAACAGACTGACAAATTTCAAAAGGAAGGCAGGGGTACTGGGGTGGGTGGGGAGAGATTAACTGGGGAACTCAAATGCATATATGCATAGTCCATGGACACAGACAATAGTGTGGTGAAGGCCTGGGAGGGGTGGGTGCAGGGTGGAGGGGTTCCATGGGGGAAAAAAACAAAGGAGACATCTGTACTTTCAACAATAAAGATAAATAAATAAATAAATAAATAAATGTTATATATACATACAATGGAATTTTGTTCAGCCTTAAAAAAGAAGGAAATCTTTCCATTTGTGACAGTATTAGTAAATATAGAGGACATTTTGCTAAAATGAAATAAGCCACATACAGAAGGAAATATACTAGATATATCACTTATATGAGGAATCTAAAATAGTCAAACATACAAACAGAGAGTAGATTGATGGTTGTAAGGAGCAGGGGGAGGAGGAAATGGGAGGTATAAGTCAAAGGGTACAAAGTTTCATTTATGCAAAATGAGTAGTTCTAAAGATCAACTGTATAGCATAGAGCTTGTATTTTAAAATGCTGTATTGTATATTTTAACATTTCTAAGAGGATAGATCTCATGTTAACTGTTCTTATTAAGAGAAAAAAACCATGAAAAGGGCTAGTGACATTTTTGAAGGTGATGGATATGCTTAAAACATTTTAGTGATGGCTTCACAGACATGTACCTATCTCCAGACTTCTCAAGTTGTATGCATTAAACATGTACAGCTTTTTGTACCCACCCCTCTTTCTGGTCTCAACATGGCTTCTTCTGTAAATCGTTAGTTATAGGACTTCTGTTCAGCTAGACTTCAGGTTGTTCTCAATGATGGTCGTTCTGTAGTTTAGTTGTAATTTTAATGTGGTTGCAAGATGATGCAAGTGCTATATTTACCTATTCTGCCATCTTGAACAGAAGCCCCCATGAGTCATTTTGAAGAAACTAGAGAACAATCTTCAATCAACCAAGGGATAACTAGACAACTATGGCAAAATAGATGTTGGGAAGCATTCATCCCAGCAAACTGTAAGACTAAGCCTAGATCAGTTGTGGGGATTATGATCACACACACACACACACACACACACACACACACACACAAGATTTAAAATTATAAATCCCAGAAATGTTTAGAAATTATATAATTACCAAAATTGAGGGTGGGAGGAATAGGAAACATAAGAAGTGATGTGAGCATGATGGTTACTTAAGTCAGAGCAGCTATAAGACCATGGTCAGAGGCATAGCTCTGCACAAATCATGTGTGTAAAATTTTCACAGTGAATTAGTAAGTGAAGTATTTTCCCCAAACACGTTATAGCCTTTAACTTTTCTTTATGGAAAATTATCAGAGAAAGGCACTTGATCTTTGTAGAGAAATTATCTGGAACCAAATTACTAAAACATAATTAAAGTAGGGTAAGCAGAGTATCTCAAAGTAAAGGATGACAATATTCTAAGTGAAAGGCAGGGTTTTTCGTACCTACTAAGATTGTGGCTTCTAAAAAATTGCTACACAGGGGAGCGGAGTTTCCGGGGGACGAGGCCCAGAAATCAGGATTTTGGAAGAATTCCCAGGTGATTCTAATGTGCAGCCAAGGTTGAGAACCACTGTTTTAGACGATCCTAACCCTCAGTCACTGAAAAAAAATAAAAAAATAAAAAATAAATAAAAAATTGCTACAATTTTTAGGCCTTGAAAGCTAATACAAAAATAAAAATAATTTTTTTAATTTTATTAAATTCATTGGGGAGACATCCTATCTAATAAAAGACAAAAAGGGGAATTGACTGTACCTTCGCTACACTTCCCATTGGCTAATCAGGGTGATATGCAAATTAACTGCCAACAAAGATGGCGGTTAATTTGCATATGTAGGCGCCAAGCAACAGAGCTGGGGGTCCCCTGCCGAGGCCTAACGCCTTGGTCAGGGGCATTAGGCCTAGGCAGGGGCTGAGCTGATGATTGAGGGAGCTGGACATCCCCTGCCCAGGGCTAATGACTCGGCCAGAGGCGTTAAGCCTGGGCAGGGGCCAAGCCGGCAATTGGTGTGAACTACAGAGGAAACACTTTTTCTGACTGTTCATTGGCTTAGCTCCCTGTATGCCACTGGTAATATTCTTAGTAACTTGGGTAATAAGAATCCAAAAAGATGATCTAGGGTTTTTCCACCACACTCCTGGATAAAAAAAGGAAGGTCCGCTGCTGGAGGGTTAGAAATGTCATATCCTGTCCTAGCTGGTTTTGCTCAGTGGATAATGCCTCGGCCTGCCCACTGCTGGGTCTGGGTTCATTTCTGACTAAGGGCATGTACCTAGGTTGCAGGCTCCTCCCTGGCCAGGGCCCAGGTCTGTGCTCATGCAGGAGGCAACCAATCAAAGTGTTCCTCTCACGTTGATGTTTCTCTCTGTCTTTCCCTTTCTCTTCCACATTCTCTAAAAACCAATGGAAACATATCCTCAGGTGAGGATAAAAAAAAAGAAAGAAAGAAAGAAATGTCATATCCTATGAAAGACACATCTTGAAAATGCCTAAAGATAGTTGTCATTTTTTCCTGGTAAAGGGACTGGAGTCTGTGTTGATGAAAACACCTTGCTGGCTGTGGTGACTGGCAGTGGCTGCAACAGTGGGGTGATAGGGCTGGTGCCTTCCCCTGATCAGCCTGGTCGCCTCCCACAAAGGGAGGCCAGACTGGGCTTAGGCCCACTCCCCAAGGTGAGTAGGGAGCAGGGAGTAGGACATCCCCTGAGGGCTTCCAGTATGCGATAGGGGGCAAGCTGGGCTGAGGGACCCCCCCACCTCCAGTGCACAAATTTTTGTGCAACGGGCCTCTATTTGGTTAATAAAATTATATGGGTTTCAAGTACACAAATCTATAATATACCACCTGTATATTGTACCGTGTGTTCACCATCCAAGTCAAGTCTCCTTCAGTCATAATATAGTGAACCACCTTTACCTCTTCTTTATAAGTATCATAAATATATCATAAATATTTATATTCATTAAAATTTTATTAGTAAAATAAGCATTTTATATGTTTTATAGTGAGATAAAATTTTCAGAATAACCAACTGGTGTTTTGTGACGTAAAAATATGAGAACTGCCAATTTAAAGAACTCTGTGTTATGTATGGGGGAATATTCATAAGTTGTTGATGGGGATAGAAATTAACACAGTATTTTAGATAGATATTTGGTAATATCTTTGAAACTTAGCACTCTCACTCCTAACACTTTATCCTGTATATCAGGAAGAGACTGGTTAAGTAAATTATAGATATCTATTAGAAGTCTATTGCCTATATATTTCTAATTTTATATATAGGTATAATTTTAAAATAGAAATTTTAGAAATTATATGTAAAATATCATCTATATATCACATGTGTGCATACAAACATATGCAAACACACTTGTCTATGCAAAGACAATGTCTAGGAGGGTATAAAATACAAGGAGTATGATTGGGAGAGAGATCTTTCCTCAGTGGCTTATTTTTTACAATATGCTCTTATTTTATAGCTAAAAAGTAAAAGAAAAACCAATTTAAAACATAGTATCAACTTTTTATTTTATTTTAGATTCACAGAATCAAGTAATATTAAAATTGGAAAAGACTTAAAAGGACATAAAAACTAATTCATTCGCCGAAACCGGTTTGGCTCAGTGGATAGAGCGTCGGCCTGCGGACTGAGGGGTCCCAGGTTCGATTCCGGTCAAGGGCATGTACCTGGGCTGCGGGCACATCCCCAGTGGGAGATGTGCGGGAGGCGGCTGATCGATGTTTCTCTCCCATCGATGTTTCTAACTCTCTATCTCTCTCCCTTCCTCTCTGTAAAAAAATCAATAAAATATATATATAAAAAAAACTAATTCATTCTATTAATGTATCTCCTCTAATAATTCCTGAATCCCATTGTCCAATCTTTCCTTTGACCCCTCTACTCACATGTCCTGGAGACAAAGTGTTTGTGTTTCTGGCAGGAAGATCCCTAGAACCAAGTCACCTAATACAGTCAAAGGAATGACATCAAGGGCAATGAACACCACATGAGTATGAATGAATTATGAATGAACAACTGTACCAACTACTGTGGAACACCAAGGAACAAAGGTACTTCCATGACCAAGGAGAAACTTTTCTTGAGAAAAGCAGGAAGAGGCCTCAACACAGACACTGTGAGGCAACAAGAAGCAAAAGCAGTATTAGACTAATTGGCTTAAATTCTCTCTCCACATAAAGTTAGAAATAAGACTGATCTTTTTGGTCTAAGACTACAGCTCCTTTATAAATTTGAAGGGATGTGGAGATAGCAGTGTGCTTCAAAGGAGAGATATTTGACTGCATGATTTGAAGGCTTATACTAGCTCAAATAATTTTTATAAATAAAATGTTACCATCTTTTTTATTCCAAAATTGTGGAACTTTTAATGGGTATAGCAGTATAGAATATATCACCTTATCTTGGAGAATATGGGTGAGCATAATTTCAGGTGGAAATTAAAGCAGAAAATAATTTTATCTCAATGTATAGTGTGGCTTCAGGAGAAATGAAATTGAAGTAATGTTCTTATTCTTTTCAGCAGTTTCTGGGACTCCATCTGAGATATTTTAAACAAGCCCTGAGGGTTTAACTGCCTGAAGCATCAATATTGGGTGGACTGAAGGAACAATAATTTGGATTTTAAAAGTGGCCTCATGATGATGGAAACTTAACTTTTCTGATATACTGCTCTATTCTTAAGGAAGTCAGCACTTCATATTCATATTGAATGAGCTATGTCTATTTAACCCATTGGAATACAGAGAAACCAAGTTTATGGTTTACCCTTTCTATCCTGTCAAAAGTCAGGACTTCCTTTCTCCTTCGTGGTCACTCTACAAAGGAGGGGGAGCTCCAATATGGGTCAAGACCAAGGACACAATGAGGCCACATTTCTAAAGATATAGCCATCTTTGAAAGAATCAAAAAGGTAAAAGTATAGCCTCTGAGTAGTAAGTTCTCATTTTTTGCTTTTCAGCTGTATGTATTTCCACCCATATGCTGCTTTTCTCATAGTGCTAGCTTGGTAAAATTGGCCCAAATGTTTTCTCTCTCTTGCAGAGTACCTCAACTATCAGCCTCCTCAGCTCTCACTGTCCCCACAGTATTAAGTGGGAACCAAAATTGGGCACAAAGGAGAGGTCCAATAGGCTGCTAGGCATGGCTCTTTGATCAAAGAGAACCCTCACAACCCACATAGTCCAGACTGGCTCACTGCATGCACTAGTTAGGAATAAGAAGTAAATTTGCCTGGACTATTCCTTCAGCACATGCCACAGACACCTAACAGGGTGGCTGGGCTCACAGTTGGTACTAGAACAAAATTTGGATCCTGCTTAAATATCTTTGCAAAATTTTATGAGGGTCATTCTGTGGGACTAGCAAAAATATTTTTCCTCAAATAGTTCTCTGTTTTTCTTATAAGAAAGGGGTTTCCATCTTTCTTTATAAAGTGAATCTAAGTAATAACATATTCATTTCTCCCAAACTGAGGTTAGGCCTGGTAGTAAATTAGATATTTCAGGAAATACACACTTTTAGGTCACTGATTTATTGTAGTGCTATCTACCTCCAGAGTAAGGATGTACCAAGTAGCCCCTGAAATAAATGTCATGTCTCTTGAAGCACCCAAGTATGACTCAGGTGCCAGAGCCAATCTGACACATCAAAATATATAAGCCAAGAACTACTTTTCACGAATAGAGTAGATATACATCATTTTACTAGTCTGGACCAAAATCTTTATTTGGGAAAGGGGTCCATTTTATATAGTCCCAATGAAGTAGTCAGTCACATTGTCCTGACCTTTCCCCACAGGGATGGGCAGGTGGCAGGACCCAGACTGGCCAATTTGAGTACATCCCCCTATCCACTGTGACTGGTTCAGAGATGGACATGTGGCCCACATAGGTCCAATGAGGGTCTTCCCTGCATGTGATAAAGGACTATCATAAAGTTAAATCCTGTTTTAAAAACTGCAGTTTGGAAAATTGAAACATCCAACAGCCATCTTTCCCTGCTACATGAGGGAAGCTATCTGAAGAAGAGAATCAGGCAACCAAAAAGAAAGGTTCCAAAGATAGAATTACAGTCTGCATCTTTTTAGCCACTAGATCCAGCCATACCTGAAATACCAGATCCATTCATGGACTTGTCAATTACATGAGAATTTCCTTTGATGCTTCTTTGACTTGGATTTCTGTTATTTGCTAGTAATAATCCAGAATAATACAGCTGCTATGCCTAAAGAGAACAAGCTATACATTTTGACCATATTATTTATTTTTTGTTTCCTTTTTTATTTTTTCAATTACTATTTGCATTCAATATTATTTTATGTTAATATTGGTGTACAGCATAGTGTTAGATACTCATATACTTTACAAAGTATTCCCCACCCCCAATATTTCCAGTAACCACTGGCACTATACATACTTATTATAATATTACTAGAGGCCTGATGCATGAAATTCGTGCAAGAGGCTCAGCCCTTGCCACAGTGGCAGCTTGCCTCGGCCCTTGCAGGCCTGGCTTCATCCAGAACAATGTCCAGTCTAATTAGCATATTACATTTTTATTATTATAGATTAACTATATTTCCTATGATGTACTTTACATCCTCATGACTATTTTGTAACTACCAATCTGTACTTCTCAAGTCCTTCACCTTTGTCAGACAGTCTTCCAACCCCCCTCCCATCTGGCAACCATAAGTCTGTTCTCTGTATCTATGAATTTGCTTTTGTTTTGCTTGTTCATTTCTATTGGAGAACAAGCTATTTTTAAAAATCTCACCTTGCCGAACCCGGTTTGGCTCAGTGGATAGAGCGTCGGCCTGCGGACTGAAAGGTCCTAGGTTTGATTCCGGTCAAGGGCATGTACCTGGGTTGCGGGCATATCCCCAGTGGGAGATGTGCAGGAGGCAGCTGATTGATGTTTCTCTCCCATCGATGTTTCTAACTCTCTATCTCTCTCCCTTCCTCTCTGCAAAAAATCAATAAAATATATTTTAAAAAAATAAATAAAAATCTCACCTTGAAACTAAAATATCCTGATCATGATTAGAACATAAGATCATCCCTGGCTTGCTTCCTTTAATTATTTTAAATATTTTAAAATAATAATATTCTATGTTTATAAATATAACACATACATGTTTCAGAAAATTTATAAAATCCAAAACATAAGAAAAAAATGACCAAGGACTCCTTGGCCCAAATGATTGCTGTAAACATTTTAGTGCATTTTCTTTTAGTTTAGGAACACATATATCGTTTTTTTAAGTTGAATCATACACTATTAAAGATCTTTTTTTCCTGCTTTTCTTAACAACTTGTTAGTAATTTCCCACATAATGAAACGCTCTTCAAGTATACAATCCTTAAAAGCTTCATGGTAGTTCATTTACTCTCTTCCTTGAAATATTTTATTCTCTTGGCTTCCAGGTTACCAAACTCTCTGCTTTTTCTTTTTCTCACCACCCCACCCAATCCTTTGCTGGTTCTTCCTCATCTTCCTTGCCTATAAATGTTATGGTATCTACTGGATTCAGTCCTTGGATGCTTCCTTTCCTCCTCAGATACTTGGGAAATCTCATCCTATTTCATGGCTTTCAATACTTTCTATATACTGTCAATATCCTAATTTATATCTGCAGCCTTTATCTCCAGACCTTTATATGCAATTATCTTATAGACATAATTACTCATTTGTCATAAAGCAACTCAAGTTTAACATGCCCAAAACTGATCTGATATTCATCCAAAACTTGCTCTTCTTGTAGCCCTCCCCACTTCAGTTAAGAGCAGCACCGTCTTTCCAGTTGCAGAGATCTAAAACCTCAGTCATCCTTGTCACCTCTTTCTCACATGCCACACCCTGTCCCTACCTATCAGCAAGTTCTATTGGCTCTACTTTCAAAATATACATAGAATCTGGCCATTTCTCACAAACCCATTGCCACTACCCTATTCTAAGCCATCATTATCTCTCACTTGAAACTTAGGTCCTATTTCCATACTATCCCCTACTTAACCCTCATCCTATTCTGTTCTCAATAAAACAGCCAGCATGATCTATTTAATATATATCAAAGCATGGCACACTTCTATCCAAATCATGAAATGGCTTCCCATTAGAGTAAATGCCAAATCCTTCCTATGGTCTATGTAAGGCCATCCACAGTCTGGATTCCCCAATCTTAATCATGCTGCTCCAGCCACTCTGACCTCTTTGTTGTTTCTCAAATACCCCACTCATACCCCTACCTCAAGGCCTTTGCATTATAGAGAAAATTCACAATCTTCTCTATCTAGAACAGTATTTCTCTACCCCCATATATTTACATGGATTGTTACTTCTCCTACCTCAAGCCATTGATCAAATACTACCTTCCCATGAAGTCTTTCCTGACTATCTAATCTTACAAATCCACTCCCATCCCTACCCCCTTTCCATGCTTTATTGTTCTCAATAGCACTTATCACTTAGGTACACTATAATTCATATTCTTCCACCTTATATTATCAGAACTCTTCCCCTACCACCATCATGTTGCTCTTATACATGTTAACACTTTCAGTGAAACTGCTCTAGTCAAGGTCACCAACAAATCCAAGTTACCAAATCCAATAGACTTTTCTGTACCTTCATTTTAATAGACATTTCATAATTAGTGAAATTCTCAGTTAGCCTCTTTCTTGAAATACTTTTCTCTGTTGGATTTTATGAAATCAGACTCTCAAATAAAAGTTGTCTGACCACTTCTCAAAGGAATATTTTACGAGTGTCTCACCTATTTCAAACCTTTTAAATTTAAAATATAAGTGTTGACATACTAGGCCTAGGTCCTCTGTTCTCCTCTATTATACACTTTGCTTTTTAAAGTACTATGAATTGGTAGAATAATGACCCCCAAGATGCCCATGTCTTAAACCTGTAAATATGTTACCTTAAATGATAAGCAAGACATTACAGATGTAATTAAGATTAAGGACCTGAGATGGAGATCAGCCTGGATTTTCTAGGTGGGCCCAATATAATCACATAAGTTCTTAAAAGTTGAGAATGTTTCACACAGACAGATGACAGTATGAGAAGAACTCAACTTGTAGTTTATGACTTTGAAGATGAAGGAAGGGGTCACAGGCTAAGGAATACAGTTGACCTTTAGAAACAAAGAAAATTAGGCTTGTGTAGCCTGCCCCCATCCAAGGAACAGCAGCCTCCTGATCACCACAAACTCTGTCTGAGGAACAGCAGCTGTGTGTGAAGCTTCCCCACACCAGACAGAGGAGCCACCACAACTGTGAACAGCACCCACCAGAGGAGCTGCTACCAAGTGAGGAGCAGCTGCTACCACAACCACCCAAGGAGCAACCGCAGCCCGAGGAGCCACTGCCACCCAAGGAGCAGCCACTGAACAACTCAACATCTAGATATGGCGGTACAATCAAACATGGGTAGACAAAGAAACCCTCAAAGGAAAGAAAAGGAGGATTCACCAGAAAAGCAATTAAGTGATACAGAGGCATGCAACATGATGAAAAAGAATTCAGATTAAGGGTCCTAGAGTGCATAAACCGGATGGAGGAAAAAATCAACAACTTATGCAAGAAGCAAGAAGAAACAGATGAAAAAATTAATAAATTATGTAAGAACCAAGAAGAAATGAAGAGTAATATAGCTGCAATAAAAAACACCATTGAAAGTTTCAACAGTAGAGTAAGAGAAGCAGAGGACCGAATTAGCAATTTAGAAGACAGGGAAACAAAACACACACAAACTGAACAGCCATTGGAGAAAAAAATTAAAAGACAGGAGGAGAGCCTAAGGGAGCTATGGAACAGCATAAAATGAAACAACATATGAATAATAGGGGTGCCAGAACAACAGAAAGAGGAACAAAGGTTAGAAAACTTATTTGAAGAGATAATATCAGAAAACTTCCCAGAGGTGGGGAAGAAAAATATCACACAAGCACAGAGAGTCCCAAACAAGGTGAACCCGAAAAGACCCACACCAAGACACATCATAATTACCATGGCAAATGTTCAGGACAAAGAGAGAATCTTACAGGCTGCAAAGGAGAGACGGAAAGTTACATACAAGGGATCTCCCATTAGATTATGAAATGATTTCTCAACAGAAACACATCAGGCCAGAAAAGAATGGACAGAAATTTACAAAGTGATGCAAAGCAAAGGACTGAATCCAAGAATACTCTATCCAGCAAGGCTATCATTCAAAATTGAAGGGGAAATAAGAAGCTTCATAGACAAAAAAAAAAAAAAAGGCTAAGGGAGTTTATCACCACCAAGCCAGCAATGCAAGAAATGCTAAAGGCACTGGTGTAAAAAGAAGAAATAAAAAGCTCAGAAAGAAAACAGCCACACAAAAAAAGAAATGGCTACAAACAAGTACCTTTCAATAATAACTTTAAACGTAAATGGATTAAATGCTCCAACCAAAAGACATCGAGTGGCTGAATGGATAAAAAAAAACATGACCCATACATTTGCTGTCTACAAGAGACCCACCTCATTAGAAGGAACTCACATGACTGAAAGTGAAGGGATGGAAAAATATCTTTCAGGCAAATGGAAATGAAAAAAAAAGCTGGGGTAGCAATACTTATATCGGACAAAATAGACCTCAAAGTGAAGGCCATAACAAGACATAAGGAAGGTCACTTCATAATACTAAAGGGATCAATACAACAAGAAGATATAACCCTGATAAACATATATGCACCCAATGCAGGAGCACCCAAATACATAAAAAATTCCTGGAAGATATCAAAGGAGAGATAGACAACAATACAATCATAGTTGGGGACTTTAATACACCACAGCCATCACTGGATAAATCAGCTAGACAAAAACTCAGCAAAGAAACAGCAATCCTAAATGACTCACTAGATCAGATGGACTTAATTGACATCTTCAGAACACTTCACCACAAAGCAACGGAATATACATTCTTCTCAAGGGATCATGGGACATTTTCAAAAATAGACCACATATTGGGTCACAAACAAAGTCTCCCCAAATTCAAGAAGATTGAAATCATACCAAGCATCTTCTTAGACCACAATGGCATAATATTAGAAATAAACTACAATAAAAACAACCCAAGATACTCAAACACTTGGAAGCTGAATAGCATGTTATTAAATATTGATTGGGTTACCAATGAGATCAAAGAATAAATTAAAAACATCCTGGAAACTAATGACAATGAAAACACAACAATCCAAAACCTATGGGACACAATGAAAGCAATCCTGAGAGGGAAGTTTATAGCTCTACAGGCCTATCTCAAAAAACAAGAAAAATGATACTTAAATCATCTAACTCTACAATTCAAAGAATTAGAAAGAGAGCAACAAGAAAAGCCCAGAGAGAGCAGAAGGAAGGAGATAATAAAGATTAGAGCAGAAATAAATGACATAGAGACCAAAAAAAAAAAAAAATACATAAAATCAATGAAACCAAGAGCTGGTTCTTTGAAAGAATAAACAAGATTGATGAATCTCTAGCCAGGCTCACCAAGAAGCAAAGAGAGAGGACCCAAATAAACAAAATCAGAAATGAAAGAGGAGAAATAACAACAGGCCCCACAGAAATACAAATGATTGTTAAACAATACTATGGACAACTCTACTCCAACAGATTAGACAACTTGGAGAAAATGGACATATTCCTAGAAAAATACAACCTTCCAAACTCAATCAGGAAGAATCTAAAAATCTCAACAGGCCAATACTATGGAAGAAATTGAAGCAGTCATCAAAAAGCTTCCAGAAAACAAAAGCCCAGGACCAGATGGCTTCACAGGGGAGTTTTACCAAATATTCAAGGAAGAACTAAAACCTATCCTCCTCAGACTACTACAAAAAATCCAAGAGGAAGGAACACTTCCAAGTTCATTCTATGAAGCCAGCATCACCCTAATACCAAAACCAGGTAAAGACAACACAATGAAAGGAAACTACAGGCCAATATTCCTCATGAACATAGGTGCCAAAATCCTCAACAAAATCTTAGCAAATCAGATCCAGCAGTACATCAGAAAGATCATACACCATGACCAAGTAGGATTTATCCCAGTGATGAAGGATGGTACGATATCTGAAAATCAATAAACGTGATACATCACATAAACAAATTGAAAGAAAAGAAAAACCACACAGTCATATCAGTTGATGCAGAAAAAGCATTTGACAAAATCCAACACCCATTTTTGATAAAAACTCTCAGCCAGGTGGGAATAGAAGGATAATACCTCAACATAATAAAAGCCATATATGACAAGCCCACAGCCAACATCATACTCAATGGACAAAAACTAACACCATTTCCCCTAAGAACAGGGACAAGACAGGGATGCCCACTCTCACCAATTCTGTTCAACATAGTACTGGAAGTATTAGCCATTGCAATTAGAAAACAAGAAGAAATAAAAGGCATCAAAATTGGAAAAGAGCAAGTAAAACTGTCCCTATTTGCAGACGACATGATATTATACATACAAAACCCTAAAGACTCCATCAAAAAACTACTAGACTTAATACATGAATTTAGCAATGTAGCAGGATACAAAATTAACCCCAAGAAATCTATGGCATTTCTATACACCAATAGTGAACTTTCAGAAAGATTGACTAAAAAAACAATCCCATTTACCATCCCACCAAAAAAATTAAGCTACCTAGGAATAAACTTAACTAAAGAGGTAAAAGACCTCTACTCAGAAAACTACAAGACATTGAAAAAAGATATAGAGGAAGACATAAACAGATGGAAGAACATACCGTGTTCATGGATTGGTAGAATCAATCAAATGTCCATACTACCCAAAGCAATCTATAAATTCAACGCACTTCCCATTAAAATACCAAAGGCATATTTGACAGATCTAGAAAGAACTCTCCAAAAATTCATCTGGAATAAAAAAAGACCCCGAATAGCTGCAGCAATCCTGAGAAAGAAGAACAAAGTAGGTGGGATCTCAATACCAGATATCAAGTTGTATTACAAAGCCACTGTTCTCAAAACTTCCTGATATTGGCACAAGAACAGACATATAGATCAATGGAATAGAAATAGCCCAGAAATCGGCCCGAACCAATATGCTCAATTAATATTTGACAAAGGAGGCAAGAACATACAATGGAGTCAAGATAGTCTCTTCAATAAATGGTGTTGGGAAAATTGGATAGATACATGCAAGAAAATGAAACTAGACCACCAACTTACACCATACACAAAAATAAACTCAAAATGGATAAAGGGCTTAAATGTATGACAGGAAACCATAAAAATACTAGAAGAATCCAAAGGCAACAAAATCTGAGACATATGCCGAAGCAATTTCTTCACCGATACAGCTCCTAGGGCATTGGAAACTAAAGAGAAAATAAACAAATGGGACTACATCAAAATAAAAAGCTTCTGCACAGCAAAAGAAACCATCAACAAAACAAGAAAGCCCACCGCATGGGAAAACATATTTGTCAATGTTATATCTGATAAGGGCCTAATCTCTAAAATTTATAGGGAACTCATACAACTTAACAAAAGGAAGATAAACAATCCAATCAAAAAATGGGCAAAGGACCTAAATAGACAGCTTTCAGAAGAGGACATTCAGAAAGCCAAGAGACATGTGACAACTTGCTCAAAGTCACTAATCATCCAAGAGATGCAAATCAAAACAATGAGGTACCATCTCACACCTGGCAGAATGGCTATCATCAACAATCCACAAACGACAAGTGCTGGAGAGGATGTGGAGAAAAAGGAACACTTGTGCACTGCTGGTGGGAATGCAGACTGGTGCAGCCACTATGGAAGACAGTATGGAGTTTCCTCAAAAAACTAAAAATGGAACTCCCATTTGACCCTGTGATCCCACTTCTAGGAATATATCCCAAGAAACCAGAAACAACAATCAGAAAGGATATATGCACCCATATGTTCATAGCAGCACAATTCACCATAGCTAAGATCTGGAAACAGCCTAAGTGCCCATCAGTAGATGAATGGATTAGAAAACTGTGGTACATCTACAAAATGGAATACTATGCTGCTGTAAAAAAGAAGGAACTCTTACCATTTGCAACGTCATGGATGGTACTGGAGAGCATTATGCTAAGTGAAATAAGCCAGTCAATGAAGGAAACATACCACATGATCTCACTCATTCATGGATAATAGAGACCATTATAAACTTTTGAACAATAATAGATACAGAGGCAGAGCTGCCTCAAACAGATTGTCAAACTGCAGCGGGAAGGCCGGGGAGGGTTGGGGGGCAGGAGGTAGGGGGGTAAGAGATCAACTAGAGGACTTGTATGCATGCATATAAGCATAACCAATGGACATAAGACACTGGGGGATAGGGGAGGCTAGGGGACTGTCTAGGGAGGGAGGATAAAATGGACACATATGTAATACCCTTTGTAATACTTTAAGCAAAAAATAAAAATAAATAAAATAAATAAAATAAAAAATACACACACACACACACAAAACACCTCTTTGCCTCTTATCATCTTTCAATTATTACTTCATTTTTCTGCTGTGTTATCCCCCCAAAAAATCTTCAAAGTAATCTATACTGCCTATACTCATTTTCACTCTGTCTCTCTTTCCTCTTTTTATTTTTTCTCACTTAGTTGGGCTTTTTCTTCAATCAGGAACATTTGACCTAGTTTAGCAGTCTCCCCCTTTGAAGTCTTTCTTCACCTGACTTCTGGAATACCACTGTTTGCATCCCTCTGTGCCCACTGGGTTCTCCTTCTCAATCTGCTTGACTGACTCCTCCACACCTTCCTAACCTCAAAATACTGGAGTAACCTCGGGCTCATGCCTCAGAACTCTTCCCTTCTCTATCTCTATATACCATTAACATGCCATTGACTACTAAGTTTATACCTCCTCCCTAATACTCATGTCTATTACCACCACTTTTAAGTAAATTATTTAAGGCAGGAACCTTGTCTATCTTCATAATTAGTAATTACAAGAGATTAATCAAAGAATTTATACCCATATATGCATAATCCATGAACACAGTCAATGGTGCTGTGAAGGCCTGGGGGATTCAGGAATGGGGTGGAGGGGGGAAGGGGAGAAAGGGAATATCTGTAATACTTTCAACAATAAAGATAAATGTTAATAAATAAATAAATAAATAAATAGTCCTTGACACAGCATTCAATACTTATCTTTAAACTTATGAGTATTGTTACATGAAACACCAGTGTGAGAAAATTGAATGGCAGATAAGAATCATTAGCTAATTTCAAGGAGCTGTTTCTTTTGACAGCCAATGGCATAACAGAAGGCAATTCAAGACATTGTTTTCCAAGGTCAGTAGGTTGTTCCAGACCTGAGAATTGGAGCATCCAAAGAAAGTGATGGATTACATATCATTTAGAAAATTTTCTGTGAACATCTGTTCTCATTCTCAAACCTTCAGGAAGATCTGCATAGCAGAAAGCTCAGGGACGTATTTTTACGAAAGAACATGGAGTACAAGAATTCGATGCTGCCAGTTCAGAGCAAAACCAAGCAATTAAGTGAACGTGAAGGTTTGCTCTGTCTTAAAAAGCTAAGCTTTGACTTTGGGTGGTGGACACACAGTGCAATACACAGATCTTGTAGCATAGAAACCCACATCTGAAATCTGAATTATTAACGAATGCCACCCCAATAGATTCGATAATTAAAAAAGGAAAAGTTGCCCAGCTGGTGTGGCTCAGTGGTTGAGCATCGACCTATGAACCAGAAGGTCTCAGTTTGAGTCCAGGCAGGGTACATGCCTGGATTGCAGGCTCGATCCCCAGTAGGGGGCATGCAGGAGGCAGCTGAACAATGATTCTCTCTCATCATTGATGTTTCTTTCTCTCTCTACCTTTCCTTTCCTCTCTGAAACAATAAAAATATATTTTTAAAAAAGAAAAGTTAAGAAGCCAAAAAAGGACAGACAAAACAAGGATCCAGTCTATGTTTTTTGAACAATAAAAAAATAAATAAGTAATTGATTTTCCAAAAATCCAGGTCACTTAATAGTTTCTCAGACTACAATTCATTAAAAAAACAGTTACTCACAGCGACTGATGAATCTCGGCATAATGAATGCTGCTGAACAAAAGTAGCCAGACACAAAAGGAGCTTATACTACGTTTCCATTTAAGTGAAGATCAAAAGGGGGCTTGAGGGAATGGTTTGGGTAATGGTTTTACAAGTGTATATTTTTCAAAATTCAAGCTCAATACTTACAATATTTACATTTTAAATTGAGTTAAATTTTATATTCATTAAACAAACAAAAGTGTCCTTCAATGAGTATTCTGTGGAAGGCAGGGGAGTGGGAAAGATATATATATAAACAAATTTCTTCACAATCTTTAATATGCTCTTGTATATGTGTGTGTTTGTGTGTGTGTGTGTGCCTGTGTGTGTATACTCATCCATGCATACATATATCTACCTTCTTTAAAAAACAAAGAAAGGGCTTTCTTACCATAAAAAGGCTGTCTTTAGTGTTATTTCTGAACAAGCAAATTATTCTCTTTCAGGCTTTGAGTTATTTCTAGGTGGTATATTTCTAGGTGTAAAATTAATCTAGTTAAATGGTGTACGTATTTAATAATAAATTAAAATAGTACTAACAGTTTCCGAGTTATCTGCCAACATCTGCTTGACTACTCAGAGCTCAAGTCACCAGTGTGAGTAATTCACTTCAGGCACGGGAACTGTAGGCTTTGAATGGAAGTGCCTTGCTTACAGGGAACACTTTCCCAGAATACACCATTTTCTAGCCTTATTTATGTTCTCTCCTCACCCTGACACCCTAATAAATATCCCAGTGCAGCTTACCTGCCTGAGCAATCTGTACAAAAGGCCATTTCTTCAGTTTCTCTCTTTTTAAAGCAAAGGAAAACTTCCCAATGTTAACATATAGCGCAAAGAGAAAAACAGCCTGTTTGGACCGCCCTCCTGGCTGCTGCTACCTTGCAGTTTATGACACACAGACAGAGGGAGGTCTGACGACATGGAGGAGACAGCCTGAGAGCTAGCTAGTCCATTCCCGTGGAAACCACGTGTCCCTCAGTGCAGGCAGCTCTTCCTACTTTGCTGTGGATTTCTTTTGTGTGACTTCGAGAGGGGCTTGTGAATGATTTCTAAATGTGTGCCTCGCTGAGGCAAGCTGCCTGGGGAGGGAGTGACCCTGCTAAGCGAGGACAGAGGAAGCCAACAGGGACCTCGCAGTGCTGGAACTGGCTTGACCCTTACATGCAGTTTTTTTAAATCGGCAAAACAGAAATCAAATTACTATCATATTATGCTGTTGGAAGCTTAAGGGACTGTCTACCAGTGTGATGATTATGAGAGATGCAGAACAGCAATGTGTCTAATGTGTGGACTCTGAAGACAAATGTAAGTTCTCATATTCTCAAACTATATGTTATTGCTGTGTAATTTTCTTCTGGGCTTGAAATTATGCTTAGCTAAAATGTAATCATCTCACAATGAGAATTTCTGATGTGGAAAGTTGTTAATCTTTGCTTAAGACTTTTTTTTTTTCTTTTATTAACTAAGCAGCATAATATAAGCTGAATTTCCGAAAGCAGCTTTGGCAATTCAGCCTAAGACTGAATGAAAACTATAATCCAAAGTACATTAAATTACTATGGGATTAACACTAGATGTTTTTTTAATTGACTTTCTGAACATAGAAGGCATGCAACCTGCTGTTTTGGCTTGCATGCTGTTTTAACACTGCTGTGGCTAACCTAGTCTGATCAGCATAACCAACAGAATGAGGGAGAGATCATTGAGATTCCTGGTAGTTACAAAACTTTTCTTTTTTGGCCAGGACCACATTTTTCTCCCCAAATGCTCAAAACTCTGCAACCTCTATGTTTAAATTTCATTCTGCCTTTTTGACCTTGCTTTGGAGAAAAAAAATGAAACCAAACAGAGGACTCTACTAAAATTGTGAAGGAAGGGAATATAAAGAAAGAGCTACTGGTGTTCTTTAACTACTGTTGCAATAATGGCAGGAAAAAAGCCAACCAAGGAGCCCAGAATGTACACCAGCATCAGTGTGACAGAGTGTGGGGACACAAAAATGGATGGTGAGCAGAACCTATAACTTGTTAATTTTACTACACTTCATCTACTACAAGTTCCAGCTTAGAAATGGATGTTCTTTGTGAAGAAAACACTTCTTTGAGCTCAAGTACAAACTCCTTAATGCAACAAAATGATGGCACAAGGCTCTACAATAATGACTTTAACTCTGGAGAAGCTAACACTTCAGATGCATTTAATTGGACAGTGGACTCAGAAAATCGAACCAACCTTTCCTGTGAGGGCTGTCTCTCACCACCATGCTTCTCCTTACTTCATCTCCAGGAAAAAAACTGGTCTGCTTTGTTGACAGCTGTAGTGATTATTCTAACTATTGCTGGAAACATACTCGTCATCATGGCAGTGTCCCTAGAGAAAAAGCTGCAGAATGCCACCAACTATTTCCTGATGTCACTTGCCATAGCTGATATGCTGCTGGGTTTCCTTGTCATGCCCGTGTCCATGTTAACCATCCTCTATGGTGAGTGGCGTTGGTTTCCCAGTTGTACCCACACTAGTAATAAACAGCATGTGCATGTCATTAGCAGATGAGCCAGGACTCAAGGGACAAAATAAACACAAGGCTTTGTTAATAAACAAGGGTACTCTGTTACACTAATTACTTAAACTTTACTCTTAAGTGGGGTTTACATATTTTTAAAAATCAGACAATCTAGTATCTGTGATCCTTAAAGAGTTCTGTGCTTTGAAACTCATACATTTTGTGTAGAAATTATTATAAATGCCTCAATACAGTCATAAAGCAATAACTTACCTGTCATTCTGAATCTACTTGATTTTCACTCCTTCTTTATTCCCAAATATTCCAGCCTTTAAAACAGGACAGTTCTATCTTTGTCATAGTTTTCAGCACTTCTAATGGAGTGGTAAAACCTTCCCAATTACCTGGGAACATTTGCAGAGAGAACATTAGTGGTGCAGTGGGGTTTAATGTTAAAATATGCAGAGTCTCCATTAGAATAAATGAATGACTCCAATTTTCATTGTTCCCTGCCCAGGGAAGCTAATTTGGAAGGGTGCCTTTAAAAATGCATATGCAGAAACTCCTCCAGTCTGGTGTGGAGGAGGGTAGAAAACAAATGGAAAAAGGTTAATCTTGCTTTCTTCTCAACAGAGTTTGAAAGAGTCAAACCTCTCAGCAAGTCAGCAAACACTGGGGCGGCTTTAGCTGGGGGTAGAATGTGATGTTCTTTCCAAATTATAAGTAATGCAGCCAGATTTTGAAGAGAGAGAGAGAGAGAATTAAGACTGCTGACACAGGCACATCAACAGTCGTCCAGAGCTAGAAACAAGTTGAGTGCTGTCTTTAAGAGGGTATTTTCTGGCCAAGTCTTAGGGCTAAAATATATCAGTCCAGTACTGAGGAGTGGGAAGGAGGGAGGTGAGCAAAGGAGATCAGGCTCTGGTTTGCATATGGTGGGTAATGCTCATTACAAAACAGCCTACTTGACCACTCGAACGTCATCACCAGATCAATTCATTAAATTCGCCTGTCATTTCCCAGATATACTGGAGAGGTCCTCGCTTCCTAAAACCCCACCCTGCTCAAAGGCAAACTCCAGGAATGGGGGGTGACTATCCACAGGGCCGACCAGTCCGGGAACTAAAACCACCGCAGAGGCAGGGTGAGAATGACCCCGAGAAGAGGTGGGGAGTTGAGGGGGGAGAGGAGGCACCAGCCAGCCACCTTAGGAAGCTGGGACCTGCTGGGCGTCTCAGGCTCTGGGTTGCAAGTGCGCCCCCTAGCGACAGCCGCTCAGCGTGTAGCCATTTCCCACCCCGAGTTGAGCTCCTCCCTGGTCTGTCCTCAGGAACTCCTCAGGGGGAGGAAATGCCCCCTCCTTAACCCTACTGCGGAAACCCGGCCTAAGGCTGGGCCTGCCTCCTAGCAGAGAAAACTTCTTTAAGAGCCAACATCAGTTCCGACCAGGCGGAGCATGCCTTCCCCAGGCGCTGCTAAGGAAAAGGATCTAGTCTTTGCTGAAACTCTTTGCAAATAATCGGTGTGAAAGGCACTGAATTAGGCTTATATCCTTTTCTGAATACCTGTGGTGGCATTTTGGTACAGAGAGTATGTTTGAAATGGAGAGTTTGTTCAGCTTTGTGGGTCTGGAATACTGTAAAGAAAAGGTGGTCTTTATAATTTTCCTTCTCACATGCACACAGATTTAACACCATTGCTTATACTGTTATCAAAATTAATTAGGTTTATATAACCATTTGGTCCCCCTCAAAAAATTTATTTAAAAATACAGAACACTTTGCTTATGTCAATAAAGCATATCCTACCTCTCTAATACATCCGGTGACTTCCTTCAGGGGTCCTCCCAGTGGAATCATCTGGAGAGCTTTAGAACAGTGTTTGGGACCCACCCTCCTAGACATCAGGACTTCTCTAAAGTTCTCCAGCTGACTATAATGTACGGCCAGGAATGAGAACCACTGCCCTAAGCATTGGTTGGCAAAGTGGGGTCCCTGGACCAGAGCATCAGCACCCCTGAAACAATTCTCAGGACAGAAACACCATGCTTTTCTTCACCATTGTCTTCATCCTCACCTCTATGAGCCCCAAATTTGAGTTTAAACCCTAAAGCATTATTAGGTAATTATGTTTCATTTTTAAAAGTAAAGACATATTCTCATTCTGGATTTTTAGTCATTTATTCCTTCACGCCAATAGCATTTATTGAGGGACTACTAAATGCCACCACGGGGTAAGACTGAGCAATTATAATAATGATGAAGGGATGGGCCTAGCCACAGGGAATAGGAAATGTGTGAAAGATGTGTGAATAAGTAAGGACTGTATACTGTGAGATGCTTCATAGAGGAGCCCAAAATATGTCATAACTCAGGACCTAAGTAATTTGAAAACAAACCAAAAAGATATGTTTTGTTAGAGCAGAGTGAAAGAAACACTAAAGAGAACCTGTTTACCCCAACAACCTGACAGTTCCAGCCAAAAGAAATGTTCAAACCTGTGCTCATCAGCCAGTGAAATTGTATCGTAGTTAACCACAGTTGTTATTAGGCTTTTTTGAAATATTTAAAATACCTTATGTTGCCCTTTGCTGCCTCTTGTGCCTTTCCCCAGGATGGAAACTGTTGCAGTAGGAGAGAATCCACAAGCCAGAGGCAGCATAAAGCCGCTTACTGACACTAAGCTTCTGCACCCTAGGTTACCAGTGGCCTCTGCCTAGCAAGCTCTGTGCAATCTGGATTTACCTGGATGTGCTCTTCTCCACGGCCTCCATCATGCACCTCTGTGCCATCTCGCTGGACCGCTACGTCGCCATCCAGAACCCCATCCATCATAGCCGCTTCAATTCCAGAACAAAGGCATTTCTGAAAATAATTGCTGTTTGGACTATATCAGTAGGTAAGTGGGAACAATGTTTCAGTCTCATTTGAAATGACAGTTCATACATTCCAAGGACACGTGTTCTGTTTTGTTGCAATGAAACAGAACATCATGAAACTATTATTTTGTTTGTTGCAAGGTGTGATGCAACATAGTAATGATCAGATTTTCTATAGGAAAGAAAAAACGCATTCACGTCACTGGTTGACAACATAAATTTTATATTGCTTTGCACAGGTAAGAATGTATATACCAATAGAGTCCAAATTAGGAATAACTGTGACTAGCCACCTTCCAAAACATATTCCCCATCTCATGCTTCCAAATTCACTATGGTAACTCTTGAGTTTCCCAGAGACTTCAACATTTATAATCACTGGACTTGTGGTCAGTATAATACAGAGCTCCAAACTGGAGAATACACAACTTTGGAGGGGGAGCTAGGAAAGGTGCCTGGTACTGAACTCAGAGGGAGAAGGTGAGAACAAAAGAATGTGGCAGAACTTGCTCATGGGGCAGGCATTTTAGCCTGCCCAGCACCTTTGCAACACCTTCCTCCTTTTATGACACCTCACACCAGAGGATTTCAACCTGCTTCACTGAGGTTGATTACACACATTCACCTATAGCCAGCATTGATCGGTCACCCACCTAACAATCTTGAAAGCTCAGGTAATGGAAGCTAAAGGGGCAGCTCCCAGGCAGCTAAGCCAATTGCACTTGTCACCTCAACAGGCTTAGTCAGTAACCAAAAATTCCCCAGGATTTGTTTGAAGTCACAAAGCTTTGTCGGCAGAAATGCCGTACCTGCTATGCCACCTGGGTGTCAGTATCTACTAACATGAGAGACATGGCATATGGTGGCAGGCTTGACATCAAGGACTAGCATGAGTCTATCCACTGCCTTATAATAAAAAATGCAAAGGTGTAATAAGCAAACAATATAGTACCTTGTGTTTCAGTTCCTGTTGTTTGCCTTGCTACTTAAGGTATAATCTGCAGAGTAGGAGCTCCACTCTATAGGTGAGAAAATTGGGGTGCAAAAAATGAAATGACTTGTGCAAGGCCTACCTTAATAGGGCAAAGGTTTTTTTATTATGATGATGAGAATACTCACAAATTACATTGGTATGATTTTCAAAATTTGAAAAAGTCTTATCTCTTTTCCATTTTAAACTTCACATTATGATCTGAAGGAGGCAAAATCAAAGATCTTGCTGTACATTTTTGATAGATTAGGAAAGCTAAATGGAGAGTGGTTTTGTGGCTTGCAAGGAGCAGGAGGGCTAAACTTCCAGCACCACGCCCTGCTTTTACTGATGAATGTCTCTCCTTACTGAGGAACTAGTTCTTGCTGCCAAAAACTTTTTGTGGTTTCTGGGCCTGTGCAATCTTGGACTCATTCTAGTAGGAGTGGTTCTCAATCCTAGCTGCACATAAGAATCCCTGGGGAGCATAATGGGTCCATAGTAGAACCTGGTGATTCTAAGGTACAGCCAGGGTTGAGGACCACTGAGACAGACAATCAAAGAGGAAGTTGCAATTAGTTTTAGAATTCCCAGTTATTTTTATAGACTATAGGCCCAGTGCACTACAGCTGTGCACTCAGGGAGGGGGGATCGGGGATCCCTCAGCCCCGCCTGCACCCTCTCGCAGTCCAGGAGCCCTCAGGGGATGTCCTTAGTGCTGCCATGGAGGCAGGAGAGGCTCCCGCCACTGCTACTGCACTCACCAGCCGTGAGACCGGCTCAGGGCTTTTGGCTGAGCAGTGCTCCCCATGTGGGAGTGCACTGACCACCAGGGGCAGCTCCTGCATTGAGCGTCTGCCCCCTGGTGGTCATTGCATGTCATAGCGACTGGTCATTCCTATATAATAAAAGGCTAATATGCAAATAGACCGTTCTGCTTATTCCAGTTCTCTGGAATAATTCTTTATGTTTTCATCTATTTTCTTAAATATTAATCACTGTTATTTGGATATCTGAGTAACCTGCTATTCTCTAGGGTCATTTTCCTCTTGGTTCTGTCAGTTAGTATGCCTGATAATTTTTTTTTAATTGAGTATTGAACACTTTGTAAAAAAATTGTGGATACTCTTTTGATGTTCTCTTTCTTGAGAGAGTAGTCCTTTAGCTTTAGCAGGTAGTTAGAATTGGTACCCTCAATTCAGTCAGGGACTGAGTTTCTTTTAGGCTGGATTTTATAAACATTGTTTGCAGCTTACCCTTATACCTAGGGTATATTCACTTCATGACCTCAGATGAAAACCTCAATGTTCTCCATTTTGAAGAGCTCTGAACTCCAAGTTTGTCTCTTCAACACTGTAAGTTGCTGCTAAATCTTGAGCTACTCATCCTCTCAGTTTGTCCCTGTTACAAAGTAGTAAATACCTTGAAGGAAAGGCAGCTCACACTATTACTGTACTATTTCATTCTTTCCTTCACTCCAGAATCTTCACTCCTAAGATCCCAAGTGCTTTGTTATCCCTAATCCCCCAAAACAGTTTTGGGCCCTGAATTCTACTTTATTTGATACTAATATTATCATATCTCCTCCTCATGCTTTGAATCTCTCCAGTGTATCTTTTCTCATCTCCTCATCTTTACTATCTTAGTTCCTTTGTTTTAATGTATATTTTCACAGTTAACTTACAGAAGGATATTTTTAAACAAAATCTGGCAATGACTGCCTTTTGATAATGAAAATCAGCCTATGTACATTATTATGACAATGGACATAATGTTTTATTCCTACCATCTTATTTTCTATTTAGCATATATTTCTCTTTGTAATAGTTTATCCATTTGCCCCCATTTCAGGTTTGCTGACTTGCACAATATCTTCTTCATTGCCTTCACCCCATCCCAGTTAGTTTAAATTTCTACTTGGCTTTTTTCTTTCCATCCCAAATAGTCATTATTATACTGATTTCTATTAATATATCTAAGATAAATAATAATCCTACTAAATTGTTTTATTCCTTATTCATCATGAGTCCCAAGTCATAGGTTTTAGACTTTTTACATAATTTTAAAATAATTCAGTGGTGTTAAAACGAACAGATTGAAATCTCTCAGAGGGGAGGGATGTTGGAGGGCTGGGTGCAAAGGTGAAGGGATTAAGAAAAAAAAAACTTGCCCACTTTGGCTCAGCAGTTGGAGTGTCGGCCCACGTACTGAAGGGTTGCAGGTTCAATTCCAGTCAAGGGCATGTACTTGGGCTAAATGCTCCATCTTGGTCCCAGTCTGGGCACATGTGAGAGGCAAACAATTGATGTCTCTTTCTCACATCAATGCTTCTCTCTCTCTGTCTCTCACCCTTCCTTCCACTCTCTCTAAAAATCAATAGAAAAAATATCCTCAAATGAGGATTTAAAAACAAATCAAAACAAAACAAAAAACTCAGAGACACAGACAGCAGTATGGTGATTACCAGAGGGAAAGCAGGTGGGGAAGGTATAAGAAGGTAAAGGGGGATAAATGATGATGGAAAGAGACTTCACTTGGGGTAGCAAGTATAAAATACAATGAACAGATGATGTATTATAAAGAATTATACACTTGAATTATACATCTATATAATTTTATTAATCAACTAGAGGCCCAGTGCACAAATTCGTGCACCAGTGGGGTCCCTCGCCTGGCCTGCAGGATGGGCCTGAAACTGGCTCTCTGACATCCCCTGAGGGGTCCTGGATTGAGAGAGGGCCAGGCCAGGCTGAGGGACCCCACTGGTGCATGACTGGAGCCAGGCAGGAACGTGGGATGTTGGTCAGTCAGGCAGGGACTGCAGGAGGGGTCCAGGGCGTGTCTGGCCCATCTCATTCAGTCCCAAATGGCTGGACCCCAACAGCAAGCTAACCTACAGGTCAAAGCATCTGCCCCCTGGTGGTCAGTGCACGCCATAGCAAGCGGTTGAGTGGCCTTAGCATATCACACTTTGATTGATTGAATGGACAACTGGACACTTAGTATATTATGCTTTTATTATATAGAATGTCACTCCATTAATTCAATAAAAAAAATTTAAAAAATAGAAAGAGAGAACCAAGATGGCAGTTTAGATAAAAAAGGTACTTACTCCCTCCCATAACCACATCAAAATTATAATTAAAATACATAATAGCCATCATGCAAAACCAACTGAGATCTGGCTGAATGGAAGTCCTATAACTAGAGAAGTAAAGAAGAAATCACATCAACACTGGTAGGAGGCACAGAATGGGCTGGTCCAGACACCCACCTGTAGAGGCCTCCCATGAGGAGCAAGGGGTCCCAGCCCCACACCAGACCACTCAGCACAGGCTGCCAGTACTGGGAGGAAAAGTCCCCATAACTTCAGGCTGTAAAAACCAGTGGCAATTGTGGCTGAGTGTCACAGGCTGCTGGAGTCCCAGCAGTTCCTCTTAAAGGGCAGGGGCATGCAATTACACAGACTAGTTCCCTCTGAGCTAAAGCACTGGGGCAGTTAACTTTGGGGGATCCAGGTACATATGGGGAGGAACTGGATTGTCTGGCATCAGGGCAAAAACTTTGGGAGTGGCTTTCTCCCAGAAAAGGGTGCTCACAGGGGTCATTGTTCCTGTGCCAGACCTCCACCTTCACAGAGCTAACTGGAAGCCATATCTGAGTTTCCATCAGCCTGGCTCACACTGTTCACTCCACCTTTGTGATTCCCTGAGACCCTGCCCCATCCAATTTGTAGCCCAACCCAAGCTGTTTGCAGTGGCTTTTCCATTTGAATGGCCTGTCCTGCCTCAGACTTCAGAATTTCCTAAAATCTCTCAAACAAGCATCAGCTCCCCCATACCTATCAATAAGAGTCCAAAGGACTTGCTCTTGCAGTAGCATGCCTTGCTTTACAGCTGGGCACTTCCAACCCCAACACAAGTAGTAGCAATCTTCAAATCACTCTGTAGCTCCTGCTAGGTGGCCTGGGCCAGTGGCTAACTTTGCACCTCCCTGAAGACCCAAGAGCCAGTGCACCCAGTGGACAGCTTCAGTCTATACCAGATTACAACACTACATGTCCACAAGTGACACATTCAGTATGCACCAAAGCCCACTGAAGCAAATCCTGCTCCATAGAAATTTCTCCTGCACAGCAGCTCTTCCACTGTATTCCAAGCTGGTCCTCACAGCTAATTGGCCTGGAGGTCAATTCCTTCCAGTGCCCACAGCAGCAATCAAGGCTCAACTACAATAATAATGTGCACACAACCCACACAGGGGTCCTCCTAGAGTTCCCAGCTCAAGTGACTGGGGAGGCTGAGCCACTGGATCCTACAGAAAACCTTCTACACAAGGCCACTCTACCAATTTCAGGATACATAGCAATTCTACCTAATACATAGGAACAAACACAGGGAATCAGCCAAAATTTGGAGACAAAGAAACGTCACAAATGAAAGAACAGAAAAAAAACTCCAGAAAAAGAACCAAATGAAAAGGAAGCAAACAAACTACTAGATATAGAGTTCAAAGCAATGGTTATAAGGTTGCTCAAGGATCTTAATGAGAGATTCAAGGGGCTTAGTGAGAACATCAAAGACATGAAAAAAGATGAGTCAGAAATTAGGCATACACTAACTGAAATAAATAATAATTTATAGGTATTCAACAGTAGAGTCGAGGATGCCAAGAATCAAATCAGCGATTTGGAATATGATGAAGCAAAAAATACCCAGTAAAAAGAGCAAATAATAATAAAGAATCAAAAAATATGAAGATAGTTTAAGGAGCCCCTGGGACAACTTCAAGCATACCAACATTCACATTATGGGGGTGCCAGAAGGAGAAGAAAGAGAGCAAGATATTGAAAACCTATTTGAAGACATAATGACAGAATACTTTCCCTACCTGGTGAAAAAAATAGACTTAAATAAACTTACAAGTTCAGGAAGCACAGAGAGTCCCAAACAAGAAAAACCCAAAGAGGCCCACACCAAGATACATCATAATTAAAATACCAAAGGTTAAAGACAAAGAGAGAATCTTAATAGCAGCAAGATAAAAGCAGTTAGTTACCTACAAGGAAGTGCCCATATGACTGTCAACTGATTTCTAAACAGGAACCTTTCAGGCCAGAAGGGAGTGGTAAGAAATATTCAAAGTAATGAATAGCAAGGACCTACAACCAAGATTACTCTATCTTGCAAAGCTATAATTTAGAATTATAGGTCAGATAAAGAGCTTCCAAGACAAGAAAAAAGTAAAAGAGTTCACCACCACCAAACCAGTATTATATGAAATGGTGATGGTTATTCTGGAGGAAGAAGAAGAAGAAGAAGAAGAAGAAGAAGAAGGAGGAGGAGGAGGAGGAGGAGGAGGAGGAGGAGGAGGAGGAGGAGGAGGAGAAGAAGAAGAAGAAGAAGAAGAAGAAGAAGAAGAAGAAGAAGAAGAAGAAGGAGAAGGAGAAGAAGAAGAAGAAGAAGAAGAAGGAGGAGGAGGGGGAGGAGGAGGAGGAGGAGGAGGAGGAGGAGGAGGAGGAGGAGGAGGAGGAGGAGAGGGAGAGGGAGAGGGAGAAATACATATCTATCAAAAATTGAATCTAAAAATTAAAAATAAACAAGCAAGGAATCTAGTGAATAAAATAAACTGATGAATAAAATAGAACCAGAATCATGGAAACATGGAACAGACTGATGAATCTCAGAGGGAATGGGGAGTGGGGTTTGGGGGTCAGGAAGAAATTAACCAAAGAACTTATACACATATATGCATTACTTACAAACACAGACAATAGTTGCTGAAGGCCTGGGGCAGGGTGGGAACCAGGTGGGAGTAATGGAGGGGGGCAGTGTCTCTGTAATAAAGTGCACTCAACAATAAAGATTTAAAAATATAACAATAAAAATACCTACCAAATTTTAAAAATAATAGTAATCTAGTGGTGCACTAGATCTATTTAAGTAAAAAATTTCATAAAGATATAACTGACTGCATGAGAAATTGTAAGTTTTATATGGCTAAAATAAATTATAAGCAAAATCAAAAGAAAAAAATTTCAGTTTATATGAATAACAGACCAATGGTTGATCTCCTTAACATACATTTTAATTTTTTAAAAAATATATTTTATTGATTTTTCACAGAGAGGATGGGAGAGGGATAGAGAGTTAGAAACATCGATGAAAGAGAAACATCGATCAGCTGCCTCTTGCATACCCCCGACTGGGGATGTGCCCACAACCAAGGTACATGCCCTTGGCCGGAATCGAACCCAGGACCCTTCAGCCCACAGGGCGACGCTCTATCCACTGAGCAAAACTGGCCAGGGCTTAATGCGTTTTTAAGAAAAGGAGAAGACAGACCTGGCCAGTTTTCTCAGTGGCTAGGGCATCAGCCTGTGGACCAAAGGGTTGCGAGTTTGATTCCTGGTCAAGGGCACATGTCTCAGTTGTAGGCTCAATCCCCAGCCCCAGTCAGGGCACCTGTGAGAAGCAACCAATCAATGTGTCTCTCTCACATCAATGTTTTTCTCCCCCCCGCCCCACCCCCGCACTTTTTTTCATTCCACTCTGTTTGAAAATTAATGGAAAAATATTATCGGGTGAGGATATTTCCAATAAAGACATAAACTATATGAACAGGCAATTCACAAGGACATAACTTGAAATGGACAATAAAACTCATGAAAAAAATGTTTAGCCTTTTAAACAGTTATGGACATGTAATTTAAGACAATAATGCAATACCATTTTTACCCATGGAAAAATTAAAATGAGTGAAAATACCCAGTGTGGTTCAGGATAGTGCCCTATGTACTCTCTTACCCTGTTTGTATAATGTGAATTGTTTGTACTTGGACAATCTAGCAAAATTTATTAAAATTTGACCTACCAATCCCATGAGAGAATCAGTTCTACAGAAAAACAAAAGTACAAACAAAACTTTTTAATACTGCAATTTGGTGGATTAGCAATTTTGGGGAAAGTGGACAGGTTGGATTATGGTTAGATTATGGTTGGGTTATGGTTTTTATCTAAATTATGGAATATTTTGCAGCTGTTAAAAATATTGAGTTGGACCCAGCTGGTGTAGCTCAGTGGTTGAGCATTGACACATGAACCAGTCAGGGCACATGCTTGGGTAGCTGGCTCGATCCTCAGTGTGGGGCATGCAGAGGGCAGCTGGTTAATAATTCTCTTTTGTCACTGATGTTTCTCTCTCTCTCTTTCTCCATTCCTCTCTGAAATCAATATATATATATATTTAAAAACATTGAGTTGGGATTATTTCATATTCAAGTGGAAGAATATCCATGATGTTAAGTTCAAAAAGCATGTTTTGGCATTCTGTGCATGACCTGAGCCTATCTGATAAAATAATAATAGTAATAATATGGAGATAAACATGTATTAGCACCGAGAAACTATTGAAAGAATTCACACTTATCAAGAGGTGAAATTTAAAAGAATGGCAGGATTGTTATATTTTCCCCTATGTACTTTCATAAAGTTTTATCACAAATATGGTGATGATAAAAAATAGTTACACGCACATGGTGGGAGAGAAGGCTTCATAGAGGAGATAGATGGCTGACCTTCAAAATTTGCTAGGATCTAACAAACGGCAGCCTTGGTAACCACATCATAGATTACTCAAGTTTCCTTACACTAGTTATTTTTGGGATTTGCTGTTTCTTTTCCACTGCTTACTGCTACTAACTTGGTCACTTTATTTTTTCCAAGGCGTTCATCTAATTCTGAGGAAAATGAATATAATTACAACTCAATTGTGTTTTCTATTTGTGATCTTCTCTGAGTAAAGGAGTGATGACAGAAAAGACTGAAGCATTAGATTAAGAATGATCCTAGGATCCTCTGTGGATTTCATTTTCCCTTCACAACCCTAATATTCATGATCAAAAATACATAGCTGTGATTTCATTACAATATATAAAGAAAGCAAACCCTTTCTCCCTCATGATGTTTGCCTTGCTAATGCCATATGAGATAAGACAATGGACAATACTTATTTCCAACCATTTTTAACAGGTAAAGATATCCTATATAATAAAGAGGTAATATGCAAATTGACTGTCACACCCTTTCACAAGATGGCCGCCCCCATGTGGTCACAAGATGGCTGGCAGGGGAGGGCAGTTGGGGGCGACCAGGCCGGCAGGGGAGGGCAGTTGGGAGCGATCAGGCCAGCAGGGAGGGCAGTTGGGGGGACCAGGACAGCAGGGGAGGGCAGTTGGGGGTGACCAGGCTGGCAGGGAGGGCAGTTGGGGGTACCAGGCCAGCAGGGGAGGGCAATTGTGGGCAATCAGGCCTGCAGGGAAGCAGTTAGGCATTGATCAGGCTGGCAGGGGTGTTGTTAGGGGGTGATCAGGCTGGCAGGCAGAAGCAGTTAGGGGTAATCAGGCAGGCAGGCAGGCAAGTGGTTGGGAGCCAGCAGTCCTGGATTGTGAGAGGGATGTCGACTGCTGGTTAAGCAGTCAGACATCCCCCGAGGGGTCCCAGATTGGAGAGGGTGCAGGCTGGGCTGAGGAACACTCCTCCCCAGTGCACGAATTTCATGCACCGGGCCTCTAGTAAATCAGATAAAAAGAAAATTACCATTTTCACACTGTCATATTTTGACAAGCAAGCAAAGAATCCAATTTACATTTTATTGCACTTATTTCATTTCAGAAATATATTTGTAGTTCATGGAGTAATTTTGAAGTATAATGGGTCTAAATACAAAGATTTTTGCCCCTCAAGGGTAAGCATGACCATGAATTTTATGCATTATTTCTTTTATAGAGAAAAGGCAAGCTGTGACACATTTATTAAGGGCTTTTACCTTCCCAAACTATGACAATCATGCATCAATTCTAAACTGAATGCTTATGTCCCTTGGTCCAAACTCTGGCCTTCAGGCAAGTCAAAAAGTTACCATCCTACCTAACCAGGGCAAGTTTATTAAGAAGCTTTGAGGGACAGTAGATTTAGTTTGTAGCGTTTGCAGTTTTTTATTTAAGATTTTGATTATCTTTTTATGTTTATGAACAAATTTATATTTTGTTTTCTATGGTTGTTGTATATAGTTTTTGCTGTAGGACTTGGAGTTATACTACTAGTTCTGTCCCTTATAAACAGTGCAACCTAAGGCAAGTTACTTAACCTCTCTGCACCATCAGTTCCCAATAAATAAATAATAATAGTAACAGCACAAGAGTATGAGGCTATTTTAATGATTAAGTGAATAAATATAATGTTTGTCTCATAAGTGTTATAAGTTTATATATTTTTTTTCTGTAAGGGTCTTGTGTTTTTCTAACATAAATTAGGAGGATTAGCTTTTGGATGTGTTTTCACACTTTTTCTATGCATTCTCAATGTATTACTTGTCACTTAACATTGATTTTGGTGGTATTTTCCACATTAAATTTTATTTGTACATATTCTTTGTTTATAAGTTTTTTCTCCTTTATGGCTTTTGAATTTTGAGTCATTACTAAAATTGCCTTTTCCACTACAAAGTTACGAAAAAGCTATTCCATATTATCTTTCATTACTCTTATGGTTTTGTTGTATAGTTTTGTCTTTAAACCAATTAGAATTTAATCTGTAATTTAATTTTATTTTTTCTACACAGCTACTTATACCATTTATTTCCCTATTGGTCTGATATGCCACTTTTATCATATACTGAGTTCCCATATATACAGAAAGGGCAAAAGTAGGTTTACAGTTTTGAGTGCAGGAAACGGAGTTTATTTTTGTATTATTATATGTTAACTAGAGGTCCGGTGCATGAAATTCATGCATGGAGGGGAGGTCCCCTCAGCCCAGCCTGCACCGTCTCCAATCTGGGACCCCTCGGGGGATGTCCAACTGCCAGCTTAAGCCTGATCCCAGAGATCGGACCTAAAATGGCAGTTGGACATCCCTCTCACAATTGTGGACTGCTGACTCCTAATCACTCACCTGCCTGCCTGCTTGGTCGCCCCTAACTGCCCCCCCACCAGCCTAGTTGCCCCTAACTGCTCCTTGCTGCTGGCCAGGTCACCCCCAACTGCCCCCTGCCTGTCAGCCTGGTCGCTCCTAATTGCTCCTTCCCACACTGGCCTGGTCACCCCTCCTGCCCCCCCCCCACCAGCCTAATCTCCCCCATATGCCCTCCCTACCATCCTGATTGACCCCAACTACCCCCCTCTGCTGGCCTAGTTACCCCTAACTGCCCTCTCCTGCTGGCCTGGTCACCCCCAACTCCCCCACAACCCACTGCCAGCCCAGGTTGCCCCACACAGCCTGCTGTTCAGTTGTTTGATCCTCCTCATTAATCCCCCTGCTGACCTGGTCATAGTCAGCCATCGTTGTGAAGGTGTGAGGGTTAATTTGCATATTACCTCTTTATTATATAGGATTATTACGTTTCATTTTCCATATGAACAACTGTAAACCCACTTTTATTCTGCCCTGTATTTAGGTTTATTGCTGGACTTTTTCTGTTCTAATGATCAGTCTATTCATTCACCAATAGTGTACTTTCAATCAAGGATATATAATTACTAGAGTCTTGATGCACAAAATTTGTGCAAGAGTAGGCCTTCCTTCCCCTAGCTTCTGGCACTGGCTTCCCTCCAGCACCTGGGACCCGGGCTTCCCTCTGGCTGCTGGCAACCGGGGCCTGGGCTTCCCTCCTCACAGAGGGAGGCCCCGCCCACCCACTGCAGCCCACCTATCAGTGGCCTGGACCTCCCTCTTTGGGGCGATTGTGGAGCCTCCCAATTGATTGCCCTGCCAACCTGGGCCTCCCTCTATAGGACGATCATTGGGTAATGGTTGGGTCCCCAACCAATCGCATAGCACCTGCCTTGGCTGGCCTGGAGCCAGTGGGTATCATAGTGTGGTTCCAGATGGTCATCTGGATGGACGTTCTGCTGTTCAGCCATTTGGTCGATTTTCATATTATGCTTTTATTAAATAGGATTCTTTTTATTCTCTCTTAGATCTAGTAGTCCTTCATTGTACTTTTTCAGACATGTTTTGACCATTTTCATTTACTTCTTATATGAGTTTTAAAAACACAGCTTCTATCAGCTTCTATCTAATTCCAGGGGGGAAAAAACACATTGTTTTTTTATTGGAATTGCATGTGACTTTATAAATCAACTTTTTATTTTATTTTACTTTTAAATCTTTATTGTTAAGAGTATTACAAATGTTCCTCTTTTTCCTCCCATTGCCCTCCTCCTCCTGGTTCCCATCCTGCTTCAGGTCTTTGCTACCATATTGTCTATGTCCATAGGTAAGGCATATATACATATAAGATCTTTTTTTAATCTCTTCTCATCCCTCTTACACACCCTTCCCTCTGAGAATGATGTGTCATGGTGTGGGCCTCTTTTGGGTCCTCTTGTTTGGGACTCTCTGTGCTTTCTGAACTCATACGTCTATTTAAGTCTATTTCTTTCAGCAGGTAGGGAAAGTGTTCTGTCATTATTTCTTCAAATAGGTTTTAAATATCTTGCTTTCTCTCTTCTCCTTCTGGCACCACCGTAATGCAAATGTTGGTACACTTGAAGTTATCCCAGGGGCTCCTTACACTATCTTTATATTTTTCTATTCAAAAAAGAAAAAAACTTTTTGCTCTTCTGAATGGGTGCTTTTTGCTTTTTCATATTTCAAATCATTGATTTGATTCTCAGAATCTTCTATTCTATAGTTAAATCCCTGTAAATTATTCTTTAGTTCAGTTATGTATGCTTAATTTCTGACTGGTCCTTTTCCATGTCTTTGGCATTTTCACTAAGATCCTTGAAAGTCTCACTAAGTCCCCGAAAGCTCTCATGAAGATCCTTGAGTAACCTTATAACCATGGTTTTGAACTCTGTATACAGTAGTTTGCTTTCTTCCATTTCTTTCATTTGTGCCATGTTTCTTTGTCTCCAAAATTTGGCTGTTTCCCTGTGTTTGTTTCTATGTATAGGTAGAGATGTTATGTCTCCTGGAGTTGGTAGAGTGGCCTTGTGTAGTAGGTGTCCTATAGAGCCCAGTGGCTCAGCCTCTTCAGTTACCTGAGCTGGGCACTCTAGGTGATCCCTTGTGTGGGCTGTGTGAACAGTCTTATTGTAGCTGAGCCTTGATTGCAGCTGGTGTCACTGGGAGGAATTGACCTCCAGGCCAATTGGCTGTGAGGGCCAGCTGAAACTACAGTGGAAGATCTGCTGTTCAAGAAATACCCCTATGGAGCAGGACTTGCTTCAGTGGGGCTATGGTGTTCACTCAGTTTGCCCCTTAAGTGTGTCACTTGTGGATGTGTTGAGTTGTAATCTGGTATGGACTGAAGCTGTCCACTGGCTCTTGGGTCTTCAGGGAGGTGCAAAGTTAGCCACTGCCTGGGGTCACCTAGGAGGAGCTACAGAGAGATATGTAGATTCCTCATATTTGTATTGGATTTGGAAGTGCCCAGGTGAGGCCCACCTGTGAAGCAAGGCAGGCTGGTGCTGGTGCCAGGTCTTGGGCCTTTTATTGATAGGTTTGGGACATGCTGATACCAGCTGCAGCTTAAGAGATTTCAGCAAAGTCTGAAGCCTGAGTCAGGACAGGCCATTCATATGGAACACCTCCTTCAAACAGCTTGGGTGGGGCTGCAAATTGGATGGGGTAGAATCTCAGGGAATCACTAAGGCTGAGCAAACAGTGTGCTTCAGGGGACTCAGATATGGTTGCCAGTCAGCTCTGGAACAGAGAAGGTCTACGCATAAGAACAATGACCCCTGCAAGCACCTCCATTTGGTACAAAGCTGCCACTGAGTTCTTGCCCCAATGCCAGACAATCCAGTTCCTCCTCGTATGCGTCTGAGTCCCCCACCACCTCCTGGAGCTGGAGCTCAGAGGAAGTTTGGGCCAGCCCTTTCAGAGGGGCAAGTAGGTCTCTGGCAGTCTCCATGTCCTTCAGCCATAATCCCCTTTGGTTTTTATAGCCCCAAATTACAGGTACTTCTCTCCCCAGCTCTGGAACCCTGGGTGGGGTGGTCTGGTGTGGGGCTGGGACACCTTGCTCCTCATGGCAGCCTCCACAGAGACGATCTTCCTCTGGATTAAAAAACCAGCCCACGTTGGTGCCAGATCAGCCCATTCCATGCCTCTGCCCCTCCGACCAGTCTCAATGTGCTTTCTTCTCTACTTCTCTAGTTGTAGGACTTCCATTCAGCCAGCTTTCAGGGGGTTCTTGATGATGGTTGTTTTGTATTTTAGGTGTCATTTTGATGTGGTTGTGGGAGGCAGTGAGTACTGGCATTTACCTAGGCTGCCATCTTGGTATCTATAAATCAATTTTTTAGACCTATGTACTTTTCTTGGTCCTGTTTTTCTTTTCTTG
Organism: Myotis nattereri; assembly: GCF_964212035.1. Taxonomy (NCBI): domain Eukaryota; kingdom Metazoa; phylum Chordata; class Mammalia; order Chiroptera; family Vespertilionidae; genus Myotis; species Myotis nattereri. Next base: position 94,964,394 of record NC_138076.1, on the reverse strand, counting down.
CTCTCTCCTTTGTATGTATGTGTGTGTGTGTGTGTGTGTGTGTGTGTGTGTGTGTGTGTGTGTATGTGTATGCGAGTAGCTTCAAATTCTGTATTGAATGAAGTGAATATATATAAACAAATATAACTACTAAAAATGTTAACACTTAAGGTTAAAAAATTACATACACATTTAAGTCCAATAGGAATGATAAATATGTATGTTTAATTTTTCTTTCATACCATATCTTCTGAAAAAAAAATGCTTAGAAAAGTAAAATAAATCAGCTGAATAAAATCAGCTCAGAATCAGTTGATGTTCTGTTGGCCTTTCTGGTTTGGCACATTCCCAGATCCACTGCCTGAAATAAAGTGTCTGAGGAACCCAATTGGGATTTTCTCATCTGGGACTGGACAGGTTTATGCCCACCTGGCTCATTGCCAGGAGTCAACCTAAGAAGTAGGTTTCAGACTCTTCAGGCAACCTGTTCTCTGTCCCACTGCTTGCAGATCACATTGTAGGTGAGCACCTACCAGGGTACAGAAGAAACCTTGTAAAGAATTAGTTTAATTTGCCTTTCCCTAGGTTTCTCTATCTTTGCATTTTCTGCCCTAGATGAAATGAAATTGCCTTCCCTTTTTCTATTTCTTTTTACCCCTGCCACACTGCCACACCATGGTGTTCCAGGAGAGAGCTCTGGGCACCATCCAGCCTGCAGGTGAGCAGGTTGTGTCCAGGAGCATGGATACTCACAGCCATGTGGAGAGAGGCTACTGTCCTTCTCTAGAGTACTGCAGCACCAGAGAGCTGCCAACTGGCCAGCTGTGCTGCCACTGCCTTGAAACAAAGGCTCTGCAGGGCCACTTATCACTTTTGCCACCTCTTTCTCTTTTCCTTCAAATACAGCAGTCCTTTCCCTTTCTGCGCACAGGTGCAGGAGACTTTGGGAACATCTCCCCTGCCTGACCAGCTCAACCCATATTTAGGAATATAACACCACAGAAAGCCTATGCTCTTGGAGGACATGTTGTCCTTCAGGATGCTCACCCATGGGTAAGAGACTATTTAATAGCCCAGGCAGAGTGACAGATGACTTCTCTCTGCATGGCAGACTCTATCCATAGCTATGGGACAACATGCTCAATAAAACAGCAGTTAGTAGCATACACCCTCCATGGTCACTGAAAACTAATGAGAAAAATTAAATGATCCAGTGATAAAATAAAAAAGCTCTATCCTTTTGCTCAGACTGTTGATTTGACCTGTTTTATGGACTGAGTTTTTTTGCTCTTTTGCTAATCATTCTTTTAAGCAAGAGGAGGAAGAGGGGAAGGAACAGGAGTGGGAAGTATGTCTCTTCTGGTCATTTAAAGCAGAGTACTAGTATCCATATACTTTCCCCTCCTTCCCACCTCCTATATTGGGCTGTCAGGAACCTGCAGGCTCTGAAGGATTCCCTCATATTTCAGCCCTTTGAGAATACCCCTCAGTTCCCTTCTATTGGGGTAGCCTTTGACTCTGTGTTTGCATATCAAGCTGTTCCTTCCAAACCCTACTAACCTTTGCTGCAGCTCGCTTGTATTTGTCTTGGCCCTTTCTTTAAATCCTGTTACCCTCTAAACCAGGTCCCATCTGCTATCTGTCTTCCAAAGATTCTTCCATCATTTGTTAAATACTAATGTGAAGAGACCCTTTTTCTTTTTATGGATTGATATAATTTACTAGAGGCCCCTTACAGGAAGATTCCTGCAAGAATAGGGCTTCCTCAGTCCTATTCCTGCAAGAATAGGGCTTCCTGAGACTGCAGCGAAGCAGAAAAGGGAACAAAGCCCACCGAGGCAGGCTTCGCTCCCTTCTCTGCTGCCTCGCTCCCTCCCTTCGCCACTTAGCCCTTGGCTCCCTCCCTTCTCTGCCACCTGGGCTCTCTCCCTTCTCTGCCACTTTGCTCCCTCGCCAGGTCACGGATCCAAGGCCCGGATCCCCTGGGCAGCATCAGGCGCTACCGGCCGCGCCTTGCCAGGTCAGGGGTCCAGGGCCCAGGGCCTGAGGGCAGAGTTGTGCGCTGCCGGCCCCACCTGCAGTATGCAAATTAGCTGCCATCTTTGTTGGTGGTTAATTTGCATATCACATTGATTAGCCAATGGGAGGCACAGCGAAGGTACGGTCAATTACCATGTTTGTCTATTATTAGATAGGATTCTTATCAATGCATTTTATCTTTTTAAATCATCAAATGGAAATTTAGGAATAAGATAGTACAGACACATGTGCTTGGATATTATCTTGACCCACCAAAAGTGATATATATAGATAGATATAGATATAGATATAGATATAGATATAGATATAGATATAGATATAGATATTATATATCTATATATATAACAAATTCATGCACGGGTGGGGTCCCTTGGCCTGGTTGGCAACTGGGGCCAATCAGGGCCACAGGAGGTTGGTCAGCCAGGGGGAGGGGCCACGGGAGGTTGGCCAACCAGGGGGAGGGGTCACGGGAGGTTGGCCACCACCAATCATGGCCTTTGGGGCCGACAAGCTGGGGAGAAGGACCATGGGAGGTTGGCCAGCAGGGGAGGGGGCCCATGGGAGGTTGGCTGTGAGAGTGCACTGACCACCAGGGGGCACCTCCTGCATCTTCCCCCTGGTGGTCAGTGTGCGTCATAGCAACCTGTCGACCAGTCATTTGGTTGTTCGGTCATTCAATTGCTTAAGCTTTTATATATGTAAATATATATCTATTATTCCTTATTGTCCTTTTATGCATTTATATAATTCTGTGGATGTATCTCCCCTCTTCAAACTGCCTCCTTCCTCAGCTTTTTTCCTTCCCTCTCTGATCTTTTTCTGTTGTTTTGGTAGACTACTTTTCCTCTTACTCCTTAAGTGGTATTAGGCTCCACAGATCTATTCTCCACATTCTCACTTTATTCTCCATTCTTTTTCTGGGTTCTTTCCATTTCCATGGATTCAGCTATTAGAAGAACACTAATGAACTGATCAACTTATGTTGCAGCCCACAGGGTTGTTCCCCAGGTCTTCAGACTCCTGCATCCAACCATCTGATAGACACTTCTAGCCTGAAGTCCCACAGGAACCTCAGTGTTATTCAATAAAAATGTGTACTCTTTGTCTGCCATTCCTTCTCCTGAAATATCTTAAAACATGGTTTAATGTCTACTCACTCACTAGACACCCAGGATTGATTCCTCCCCTTCCTCACCTCCATACCCAAGTAATTGACTAGTCCTTTGGTTTTTAAGCTATTTTATAAATCACTCTTCTCTTTCCATCCAACCCTCACCATCTCTATCCTATGCTAGTCTACATGTTTTTTACTGTCATTCTCCACCTTGTCATTCAAGTCAACTTTATAACATACAGATTTAACTAAATCACTCTCCTGTTAGAAACTCTTGAATGACTTTGCTACCAATAGATTACAGATCCTTAAATGAGAAACAAGGCCCCTGTAAATATGATCTCTAACCACACCTGTATGTTATCTCCTACCACCATTTGCCTCACATTTTATTATCCAGCTTAAATAAATTGCCCATAATCCCCATGTCATTTCACCTTTATTTTTTGTATCTTCTGCTTCAAATTCCTTCTCATCTCCTTGCCTGGCTAATTTCTGCTTTTTTTTTGGTATCACCTCCTCCAGGAAGCCTTCTCCACTTATCCCTTCTCTCCAAGGATTAGTTACTTACACTGCTTTGATTCTTCCATAATCCTTTTACATATTACCTTTTCACATATAATATCATGTTTTCCCCCCACTAAATCATGAGTTCCTAGAGAATAAGAAATGAAAAACAAACAAAAAGTTATAGTTCATCTTGATCCCAAATTGTTTAATAAATAATGCCTATCCAGGAATGCATGCATACAAAAATTAATTCTAGATTCTGACACTGAAAACACTTTCAAAATTTTTTTATTTTTTTATGTGCTTGGTTTCAAAAAGCGGGGTGGGGGGGGTGCGGTTTATATAGGCTTTCATGTAAAGTATAGAGAACACAAATATTTATATAAAAATAGATTATTTTTTTTATTTATGCCAACCATGTTGTAGTTATGTTAAATGACAAAATAATAGTGCCTATAAGAAGGAGACGCTGGTGCATTTTCCCCCACCAGCTGATGAGCTTTGCTTTGAGATTTTAAGACTTATTTGGAAAGTGTATGAGAATCATCCTCCTCTAAGCCAGGTTCTGTCATATCAGAATCTGCATAGTCTCTTGGGGTAGTTTTCCTTTAACTTGGATTTTTTAACAACTATAAAAGGGGATGTAATATATATCCTGGATGGCTCATGGGTCTCTCAGGCAGGATCTCCCCATTGCAGCTAGTCATTAGTGGCATCTCCACATTCTACAACCCAGGCATCAACTTTGCAAGTTCAGGTTTCTTTTTCCTCTCTCTCTCTCTCTCTCTCTCTCTCTCTCTCTCTCTCTCTGATGATCACACTCCAAGAAGTTGGCTTACATTAGACTAATTAAAATAAACTGACTTATTTAATACATAGGTTGTATATACCCATTTTCCTGGATATATTCACCTACAAGGGAAATTCCTTCCTAGTAGTGCAATCCTCTCAAAAGGCTATAGAAAACAACATGAAGTTAGCGAGGTTCCCCAGTGGGCCATGGATAGTACAATCATGTGAGGGACAGAGTGAGAAGTGAATAAAAATATATGCACTTACCAGAGGATTGGACACATATTCATGTTTTATTAACATGAATTAAAATATAAGTACACAGCAAAAACTTACAGTCTGATGGAGAAAGACTAGCTATAACAGAAAATGGAATTGTCCATTATAATAAAAATGCAAAGAACTCAGTAGAGTTTGGGATGAGGGAAGGTTATATGAAAATGGGAATGTTTGAGTTGAGTTTTGAAAGATGAACAGAAGTTGGGAAAATAGAGAGTGAGAGAGAATTTTCCAAGAAGAAAGAATTATGTGGAAGAAAGACATTACAATATAGTTTGATAAACAAAGGATTGAGATATATTAACTTCAAAGTCCTTTAGAGGAAATTTTTATAACTCTGTAACAGTGATAAATTGCCCTTTTCCACTCTAGGGATGTTTGTCTCTAAAAAAGCAAGAGCAGTTGTCTAGATTCAGAGCATCTTTCCCCTAAAAAGTACTGAATAATGCTGAATTTTTCTTGGCTATCAGACTATTTTTCATATATCATCTTAGTCATCAAAATAGCCTAGTATATATAATACAGCAGTTCTAAGGTCAGTACTTGCTTATATTAGTCATGTTATTGGTGCTGGCTGACTTTTAGAGAGGTACTTTAGAATCTTGGATAAACAGATAAAAAAGTTTTTATTAGAAACAATTTCAAACCTTTCTTTTAGAAAGTTACTTCTAGAAAGATTTCTGCTGATGAAGTGTTTCACCTATTTTTGTTATAATCCTTCTTGGTTTTAACTCCAGAAGGTGATATTTTCTGATTTTTCCCTGATTTTGTGGCTCTTACTTGGTTGAGGGTAACAGCCTTTGTTTTAGTAATAAGGATTCAAGACACATGAAGTATACTAGCATTTTAGAATATCTTCCTAAATTTAGTTTCTAATCTGCCCTCATAGTTCTCATTTTTAAAATTAATACCTGATTTCTGGAATTAGGACTGTTGGGAAGTAAAAGTGGATGGAAACATCTTGACAAATTCCTACTAGAATGTATCCATAAGAACCTTGATGAAAAAAGTTACTAAAGTTTCTTATTATCTAAGTTTTTAAGGCATCTTCAAGATGGTGAATTAATTGGTCTCTGAAATTTCCCTAATTTCTGTGGAATAGATTCATCATGACTCCTTTTCATATTCCTATTCCTTTTTTAATTTTAAAATTATTTTTTAATTTTTCAAATACAGTTGACATACAATATTCTATTAGTTACAGGCATACAACCCAGTGGTTCAACATTGTATAACTTAACAAGTGATCATCCTGATAAATCTTATACCCATCTGACACCATACATAGTTATTACAAAATTATTTTCTTGTTTTTATTATTATTAGTTAAGGTATTACAAATGTGTCCTCATCCCCCCCTTTAACCCCCAACCTCCCCCGCACACACAAACTCATGCTCCCATCCCCCCGTTGTCCATGTCCATTGGTTTGGCTTATATACATGTATACAAGTCCTTCTGTTGATCTCTTCCCCTTACCCCCGCCCTCCCCTACTTTCCTTCTGGGGATTGATAGCCTGATCGCTGTTTCTCAGTCTTTGGGTCTGTCCCTTTTCATCAGTCTATGTTGTTCTCTATAATCCAGAAATGAGTGAGATCATGTGGTATTTATCTTTCTCTGACTGGCTTATTTCACTTAGCATAATACAAAATTATTTTCTATGCTGTAGTTTACATCCCCATAACCATTCTTGTAACTACCAATTTGTATTTCTTAATCCCTTCACCTTTTTCAGCCATTCCCCCAACATCTCCTCCTATCTGGCAACCATCAAAATGCTCTCTGTGTCTATGGTTCTGTTACTGTTCTGCTTGTTTGTTTGTTTTGTTTTTTAGATTCAACTGTTGATAGATATGTATTTATTGCCATTTTATTTTTCATATTTTTCTTCTTCTTCTTCTTAAAGAAGGCCCTTTAACATTTCATGTAATACTGGTTTGGTGGCAATGGACTCCATTACCTTTTTCTTGTCTGGTAAGCTCTTTATCTGTCCTCTGATTCTAACTGAGGACAGAGTAATCTTGGTAAGTAGAGTACTCTTGGTTGTAGCTCCCTGCTTTTCATCCCTTTGAATATTTATTGCCAGTCCCTCCTGGCCTGCAAAGTTTCTGTTGAGAAATCAGCCAATAGTCTATGATAGCTTCCTTGCAGGTAACTAACTGCTTTTCTCTTGCTGTTTTTAAGATTCTTTCTCTGTCTTTAACCTTTTGCATTGTAATCTGATGTGTCTTGGTGTGGGCCTCTTTGGGTGCATCTTTTTGGGAGTTTCTGAGCTTCCTAAACTTCTATGTCCTTTTCCTTCACCAGGTTAGGGAAGTTTTCTGTCATTATATTTCCAAATAGGTTTGCAATTTCTTACTCTCTCTCTTCTCCTGGCACTCCCATGATGCAAATGTTGGTAAACTTGAAGTTGGCCCAGAGGCTTCTTACACTATACTCATTTTTATTTTTATTTATTTATTTTTATTTTTTTAAATAAATCTTTATTGTTCAGATTATTACAGTTGTTTCTCTTTTTTACCCCCATAGCTCCCCTCCACCCAGTTCCCACCCCACCCTCTGCCTGTACCCCCTCCCCCCACTATCTTCATCCATAGGTGTACACTTTTTGTTGCTGGGTCATACACATGGAAAATGTAGCTATTTCCATCCACAATGTGTCCCTGTGTTTGGCCACACTGGGATCATCTCAGCCTCACAGGGGCCATTGCAGCCTCACAGGCACCGTCTCACAGGGACCAAGTCAGCCTCCCAGGGACTGTCTCAGCCTCACAGGGACCATCTCAGCCTCCCAGGAGCCATCTCAGCCTCACAGGGGCTGTTGCAGCCTCACAGGTGCCATCTCAGCCTCACAGGGGCTGTCTCAGCTACACAGGGACTGTCGCAGCCTCACAGGGGCCATCTCAGCCTCACAGGGACTGTCTCAGCCTCACAGAGACCATCTCAGCCTCACAGGGGCTGTCTCAGCTACACAGGGACCGTCACAGCCTCACAGGGGCCGTCTCAGCCTCACAGGGACCGTCACAGCCTCACAGGGGCCATCCCAGCCTCACAGGGGCCATCTCAGCCTCGCAGGGGCCGGCACAGTCTTACAGGGGCTGTCACAGCCTCACAGGGACCATCGCAGCCTCGTAGGGGGTGCTGCATCCCACGTTGGGGGTGAAGGTGCAAGACAGAAGTTCTTCTCACTGTCTCTCCTGCTGTTCCCTTGCATATCACTGATGTTGGAAGTTTCTGAGAGCAGTCCGCAGGTGCTAGACATCATACTTTAACTGGTCAACACAAAGTTTGGTATTCTGTCTTTTGTTGGGTGACTCCTTGCTGGACATAATCTCCAGGTGTTCTTGCTGGCTGAATATCTGCTATGCTTGCTTGGATTTCGTTTTCTACTAAGTGCACAGACTGCCTGTCTGCCATCTCCTGGCATCCCATGTGAGACTGGATCTGGTGGACCTGCTTGTGCATTTGCTGGTACAGCGGTTCCATGTTGCCGGCCCAGCCGGGTCCAGTTCCGGCTTCCTCCGAACCTGATTCTGCTTCTTGAGCATGTCCCTTATGGGTGCGAGGAGTTGAAATCTGCAGTTTGTTGGGTTAAGCTGCAAAAGCGCAGGTGGTTCCTTTTGTGCCACTGGCACAGCTTGGGCGGTGATGTAAATTGAGTAGGGCGGGGTCTCAGGGAATCACCAGGGCGGTGCAAACAGCAATGGGGTCTCTGCAACTCCTCACCTCTCCACGACTCCGCGTCCCCGAGTGCCGGTGAGCAGCTCCGCAAGAAAGCCGCCCTTGCTTTCCTACCCGCTGCAAGGCCATCCCGCCTCTCCTCGTAGGGGTCTGGGACCTCAGAATTCCGCCCCAAACAAGCTCAGTGGATTCGAGAGTTTGTAACCCCTTTCAATTGAAAAAAAACTGTGCATCCAGTTGCAGCCCGCCTGGCGTGCGACTCCATACCTCTGTTCTTGGTACCTCTGCATATCCTACTCAGTCTCAATGCTCTTCTTTCTTTCCTTTCAGTTGTAGAACTTCCACTGGGCCAGCTTTCCCATGGTTCTGAATGATAGCTGTTTTGTCTTATAGTTGGTATTTTCAATGGTGTTGTGGGAGGCAGCACGCACAGGTCTATACCTTACGCTGCTATCTTGGTTCTATGATATTATTACTCTTGTGGGCTCTTCCAGTGCTTCCACACCAGAGACATTTACAAATGTCATAAACCAATAATTCTTCTGGAAAAAAGTAGTTCCAATGCCGAGTCCCTCCTTTAATGCCATTTTTATTCACCAAAGAAAGAACAACTTGATCAATTTCAGGGTAGGGCGAGCCCTGAAAACCTTCAATGTTTTCTGAAGTGCTGATACTATTAAAATGCCCAGCCTGTTTTTGTTTATTCTCGGATGCATCACATCTAAGTACTCGTAAAGTATCTGAGAATCTGACATTGCTGACCAAAGAAGAGAGGAAATACTGTTCCTCTTCAGAAGTATTCTTTGATTGTGTAAGAGAAAATCTGTTATCTTCAGCAGCCTCCAATACCAAAGGCTTTCCCTTTTTTGATGACATACAGCCGAAAGTTCCTATTTCTTGTATAAACTGCTAGATCTACAAAAAGACGCCTTTTCCCTGCAGGATCCTTCACAACTAAGAAGGAAAGGTCAGGGCCGCTCCGCTCGGCGGACCCCAGCCTCTCAGGGGCCTTGGAGGTCAATGTGCAGTTCTCTCTTATCTCCTCATCTGTGGACATTTCACTGAAGGAAATTCCTTGTTTAATTGGTGGTTCAGAAAAATGGGAAAATGCTTAGCCGGTTGTCCCTGGAATCCCACCATCATCTTCATCATCTCCACTGGCAATCAAATGAAAAGCAGGCTGCAAAATCTTTCTCACAAAATTACCGATATGAATGTTATCTTTAAATCCCACATCATGGAGTTGAAATATTAAATGGTGGCTAAATTTCTCGTCAGTGCTAGAATCTAAGTTTAAAACATCTTCAGCTGAACAGTTAATTCTGTATAACTCTTGAAGTGCTTTACAAACATACTCAATGAGTAATGCAACCATCTTTTTTTCCATCAGCTCCAGGATTGGCAAGTTTGTTAAATTCCAGATCAAAATAGAGCTTGCAAACAGAATTTTTAGGAATTACTTCATAGCAGTGTGAGAGATGTTTTCGGGATTTATAATGAAACCAAAGCTGAACATAGCTTGTTACAAGGTAAATACATTGTCCATCGCCCACTTTGCATTCCAAAGCAAATACATGAACATCCTCTTTGCAGGTTTTAACAAAATTAAAAGCCTGAGTTTGGCGAGGAAATAGTTTCCAAATAGAGGGCGGCTCTTCTGGCTTTGACAGCCTGGGCCTGTACACTGAGGACAAGGGCTTCCTTTCATAAGGGGATGCTCGCTCTTCAATTTGCTTCAGTTTTGCTTCCCATCTTCTCTTCATGGGTTCAGAAGTGTGGGAAGACCAAGTCCTATCCCATATGAGATGACTATCAACTACACCTTTGGCACTGCCTTTCTAGTACTTGTACTTATCAAGTTGATAAATAGTCTCTTGAATTTTAGCAGAACACTCTGTGACAACACAAACTCACAGTATTCCCTGTCATGCCCACTTGCCTTTCCCAAAGTCTTTCCCTTCACGGCTCAGGTCAAGTTCTGCCACCTGCAGGACCTTCTCCAGAAACCCGCTTCCTGGGCAGGAGGCCCTGCCTCCACAGCGGCTGGCGCAACCCAGGGAGGCCCAATTCTATACTCATTTTTAAATTCTTTTTTCTTCTTGTTTTTTGATTGTTTTTGTTTGTTTGTTTGTTTCCTTATATTTCAAATCACTGAATTAATTCTTGGTTTCATCTACTCTACTGTTGAGTCTCTGTAAATTATTCTTCATTTCAGTTAGTGTATCCTTCATTTCTCACTGATTCTTTTTTATGGTTTCCATGCCCGTTTTTCTGCTATTGAAGTTAATTACTTCCCCTAAATTCATTGAGCATTCTTATAACCAGTGTTTTGAACTCTGCATCTAGTAGATTGCTTGTCTCCATTTTATTTAGTTCTTTTCCTGGAGTTTTGTTCTATTCTTTTATTTAGGGTGTATTTCTTTGTCTTCTCATTTTTTCAGCCTCCCTGTGTTTGTTTCTATGCACTATGTAGAGTTGCTATGTCTTCCAGGCTTAGTAGAGTGGGCTAATATAGTAGGTGTCCTATAGGCTCCAATGGCACAGTCTCCCCATTGACCCGAGCTGGGAACTCCAGGTGTGGCCCCACCACCCTCCCACCTTCCTCCTCACCCAGTGTGGACTGTGTATATCCTCATATTGTAGTTGAGCCTTGATTGCTATTTGCATATCAATTTGGGGAATTTACCCCCAGGCCGATCAGTTGCAAGGACTGGTTGAGACCACCATGGAGGATCTGCTATGCAGGGTCCTTCTCCATAGGGTAGGATCCACTTCAGTGGGGCTCTGTTGCCCACTGAGTCTGCCACCTGAGTGTGTCCCTTATGGATGTGTTTGGGTGATGCTTTAACATGGTCTGAAGCTGTTCATTGGGGCCTCCTGGGAGGTGCAGGCCAAGGTCACCCACCACCTATGTTCTGCCCAGGGCCACCCAGCATGCACTACAAAGTGATCTGCAGATGGCTGCCACTTGTACTGGTCTTAGAGGTGCCCAGGAGAGGCCTAGTTGTGAAAAGAGGCTAGCTGCTGCTAGTGATGGGTCTGTAGCCACTTAGCAAGAGGTACAGTGTACACAGATGTTGCTTGTTCAAGAGATTTTAGGGAAGTCTAAAGTATGAGCCAAGACAAGCCATTTGTATGGAAAAGTGACTGGAAACAGCTTGGAATGGCCTGCAAGTTGGGTGAGGCAGAGTGTCATGGAATCACCAGGGTGGGAAAAGCAGTGATAACCAGATTGGTGGAGACTCAGACATGGTTTTGTAGGGAAAGGCCTCAGAGAAGAAACAATGGCCTCTGCTAGCACTTGTGTCTAGAATAAAGTTGCTCCTCCAGTTCTACTCCTGATGCCAGACAATTCAGTTCTTCCCTGTATGTCTCTGGTGCCTTTTGAGCTGCTTGCCCAGCCAGCACTGTAGCTCAAAGGGAGTGAGTTGAGTAAGTTCCTATGTGGGCCCTTAAAGAGGAATTGCCTGAGAGACCAGCAGCCTTCCTTCTCACTCAGCCTCAAGTCCCACTAGCCTTCACGCCCAGAAGTTATGAGGACTTCTTTTCCTGGCACTGGAACCCTGGGCTACAAGACTAGTGTGGGCTGCAACCCCTCACTCTTCAGTGGGGACTTTCAAAGCTGAGCTATTCCTCCTGATATTTGTCTGCCACACGTGCGTATGTGACCAGCATATTCTGCATCTCTGCCACTCCTACCAGTCTCCACGTAGCTTCTTCTTTATATCCTTAATTGTAGGACTTTGTTCCACTAGATTTCAAGCAGCTCTGAACAATGGTTTTTCTGTAGTTAGCTCTCATTTTGATGTGCTTGTGGGAGGATGCAAGTACCACATTCATGTATACTGCCATCTTCACCGGAAGCCCTCCTATTCCCTTTTAGCTCCCAAATGAATCATTATAAAATTTATATAAATGACCACAATTACAGGCTACATTCAAATGGTTAAAACATGACCAAGTTAATTCCCACTGTTAATTTTATTCAATAATACCACCCAGTTTATACATTTGATATAGGAATTCAGAAATCACCCAGTTGATAGGCCTGTGTAACTCAGGGGTGCTCTTATTTCCCTAACACAGCAATTAACTCATCTGTTTGGTGAGATAAGGGCTGTTGCTTATTAAAATTTTGTGTCACCCAATGAAAGATATTTAGCCTTGTCTGGAATAAAGTTGATCTTCACTTATTGTGTTTGGTGGGCTGGTTATTGTATCTATTTCCATTTTAGGCACTGGCTTCTGAACCACTGGTAAATGCCTATGATATATTACAAACAATGTACTGATGATTTCTCTACTTAAAGGGAAAGGAGAGGTTCGCTTTATGTATCCCAGCTACCCTAACTTCCCAATACCTTCCTAGTCACATCTATCAGTATTCTACTGTGTCCTCAACCATTCTATCCAGGCATCATCATTCTTAGATGTATATTGAGCCATTATGTGTTGGATGCTCATGATGCAAAGACACCAAATCTTATATTATTCTATTTGTTTTAACAGACATGCTCCCTGGATATGCTCAAAGACAGCATCCCTGCTGATTAGTTTGTCTCCTAAAGCCATCTATGAAGAGCCTAACCCATAAGGAGAAAAGGGAGTGTATGTCTTTTTAACTATATATAAGAGCTTAATTACGTTGGTTGACTGATTTAATAAAATAAATGAATAAAAAAAGTAGAGGGAAAGAAAGAAAGGAAGGGATAAGGAAATAAAGTGAGGGAGAGAAACAGGATTTTCTGAGAGGCCTTGTAGTTCTCCCCACCTCCCCGCCGCCCCTGGCAAGTCATCTTTAAAGTAATATGTCCACCTGTGCCCACATTTTTACATATGAGACCTCACCTGACAAAGTACAGCAAGAAAGTTTGGATAAACATCTCTACAGTAACTTCCAGGATTTTCACAGATTTAATATCTGTTTCCATAAAAACAGGTATGGCAAAGCTAGTATAGACATAGCTAAGAAGGAGAAACAAATACCATGAGAACTTCACATTCTAACTTGAGGCAAAAGCTTAAAGTCCCACTTTTGTCTTTCATAACTTGGAGCTTTAAACTCAGCAGGAGAGAGCCTTATTAATTCAAGCAAGGAATATTTTAATTATATTAATGAGGTTTCATTTTTTAGTGTTTACATTTCTCATAAAAGTGAAAGCAATCACAGCAACAATGTTAATAGGGAATGTTCCTCAGGGTAATGGAGAACTTTTAGATTCTGGTTGTGGCCTTGTGCACTCCTACTACCAGCCCTCCCAGCAGCCAGAACTTGCTAAACTGACTGTCCTGAGGTATTTTCTTCCTGTTTTGCTAAACCATTGGTAAGAGTGTTCAAAAAAAGTGAATGAAAGACTCAGAGAATGAGCCTGAACTCTGAAAGTAAAATACTTTTCAAATCAACCATAATAACCATGAACATACTAGTTTCTGAAACAATGTGAAATAGATAGAAATGATGACCCATAGCTGAAGACAATTTCACTGTTGGATGAGAACCTACTTTGTTTTGTTTTTGCTTTTATCTTTATTGTTGAGAGTATTATAGGTGCCCCCCTTTTTCCCCCCATTGACTCCTTCTTCCACCCCAGGCTTTCACCACACTATTGTCTGAGTCCATGGGTTATGCATATATGCATATAAGTTCTTTGGTTAATCTCTTCCTACCTACCCCCCATTACCCTTCCCTCTGAGATTCATTAGTCTGTTGCATGCTTCCATGTCTCTGAATCTATTTTGTTCCTCATTTTGTTTTGTTCATTAGATTCCACATATAAGTGAGATCATGCCATACTTGTCTTTCCCTGACTGGCTTATCTTGCTTAGTATAATCATCTCAAGATTCCTCCATGATGGCACATAGGGTAAGAGGTCCTTCCCTTTTATAGCTTTGTAGTATTCCACTGTGTAAATGTACCATAACTTTTTTATCCACTCATCTACTGATAGGCACTTGGGCTGTTTTCAGATCTTAGCTAATGTAAATAGTGTTGCTGTGAACATAGAGTGCATATATTCTTTCTGAGGGTTTTTTGTGGGGGAGGGAGGGGGGATTCTTAGGATATATTCCTAGAAGTGAGATCACTGGGTCAAATGTCAGTTCCATTTTTTTTTTACATTTTTTAAATATATTTTTTATTGATTAAGATATTACATATGTGTCCTTATCCCCATGTTACCCCCTACCCCCCCCCTCATGCCCTCACCCCCCACCCCCTGTTGTCCGTGTCCATTGGTTAGGCCTATATGCTTGCATATAAGTCCTTTGGTTGATCTTTCCCCCTTACCCCCACCCTCCCCTACCTTCCCTCCAAGGCCCGACAGTCCAATCAATGCCTCTCCGTCTCTGGATCAGTCTTTGTTCATCAGTATATTTTGTTCATTATATTCCACAAATGAGTGAGATCATGTGGTATTTATCCGCTCTCCAGTTCCATCCATGCTGTGGCAAATGGTAAGAGTTCCTTTTTCTTCTTCCTCTTCTTAAAGAAGACCTTTCAGCATTTCATATAATGCTGGTTTGGTGGTGATGAACTCCTTTAGCTTTTTCTTATCTGTGAAGCTCTTTATCTGACCTTCTATTCTGAATGATAGCTTTGCTGGATAAAGTAATCTTGGTTGTAGGTTCTTGGTATTCATCACTTTGAATATTTCTTGCCACTCTCTTCTGGCCTGCATGGTTTCTGTTGAGAAATCAGCTGACAGTTGTATGGGTACTCCCTTGTAGGTAACTGACTGTCTTTCTCTTGTTACTTTTAAGATTCTCTCTTTGTCTTTTGCTCTTGGCATTTTAATTATGATGTGTCTTGGTGTGGTCCTCTTTGGATTCCTTTTCTTTGGGGTTCTCTGCGTTTCCTGGACTTGTAAGTCTATTTCTTTCACCAGGTAGGGGAAGTTTTCTGTCATTATTTCTTCAAATAGGTTTTCAATATCTTGCCCTCTCTCTTCTCCTAGTACCCCTATAATTCTGATGTTGGTACGCTTGAAGTTGTCCCAGAGGCTCCTTACACTATCTTCATATTTTTGGAATCTTTTTTCTTTTTTCTTTTTCAGTTGGGTATTTTTTGTTTCTTCGTATTTCAAATCTTTGACTTGATTCTAGGGATCCTCTTGTCTGCTGTTGGATCTCTTTATATTATTCTTTATTTCAGTCCGTGTATGCTTAAATTCTAGTTGGTCTTTTTGCATATCCTCCAGGGTCTCACTAAATTTATCAGCAGTTTCCATAATATTCTTGAAAAACCTTATAAACATGGTTTTGAACTCTATATCCAGTCATTTGCTTTCCTCCATTTCTTTCATTCGTGACCTGTTTCTTTGTCTCCACATTTTTTATGCTTCCCTGTGTTGGTAGAGTGGTTTTGTGTGCTAGGTGTCCTGTAGGGCCCAGTGGCTCAGCCTCCCCAGTTACCTGAGGTGGACACTCTTGGTGCACCCCCTTGTGGGCTTTGTGCACAGTCTTGTAGTAGTTATGCCTTGATTGTTGTAGGATCACTGGGAGGAATTGACCTCCAGGCCAATTGGCAGTGAGAATCAGCTGTGTCTGCACTGGGAGAACTTCTGTGCTGAAGACACCCTTCTGGGGCAAGACTTGCTTCAGTGGGGCTTTGGTGCTCACTGAGTCTGCCCCCTGAGTGTGTCCCTTATGGATCTGAAGAGTTGTAATCTGGATGGTCCCCCTCTGACCACTGGGTACACTGGCTCTTGGATCTAAGGAGGTGCTAATTTAGCCTCTGCCTGAGGTTACCCAGCAGGAGCTACGAAGAGAACTGCAGATTCCCCTTCCTTTTTTGGAGTTTGGAGGTGCCCAGATGAGGCCCAGCTCTGAAACAATGCAACCTGCTGTGGGGCCTTGGGCCTTCTCTTGGAAGTTCTGCATCTGTCTGGCCCAGCTGCAATTTGTTAGGTAATTTTCAGGTTGCAAAGGGCCAGGGCATTCATATGCAAAAGCCTCTGCCGCAGTCTGTGTGGAGCGGGGTCTCAGGGACTCAAAGGGTGGAGCAAGAAGCTATGGCTTGTCCTCAGCCCTGACCTAAGGGGCTGCGCATCTCAGTGTCCCGATAATTGCTGCAAGCACCTCTGAGGGAAAACCGCCCTCAAGTTCCGAGTTCTGCCTGCTGCCAGACAGTCCAGTTTCTCCCCATATGAGTCCTGGGTCCCCAGAGACTTCCCAGAACTGGAGTTCAGAGCAGTCGGGAGCTTGTGACTCCCTCCCTATTCAAAAAGACAGCCGCGTCCTCAGGTGCCAGCCCCTTTCCGCATGCGAGAGAGCCTCCGTACCTCTGCACTTCACTTCCGCAGCTCCTCTGGATCTCAGTGTGCTTTTCTCTTTCCTTCTAGTTGTAGAACTTCCACTCAGCCAGCCTTCCTGTAGTTCTGGATGATGTCCGTTTTGTCTTTTCATTGTATTTTTGAAGTTGTTGTGGGAGGCAGTAATTTCCGGTGTTTACCTATGCCGCCATCTTGGTTTCTCGGCAGTTCCATATTTTATGTTTTTATTGATTTCAGAGACGAAGGAAGAGGGAGAGAGAGATAAAAAACATCAATGATGAGAGAGAATCATTTAGTAGCTGCCTCCTGCACACCCCCTACTTGGGATCCAACCCCAAATCCCATGCATGTGCCTGACTGGGGAATCAAACCATGACCTCCTGGTTCATGGGTTGATGCTCAAACACTGAGCCACACAGTCTGGCCAGGCAGTTCCATCTTTAATTTTTTTAGGAAACTCCACACTGCTTTCTAGTGGCTGTACTAGTCTGCATTCCCAGCCGCACTGTACTAAATTTGCTTTTTCTCCACATCCTCACCAGCACTTTTTGTTTTTTTATTGATTGATTGTAGGCATTCTGTTAGGTGTGAGGTGATATCTCATAGTTTTAACTTGCATCTCTGTGATTAATGACATTGAACATTTTTTTCATGTATCTCTTGGCTACTTGTATGTTCTCTTTGGAAAAGTGCCTATTGAGGTCCCCTGCCCATTTTAAATCAGATTGTCTTTCTTTTGTTGAGTTGTAGGAGTACCTTATATATTTTGGAAATTAACTCTTTATCAGATGTGTCATTGACAAATATGTTCACCCATACAGTGGGTTCCCTTTTCATTTTAAGGATGATTTCTTTTACTGTTCAGAAACTTTTTAGTTTGGTATATTCCCATTTGTTTATTTTTTCCTTTGTTGCTCTTGCCCTTGGTGCTGTATTGGTGAAAATTCTGCTACATGAGATGTCTGAGATTTTGCTATCTATGTTTTATTCTAAAATTTTTATGGTTTCACAACTTACATTTAAGTCTTTTATTCATTTTTAGTTTATTCTTGTATATTGTGTCAGTTAGTGGTTTAGTTTAATTTTTTTACATGTACTAGTACCTTTCCAATTTTCTCAACACCATTTATTGGGCCAATTTCTGGGTTCTCTGTTCCATTGATCTATATGCCTGTTCATGTGCCAGTACCAAGCTGTTTTGAGTACAATGGCTTTGTAATATAACTTTATATCTGGTATTGTGACTCCTCCAAGTTTGTTTTCTTTTTCAAGATTTCTGTGCCTATTTGAGGTATGTTTGGATACATATAAATTTTGGGGGTATTTGTTCTAGAACTGTGAAATATGCTGTTGGTATTTTAATAGGGGTTGCATTGAATCTATAGATTGTGTTAGGTAGTATGGACATTTTAATGATGTCAATTCTTCCAATCTGTGAATGCAGTATATTCTTCCACTTGTTTATGTCTTTACCTTTTTTTTTTTTTTTTAACATCCTGTAGCTTTCAGAATACAGGTCTTTTACCTCCTTGGGTAAGTTTATTCCTAAGTATTAAGAACCCACTTTGTTTGTGTAAATGATGACATTTCTATAAGAAAACTGTGGAAGTACATTAGAATTATAAGGAAATGTATATTTCTAGAGACTATTTCCAGATAATCTGATTCAGCAGGAATTGAGAGGAAGCCCAGGAAGCACGGCCTGAACTATCAGTTTAGAATTTGTATAGTTGTTTTTGTTTTTCATGTGCATCCTCATAGATTGCATTGCATATGTACTCTTTAAAATTTAATTTCAGATATGTACATTGTGTGTACACTTCTTCACAAGAAACCATGTAAGCACCTCCACCAGTAGTGCATGGAACTATCAAACAATGCAATAGAGCATATGAGGTGTTTAACCTCTCAAGGGCAGGGTGGGGCCATTCCTATATGTCTTTGAGTTCTTTAAGCAGGTGCATTGACCTTGATTCTTTATTATCTCTTCTCAAATTATATTTGGTGTAACACAAAATATAACAGTGCTACATTGCCAATTTGGGGTAAAACGTACCCTTTCACTCCAAATTGGTCAAGGTAATAAGGTACTTTCTCACATGCCAAAAAGCACCATGATATTTTAAAGATATGACTGCCCATCAATAACACATTACCAGCATGAGAGAGAGAGAGAGAGAGAGAGAGAGAGAGAGAGAGAGAGAGAACTCAAGTAATTTCCCTGGAGCTCTTTTGAAATAGTTTAGAAAAATCGTGAGTCTTATGTGAGATTTATCTAGAATTGAATTCCATTTGATAATCGTTTCCAGCTCTATAATTCCATTTTCCACAGTTAGGTCTCAATACCCAAAATTGCTAGTAAGTCTCTGAACAAAGATGCCTTTGTCCTGGTAGCAAGGCATTTTATTTCTGTGTCTCCATTTGACCTTCAAAATCACACTCAGAACAAGTTGGATGTCAAAATGCAAAGAAGGGTGCTGAAACCTCTTATTGGCCTAACCAAAAATGTGGTATATCTACAACCACCACTCTGTTTGTCTATCTGAAAACTATACAACACTTTCTTATTATTTTGAAATTGTGTTAGTTCTTGGATGAATCAACTAACTCATTGACCCTCTAGAAAGAGTAATGCTTTTTTCAGGGTGATTTGCTTGTCTCAGAGAGACAACTGATTATTTAGCAACCCAATCAGTGACTCAGCAGCCTGAAATGGGCTAGCAATAGACTTAGACTATTGCTAAGGGAGAACCAATGGACCAAAAGGAGTTCTTTTTTAATCCAGTTCCCCTTTCAAGAACTGAGTATATAACAGTCATAAAGAAGGCAGGATGTTGTGATTGATTTCCTTTGTTTTGTTTTATTTTTAGGTCAAAATTTATCATTTTTGGTTTATGGACTTTTAATAGATTTTTCACAAGGAAAGATTAAAAAATCAGAATCAGATCGATTTCATAGCTCTTTTGGAAGCTTTTGCTATATTAAGTTTCTAGCATGTACTAAAGTTCAATTATTGGTAGGTTGAAATAATCCTCACAATATAAAAGATTCTAAAGGTTGAGAGGGAGGAGAGAAGGGATGATAGGCTTAGTTAATTAGTATAAATTAACAATACACTAACAACATTTTGAAATTATACCTTCTAGCACCAAGCTCCTCTGTCTATAGAGGAGAGCTCATGCAGAGCTCAGCACAAGATAAGAAGCTACACTGGTAGAATGAGCAGAGTATTAAGACCCAGGCAACCTGAGCTGTTGCTTTTGTCAGCATGTGAGCCACCTATGTCTGTTTCCTCACTTGTTAAATGAGGAGCTTCGACTACCAAATTCCTAAGTTAATTATCAACTCTATAGTCCTAAAGTTATATAACTTGAATCCTGAAGACTTGGTATTAAGTGAGAATATTTAGTGAGATAGATCCCAAGCAAAACTTAATAAAAATTTAATTTATCTTTAAACCACTGATTTATCTCTACTCTCATTAATTTTAGCCCAATTTAGACAAAGCAAGTCTTCAGATTAAAATTGAATGTAACTGATACAGCTCCAGGATAAAAGAAATTTACCTCAAAATTCCAAAGTTACTTTGCACAATAGGTAATTATACTAATAGAGATGCAAGGTATTGAGCCAACCAACTTTTTTCATTTTTTATAAAAAAAAAAAAACATGAATAAAGCAATAGCATTTGAAATATTTTAATCCTAGTATTATCAGTGAAAGTGGAGGATCCCCTTCCCCACTGGGTGCTGGGGGTTTGGTCCTTATGCTATCTTGAGAAGAAGGATTTTCTGAGACTTGCACAGGAGTATTAGTAATTTTTATTTGCATGGAATTACATCCTTAGGTTTCTAAAGGCCCATTTCCATTAATCCAGTCCCAGGAGATATGCAGCTGGGGATTCAGTAGAGTTAGAAGCAAAGCCAGTGTCCAAAGCTTCTATTCCATGCTGGAGTTGGGTCCAGTTTAGCATTAGGCTAATTGCAGTCCATCAGTCCATTGTGTGAGGTCCACATGATCATGAGCTATGTGGGCAAATGCAAGAGAGTACCGCAGGCCAGGAGGAAAGAGCACAGGAAAGCAAGAGAGCAACTCCTTTGTTTAGGAGATTTAAATATCTTAAATCTTTCCATGCTTGCAGTGGTCACACCTACTCTAGCCAATGACCTGTTCCCAGGAGTGACTGACAGACAAGTACCTTCCCTGTTTCACTTAGACTTCACTGGGCATGAGTCTATTCTTACCTGGTCCAGACCCTTCTGGTGGCTACCTGGGGAGTGTTAAACTGCAGCTTCCTGGCAAAGCTGCACAAATAACTGAAATATTTGGCCTTCCCTTTGCTCCTTTCCAGTTACTTATAACTGGGTTAATTACAATGATATCACTAGAACTATTTTTTAATGTTTTGTTCCCCACTAAAATATATTTCAGCAAAGATATCATTTGTGCTATTCTGTATTCTGATATTTTCACATAACATTGTATTAACATGAGCAACTTGGAATACTGAATTCCTAAGCTAATTATCAATTTCCATTTTTCCATATGGACTTCAAAATTATGATTTGAATGGCTACAAGCTATTACCTCATATTGGTATAATAGCATAATCTATCAGTTGTTCTCCCAATTCTGTTTCCAGTTTTGACTAATAAAGTAGCATATTCAAAACAGTAATTTGGCATTTAATATGATTAATTTTATTCTATACCTACATTAGTCTATATTTGTTCTTTTAGTATTTTTTGCCTATAATTACCTCAGGTATATTTACTTTGGTAATTTCTTCACTTTTTTCTGTTTAAGAGAGCTTTTATTTCACCAATTTAGAAGCTCATTTCTTTCTAATCACAAATAAAGATATACAATTTTAAATTTTTTATTGTAAAATAAATTGCCACTTTAACTATTTTTAAGTATTAAGTCAATGGTATTACGTTTACAGTCTTGTGTAACTATCACCACTATCTATTTCCAAACTTATTACCCCCCCAAAAAAAATTCTAACCATTCATCAATTATTCCCCATTTCCTCCTACCCCAGCCCCTGGTAACTTCTACTCTATTTCTCTATAAATTTGTCCATTTTAGATATTTTACATAAGCGGAATTATATTTGTCCTTTTGTGTCTTGCTTACTTCACTTAGTATGTTTGCAAAGTTTATCTATATTATAGCAGGTATCAAAACTTTATTCCTTTGTATAACTAAATAAGAGTCCATTATATGTACATTTTGTGTATTAATTTATCTGTCAGTGGACACTTGGGTTTTTTCCACCTTTTGGCTGTTGTGAATGAAGCTGCGATAAACATCAGCATACAAGGATTTGTTCTAGTCCTGTTTTCAGTTATTTTAAATACCAAAGAGTGGGATTGCTGGGTCACATGGCAATTCTATGTTTAGCTTTTTGAGGATCTGCCAAACATTTTCCATTACCACCAGAAAAATATGAGTGTTCCATTTTTCACAGCATAACTTGTTCTTTTCTTTTTTCTTTTTTTTTTATTCTAGCCATCCTGGTATGTGTGAATTAGGATCTCATTGTGGCTTTAATTTGCATTTCCTTAGTGACTAATTTAATTTTCTATGCTTATTGGCCTTTGTATATCTTCTTTGGAGAGTGTCTATTCAAGTCCTTTGACCATTTAATTGGGATTTTTGTCAAGTTTTGGAATATATATATATATATATATATATATATATATCCTGGATATTAAAATTTTCAGATATGATTTACAAGTATTTTTTCCCATTTATAGTTTGTGATTTCACTTTGATAATGTCCTTATATACACATAAGTTTAATTTTGGTGAAGCCCAATTTATCTATTTTTTCCCTGTTGTTTGTGCTTTTGGTGGCATATCTACTTCAATTCCTTTTAATTTCTTTAAATTTTTTTTAAATTTATCTTTATTGTTGAAAATATTACAGATGTCCCCACTTTTCTCCATTGACCCCCCTCTAACCGGCACTCATCCCCCCCAGGCCTTCACCCCACTGCTGTCTGTATCCATGTGTTATACATATATGCATATAAGTTCTTTGTTTAATCTCTCCCCATCCACTCACCCCTGCCTTCCCTCTGAGATTCCACAGTCTGTTCCATGCTTCTATGTCTCTGGATCTATTTTGTTCATCAGTTTATTTTGTTCATTAGATTCCACATATGAGTGGGATCATATGATATTTGTCTTTCTCTGACTGGCTTATTTTGCTTAGCATATTTTTCAGTTCCCTCCATGCCATCTCAAAGGGTAAGAGATCCTTCTTTTTTACTCTTGCATAGTATTCTATGGTATAAATGTACCACTGCTTTTTTATCCACTCGTCTCCTTTTCTGTTTCTTAATCTATTTTCCCTTTTTACTTCTTTCAGATTTCTTAATGTTATTTTATCACTACAAGTTATATTATTGAACAACCTGGGAATAAAGAAGTAAATATTTGCAAAAAGTTCTATACCTAAATTTCTTATTTAAAAGTATTTCAGTACGTATTGAAATTTTTTTTAGAATGTTAATTTAGCCATGAATAACTTTTTCCATCTTTATAAATCGCAATATTTTAGTAGCCAGTAAATGTACATACATGTAGTTTATAAAGCACTTCTGGATGATTTAAGAATAAATAGTCACTCTAGACTTCCTTGGGGAAGTGCCTAAAAATAAATAATAGCAATGCTATATAGCCCTAGCCAGTTTGGCTCAATGGATAGAGCACTGGCCTGCAGACTGAAGGGTCTGGGGTTCGATTCTGGTCAAGGGCACGTACCTCCGTTGCAAGCTCCTCCCAGCCGGGCCCTGGTCGGGGCTGTGCAGGAGGCAACCAATCAATGTTTTTCTCTCACATCGATATTTCTCTCTGTCTTTCCCTCTCTCTTCCACTTTCTCTCTCTAAAAAAACAAACAAACAAACAACAACAAAAAACAATGCTACATAAAGGACAAAAAAGGAATTCAGTTAAATATAGGAAATTTCCTATTTTTATATTCCCTATGAGTAGGTTCACTCAAAGAACTAGGCATAATAATTATATATCTTCTAGGGTGCTAATTCTCTCATTTAAGGAAAAAAAATAAAACTAGCAGTGGTGTTTTAGGTAAACATTAGGTAGTATGTAATTCCTTGAGTTGAGGTTTGCTAATGGTCATATGGTTGATGCCTCCAAATGCATGATCTGCTGAATAGTTTTTTTGTTCTTGGCAGCGCCTTGACCCTCAAAGACCTTGTACAGATGTTAAGTCTCAATACCAAGCTTTCAGAGTTTTGCCTCCATTTCATCTTCAGATTGCATTTCCATCCCTAGAGTAGCCTCCAGTAATTTCATTCAGCTTGACTCTCTCTGACCCAGTTCTGGCAACTGTGTACATCTGAGGATCTAAGCTTTCAAATTATTTAAATGTTATGGCCTTCCTGAAGTCTGACCTTTCTAGAAAAAAGACATCCTCATAGTTTAAAAGAGATGAAAAGAAAAGGTGTTTGAAAATGGAAATAAAATTTCCATTGCTAATCTGTTAAATTCACAAAGTTATGATCTAGGTTTCCAATTAATTGCTTAAGGAGACCAACTACTTAAGGATTGACCAATCTCTTTGCAGAAGTGCTGGGACAATTTGTGAACTATCCTTTTTATTTTCTATTTTATAAACTGGGTACTTTGTACTGAATTCCATCAGAACAAAGAAAGTTAAAATTTAGATTTCAGAACAAATTTCAATAACCTGTTTATAAGGTTTCTCCTTTTATAAAA
This sequence comes from Myotis nattereri, assembly GCF_964212035.1. NCBI lineage: Eukaryota > Metazoa > Chordata > Mammalia > Chiroptera > Vespertilionidae > Myotis > Myotis nattereri. Next base: position 94,939,975 of record NC_138076.1, on the reverse strand, counting down.
TTTCTTTATTCTCCTGTTCTAACAAAATCTCTAATTCATTCAAATAGTAGATTTGAAGACTGAAGGGTGGGTCTTAGATTTTAGTTTACTTGCAAAGCTTCTAAGTTAGCCTGCTACAGTTTCGTGGATGCTGGCAGATGACATGAGAGCCTTGGGTCAGAGATTACCTGTGCTAACAATAGCCAGAGTATCATCGCTTTTTTTCCACTGTTGCCTGAGCCCCAATTCCTACAGGGTGATGCCATAGGGACCTATAACAACTACACACACAGTATATTGCATTACAGAAAAAGAATCTGAGCTTAACAAACCTGAATCCTTTATGATGAGCTGTAAGCAGCCTGCCCTCTGCTCCTGATGGAGACACTATAACTGTCATGGAAAAATACTCTGGAGGAATAGAAATTCAAAGTTCCATGGAGAATTGTCTCCTCAGACATTTATACTACATAGCGCACTCACATTTATACCAGACTCTGTCATTATGTTGATAGAAATTTACAAATGATAAGTCATGGAACAATACATATTCAAATTAAAAATGGCTCTTTCTCTGAGACTAATCATATCTCAAGATGTTAGCCTTCACTTTCCAGGATAAAGGTCAGTTGGCACCAGATTGTAGATATAAAGTATTTTAGATATAAAACACATGCCACATACACAGAGGCATTTTATGCCTACTCTAGTCCTAGCCTATAGTTAGCATTTTAAGAATAGCAGTATCATTTCACACCTGTCAGAATTGCTATCATCAACAAATCAACAAATGGCAAGTGCTGGCAAGGACACGGAGAAAAAGGAAAAGGAACCCTCATGCACTGCTGGTGGGAATGCAGACTGGTGCAACCACTGTGGAAAAGAGTATGGAGTTTCCTCAAAAAACTAAAAATGGAACTCCCATTTGACCCAGTAATCCCTCTTCTAGGAATATATCCTAAGAAACTAAAAACACCAATCAGAAAGGATATATGCACCCCTATGTTCATAGTGGCACAATTCACCATAGCTAAGATTTGGAAACAGCCTAAGTGGCCATAAGCAGATGAGTGGATTAAAAAACTGTGGTACATCTACACAATGGAATACTAGAGCCAGGACTCAGAGAGCGAAGGAGCTGGCCTGGCAGGTGGCCAGGCCGTGCCCACCCCCTTCTCAGTCTCACTCACATGGATTGGGCTAAAGCCTACTGCCCAAGACTGGTGCCACATGGGGAGGGTTGCAGCAGGGAGAGGGGAGCCCTGATCTGCCAGCCTTGGTGATGATCATCTTGGTGCCCAGCTGATTGAATTTGTCCCACAGAGCCTTCATTTCAAGCTGCATGCTCACACTGGCCACCTTCACCTTCTTCTTTACAGCGGCCACACAACTGGCCTGGGGGCCCTCAGTTTCTGCAGCGGCGCTATGGAGGCCCCTGCAGCCAGTGTGTCATAGTGACCATTAAGGTTCTTCTGCCTTAATGGTCTCTGAGCTTTTATTATATCAAAAATTGTGCACTCGAGCACTTGAGGGTCCCTGAGCCAGGCTCGTGCCTTCTCACTGTCTGGGAGCCCTAGGGGATGTCTGATTGAGGGCTTCGGCCTTCGCGCAGTTGGACATCCTTAGAGCTGCCGCGTGAGCCTGGCTTCTAGCTGAGCGGTGCTCCCCTTAGTACACTAACCACCAGGGGGAAGCTCCTGCATTGAGCGTCTGGCCCCTGGTGGTCAGTGCACGTCATAGTGACTGGTCATTCTGCTGTTTGGTCAATTTGCATATTAGCCTTTTATTATATAAGACTAGAGGCCCGGTGCACAAAAATTTGTGCACTCGGGGGGGGGGGGGGGGTATCCCTCAGCCCGGCCTGTGCCCTCTCGCAGTCTGGGACCCCTCAGGAGATGACAACCTGCTGGCTTAGGCCTGCTCCCGGGTGGCAGAGGGCAGGCCCAATCCCTAGGTGCAACCCCAGGTCAGGCTCAGAGCAGGGCCGATTGTGGGAGTTGGGACGCCACCCCCTGTCATGCACAGAGCAGGGCGGATCGGGAGGTTGCGATGCCACCCTCGGTCACGCTCAGGGTAGGGCCGATTGGGGGGTTGGGGCACCGCCCCCTGTCACACTGAAGGCAGGGTCGATGGGGAGGTTCCGGCACCACCCCCTGTCACGCACAGAGCAGGGCCAATTAGGGGGTTGGGGAGCTCCCCCCTATCACACACAGAGCAGGGCCGATCAGGTGGTTGAGGAGCACCCCCCGTCACTCACAGAGTAGGGCCGATAGGGGAGTTGAGGCACTGCCCCCTGTCACACACAGAGCAGGGCGGATCAGGGGATTGGGGCGCTGCCACAGTCACACTCAGGGCAGGGCCGATGGGGAGGTTATGGCTCTACCCCATCACACACAGAGCAGGGCCCATGGGGTGGGGGTTGGGGCGCTGCCCTCTATCACCCACAGAGCAGGGCCGATCAGGGGGTTGGGGCGCTGCCCCCTGTCACAGACAGAGCAGAGCCAATCAGGGGGTTGGGGCGCCGCACCCTGTCACACACAGAGCTGCAGGGCGATCAGGGGGTTGGGGAGCTCCCTCCTATCAGGCAGAGCAGGGCTGATCAGGGGGTTGGGCCACCTTCCCCTGTCACAAACAGAGCAGGGCTGATAGGAAGGTTGTGGCCCCACCCCCTGTCACACACAGAGCCGCAGGGCGATCAGGGGGTTTGGGCGCTGCCCCCGGTCACACTGATCCCGGTGCCGGGAGGCCTCGCGGCTCCGCTGATCCCGGTGCTGGGAGGCATATTACCCGTTTACTATATAGGATAGAGGCCTGGTGCATGGGTGGGTGCCGGCTGGTTTGCCCTGAAGGGTGTCCTGGATCAGGGTGGGGGTCCCCACTGGGGTGCCTGGCCAGCCTGGGTGAGGGGATGATGGCTGTTTGCAGCTGGTCACACCCCCTTCAGGGTGGGGGTCCCCACTGGGGTGCCTGGCCAATCTGGGTGAGGGGCTGAGGGCTGTTCTCAGGCTGGGGGTGACTGAAGCTCCCAACCACTCCTTTTTTTCTCTTTTCTTTTTTTTATTCTGGGCCAGCTTTAGCTCTGAGGCTTGGCTCCAGCTCTTAGGCCTCCGCTGCTGAAAGCAGGTTTCTGGCCTTTGTTTACCTTCTGTATTTGAAACAATGTTGTGATCCTGCTGGCTGAAGCCAGCAGACTAAAGCAGGTTTCTGGGGTTTTGTTTAGATTCTATATTTGTAACATAGTTGCAGCTCAGAGGCCTGCAGCAGCAGGCGGGGAATATTGGAGTCCTCCATAACTGAAGCAAGCAAGCCTCATGTCATCTTAGTTTCAAACTGCCTGGCTGCCGGCCGCCATCTTGGCTGGCAGTTAATTTGCATATTGCCCTGATTAGCCAATGGGAAGGGTAGCGGTTGTACGCTAATTACCATGTTTCTCTTTTATCGGATAGGATAAGCACAAAATCAGAATGTGATACTCATCACAAACAATCTAGTAAGAGACTGCAAAGACCAAAAGAAATCTCACTCTTTCAAATAGCCAGGAAGATACATGATCTCAAGATTTACAATAACTAGTCCTCATGTCACAGGGCTTGACAGCACCATCTGAAACATTAATTTGCACAGAACATATCTTACACAATGCTTACATTAATACTCTTGGACTTTGGTTCCTACCACAGAATAGACCCTTAATGGATGAAGTAATGCGGGAAAAAATAAATGTAATAAGTTCAATGTTATGAGTCTAACTCAGCAGTGGGCAAACTACAGCCCGTGGGCCGGATCCAGCCCGTTTGAAATGAATAAAACTAAAAATAAAAAGACCGTACCCTTTTATGTAATGATGTTTACTTTGAATTTATATTAGTTCACAAAACACTCCATCCATGCCTTTGTTCCGGCCCTCCGGTCAAGTTTAAGAACCCATTGTTGCCCTTGAGTCAAAAAGTTTGCCCACCCCTGGTCTAACTCCTCTAATGTGTGATATGCTTAAAATGATTGGTTCAAAACTACACATGCATTGCTTATATGTTGTGATTTTTTTAAGTGCACTTACAGAAGGAACAATTATTTTCTTGTGAGTCAAATCTGTCAAGGAACTTCCATGTCATCTGGTTCACTTCCATGTCATCTGGTTCCTCTTTATTTGGAGGTCATTTATAAGTCTGCAACTAATTTTTTATGTAAGAAACTAGAAGAATCCTGGACCACTAACCCAGAAACTAATCTAAAGGACAGGCAATCGCAGGACAGAATCTAATTCTGTTTTATAAAGGACTAGAGGCCTGGTGCACAAAAATTTGTGCACTCGGAGGGAGGGGGTCCCTCAGCCTGGCCTGTGCCCTCTCACAGCCTGGGACCCCTCAGGGGATGACCACCTGCTGGCTTAGGCCTGCTCCCTGGGGGATTGGACCTAAGATGGCAATCAGACATCCCTCTGGCAGCCTGGCAGCCCTCGGGGGATGTCCACTTGCCAGCGGGGAGCAGGCCTAAACTGCAGTCGGACATCCTTAGCCCTGCTGAGGAGGCAGGAGAGGCTCCCACCACCACCGCTGTATTGGCAGCCATCAGCCGGGCTTGTGGCTGAACAGAGCTCCTCCCATGTGAGAGCGCCCTGACGACCAGAGGGCAGCTTCTGCATTGAGTGTCTGCCCCCTGGTGGTCAGTGTGTGTCATAGTGACCAGTCATTCCCAGTCTTTCTGCTGTTAGGGTCAGTTTGCATATTACCCTTTTACTATATAGGATAGAGGCATTGTGCATGGGTGGAGGCCAGCTGGTTTGCCCTGAAGGGTGTCTCGGATCAGGGTAGGGGTCTCGCTTGGGTGCTTGGCCAGCCTGGATGAGGGGCTGATAGCTATTTGCAGCTGGTTACACCTCCTTCAGGGTGGGGGTCCCCACTGGGGTGCCTGGCCAGTCTGGGTGAGGGGCTGAGGGCTGTTTTCAGGCTGACGGGTGACTGAAGCTCCCAACCTCTCCTTTTTTTCTTTTTTTTTATTCTGGGATTTATTTACCTTCTATGGCTGTCACTGGAGCTGAGAACTGACTTTAGCTCTGAGGCTCGGCTCCAGCTCTGAGACCTCGGCTGCTGAAAGCAGGTATCTGGGTTTGTTTGGGTTCTATAATTGAAACTCTGTTGCAACTCCAGCTCTGATGGCTGAAAGCAGGTTTCTGGGGTTTGTTTAGGTTCTATAATTGCAACATTGTTTCTTAGACTACAAGCTCAGAGGCTGGCAGCAGCAAGCGGGGAACTTTGGCTTCCTCCTTCACTGGAGCAAGCAAGCCTCCTGTTCGCTTCAGCTGCCTGGCTGCCGTCCGCCATCTTGGTTGACATTTAATTTGCATATCTCGCTGATTAGCCAATGGGGAGGGTAGCAAAGTTACAGTTAATTTCCATGTTTCTCTATTATTAGAAAGGATGTTGTCCCCATGTATATTCATAATTATTATGTGCTTTTTGGCAGAATGTAAAGGCATAAAAACTGAAATTGACTTCAGTTGGGGAATTAGTGATTCAAGAAGTTTTTGCAATAGAGATCAGTTAAGCCAGAGAAAGAACCTCCTCTTTGGAGCTGTAGAACAGGCAAAATTGGACTTTTCCACCTCTAATGAGTGCCAGTTTTCCCCTTTTCCAAATGCTCCTTTCTCTAAAATAACCCATTTTACATGCTTTAGTCTCCACAGGACTGGTAAGAGCTAGTAGGTTCTAAATGACCTCTTCCAGAAATCTGTGCATTGTAAGCAGAGAGCACCAGAAAAATCAATATGCTTGATTCATACAAAGAAATGAATCTGTGATGGGAAAATTTCAGGAAGGTAAGAGAATTTGAGAAGAGACCTTTCTAATGTCTTCCAAACTATATCATAGGAGCAAGTTTACTCCTTTGCCCACAGCTGATTCTGCTGGAGAGGAGCTGTGTTGTACTTCTTGTTGCTGGGTCATGTGTCTGGAGGTACTGGAAATTTAATAATTGTTTTGGGGCTAAGGAAAGGAAAAATAAAAGTATGTTAGTGAGAAGGAAGCTGCTTAGGAGAAAAAAATAAAATCACATCTTTTGTACATCAGCCAAAATTTCAGAAATGCCACCACTCAACAGGATTTCATCTTATTTATTCTTCTTTTCTTGATTCTAAGCTTTTTTCTTCCATTTACCTCTGAACCTGATTGCTTTCTTCATTTTATTATTTTAGTTCAGTTTTCTACCAGTTGTTATGAAATAACTAGGACATTCTAAGAGGATAAATTCCTATTTCTCCACTTAGCTTGCCATTCCTACCTACAACAAAAACAAAGTCTAATTTTATGTAATCAAACTTTTCAATAAAGTGATTAAAAGACATATACCTGAATTTCATTTATTTGGGAAATTTTTCCTGGGAGCTACCCATTTTTCATTAAGCTCCCTGAACTTTTCATTACTTATTTTCTCACCTTCTCCCTGTAGTCAAACTGCCTAAGTAAGGAGCTCTATTTCACTACAGTCTCATGCTCTGCAAATGCAAAATCATTAGCAAATGTTAATAATATTAACCCATCAGATTTCATTATTTCAGTAATGGAATTTGTCAAGGACAGCCACTGATAGCTGCTAATGACCACTTTGTTGATACAATAATATTCATATTAAGCAAATAAAATATGTTCAGATTAAGAATTCATTCTGCCTAGTTGGAATGCAATTAAGCCAACTTCTGGAGAAAGGTTCACTAAAGACCTCTGTACTTAAGAAGATAGTCACACAATCAACATAGTTTAAGTTTGAGTTCTTTCAGTAAAGCTCTCCTCTTTATTTGGAAGCAATAACATTCTTTCATCCAAAAGAAAATAAATGTGATTTCTCTGCAATCCTCCCTTGCCACAGATCTCTCTATCCCAGACCCCAGCACAAATCCATACACACAGACACACCTACCCATTTACCATATCTGGCAGTATGGTTTTGATTTAATTTCTTCATGTTACCATCAGGTAGCATATGATCTCTTCTTAGATCAATCTAATTATTGTGAATATTTCCATGTACTGTTCGCCCCTGTATAGCAACATAAAGTGGATTCTGGCCTCAGATTAGAAGTCTAGCCAGGGGTGACAGCCAATTTACCAACCTGTACAACATAGACACCAACCAAAGACCTTAAGTATAATGAGAGAGAAAGAAAAATATATAATCAAACAAATATAATTTGAAGCTAATGGAAGTGCTGTGAATGAATAGGACATAGTACCAAGATAGTAATAATGGGAACTATTTAGAGAAAGTGCTCAGGGAAGGTTTTTCTGACCATTTTTATTTCAGCTGAAATTTGAAAAATTAGGGGAAATCACCCACATAATTGCATTTGAGGCCTTGGACAGATTTTTTTTAAAGCTTTTATTGCAGAGGTCTACATCAGATTTGGAAAAGAAATATGCTCTGCTAATTAATTCATGAACCTTAATATTGATTTTTTTTTAAAAAAAGTAAAATGAAATCACCACAAATTCTCTACTACAAATAAAAGTAATTAAAATCACTGTTTCTTGTAATGAAAACAAATTCCAATCTTTTAGTAACTCATGACTTTTTTAGTAAAATAAAAAACCAAGGTTTATGGCCCATCTATCGTACTTTTTCAGAGCTATTCCTTGCCATCACTTACCTGGTGTCGCCCATCTTATCAAGTGGCCCACCTTCAGACAAGCTGTCACCCTTAGCATCATTCTTGCCATCTTACTTGTCTCTCGGAATTTTATTGGCTTCTTCCTAGTTCCCTATGCATAAAACATGCCATGTAAAACCCATTAAAAATTATTTCCTGGCCTCTTTTTTCATCTCAACCCCTATATTTCTTCACTGCTTTCTGCTCTCTTTCACCAACAATCTCCTGCTTTCTGGAACATCCCCCCCACTTCATCACCTGACCACTATTATTCATTCTTCAAGACTCAGCTCAGTACTCAGTTCTCTTTGGAGTCCTCCCCCAACAGCTGTCTGAAGGGCTCATCCTGGAGGAATCCCTAACACCTTTCTTATCCAGATTCACACAGCTGTTTACCCAGGAGGTCCATTTGGATATGCACTAAGTACTTGCAAAACAATGTGTCCCAAACTGACTCATTACCTTCTTCCTAAAACTTGTCCCCCACTCCATGAGTTCTCAAGTTCCATGACTATATCAAGCTAAAAACCTTTAGTCCTCATTTTCTCCTTTGAACCCACACCAAATCACTAAATTCTGCCAATTCTTATCACTTAATATCTTATAAATCCCTCCCACTTTTCTCTGTACCCACTACAACTTATGTGTGTCACTTCTCACCCTACTTACTGCATCAGGCTCTTTACTAATGTAGTTTCTTTTTAATTCACTTTCCAAACTACCAGGCCATTCATCTGATCATTTCCATTCACTGCCTAAAGTCACTTAATGGCTGTCCTTCCTCTCAAACTAAAGTTAAACCATCTCCAAATGACACAGAAGGATCTTCAAGATGTGGCTCTTGCATAACCTCTCCAGACACATCTCTCTAGAGCAGTGGTTCTCAACCTAATGCCGCGACCCTTTAATACAGTTCCTCATGTTGTGGTGACCCCCAACCATAAAATTATTTTTGTTGCTACTTCATAACTGTAATTTTGCTACGGTTATGAATTGTAATGCAAATATCTGATATGCAGGATGTATTTTCATTGTTACAAATTGAACATAATTAAAACATAGTGATTAATCACAAAAACAATGTGTAATTATATATTGTGAAATATTTATTTCTAATTACAAATAAATGAAATTTTGTCTTGAAGCATGGTGTAGCATAGGTAACAGTCTTAATATAACAACAGTAAACTATATTGCTACATTTTTCGACAGTATGCATAAAAAGCCAACGTCAGTGCGAAGTTTGAGATTGCTTTTCTCACCAGATCAGAAATTCTTGGGGCAGTCGTTGCAAGAGCATAACGAAGATCATCTTCCACAACAAGTCTACTTCTGTATTTAGACTTGATAACCAACAAGCTGGAAAATCCTGTTTCACAAAGATATGTTGTTGGAAATGGAAGAAGAAGGTGCAACACAGTCTCAGACAGAACAGTATATGACTGCAAACACTTGATCCAGAATTCTGTAACTGGCATTATGGAGAAACCAGTTCTCGCTGCATCATTGTTAATAAGTTCAATGAACTCCTCTTGTGTTGTCTCAGGAACATCTTCAACTTTGACTGTGAATGGGCTTCTGGCAAGTGCAAATGGGTGTCAGGTAGATTTGGAAAGTTCGATGAAATTTTGTCTGCAAGCATGTGCAAGTGTTCTTTCACCGAAATTATCATCATAATCCTTTTGTCTGGTTTAATGTCATGTTCCTCAAAGAAAGCAGATAAGGTAGGCAACATGTAAATTTTGTTTTCATCCAATTTTTTTTGCCAAAGCTGAAGTTTCATTTGGAATGATGGGATCTTTTCAGACAAATCAAGGAATGTTGCATTTGGTCCTTGCAGTGATAAATTTAACTATTCAAGATGGCAAAGATGTCAACCAAGTAAGCTATTTTCTGCAGTTCACTTTTATCGCTGAAAAGTGCTTCGAACTGCAGTCTTTCTTTCTGATTAAAAAATGTTTTGAGTTCATCACGAAGCTCAAAAACACGTTTTAAAATTTTTCCTCTCAACAACCATCTCACTTCAGTGTGAAATAGCACAGCATTGTTTGGCGCATCCAACTCATTGCGCAGTTGCAAAAACAGTCGGCTGTTTAAAATGCTCACCTTTACAAAATTGACACAACTTATGACGATTTTCATTACTTCTTGTAACTCTTGTTGCAGTGTCTTCATTGCTAATATTTGCCGATGAATCATACAGTGAATTCCAATGACTTTTGGTGACTCATTCAGTACCAAATGTTGAAATCCAGATCGACATCCTAGCATAGCTGGAGCACCATCTGTGCAAACACTACAAACCTTTTCCCAAGAGATCTTATGCTCGTTCAGAAATGAACCAACTGTGTCAAATACATCACGTGCAGTAGTTGTTGTTTCAAGAGGTTTGCAAAAAAGAAACTCATCTTTGAAGTCGCCATCATTAATCTACCTCACTTAAACCAGTAACCGTGTGTAGTTTGCAACGTCTGTAGATTCATCAAGCTGTATACTAAATATTGGAAGTAGAGCAGATTTAATTTCCTGGATTACCTGGTCAAAAATATCAGCAGACATGTCATCTATTCTTCTGTGGACAGTGTCGTTAGATAAGGAAATTGCACTCAATTTTGTAACAAATTCGTCTCTGATCATAACTCGAACAATGTCTTTGTCCACTGGCAACAGTAAATCCTCAGCAATGGTGTGAGGTTTCATAGCCGTCTTTGTCCACTGGCAACAGTAAATCCTCAGCAATGGTGTGAGGTTTCATAGCTCTGGCGATTCTGAGTGCCACCAAATATGAAGCTTCAACGGGTGCTACATTTTGTTTGTAGTACTTGCCACCAGTGTCAAGTCTGGCTTTCTTGAGTCCATCAACTTTGCTTCTAAAATAGTTGGTATCCTTGCTGGCAAAGCTCGGATGCTTGCCATCAAAATGGCATTTTAGTTTGTTCGGCTTCATAGATTCGGCTGATAGAACGTCACAACAAATAATACATTGTGGTTTCTCAATGCCTGCTGTAATTATTGAGGTAAAACTATACTGTAAAAAAATCCTCACTATATTTTCTTTTCTTAATGTTCTTCTCTACACGATCCATTGTCATAGGATGGTTTGCTAATGAAAATAATATATAACAATAGCTTTAATAATACAAAAGATGATACATGGCATAGTTCAGTCCATACAGTTCATTAAAGTTTCCTATGATTTACCATTCTCTGTGTTGTTTTTTTTTTACATACCTGTTACTATCACAAGGGGGCAGTATTCACATCAATCACAGCTGAATATAAAAAGACTGATCAGCATCCAGATTAAGTTTCCATGGTACAGATATTTTTTTTTTGCAGTAGTTGATGATTTTACAGTACATGATTTTACATTTTCCCAGTAATTATAATTCATGAAGTGTCATTTTACCTCCAATACTGCTGCTTTCAACACAGTAGCTGCTCTCTACACATGTGTGACTGGTCCTCATAAGTACATTATGGCCCCAACCTTGTCACATACACCTTTATTTGTACGGGTTGTATGTGATGGGGTTGGTGTGATGATGTCATCACACTGGGTACTCGTATGTGGGAGTATCTGCATGTGGGAGCACCCGCCTGGAGATGGATAAAGGAGTGGTGTCTCGAGTCCTAAGACCATCGAAAATATGTGTTTTCTGATGGTCTTAGGTGACCCCTGTGAAAGGGCCATTCGACCCCCAAAGGGGTCATGACCCACGGGTTGAGAACCACTGTTCTAGAGGATCCTCATCATATTGAATTACTTTCAGTTATTATGTGCTGTGCTTTCTTGCCTCTACGTAATTTATTTATTTTTTTTAATATATATTTTATTGATTTTTCACAGAGAGGAAGGGAGATGGATAGAGAGTTAGAAACATCGATGAGAGAGAAACATCGATCAGCTGCCTCCTGCACACTCCCTACTGGGTGTGTGCCGGCAACCAAGTTACATGCCCTTGGCCGGAATCGAACCCGGGACCCTTGAGTCCACAGGCCGACGCTCTACCCACTGAGCCAAACCGGCTAGGGCTCTCTAGGTAATTTATACAGTTTTTCTAGATAAGCTCTTATTGTTTTTGAGGTGTCATCTTGGGATCACTTTCTACAGAAAGCTAATCCACCCCAAATCCAAGTCAAGTGTCCTTCATAGTGCCCTTCATAGCACCCTAAAACAGCATGCCGCCATCTTAGACTTTCACCATGACTTATTAATGTCTCCTACTGAACTCCACAATGCCAGGGACTGTGGTTGTTTTGGCCAAGGTTGTTTCCTGGGTGTTTAGCATCATGCCTGACAGTAGACATTCAAAACATTTTTGCTGAATAAATAAAAAAGTAATGAGATAGTGACATCCTTGTAACCTTGGTTATAAGTGGTTTAGTAAGAAACTGTGATTCCAGGATGAATTTACTTTGAGAGTTTATACACAAGAATCACCATACCAGATTATATTAGGGGCCACTTTACCCTAGTATTTTGTTAATAAGAGTTGAAGAAGGTTTCTGACAGAGGACAAGCTCATTCCCTTTCACAAACTTCAGGGTATATCCAAGATTCACATTCATTTAAAAGACCCATATCCCATAGAGGGATAGCCAAGCCACACATCCATTTAGAAGGCTCATTACTATTCAAAACCATGCTGCATTTTTTTACCCCTTAAGTTTCATAAGCTTATGTCATAGTGAACAAAGTAAGATTTTTTTTTTACATTTCTGCTTCTTACCTGTCTTGCTTTGGAAAAAGAGGTTAACTAATTAGGTTTACTGAAATTTCACTGGAAAGATAGAAAGTTTTACCTAGGTCTTTACATTTCAAGCCTTTTCTAAATTGCATATTTGTTGGAGCATAGGAGTGATGCTATGGGGAGTGATGTGTTGCTTTATTTTAATGAAAACCTTTATAGAGAAAAACTATTCAAGTTAACTGAGTATTCTTACAAAAGGAGTAAAATAGTATAGGCAGAGACTCAAATGCCTGAATCTTGCCCTTATTCTACTATCTAAAATGCTAACAGTTTTCCAAGAGAAATATGTAACCAGAGATGAATCAGGACGAAAGATTGCTTTATTCTACCCCTTTTGTCCTAAATCCTCACATAATTTCTAATCTTATCATTTTGGATGTCAAGAAATACCAGCAAGAAAAAAGGCATAAGTACAAGATAGTGGTAGCCAGAGGACAGACCATTTGCCGCAATGTCCATGGCTGTTTAAGACCTTGGGTAACTCTTACCTTTAGAGTCCTGACCCACATTATCTTAAATATGAATGTTATATTTAATATAGCATATTAATATATAACTATCAGAGCTGATGTGCCTAGTTGGCATAATGTTGTATTTTTATAGATATTTAAGCTAAATTTCATTTGAGGTTACATGTTTGTATCTTGGATATTTTTCCCCAAGTTTGTAAATTTTCATAGCCCTTTCAGAACCCTACCAGCTCACCCCATCCACCTCAAGCCATTTTAGGAAGGGAAAGCTATGGAGTTCTGTCCCCAGTTACATTGTACCTACCAACATGGACTAAAGTAGAACAACCTCAAAAGCATTAGGGAAAGAAAGAAGAAGGAGGAGGAGGAAGAGGAGAAGGAGGAGGAGGAGAAAGGTGGCCAGGATATCTCCCAGATGGGAGCACCTTTCTGCTTCAAGGAAGAAGTAAAATTGAGAGAGAGAGAGCCTTCCACCCAACCTAACGAGATGTATTAATAGGTCTCAGGTGAGGCTCCATGCACACACACACACACACACACACACCAAAAAAAAGTTAGGTTGAATGATGTGAAACTGCCCCTTATGAAGGTAAGAAATGGTTAAAGATAAGGCTTTCACATGTTTCGAACTAATGATTCAATGAGTATCCTTGTGTCCTTGAATTTGACCAATCCACAGTCATCCACTTCTTCCAAGGGCAGCCATAACAAAATACCACAAACTGGGTGACTCAAACAACAGAAATTTATTGTCTCAATTCTAAAGTGTAGAATTACAAAATAAAGGCATCAGAAGGGTTAGTTCCTTCTGAGGGCTAGAGAAAGAGTCTGTTCCAGGCCTCTCTAGCTTCTGGTGGTTTTCTGACAATCTTTTCCATTTCTTGGTTTGTGGATGCATTATTTGACTGCTACCCTCAACTTGTTCTTTCATTTGTGGCTTGTATTTTTCTCTCCCCATATTGGCTGCCTATTTGGGTTTGTGTTTATTAGTAAAGCTGCTATGACACCCAATCTCTAGTGCAGGATAATGTCAGGTGCAGTTTGTGACTGGCCCTGAGTATCCTGCTTGGGGTTATCAGCAATCCACAGCTTGTGGCTCCCTCTGCTGGGACTGGGTGCCTTTGGAAAGGACCAAGATGTGCTCCAAGGTCTGCTTTTTCTAGACCCAGGCCCAGAAGGAGATCAGGTAAAGACTAGAAGCCTCCAGAGATCCACCTCTGCCTACAGTCTGATTGTTATTCAGTCCTTTTTTATTATTTAATTCTTTATTTTTTTAAGTATTATATATGTCTCCTTTTCCCCCATTGATCTCTCCCCAGTTGTCCCCCCTCTCACCCCCAGGATATGCCCTCACCCCACTACTGTCTGTGTCCATGCTTTATGCTTATATGCATGCATACAAGTCCTTTGGTTGATCTCTCACCACCCACCCAACACCCCACCACCACCACCTTCCCTTGAGGTTGGATGGTCTGTTCAATGCTTCTATGTCTCTAGAACCACTTTAGTTCAGTTTATGTTGCTCATTATATTCCACAAATGAGTTAGATCATGTGATATTTATCTTTCTCCAACTGGCTAATTTCACTTAGCATAATACTCTCTAGGTTCATCCATGCTGTTGAAAATGGTAAGAGCTTTTTCTTTTTTATAGCAGTGTAGTATTCCACTGTGTAGATGTACCACAGTTTTTTGGTCCACTCATCTGCTGATGGGCACTTAGGCTGTTTCCAAATCTTAGCTATTGTAAATTGTGCTGCTATGAACACAGGAGTGCATAAATCCTTTATGATGGGTGTTTCTTGTTCCTTCGGATATATTCTTAGAAGTGGAATTACGGAGTCAAATGGAAGTTTCATTTTAAATTTTTTGAGAAAACACCATACTGTTTTCCACAGTGGTTGCACCAGTCTGCATTCCCACCAGCAGTGGTGGAGGGTTGCTTTTTCTCCACATCCTTGCCAGCACTTATTGTTTGTTGATTTGTTGATGATAGCCATTCTGACAGGTGTGATATGGTACCTCATTGTCTGGAACAGGGGGTCCCTCGGGGTGAGGAAAACGGAGCCCACCGTGCTAGGGCGCTTGCATGCACGACTCTGGAGACCAGGTTCAGAGACACAGATCTAAGTTTATTGAGGAAGTACCGCCGTATATAAAGGGGTAAGCAGCCAATACAATAGGGACACACTTGCTATGTTATCCAATGGGTGTGAGGGTCGGGGCTAAGAGTAGGTGGCTCTTGGAGATTTGTCAGGCGGGTGTTGCCACTTCCTGGTGGCATGTTCGCTGGAGTGTGCTCACAGCATTGCACCGGCCACAACACTGAGGTAAATCTCTTGAGCTCTGCCCACAATTGTCTTTTTATTTGCATCTCTCGGATGATTAGTGAATTTGAGCATGTTTTCATATGTCTCTTGGCCTTCTGTACGTCCTCTTTTTAAAGGGTCTATTTAGGTCTTTTGTCCATTTTTTTATTGGGCCCACTTTCACCACTCCTGTTCAACATAGTACTGGAGGTGCTAGCCATAACAATCAGACAAGAAGAAATAAAAGGCATCCAAATTGGAAAAGAAGAACTAAAATTGTCATTAGTCACAGATGACATGATACTGTACATAGAAAACCCTAAAGACTCCATCAAAAAAACTATTAGACTTAGTAAATGAATTTGACAATGTAGCAGGGTATAAAATTAACACCCAGAATTCTATGGCTTTTTTATACAACAACAGTAAACTCACAGAAAGAGAAACTAAAAAAAAAAAAAAAAAAAAAATCCCATTTTACCATTGCAACAAAAATATTAAGATACCTAGGAATAAATTTAAATAAGAAGGTAAAAGATCTGTACTCCAAAAACTACAGGATGTTGAAAAATGAGATAGAGGAAGACATAAACATACGGAAGAATATACCATGCTCATGAATTGGTAGAATCAACATAATTAAAATGTCATACTACCCAAAGCAATCTATAAATTCAATGCAATCCCCATTAAAATACCAACAGCATATTTCACAGACCTAGAACAAACTCTCCAAAAATTCATACTGAATTTTAAAAAAAGACCCCAAATAGCCACAGTAATCCTGAAAAAGAACAAAATTGGAGGGATCGCAATACCAGATATCAAGCTATATTACAAAGCCACTATTCTCAAAACTGCCTGTTGCTGGCACAAGAACAGAACAATGGAACAGAACAGAGAACCCAAAAATCGACCCAAGCCATTATGCTCAATTAATATTTGACAAAGGAGGCAAGAGCATACAATGGAGTCAAGACAGTATCTTCAAAAAATGGTGTTGGGAAAATTAGACAGATACTTGTAAAAAAAAATGAAACTAGACCACCAACTTACACAATTCACAAAAATAAACTCAAAATGGATAAAGGACTTAAATGTAAGATGGAAAACCATAAAATCTTAGAAGAATCCATAGGCAGCAAAATATCAGCCATATGTCCTATCAATATCTTTACCAATAAAGCTCTTAGGACAATGGAAACTAAGGAGAAAATAAACAAATGGGACTGCATCAAAATAAAAAGCTTCTGCACAGCAAAAGAAACCACCAACCAAACAAGAGAACCCACTGAATGGGAGAACATATTTGCCAATGTTATCTTCAATAAGGGTTTAATCTCCAAAATTTATAAGGAACTCATACAATTTAACAAAAGGTAGATAAATAATCCAATCAAAAAATGGGCAAAGGACCTAAATTGTTATTCAGTCTTGATTAACCTCAGGCTATCGACCACAGGGAAGGTCAGAGGTCTTTCAAAAAGATGGGGCAATTGCTTCTGCCCCCAGGCAAAGCTGCCTGGATGGTAAAGGTCTGCAGGAAAAAGATATCCTCTGAAGAATGAGGGAATGATTTAGCACAGGAAAACGGGGTAGCTGCCTTATGAGCTTCAACCCCAGAGCCCCCAGTCCTGCATTCTGCTCACACAACTCCATTTTACTCTGCCCTCTAAGAGGGTGTCTGCATTTCCATCTCTTTCCGTGGCAGATAGCAATCTGCTGCTTTTATTCTCAGTCCTGTGCTCTGTGCTAGGGAGTCCAACTTGGGGTTTAGACCCCAGAGTTCTCAGTGGGACCCCCCCCCCATGGCTTAGATCTTCCTCTGGAATTTCAACTGCTTTCTAAGGGAACCCCAGCCAGCCCTCTTGCATGTCCACACTTTCTACCAGTGCAGTCTCCACTTCCCATCCTTGGTTATCAGGGTTCTCTCCAGCTAGTCTTCAGTTGATTATTTAGGATGGTTTTTCTGTATTTTAGTTATAATTCCAGTGGTCCTGGGAGAGTGTCAGTGTAACTTCCACTTACTTCATCACCCTTTTGGAACTCTCTACCTTCACCTTCACAAAGTATTACCCCTGTGTGCTTGCTGTCTCTGTGTCATAATTTCCCCTTTATATAAGATCACCAGTCATACTGCATTAGGGCTCACCTTAATACCTTATTTTAACTTCATCATCTACAAAGACCTTATTTCCATGAAGGTCATATTCACAGGTACTGAAAATCAGGACTTTAACATCTTTTGGTTAGATACTCTTCAACCCATAGGGGAGGAATCTTGATCTCCTGGCCAGAGAGGCTAATCTGTTGCTGCCTCAAGTGCTATTAAATGTTAATCTACTGATATATATATATATATATATATATATATATATATATATATATATATATATATATATATTAGAGGCCCAGTGCACAAAAATTTGTGCACTCGGGGGTAGGGGGTCCTTCAGCCCGGCCTGTGCCCTCTCACAGTCTGGGACCCCTTGGGGGTGACCACTTGCTGGCTTAGGCCTGCTCCCCAGGGGATTAGGTCTAAGCTGGCAATCAGACATCCCTCTGGCAGCCTGGCAGCCCTCGGGGGATGCCCACTTGCCAGCAGGGAGCAGACCTAAGCTGCAGTCGGACATCCTTAGCACTGATGAGGAAGCGGGAGAGGCTCCCACCACCACCGCTGTATTGGCAGCCATCAGCCTGGCTTGTGGCTGAGCAGAGCTCCCCACTGTGAGAGCACACTGGCCACCAGAGGGCAGCTCCTGCATTGAGTGTCTGCCCCCTGGTGGTCAGTGTGTGTCATAGTGACCAGTCATTCCCAGTCGTTCTGCTGTTAGGGTCAGTTTGCATATTACCCTTTTACTCTATAGGATAGAGGCCTGGTGCACGGGTGGGGGCCGGCTGGTTTGCCCTGAAGGGTGTCCCGGATCAGGGTGGGGGTCCCACTTGGGTGCCTGTCCAGCCTGGATGACGGGCTGATGGCTATTTGCTGTTGAGTGTTTCCTTCCCACGTCCTGCATGGGTCAGGGTTCAGGAACTGGAAGCAGAGCTGCACACAAATGAAAATGAAAAGACAAAAGATAATTTGAAATATTGGGGGACCAGACGAGCAAGTCCAACTCAAGGGGAAGGACTTCCACCCGTGCTCAGGCCTCACTAAGCTTTTATTGATCTGGGATGCACCCATAGCATAGCCCTTAGGCAGGAGACCTAGCAGGCAGACTAGCCCATCAGCAAGGATTTACATAATAATAAATGGGGAGTAGTTTCAGCTCCCACTGTCTGGACAAACAGAGGTGGTGCCTAGCTCCGACCTTTGCTAGGGCTTCAAGGGCACCCAGCATTCGGGGGGTTCTCTGTCTATGCTTATCAGATAGTGAAGACAATAACCTGTTTCCCACATCTCCCCCTTATTTTTTCCTTAAGAATCTTGTATTTGTAGGCCAGAAATAAACATATAGAACAAAAGAATGTTTAAGTCCCAATTTCAATGTCCAACAGTTCTGAGTCCAAGTTTCAATGTCCGAAAGTCCATGTGTACATGCCAGCAATGAAATGCTGGTTCTGGATGGTGGATAAATGCGGGTCTGGTCCTCTCTGGTTTGGTCCTGGGCACCCTGCAGCACCGCACAGCTGCTGACTGCTAGCATGGCAAGGCATCTTCACCATCTCCATCTCTGAACTGTCTCTCCTGTCTTTGTGGCTGGAGCAATCTGGTCAGTTTCTTTCTGGTATGCCTTGTTGCAGGAATCCACATTGTCTTGGAGTTGTTCTCTGAAAATATACAAACGTATTCTCGACCAAAGGTTAATAAAGGAAATTTTACTTGGGGAATCCTTTTTATATTTACCCAAATGATTTTCCTTTGGCTTATTTTGACACCACATATGTTTTTCATGGGCATCTTGCTGTTAGCATTACAAATGAAGAAAAAATTTTTTTCTAGATGTAATAAGTTACAGGATATTTTTCCTTACATGGTATTCTTCCACTATCCCCCCTTTTTTGATTAAATAATTAGGAGGCTTTTGGAAAATTTATAATGCAGTCTAGATTACTTTAAATTTTAAATTTTTGCATAAAAATATGACTGCTTTAGTTTCGTAGCATGTTAAGCAATTTTACCATGAAATGAAAATTTTGGTTAATACTTTTTGAATAATAACTTACTTCAAATTAGCCAAATTTAATTAATTTGAAAACTTGACAACTATTTTACAGTCAAATTTAATACTCTAACAATAATCATAATTTACACTGTAAATATTAATGGAAAGGATCATTTTACATCCTTGAGGAGGCCTGAGCATTCCTGTTGTTAGGCTAGACTTAGACATAGGGTCTGTTAGCCAAGCCTCCGTTTATCTGGATACTGATTTCAGCTGGACCAAGTCTCTTTTGTTATTTGCTTCCCGATCTGGGATGGGCATGGGAAGCGCAGCAGCCATGGGGGCAGGAGACCTCCCTCAGAAGGGACAAGTGTTCAAGCCCCTGCACAATTGGGGGGGTGAGGATCCGTGCCCCACCTCTGTTGAACCCCAAGTTCTCTCCTACTGCCCCCCCCCCCCGACTGTGCCTGTCTTAGGTCATCCCTCCCTGAGGGATCTTACCCATCATTGACTACCAGCCATCCTCTGGGCCAAGTAGGGTGATGTGAGGTTCAGTTCTGTCTCCTTGTTAGCCTATGCCCCTGTGGCCTCCACGCCCAGCAACTGCCTTTGGATCCCCTCGCCTGCTGGCGGGGCTTCGGCATTGATCATGGGGAACCCAGGTTTCTTCTCCAGAGAGGGCCCAGCTTACTCCATTGGGCAAGAGACAGATCCATGGTACCAGCCACCATGATTTCAGCTTGAACGGAGAACTCAGGTAACAGCTGTAGGCAATTGGATTGTGAGAAGGGGTACCCTCTTAGCAAAAAGGTCAAGAGAGGTCAATACAGAATGCTTAAGTGCCTTCCCAGGGGGCCTTCCACATAGTGGAAGGGAATAAATCCTTTCATGTCCTTAAAACATTCAAAGAATTAATTTGTAAGTTTGTTTGGGATAAATTCACAATATACTGTCGTAAAGCATCAAAAATTATTAATGAAACTTGTAGAATAATACCATGTAAGAATATTCTTTGCTCTAGGTCATGACAACTTAATTTTAAATTGGCTGTCTCAAGGTTTGGAATGAGGAACCTAGTTTGCAAAAAAAAAAAAAAAAAAAAAAGCAATTTACAGAAGCAGAGACAGCATGCTATCCAAATTACAGTTTTGGGTAAACACATTATCTAGAGTCCTTGGGTGACCTGGTTAAACTTAGGTACTTTATCTAAATTACAGTTTTGGGTCTCCAGAACACTGAGTTGACACGCTAACTGGAGCCCTCTGACCTTGGGATAGCTGTGCTGTCCTTCCCAGGTAAAGGAAAAATGTGCCTTCTAAGACATATGAAACTTATAGTTTTTACCTGAATTAATTGTTATCATACTTCACTTTACCGTTCCCCAGGTGGTCTCTGGGCTGTTGGTTGTATGGCTCATCATCTTTCTGATGGATTACACTTGGAGAACTTTAACTTAAAAAAGAAAAGTCTTTCTTTTTTACACCAAGTAACCTACAGGATTACTTCTTGGATGTTGACTGATAGTGCCGCAAGCCATGTATTTCAAGTCAAAGTCATTAAACATTTATGGTGACTGTACTTATTTCCAGATTTGGTATTTTAACAGCAAAACATTAAATTATCCTGTAAAAGTAGTGGAAGATATTTCAAAATATTAAAATTTCTCCTTTTTATTAAATTTAAAATAATATTTTTAAACAGCATTTCCTTTTGGCTTATTTGCATATACAGAGGGATCATAGGAAGCCTTCAGTAACTTTTTAGAAGAATTTTACTTTACTAGGATTCAATTGCTTACAAAGATTAGTAAATTTAGTAAAGTTTTATTCTGATACACGAGGTGGAAACACTGCCCCACCTCCAGCCTAATTTAAAATGCAGCAGCATGGTGCTTTTGTTAGTTTAAATAAAGACATTGCTACTAATAAATCCATTTTTTCTTTTATTTGGCAGAAATTCCTTATGCAACCAAGCATATTATATTTTAAAATATTGTACTCAGGAAAAACTGTCAAATACATATCTAATTAAAAAATTTTCAACACTTAAAAACAGTTCCCAACATAATAGGATCTAGTCTTGACCATGGAATCAATTACTCTTAATTTGTTTATGATATATGTATAACTGTGGTTAGACTGAGAATTTAGGATATCTTTTAAAAATGTCTCTATCTACAAGCCTTTTAAGAAATATGAGCTCTGTTGTCGGCCCTTATAAAGCCAACTGCTAAAAATATTGGTCTATTATACCACTGAAATTATACTAAGACCGTGATTGCTAACTTATTAAGCATTAAAAATATCTTTAAAATAGTATTGAATAAATCTGCAAGGCAAGCACACTTTCTTCCCCATCCACATTTCCATAGTAAAACTACGCCTTAAAACTCCACCCCTGAAATCCCATCCTGCCTCAGTGAGCAGACATTCCTTTTGTGATTGGCTAAGTCAGAGTGAGGGGCCTTTGCTGTTCCAAGATGGCAGCCCCCAGGGGAGCGGCAAGCCATGCAGCTAACATGGCGGCTGCCAAGTCACGCAGCTCAACATTGTGGCTGTCTAAACTGTTCTCTGACAGAAAAGATGAATTCCTTATTCTCACAATAAACAAGGGAAGAGAAAACCAAAACACCTAAAAGATAGATGGCCAACATTATATTGCAGACAAGCAGAAATCTCATTAGCTGTTTATACCTTTTATAATTATCTTAAAGAATATCAATTAAATTTAAACTGGTTTTTGTATTAAAAATTTCAGTTGAGATCACAGAATTAATCCTCTTTTTATCAGACCAATGAGTACCATATTTTGAACTCCTAATTATTTCAGAGAAAACAAAAAATTATTTTCTCAAAATAAACTTCTACACTTTACGCATTTAGCTACCAAAGCTACACAATTTCTCCCAATTCAATCTGAACCTTAAACTTTTAGCTGGTAAGTCAAATATTTAGCATTTCTCAATCAGTAACATTTTTAAGAATAAACTTCAAAAATGCAAGACATAATCAACCAACAGATTGAATTCTGTCCTCTATATTTTTCATGAGGCAAATTTAGATTAATATTTTAGCATTTTGTTATTTCAGAATATCTAATTTAATTTAGCAAATCCCCAAAGCCTTGGGCTGGCATTGACTGGAAACAGGTAACCATTAAAATGCAAATTAGTTACATTCTTTCTACCAAGGATGGGAAACTGGGAAGCAAGCCTCTCTTTAGAAGTTGCCACTGGCGGGAAATTTTTGCCTACCTGCTTGTTCTGTTGGGGGAAGGGAGGCTAGCCCTTCCTCCATTAGAAATTGCTTTGGGAAGCCAGCCTTAATTAAAGGGCGTAGCCGTCTTTTACCTGGGCTACTTAGATTTTTAAAATTAATATATTACAATAATTCTTGAGATTCAAATCCAAATTATTATTTTACAGTATATTCTTTAGTAAATTTTTGTAACAGAGACAATTTTACTGAATTTCCTTTTAGGCCTTGAAGTTAACTTTTTAACACCCTTCATTAGCATTTAAAAACTGTTTGTTATTATGGAAATGCCAATCCTGCTGCTAGAATCTAGCCAGCATCTTTTTTCCTTTGGGTAAAATTTTGCCATTTTTCTTAGGAAATAATCAGTCTTGTGGTTTTATTTTGTACATTTATAAAGAGATTCCAGCTCAAAACTCTATCTAATATCCGAAATCAGACGATGCGCACATTAGTTTCAAGCCACTTTTTCTCTTTACATGTGCACAGAAATCCCAGATGCATTTTTAAATTTTGTAAAACTTTTCAATTACAAGAAGGACTTTAAATTAGAATACTTGGGGAGAGGGCATCCATATTGGATCGCCACATGCTCCCTTCTTCACTTCCCCCACATCTTGCTTTGGGGGAAGTTTCAGCAAATGACCTGGTGGCGTATATTTCCCAAAGTCATGCTTAATTGAAAAAGACATTTTAAATTTTTTCCTATTTCGCTTTCTAAAGTCATGGCTAGCACCCAAGGTGATCTTGGCCAATTTTAGGTGTTCCAAAGATGTTCTCCGGTAATTTTTAAACAAAACATTAAGTAATCTCATTGCGGGAGAGCTTATAGCTCTGCCTTTTCCTGCCACCTTTGAATCTCCACACCAGAGGTGGATTCAGCAGTGGGATTTCATTTCTTATTACAGATTTTAGATTCCAAATACAAATTAAGATTTTAATTTGGACAAGAAACCACATTAAGATGACCATGGCACTCTTCTTTTTTTTTTTTTCCAGCCTGATTTAAAAGAGTACCTTTTAACATTCCAATTCTTTATAATTTGGCCTTTTTGCACAGGTGATTCTATTAACGACAAATTAAACATTTCAGGATTAGGACATGGAGGGGCCCATGAAGGCCATTTCTCCCATTTTTTCTTTTCTTTCTGCTCCTCTTAAGGAGTGGAGGGTGCAAGGGGAGGAGATCTATCCTCCTTGACCTCTCCTAAAGGCTCTAGCAAATGAAATACCGTTTTCCACAAGGGGAAATAATTTTTGGCAAGTTCTGATTAACTTTTTGGCAAACTTTTAAGATCTAATGTACCTTTTTCAAGAAACCAAGGGTTATGTTCTATAATAACATGCAAAAACTATAAGAGATTACCTTCTAAAATTTTAACTCCTTAAGCATGAAAATCAAGTCTATAATAAAGTTTCTTGTTTTTTAAAAAGCTGAATCCTGCCCCTTAAGTGTTAGGTTAGGTGGCTCAGGAGGTGGCAAAGGAAATAAAGAGAGTTGGTCAGAAAAGGAAGGAAGGAAAGTTTATTCTGCGTCCCCCGGAGACCCATGTACCCCCAAGGACAGGGCATGTGGATTCACGCCAACAGGGAGCGGGGGCGCTATTTTTATACTGCCGTTGGGTGAGGGGTGGGGACATAGCTGAGGTATTCAGTTGAGGAAGTTTCAGCTGCAGGGGGTCAGCAGGCATTCAGGAATGAGTCAGTATTTGTGTGGGGGTCGTTGTGGATTCAGGGAGAAGCCTGTATCTGTGTCTGGCACACTGATCTGTTAGAAATGCCAGGTAGAGTACATTATCTCCTCACATGTCTGCATGGATCCGATCCTGGGCTCTCTCCAACCTAACAATAAGCCTGGCTGCCGGGAGCCAGTCCATCCTTGCTGTTTCAAGGGACCTGGCATATATGGCATACTGTTCTTAATATGTTTGCTCACCTTCTTGGCACTATGTGTTTTAACCAAGGTCACCTCTCTGAGAAAGGTTGTTTCCCCAGGTAGGGATTTTCCCCTGAAGTTAGGGAGGGAATAAAACCCCTTAACTAAGTGCCAGGCGGGTAATTAATCACTTTAACTATGAACAATCATGCTTAAGCTACATAATCTTTACTCCCTGGAATGGAGATAAGAAATGCCCTAACCTTTGGAATAGAGATTGATAGGATTGGAACCAACTGGTATAAATACAGATGTAACAAGACAACAGGACACAGAACCTAGACAGAACCTAGACAGAGAACCTAGACACAGAACCTACACAGAACCTAGAGACAGAAGAACTTTGCTGGAGAGAACATGGCAAAAGATCCTGGACAGAAACTGGAGACAGAACCTAGACACAGAACCTAGACACAGAACCAACACAGAACCTAGAGACAGAAGAACTTTGCTGGAGAGAACATGGCAAAAAGATCCTGGACAGAAACTGGAGACAGAACCTAGAGACAGAACCTAGCGAGAGAACCTGGCTGAAGAACCCAGAGACAGAACCTGGCTACAGAACCGGGATAGAACATGGCAAGAGAACCTGACTAGAACCTGGTGACTGAACCTGGCTGGAGAACCTAGTGAGAGAACCAAACCAGAACCTGGCTGGAGATCCTAACCAGAACTTCGCTGGAGATCCTGGCTAGAGATCCTGGCTAGAGATCCTGGCTAGGCTGCTGATCAACTGAACGCTGTCTCCGTGTCATTCCTTCTTCGCCGACTCCATCCACACCTTTGGGGACCCCTGGACCTGCTGTGGTTGGATCCCAGCACCTGGCGAAAGAAAACATTCCCAGCCTACTTACAGCTCGCGACTTCTGAAGTTGATCCTGGGCATTGTGTGCGGTGAATTTCCCCCGCCTTTTTGCGGTGAATTTTCCACACCTTTTCTCAGTGAATTTTCCACACCTTTTTTCGGTGAATTCTTTCTTCCTCACCTTTTTTGATGAAACTTCCTTTTTTCGCTCTAGAGAAACCTTCACTTCCAGTTTTCCTGTTTCGGGCACCAGATGTTGAGTGTTTCCTTCCCACATCCCACGTGGGTCAGGGTTCAGGAACTGGAAGCAGAGCCACACACAAATGAAAATGAAAAGACAAGAGATAATTTGAAATATTGGGGGACCAGGCAGGCAAGTCCAACTCAAGGGGAAGGACTTCCACCCGTGCTCAGGCCTCACCAAGCTTTTATTGATCTGGGATGCACCCACAGCATAGCCCTTAGGCAGGAGACCCCTGGCAACAGGCAGACTAGCCCACCAGCAAGGATTTACATAATAATAAATGGGGGAGTAATTTCAGCTACCACTGTCTGGACAAACAGAGGTGGCGCCTACCTCCGACCTTTACTAGGGCTTCAAAGGCACCCAGCCTTTGGGGGGTTCTCTGTCTATGCTTATCAGATAGTGAAGACAATAAACTGTTTCCCACAGTTTGCAGCTGGTCACACCCCCTTCAGGGTGGGGGTCCCCACTGGGGTGCCTGGCCAGTCTGGGTGAGGGGCTGAGGGCCATTTTCAGGCTGGCAGGCGACTGAAGCTCCCAGCCTTCTTTTTTTTTCTTTTTTTTTTTCCTGGGATTTATTTACCTTCTATGGCTGTCACTGGAGCTGAGAGCTGACTCCAGCTCTGAGGCTATGGCTGGCTGAAAGCACGTATCTGGGTTTGTTTAGCTTCTACAATTGAAACTCTGTTGCCATCACTGGTGCTCTAAGCTCTGAGCCCTCTGGCAGCTGAAAGCAGGTTTCTGGGTTTGTTTAGCTTCTATAATTGCAATATTGTTGCATCTGGAGTTCAGAGCTGGGCTGCGGCAGGTGGGGAACCTTGGCTTCCTCCATCACTGGAGCAAGCAAGCCTCCTATTCACTTCAGCTGCCTGGCTGCCAGCTGTCATCTTGGTTGGCAGTTAATTTGCATATCTTGCTGATTAGCCAATGGGAAGGGTAGCAAAGTTATGGTTAATTACCATGTTTCTCTATTATTAGATAGGATGTATATATATATATATATATATATATCCTATATAATAAAAGGGTAATATGCAAATTGACTGAACAGCAGAACGACCAGTTGCTATGACACGCACTGACCACCAGGGGGCAGATGCTCAACGCAGGAGCTGCCTCCTGGTGGTCAGTGCACTCCCACAGGGGGAGTGCTGCTCAGCCAGATGCTGGGCTCACAGCTGGCGAGCCCAGAAGCCCAGCAGCCCAGCAGCGGTGGCGGGAGTCTCTCCCACCTCTGCAGCAGCACTAAGGATGTCCGACTGTCAGCTTAGGCCCGCTCCCCACAGGAGGGTGCAGGCTAGGCAGGGGGACACCCCCCCCCAGTGCACAAGTTTTGTGCACCGGGCCTCTAATATATATATATATATATATATATATATATATATATATATATATATATCCCTAATATGCAAATTGTCTCTGCGGGAGTTTGACCAGGAGACCGATCGCTTGCTATGACATGTGCTGACCACAAGGGGATGGCGAAGATCAAAGGGAAGCCCCAGCCAGCAGGTGGAAGGCCCCGATCGGCCCTGCTCACTGGCCAGGCCTAGGGATCCTACCCATCACTAAGCCTCTAGTTATATTATAATATCCCTGTGCCTAGGAATCTATGCTGACTTTTAAAATGTTTTTTTATTATTTATAGTATTACAGATATCTCTCATTTCATCCCTCTTTACCCTCCTCCTCACACCACCTACCCAACCCCCAGGTCTTCACTACCCTATTGCCCATGTCCATGGGCTATGCATATCCTATATAATGAACAGGTAATATGAAAATTAACTGTCATGCCCTCTCACAAGATGGCTGCCCTCATGTGGTCACAAGATGGCTACCTCCATGTGGCCACAAGATGGCTGGCATGCCGAAACTGGTTTGGCTCAGGGGATAGAGCATTGGTCTGTGGACTGAAGGGTCCCAGGTTTGATTCCGGTCAAGGGCATGTACCTGGGTTGTGGGCACATCCCCGGTAGGAGATGTGCAGGAGGCAGCTGATCGATGTTTCTCTCTCATCGATGTTTCTAACTCTCTATCTCTCTCCCTTCCTCTCTGTGAAAAATCAATAAAATATATTTTAAAAAAAAAAGATGGCTGGCAGGGGAGGGCAGTTGTGGGTGATCAAGCCAGCAGGGAAGGGCAGTTAGGGGTGACTAGGCTTGCAGGGGAGAGCAGTTAGGGGCAACTGGGCCTACAGGGGAGGGCAGTTAGGGATGACCGGGCTGTCAGGGAAGGGCAGTTGGGGGCGATCAGACTGGCAGGGGAGCAGTTAGGTGTTGATCTGGCAGGGGAGTGGTTAGGGGGTGATCAGGCTGGCAGGCAGAAGCGATTAGGGACAATCAGGCAGGCAGGCGAGCAGTTGGGAGCCAGCAGTCTCAGATTGGAAAGGGTGCAGGCTGGGCTGAGGGACACCCTCCCCCACCTAAGTGCACAAATTTTGTGCACCAGGCCTCTAGTAAGTATATTAGTTCTTTGGTTTATCTCTTGTCATCTATCCATCCACACATCGAGGTGTGTCAGTCTGTCACATGCCTCCATGGTTCTTGTCTTATTTTATTGGTCAATTCATTTTCTCCATTAGATCCTACAAATAAGTGCAATCATGTGATATTTGTCTTTCCCAGATTGGCTTATTTCACTTATCATAATATTTTCCGGATCCACCCATGCTGTCCCAAAGGGTAAGAAATCCCTCTATTTCACAGCTGCATAGTATTCCATAGTGTAAATATCCCACAGTTTTTTTATCCATTCATCAAATGATGGGCACTTAGGCTATTTCCAAATGTTAGCTATGGTATAGCTATGAACATAGGGGTGCATATATTCTTTCTGATTGGTGTTTTATGTTTTTAGGCTATATTGCCAGAAGTGGGATTGCTGGGTCAAACGGAAGTTCCATTTTTTAACTCTTTGAGGAAACTCCATAATGTTTTTCATAGTGGCTACACCAATCTGCATTCCCACCAGCAGTGAACTAGTGTTCCTTTTCTCTACATTCTCTCTAGCCCCTGTTGTTTTTGATTTTTTTGATGACAGCCATTCTGACAGGTGTAAGGTAATAGCTCATTGTGGTTTTAATTTGCATTTCTCTGATGAATAGTGACTTTGAGCATTTTTTAATATGTCTCTTGGCTAATTATATGTCCTCTTTGGAGAAATATCTATTCAAGTCTTCTTCCCATTTTTTAACTGAATTGTTTGTCTTCCTTTTGTTTATTTGTATGAGTTCTTTATATATTTTGGATATTAATCCCTTATCAGATACATCATTGGCAAATATGTTCTCCCATCAGTGGGTTCCCTTTTCATTTTGATGGTGGTTTATTTTGCTGTGCAGAAGCTTTTTATTTTGATGTAGTCCCATTTGTTTATTTTCTTCTTATTTTCCTTTGCCCTAGTAGATGTATCTGTAAACACATTGTTAAGTAAGATGTCTGAGATTTTACTGCCTATCTTCTTCTCTAAAATTTTTATTGTTTCATGCCTTACATTTAACTCTATTATCCATCTTGTGTTTATTTTTAATATGGTATAGGTTGATGGTCTAGTTTCATCTTTTTGCATGTGTCTGTCCAGTTTTCCCAGCACCATTTGTTAAAGAGACTGTCTTGACTCCATTGTATGTTCTTGCCTCCTTTGTCAAATATTAATTGAACGTAATAGTGTTGGTCAATTCATAGGGTCTCTGTTCTGATCCACTGGTCTACATGCCTGTTTTTGTGCCAGTACCAGGCTGTTTTGGTTATTGTAGCTTTGTAGTTCAGTTTGATATCTGGTATTGTGATCCCTCCTACTTTGATCTTCTTTCTCAAGATTGCTGCAGCTATTTGGGGTCTTTTATCATTCCATATAAATTTTTGGAGTATTTGTTCCAGCTCTGTGAAGTATTCCAATTATATTTTAATAGGTATTATGTTGAATCCATAGATTGCTTTGGGCAGTACAGACATTTTAATGATGTTAATTCTTCTAACCCATGAACATGGTATATGTTTCCATTTGTTTGTATCTTCCTCTATTTATTTTTTCAGTATCCTATAGTTTTCCAAGTACAGATCTTTTACCTCTTTGGTTAAGTTTATACCTAGGTATCTTATTTTTTGTTGTTGCAATGGAAAATGGGATTGCTTTTTTAATTTTTTTTCTGAGAGTTCATTATTGGTGTATAAAAATGCCATTGATTTGTGGATGTTGATTTTGTATCCTGCTACTTTGCTGAATTCATTTATTAAGTCTAATAGTTTCCTGGTGTAGTCTTTAGAGTTTTCTATGTACAATATCATGTCATCTGTGAATAATGAGAGTTTTACTTCTGCCTTTCCCATTTAGATTTCTTTTATCTCTGCTTCTTGTCTGACTGCTGTGGCTAGCACTTCCAGTATTATCTTTATATATAAAACCCTAATATGCAAATAGACTGAATGGCGGAACAACCAACCAAATAACCAGTTGCTATAACATGCGCTGACCACCGGGGGGCGCATGCAGAACATGGTGGGCGTCAGCAGCATGTGGCAGAGCATAGAACATGGCAGGCATTGGCTGTGGTGGGATGGTGGAGCAGGTGAGTGGGGGCACCAGACCAAGGAGGGGCACTGGTTGCTGTCATCAGGGTGAGCCTCTGGTGGTTATTGAAAATTCTTTGCTTCCATGTGCCACGGTCCTGCTGGGCACTCACACCAACTGCCGGTGCTGGCCCTGCTCACATCCACAGCCAGTGCCATAGTCGTTGCTCACACCCGCTGCCAGCGGCTGGCACCGGTCCCGATTGCTCGGCACTGTCAGTGGGTGCAAGTGGTGGCTGAAGTCCCCGATTTCCCCTGAGGGATTCTCCACCTCCCCCTGCTCCTGAGGGGCAATCTGGGCAACAGCAATTGCTCTGCGCCATCAGCAGTGCGAGTGGGGCTGGCGCCATCAGTGCCTGGGAGTGGCGGGAGCAGGGCCCCTGGCAGATAGGGGACCAGGGGCTGTGGTGGGAGGGGCCAGGTGGGGGTGCAGAGGATGGGCCAAGACCCTCCCCTGTGCCCACTGCAGCCTTGCAGCCCACAATTCCTTTCAAGGTGCACTGGGTCCTAGTGTTGAATAAGAGTGGTGAAAGCAGACATCTCTGTCTTGTTACTGTTCTTAAAGGAAATTCTTTTAGTTTTTGCCCATTGAGTATGATGTTGGCTATAGGTTTGTCATATATAGCCTTTATTATGTTGAGATATGAATCCTCTATTCCCATTATACTGAGAGTTTTTATCAGAAAAGGGTGCTAGATTTTGTCAAATGCATTTTCTGTATCTATTGATATGATCATGTGGTTTTTATCTTTCAACTTGTTTATGTTATGTATAACATTTATTGATTTGCAAATCTTGCATCCCCAGAATAAATCCCACTTGATCCTGGTGTATGATCTTTTTAACGTACTGCTGGATCTGATTCGCTAATATTTTATTAAGGACTTTAGCTTCTGTGTTCATCAGGGATATTGGCCTGTAATTTTCTTTCTTTGTAGTGTCTTTATCTGGTTTTGGAATTGGGATAATGCTGGCTTCGTAAAAAGAGCTTGGAAGTGTTCCTTCCTCTTGGATTTTTTGGAATAGTTTGAGGAGGAGAGGTGTTAGTTATTATTTGTTTCTTTGTTTTTTAATCCTTAACCGAGGACATTTTTTCCACTGATTTATAGAGAATGGAGGAAAGAGGGAGAGACAGAGAGAAAAACTGATGTATGAAAGACACATTAATTGGTTGCCTACTGCACACCCCCAACCAGGGCCAGGAGCCTGCAACCAAGGTAGGGGCCCTTGACCGGAATCCAACCTGGTACCCTTAAGTACACAGGCCGATGCTCTGTCCTCTGAGCCAAACCCGCTCAGGTGGTTCTTCTTTAAATGTTTGGTAATATTCACCTGTAAATCCATCTGGCCCAGGATTTTTGTTTGCTGGAAATTTTTTAATTACTGCTTCAATTTCATCAGTTGTTATTGGCCTATTCAGGTTTTCTGATTCTCCCTGATTCAGTTTTGGAAGATTATATGTTTCCAGGAATTTGTCCATTTCGCCCAGGTTGTCTTGCTTGTTGGTTGGCTAACTTTTGTTCTTTGTCATGTAGACCTTAAAATCCCAGGGCAAAATTTCAGCCTGGAAAAAGTTGAAGTCAGGGCCAGATCTGAAATAATGATATTTTATTCTAATATAAGCTCAAAAGTAACTATGAGACATCCTGACATTAAAAGTTCCAGCAGCTTCAACTTCAAACCAGTTCAAGCTGAAATGAAGTAAATTGCATAAATTGTGTTATGTATAAACATAAGAGAGAATAAATCTAATAAACTCTAAACTAAATTCTAACAAAGTCCAATAAGCAATCCTAACAGAGAAGGGAACACTGAAGTGTGGCTTGTGGCCACTGAGGAACACCTAAGCCTGTGGTATTTGTAACAGTGCCTACTAGATGGTGCTGGTAGTCTCACATAGCTGATCCTCCTGTCAGTTAACGCTTCTGTCCTATTAATACTGAAAGAGTTCAAATTCAGCTAGCATCCATGGGCATCTCCTAAAACATTATTTTATTTTATCCATACAACAACCCTGTGAAGGATAAAACTTGTTTTATTAGCTAAGAATCAAATCCCTGATTTGACATTCTCTTTCCGTGCCTTCCTTTACCCCTACAATTGGATAATGATCCTAAGTAAAATACACATGATATCGATAACCAGGGCCCTTCTGACTTATTCACTCCTATCAGTTCTTCCTTTAGACTTCCAGGTTGAAAAGTAAGGAGGGGACAGGTCCTGTTACAAAGGCAAGTTAACCAGAACTGCAGACTGCCTCTTCTAAACCTAATAAAAGTGCCATTGGTGAATCTGAGAACTAACATAAAAGCTAAGAAAAACCCCTAGGAAAATAGAAGGTGATCAGGCCCAACGTTGAAGACACATGTAGCCCAAAGGGAAGAGAGTTGAGAGTCAGGGGCAGTTCTGAAACAGGGTAGCTGATTCCCTGTTAGAGTCTCCACACTTCCTGAGCAAGGGGTCTGCCTGTCTGGTGGCCAACCAAATCAGAGAAACTGAAAGCTTGGCCCATCACCTTCTCCAGCCCCTATGGTAGCTTCAGGATAAAGGTAGGGCAGCAGATCTCATCCTTAGAGTCTCCTATGGGGTTTTAAATTATCCTGATACCCTAGGCCTCACCTGGGGCTCACAGACAGACTCTGGGTTAAATTCTGGTGTCAGTACTTTTTTCATAGTGAAAAAAAAAGCTTTAATGTTGGTGTCTGTGCAGCATGTGATATCAAGACAGGAAGATGGGCAGATTCACAAAGTAAGACATGGTTATCAGAGGACAGGTTGCAAGTGAATAAAGAATTCTCATGGCTTCCACGCTTTCCTGGGTACCCATGAGCTCTAGGCCATCTCCTCCTCACCCCTCCTCCTCAAACTCACCTTCCTTCCTGGCTGTGGTGTCCTAGTGTTGCTGGTACTCAGACACCAGGTAGTTCATGTTGCTCTGAGCCTCCATGAATTCCATCTCATCCATGTCCTCACCCATGTACCCATGCAGAAGGCCTTGTGCCAGAACATGACCATGAATTGTTAGGTCATACACTTGAACAGCTCCTGGATGGCAGTGCTGTTAAAGATCAAAGTGTTTACATTTTTAGTCTTGGGGATGGGATGTCACAGACAGCCATTTTCATATTGTTGGGGATCCATTCAACAAAAAGCTGCTGTTCTTATTCCAGATGTTAAGCATCTGCTTGTCTACCTCCTTCATGGACATGTGGCCACAGTATATAATGGCCATGTGGAGGTCACAGGCAATCATTGTGTTCTTGGCGTGAATGATCTGCTGGATGAGCTCAGGGACCATCAGCACCCATAGTGCTGGCTACCCTGGCTGTTTGGGGGCAAAGCTGGGCATGAAAAGTGTGGGTAGGGGAAGGGCACCATGTTACATCCATTTTGGGAAGGTCAGCATTGAGCAGGCCAGGAAATCGCAGGAAGGTGGTGATCTCACTCATGATGGCTGTCACCCAGTGGTTCAGACCACTGTGGGTGGGGTGTGGTTGGCTTTAGGGTTCTGAAGTACATATCATAGAAGGCCTTCTTACCTATACAATAGGTTTCCTCTGTGTTTTCTAGCAACTGGTGTACTGATAAGGTGACATTGGAGGGTTCCACCATGGTATCTTAACATCTTGGGTGAGGCCACTATGCTGAAGGTGCTCATGATCCTGTCAAAGTACTCTTCCCTGATCCTACTGATGAGGAGGGTACCCATACCAGACTCAGTCCCCTTACCCAGGGAGTTGGTCAACCAGAAGCACTGCAGGTGACCACAGCTCGCAGCCTCTTTCCTCATCACATCCAGCACCAAGTGAACCAGCTCTACATCATCTGTGTAGTGTCCCTTGGCCCAGTTGTTCCTGATACCACTCTGACCAAAAATGAAGTTGCCCACCCTAAAGATCTGATGGAAGGGCCACAAGCACATGGAGTCCATGGTGCCCAGCTTCAGGTCCATGAGCAGAGCATGGGACATGTACTTGCCACCAGTGGCCTCATTGTAGTACACATTGTATTGTTCTAGCTGCAGGTGACTGTTTCCATGGTTAAGTGCCCGTAAAGTTGATGCCAATGCTCATAGCTTATCAACTCTCAGAACTTAGCGCTGATCTGGTGGCCACACTGGCTGGCTTGCAGGTTCATGATCTCCCTCACATAAGTGTTCATGTGCATTTCAAGGCTCTCCACGAGTAAACATTCTTCCTCCTTAAAATTCAAAAAAGCATTAGTTATAAAACAAAAGCAAAGAAAAAGCTAACTAAACACTGAAGTAAAGAATCATTAGACTAGGGATCATGAGGCCAAGGTCCTAATAAAAATGAGGTATGTAATCTAAGTTTTCTTCACCTGTAAAATGGAATAATAATTTCTACCTAGGGGTCCTATGAGGATGAAATTTTCAGACATCTGTTAGAGCCAAACGAGGGATACAGGAGGTTTCAGTCACAGTAAAGATTTTTAGACAAAATGAAAAACTCAGCACACTTAGGAAAGCTATCAAACATTCTTTTCTATGTGCTAGATAACCTACAGTTGACCCTTGAGCAATGCAGGTTTAAACAACAAGGGTGCACGTACATGCAGATTTTTTCAGTCAGTTCAATTGACACATGGTTGACATCTGTAAATATAGTTTTTCCCCATTCTTTTTACCTATCAGTATAAACTTGTACAAAGTATTTAATATCTCTCTGCCTTGGTTCATCAACTGCTTTACTAGATGATCATTTAGCTCTATTTCTGCTATTTAAATAAAAACGATAAATAATCCTTTAATAACAACCAGATGAATTTCTGGTTAAAGCTGCCTTTTAACCTGATATCAGTTCATCTTGCTGCAAACTAAGATCATACTTATACTAGGGAAGATGGGACATTCAGAAGCAGAAATTAGACCAGAGAAATGTCTCTCCATTGTTCTCCTTCAAAATTGCTAAAATTTCAGGATATGAACAACCTTGCAGAAGATGAAGTAAATGAAATCCCACTGAGGAGCAACTTTTTAGTATTACTCACTACAAATAGTCTGAGAGAAATCAAAAGGCAAAGCTCTTGATCTCAGGTTTTCCTAAACTTGGTGGGAAGTTTATTAGTTTGGACCAACCAGATTGACAGATGATGAAAGGCTTGGAAAGTGGATCTGTAAAGAAGCTTCTAGAATCTTAGCAGCTAAAGAGGGAGTGGCTAAGACAAGAGGAAAATACAGAAGGTTAACCCTGGTTAGAAAAATATGTGGTTATTTAGGGACTTTCTGTCTCTCCCTCCTCCAGAAGCACTGTCAGAATAAGAGCTTATCCACCTATGTGACAACAGCATTGATCTGAGTCCAAGGGAAGTACATCTGAAACCCAAGCTGAAAAAGACCATTCTTGGTCATAGGACTTAGGAACTAGAACAAAAAATATCTTTGAGTTTTGTAGTAGAAATAGCATCAGCTTATCAGTACGGGGAAATGACCCCCGAGAGCAAGGACAAGATGATAAGCCCATAAGAGATACATATAAAAAAAGAACCCCACAGCAACTTTATTTAAAGCTCCAATTCTATGTCAAGCTAATTGAATAATGAAAAACTTGTCTAGCCCACAGATATGCTTTGTTTGGCTCGCATAGTGTGTATATTTTTTAATTGAACCTTATTGTCCTTAGATACTGTCCAATTTCCCAAACACCACTCTTCCTATATTATACACCACTACATAACTCAGTTAGTAACTACATTACTACACTACCCGCAGAAGCATTTGAGTTCACAGCTATTGATATGTAATTTCCCAGATTGACTCATTTTTAAGTATTAAATATTTAAAAATATGCTGACTGCAGGAATGACAGAAAAAGAGGATAATCACAAGAAAATAGGAAGAGATCAATAATTCTAGCATTGCCATCATTGGAAGAGGCATCTCTCTGGCCCAGCCCAATTGCAACAACTACAAATCATGCCATATATAGGTCAAGTTAAACAAGTGTCTGCCATATTCATAGCCTCTCTCTTTCAACTAGCCTTTCTATATTTGGGGAAATTCCCAAGAGGCAGAACTCAAATTCCTAGCCTTTCTTATAGCTAGGACACTGGCTTATAGCCCAGGTTCCACCAAAGAGCAACACCCAGGAAAACTGTGATGTGAAAAAAGAGCAAAGTGAACAAAGAAGGTATGTGGGCAACTCAATTTTTCTGAGCAGAGAGGTAGCTGAGATGTCAGGTTTTCAGTGGTTGCATAATGGAGTCCTGGTATAGAAATGGCATTAGTGTGGCAAGACCTTCTAATGTTGTTCCCTCTGGTGGCCAGTAAACAAGGAAAACAGCAAAAATTTTCTTATTGGACCAGTCTGCAATGCAATTTTACTCCTGGAATTTTAGCCCTCTCAAAAATTGTTTAAACTACTCAATATCATTTTATTAAACTTATTTTCTGCTATATCAGCCCAAATAAACTTCTATTGCTTAAACCAAAGATCTCTCTGGCTGATAAGACAAGTAATGGCAGACCCATCTTTGAAAATCTTTCATTGGAGCTACCATGGGAGAAAGCCATTCACACTAATTTCCATGAACTCCCAACATCTGTGAAAGAAGCCCCAGATTTCATAAGGCTACCCTCATGTGCTTTCTAAAGTAGTGTCACATTGCACACCCATTACTCAGTACTCTTGGCAATTGACTTAAGAGTTACCATCCAGAGAAGAGGTCATTAAATTTTCAACATTTGCTACTTGGTTATGGAAAATGAGAGCTGAGGATTTCATCATCAGCCTTTCTGGGAGATGGTCTTACTCTGCAAGGCCTTGTATTGATTGATAAACTGGTTCCTTATTAACAGACCTTGGTGCAAAAGAGGCAAATAAGGCACCGATTTTTAAACCAAGCTATAAGGATGGCAGCAAGCTGCTTTTCATTTCTGTTAGAGCCAAGCAAGGGATGTAGGAGGTTTCAGCTACAGGAAGGATTTTTGGACAAAATTGAAGAACTCGGCACATTAAGGAAGGCTATCAAACATTCTTCTCTATGATTTCTGTTTGCTAGAAAATACTACAGTTGACCCTTGAACAACAGGGGTTTGAACTTCAGGGGTCCACTTATATGCAGATTGTTTTCAATTGACCCACTCAATTCAACTGACTCCCCTGCCACCTGTAGTTCAAACCCTTGTCGAAGGCTCAACTGGTGATTGACAATCCACATATGTGGAGGTCCACTTAAGTTATACATAGATTTTCAACTGCACAGGTGTTGTTCATGAGTCAATTGTATATTTACTACTAACAGTATAGCAATTCTTATTTATATTCCTCATGATAATTCTTTAAAGGGGACTCTATTAAATAATGTTCACTTGCCCTAACTGGTTTTTCTCAGTGGATAGAGTGTCGGCCTGTGGACTGAAGGGTCCCAGGTTTGATTCAAGTCAAGGGCATGTACCTTGGTTGCAGGCACATCCCCAATAGGGGGTGTGCAGGAGGCAGCTGATTGATGTTTCTCTCTCATTGATGTTTCTAACTCTCTATCCATCTCCCTTCCTCTCTGTAAAAATCAATAAAATATATTTTAATAAAATAATAGTAACGTTCACTTTATAGAAAAAAGTTCAGAGAGATTAAGTGGCTTGCTTAATGTCAAAGGGGATCCAAACTTGGATTTTCCAATTCCAGGTTGATGGCTTTTTCTTCTATACCAGTGGTTTTCAAAGTTCCAGGATCTCTGGGATACTTTCAGGAAGTCAATACTATTTTCTTAATAAAAATATCTACAGGAAATCAAACAACTCTCTCAAAGAGATATCTGCACCCCCATGTTCATTGCAGCATTATTCACAGTAGCCAAGACACTAAACAACCTAAGTGTCCGTTTGGATAAAAAACATGAGATATTTATAAGCAATGTAATGTTATTTACCCATAAAAAAGAAGTAAATCTTGCCATTTATGACAAAAGGATGAACCATAGAGCTTTATGCTAAGTGAAATAAGTCAGACAGAGAAAAACAAATATTGTATGATCTCATTTATATGTGGAATTTAAAATCATTAAATTTATACAGAGTAAAATGGTAGTTGCCATGGGATAAAGGGTAGGGGAAATGGGGAGATGTTGGTCAGAGGGTACAAATGTTTAGGTATAAAATAAATAAATTCCAGGAATCTAAGGTATAGTTTGGTGACTATTATATACTTGAAAGTGGCTGAATTCAGAGCTTTAATGGTCTCACCATAAGAACAACAAAATGATAATGATGCGAAGTGATGCATGTGTTAACTAACCTTATTATAGTAAACTAGAGGCCCAATGCAAGGGACTTGGCCCCCACCACCACTGCAGCTGGGGGGCCTCTGCCTTGGCCCCGGCTGCCACAGCTTCATCTGGAAGGACATCCAGTCTAATTAGCATATTACACTTTTATTATTATAGACTAGAGGCCTGGTGCAGGAAATTCGTGCACAGGGGGTTGTCCCTAAGCCTTGCCTACATCCTCTCCAATCTGGGACCCCTCGGGGGATGTCTGACTGCTGGTTTAGGCCTGATTCCTCAGTCGGACATCCCTCTCACAATCTGGGACTGCTGGCTCCTAATCACCTCTGCCTGCCTGCCTGATCACCCCCAACTGCCCTCCCCTACTGGCCTGATCTCCCCCAACTGCCCTCCCCTGTTGGCCTGATCACCCCCTAACTCCTTGCTCCCCCACACTGGCCTGATCGACCCTAACTGCCTCTGCCTTGGCCCCCGCCACCACCATGGCTTTGTCTGGAAGGAAGTTGAATGTCAGGAAGATGTCCGGTTGACCTGGTCTAATTAGCATCTTACCCTTTTATTAGTATAGACTAGGGGCCCGGTGCACGAAATTTCATGCACTGGGTGTGTGTGGGGGGTGGGGGGGAGTGTCCCTCAGCCCAACCTGCCCCCTCTCACATACTGGGAGCCATCAGGCATTGACCCCATCACCCTCCAATCACTGGATCGGCCCCTTGCCCAGGCCTGACGCCTCTGACCTAGGCGTCCGGCCTGGGCAGCGGGGACCTGCAGTGGCAGCGGGGGGTGGGGGGGGCCACGATCGCGTGGGCTCCGCCCCTGCCTCTGCAGGATGCCTCTGGCTGAGGCGTCCGGCCTGGACAGCGGGGACCCACAGCTGCAGCGGCCCTGCGATCGTGGGCTTCGCTTTAGGCCCAGGCAAGGGGCCCCTAGTTCCCAGGACTGCCAGCTTCGACCGTGTCCAGCTCCCATCGCTGGCTCCACCCCTACTTCCTGCTATCACTGGCCAGGGCGGAAAAGGCACCTGATTCTCCTATCATGGCCCCAGGGCCACCTTTGCCCTGCCCCCCAGCTCTTAGCTCCCCCCTGGGTTTCAGATCACTGTCAGTGGCAGGGGACTTCTTCCTGCTTTCCCTTTCCCCTCCCTGCATTGTGCCTACATATGCAAATTAACCGCCATCTTGTTGGCAGTTAACTGCCAATCTTAGTTGGCAGATAACTGCCAATCTTAGTTGGCAGTTAATTTGCATATAGCCCTGATTAGCCAATGAAAAGGGTATCGTCGTACGCCAATTACCATTTTTCTCTTTTATTAGTGTAGATATTTTGCTATGTATATGTGTGTCAATCATCACATTGTATACTTTCAACTTACACAATGTTAAATGTTAGTTTTTTCTCAATTAAGCATGAGGGAAAATTAGATGTTGTTTGCCCTTTTCCATTTCATCCTTTTATGAGGGCACAGTGGTGTTTTTCAGAGGACACTTGGTTTGTGATATAACAGGCTGAAGCAGAAGCATGTCTGAGAATCCAGCTGTCTTCTACTAAGGCAAACATAAAAGAGATTTCAAAACTGTAAAGCAGTGCCACTATTTGATTTGCTATAAAAAATATAATGATTTTTCATAGAAATGTATTTACATTATATAATAGGCTTATTAATTTTATTTTTTTAAATGAATTGATGAATTATGTTTTGTTTTCAGTTTTTATTTCTAATACAACAAATATATATAGATATAACCCACAAAACCAATACTCTTCAGATCCTCAATAATTTTTAAATGTGTGAAGGAGTTTTGAGACCAAAACATTTGAGATATGCTACCCTGCATTATAGCTGCCTTAAAAAAAAGTATATCCAGGGTAAATACAGATTTACATTGATTGCATTATTCTTAAAATTTTGATGCCAGTGCTAAATTTAGTTTTTCTGCTTACATTTCTGTACTTTTTTCCTCCTAGTCTTATTTTGGATTGATGAGTTTATGAATGACAGCAAAAAGTCTTGGATTATAAAGTAGTGATTATAGCCTGGCCGGTGTGGCTCAGTGTTTGAGTGTCGACCTAAGAACCAGGAGGTCACAGTTCAATTCCCCATCAGGGCACAAGCCTGGGTTGCAGGCTTGATCCTTAGTAGGGGTCATGCAGGAGGCAGCTGATCAATGATCTCTCATAATTGATGTGTCTATCTCTCTCCCTCTCCCTTCCTCTCTGAAATAAATAAAAATATATTTTAAAAATGTTAAAAAAAATAAAGTAGTGATTATAGACTCAAGTACCTCCTTCCTCTCGAATTCCTAAAATATCTAGTTCACTGTATGTTCAATTAATATTTGATTAGTGGATGAACAACTAAAACTGATTGCTCTCTCATAGAGAGGACCTGCTTGATTCCTCTGATAAGCAGCTTGTGGGCTTATTCCTAAATCCACAGTTGCATGCCAGATACAGCAGAACTCAGTCACAGCAAGGCCAGTTGCACTATGGTCCCTGGATGTGCCATGATCCTATACCCACCTCCTCATTTTTGGTCCTGACCTATGGCCAGATTCTATTCACCCACAAGGCCCAGTTCAACAACCTCATCTCCTGTTCAACCTTTTCACTGGAGATACTAACTCACAATGAGCATCACATTCTGACATCATGGAGGAAGGAGTATTTATACATGGTTACCTATTTTGCTTCATGATCTCACTTTGTCCTGCATTGCTATCTTACTAGATCACGTGTGTATTGTGTTGTTGTTTTTTCCCTACAAAATTTTAGGCTTTGTGAAAGTTCTCAAAGGTCTTTTGCAGTACCCACAGAGTCTGGCATAGTTCTTAGTAAATTATAATCACTTTAATCTTAAACATTTTCAAAATAAGCCAGACACATTGCCTCACTATTTTCTCACCAAAGCCCTATATGTAAGTTAGGGAAGCTCTGTTTTTATTATCTCCACCTTACAGAGAGATGCTTTAAAATGAAGCAGCATAAGGCCATTCAGCTAGTGATTGACAATCTCAGGACACAAACCTATGTCTTGTGATGCTCTTTTTGGCACTTTTCCTACAGACACATGTTTCATTAACTTGAAAAAGAGCTTTGAGAAAAATAACAGGCCTAAATCCAGGTTGAGTCAGAACATACAGGAATAAACGCAGGCCCCTGATTCCCACTCAGGCACTGCCCTTTACAAAGATATTTTCCCTTGTGATTTTAACTGTTTAGGTGGTCAACTCATGTGACGGTTAACTCTGTATGCAATTCTCTTAGAAGAATTAAGTATCACACAAATATATGTTTTCCCTCTTTCTGTCCTAGGTGGCTAATTGGCAATCTAATTTACTGTGTTTTCACAACAAAAAATGAAGGGAAATATTATAAAATAATTTCAGTTGATTCAAACTGTGCCTATAAAATTTATTGTAATTTGCGCTTACTATAACTCTATATTTTCTCTCTCATTTGTTTACTCACACGAGCATTTACTAAGCCCCTAGTATACGCAGAGGTGCATTAGATACTGGAGTGGCTTACAATAAGCAAAAAAAATATGTCCCCGCCATTAATGAGATTGTCTTTTTTTTTATTGTTTAAGGTATTACAAGTAACTGTAGTAGTACATATGTCTCCTTTTTTTCCCCCATTGATCTCCCCCCGGGCCTCCCCTAACCCCTGGTACTTGCCCTGATCCCCCCCCCCCCCCGCAGTGTCTTGCGCATGTTGGTTGTGCTTATATGCATGCATACAAGTCCTTTGGTTGATCTCTTACCCGCTGCAGCCCTCCCCTACATTCCCACTGTAGTTTGACAGTCTGTTCGATGATTCTTTGCCTCTGTCTATTTTTGTTCAACAGTTTATAATGTTCTTTATTATCCATAAATGAGTGAGATCCTGTGGTATTTATCTTTCACAGACTGGCTTATTTCACTTAGCATAATGCCCTCCAGTTTTATCCATGCTGTTGCAAATGGTAAGAATTCCTTCTTTTCCATAGCAGCATAGTATTCCATTGTGTAGATGTACCACAGTTTTCTAATCCATTCATCTGCTGATGGGCATTTAGGCTGTTTCCAAATCTTAGCTATGGTAAATTGTGTTGCTATGAACATAGGGATGCATATATCCTTTATGATGGGTATTTCTGGTTTCTTGGATATATTCCTAGAAGTGGAATCACTGGGTCAAATGGCAGTTCCATTTTTAATTTTTTGAGGAAACGCCATACTGTTTTCCACAATGGCTGCACCAGTCTGCATTCCCACTTTTTCTCCGCATCCTTGCCAGCACTTGTCATTTGTTGCTTTGTTGATGACAGCCATTCTGGCAGGTGTAAGATGGTACCTCATTGTTATTTTGACTTTTTTCATTTCTCAGATGATTAGTGACTTTGAGCATGTTTTCATATGTCTCTTGGCTTTCTGACTGTCCTCTTTCGAAAAGTGTCTATTTAAGTCCTTTGACCATTTTTTGATTGGATTATTTATCTTCCTTTTGTTAAGTTGTATGAGTTCCCTGTAAATGCTGGATATTAAAGCCTTACAGAGATAACATTGGCAAATATGTTCTCCCATGAAGTGAGCTTTGTTGTTCTGTTGATGGTTTCTTTTGCTGTGCAGAAGCTTTTTATTTTGATATAGTCCCATTTGTTTATTTTCTCTTTAGTTTCCATAGGAGCTGGATCAGTAAAGATATTGCTACGACAAATGTCTGCTATTTTGCTGCCTATGGCTTTGACATAGTACTGGAAGTACTAGCCATTGTGGTCAGACAAGAAGAAATAAAATGCATCCAAACTGAAAAAGAGGAAGTAAAACTGTCCTTATTCGCAGATGACATGATATTGTACATAGGAAACTCCAAAGGCTCCATCAAAAAAAGTACTAGACTTAATAAATGAATTCGGCAATGTAGCAGGATACAAAATTAATAAGTCTATGGCTTTTCTATACACCAATAATGAGCTCACAGAAAGAGAAACTAAAAAATCAATCCTGTTTACCATTGCAACGAAAAATAAATTAAGACACCTAGGAATAAATTTAACCAAGAAGATAAAGTACCTGCACTCAGAAAATTTCAGGATGCTAAAAAAGAGAGAGGAAGACATGAACAAATGGAAGAATACATCATGTTCATGGATTGGTAGAATCAATATCATTAAAATGTCCATACTACCCAAAGCGAACTATAAATTCAATGCAATCCCCATTAAAATACCAATGGCATACTTCAAAGAT
The DNA here is from genome assembly GCF_964212035.1 of Myotis nattereri. Lineage (NCBI taxonomy): Eukaryota > Metazoa > Chordata > Mammalia > Chiroptera > Vespertilionidae > Myotis > Myotis nattereri. The sequence continues at coordinate 94,896,433 of NC_138076.1, read as the reverse complement.
CTAGAACAAACTCTCCAAAACTTCATCTGGCATAAAAAAAGACCCCGAATAGCTTCAGCAATCTTGAGAAAGAAGAACAATGTTGGAGGGATCACAATACCAGATATCAAACTATATTACAAAGCCACTTTTCTCAAAACTGCCTAGTACTGACACAAGAACTGACATATAGACCACTGGAACAGAACAGAGAACCCAGAAATTTTGACACAAGCCATTATGCTCAATTAATATTTGACAAAGGAGGCAAGAGCATACAATGGAATCAAGACAGTCTCTTCAATAAATGGTGTTGGGAAAATTGGACAGATACTTGCAAAAAAATGAAACTAGACCACCAACTTATACCATACACAAAAATAAACTCAAAATGGATAAAGGGCTTAAATATAAGATGGGAAACCATAAAAATCTTAGATGAAAATGGAAATTTTAAAAAGATGGAGTAACAATACTTATATTTGACAAAATAGACTTTAAAACAAAGGCTGTAATAAGAGACAAAGAAGGATACTACATAATGATAAAGGGAAAAATCAAATAAGGATATAACCCTTGGACATTTATGCATCCAACATAGGAGCACCTAAATATGTAAAGCAAATTTTGATGGACATAGAGAGATTGACAATAATGCAGTCATAGTATAGAATTTTAACACCCCATTGCCATCAATGGATAGATCTTCCAGACAGAAAATCCACAAGGAAATGGTGGCCTTAAATGTCACACTAGAACAAATGGATTTAATTGATATCTTTAGAGCATTTTATCCAAAGTAGCACAATATAAATAATTTTTTTTCAAGTGCACATGAAATAATTTCTAAGATAGTCAGCATGTTAGGACATAAAAAAAGTTTCAATAAATTTAAGAAGATTGAATTTATATCAACTATCTTCTCTGACCATAATGGTATGAAACTAAAAATCAATCACAAGAAGAAAACTGAAAAACACACAAAGGTATAGAGGTTAAATAACATGTTAATAAACAATGAATATATAAACAATGAGATCAAGGAAGAAATAAAAATATACATTGAAACAAATGAAAATGAGAACTCAGTAACCCAAAATCTATGGAACACTGAAAAAACAGTCCTAGGAGGGAAATTCATAGTATTATAGGCTGACCTTAAGAAACAAGAAAAATCTCAAATAAACAATTTTACTTTACACTTAAAGAAACATGAAAAAGAATAAAAACAAATCCCAAAATGAGTAAAAGGAATGAAATTATAAATATCAGAGAAGACATAAACAAAATAGAGTCTAAAAGAAACAATGCAAATCAATGAAACCAAAAGCTGATTCTTTGCAAAGATTGATAAATCATTAACCAGACTTATCAAGAAAAAATAAGGACCCAAATAAATAAAATCAGAAGTGAAAAAAGATAAATAATAACTAACACCAAAGAAATACAAAGGATTGTTAGAAAATATGAACTATATTTCAACAAATTGGACAATCTGGAAAAAATAGAAAAATTCCTAGAAGCACACAATCTTCCAAAACTGAATCAGTGAGAAGCAGAGAATATGAATAGAGAGATTATATATAATAAAATTGAAGCGGGAATCAAAAAATGCCAACAACAAAAGTCCTCACAGGAGAATTTTACCAAACATTCAAAGAAGAACTAACACATATCTTTCTCAAGCTATTCCAAAACTTTCAAGAGGAAGGAAGACTCCCAACCTCATTTTATTAGGCCTGCATCATCCTAATTCTAAAACCAGATAAAGACACTATAAGAAATAAAATAATAGGCCAATATCGCCAATGAACATAGATTCTGAAACTCTCAGCAAAATATTAGCAAACTGGATCCAGCAATATATTAAAAAGATCATAAATGATGGTTAAGTGGGATTTATTTCAGGGATTCAAGGCTGATACAATATTCACAAATCAATAAATGTGATATATCACATAAATAAAATAAAGGATAAAAAATCACGTGATCATATCAATAGATGCAAAAAAAAGCATTCAACAAAATCAAGCACCCATTTTTGATAAAAACTCTCAGCAAAGTGGAAATAGAGGGATCACATCTCAACATGATAAAGGCTATATATGACAAACCTACAGCCAACATCATACTCAACAGGCAAAACTAGAAGTGTTTCCCTTAAGAACAGGAACAAGACAAGGATGTCCGCTTTCACCACTCTTATTTAACACTAGAGGCCCAGTGCACAGATTCGTGCACCAGTGGGGTCCCTCAGCCTGGCCTGTGGGGATCAGGCCAAAACCGGCTCTCCAACATCCCTTAAGGGGTCCTGGATTACAAGAGGGTGGTTCTTGGGTGATGTACCCCAGAATCAGGCTCCCTCCTCTCTGATTTTAGATGCGTCACCCGAGAACCACAGCTGCCAAGTCACCATAGCTCAGCAGTTCCTCCATTGAGCGGCTTCCCCCTGGTGGTCAATGTGTGTCAAAGCTACCAGTCAGACAGTCGCTTAGGCTTTTGTAAATACACTAGAGGCCCGGTGCACAAAAATTTGTGCACTCAGGGGGGAGGGGGGATCCCTCAGCCCGGCCTGTGCCCTCTCGCAGTCTGGGACCCCTCAGGGGATGACCACCTGCTGGCTTAGGCCCGCTCCCTAGGGGGATTGGGCCTAAGATGGCAATCAGACATCCCTCTGGCAGCCTGGCAGCCCTCGGGGGATGTCCACTTGCCAGCGGGGAGCAGGCCTAACTTCAGTCAGACATCCTTAGCGCTGCTGAGGAGGCAGGAGAGGCTCCCACCACCACCGCTGTACTGGCAGCCAACAGCCTGGCTTGTGACTGAGCAGAGCTCACAGCTGTGAGAGCTCACTGGCCACCAGAGGGCAGCTCCTGCATTGAGCATCTACCCCTTGGTGGTCAGTGTGTGTCATAGTGAACAGTCATTCCCAGTCTTTCTGCTGTTAGGGTCAGTTTGCATATTACCCTTTTACTCTATAGGATAGAGGCCTGGTGCATGGGTGGAGGCCAGCTGGTTTGCCCTAAAGGGTGTCCCGGATCAGGGTGGGAGTGCAACTGGGTGCCTGGCCAGCCTGGATGATGGGCTGATGGCTGTTTGCAGCTGGACACACTCCCTTCAGGGTGGGCATCCCCACTGGGGTGCCTGGCCAGTCTGGGTGAGGGGCTGAGGGCCGTTTTCAGGCTGGCGGGTGACTGAAGCTCCCAACCCCTCCTTTTTTCTTTTTTCTTTTATTCTGGGATTTATTTACCTTCTATGGCTGTCACTGGAGCTGAGAGCCAGCTTTAGCTCTGAGGCTCAGCTCCAGCTCTGAGACCTCGGCTGCTGAAAGCAGGTATCTGGGTTTGTTTGGGTTCTATAATTGAAACACTGTTGCGATCCTGCTCACTCCAGCTCTGACGGCTGAAAGCAGGTTTCTGGGGTTTGTTTGGGTTCTATAATTGCAACATTGTTTCTTAGAGTGCAAGCTCAGAGGCCGGCAGCAGCAGCGGCAGGCGGGGAACCTTGGCTTCCTCCACCACTGGAGCAAGCAAGCCTCCTGTTCGCTTCAGCTGCCTGGCTGCCGGCCGCCATCTTGGTTGGCACTTAATTTGCATATCTTGCTGATTAGCCAATGGGAAGGGTAGCAAAGTTATGGTTAATTACCATGTTTCTCTATCATTAGATAGGATATAGATAGTACTGGAAGTCCTAGCCAGAGCAATCAGACAAGAAGAAATGAAAGGCATCCAAATTGGAAAGGAAGAAGTACAACTGTCACTTGCCGAAACCGGTTTGGCTCAGTGGATAGAGCGTCTGCCTGCGAACTGAAAGGTTGCAGGTTCGATTCCAGTCAAGGGCATGTACCTGGGTTGCGGGCACATCCCCAGTAGGAGATGTGCAGGAGGCAGCTGATCGATGTTTCTCTCTCATCGATGTTTCTAGCTCTCTATCTCTCTCCCTTCCTCTCTGTAAAAAATCAATAAAAATATATTTTTTTAAAAAAATAAGTACAACTGTCACTATTTGCAGATGTCATGATACTGTCCATAGAGAACCCTAAATATTCCACTAAAAAACTACTATAACTGACAAATGAATTCATTAAAGTAGTAGGATACAAATTAAATATCTAGAAATCAATTACATTTTTATATACCAATAATGAACAATCAGAAAGGGAAACTAAGAAAACAATCCCATTCACAATTACTTCAAAAATAATGAAATACCAGGAATAACTTTAACCTATATGTAAAAGACCTGTATTGTAAAAATTGTAGGACATTAAGGAAAGAAATTGAATAGGACATGAATAAGTGGAAACATATACAGTGTTCATGAGTAGGAAGAATTAACATAATTAAAATGTCCATACTACCCAAAGCAATCCATAGATTCAATACAATTACTATGGACATACAAATGGCATATTTCACAGAACTAGAACAAATAATCCAAAAATTTATATCAAACCACCAAAGATCCAGAATAAAGCACAAAGTTTGAGTAATCACACTATGTGTTATTAAACTATGCTCAAGGCTATAGTAATTAAATCTTCATGTACTGGTTTTAAAACAGACAGATAGAGCAATGGAACAGAATATAGAGCCCAGAAATAAACCCACACCTTTAGTCAATTAATATTTGACAAAGGAGGCAAGAACACACAATAGGGTAAAGGTAGTCTATTCAATAAATGGTCTTGGGAATACTGGACAGATACATGCAAAATATGAAACTAAACCACCTTCTTACATCAAGCACAAGGATAAACTCAAATGGATTAAAGTCTTAAATGTTAGACTCAAAACCATAAAGTCTTAGAAGAAAATTTAGGCAGTAAAATCTTGGACATTTATCATAGCAATATTTTTTTCTAAATATCTCCTCTGGCAAGGGAAACAAAAGGAAAACTAAATAAATGGTACTACTTCAAATTAAAATGTTTTGCACAACAAAAGAAACCATCAACAAAATGAAAAGCCAACCCACTGTATGGAAGAACCAATGATATATCTGATAAGGGGTTAATATACAACATTTATAAAGAACTTATAAAATTCAACACCAAGAAAACAATGTGATTAAAAATGAGCAAAGACCTTGAACAAATACTTCTCTAAAGAGTGCATAGAGATGGCCCATAGACATATGAAAGGATGCTCAACATTACTAATCATCAGATAAATGCAAATTGAAACCACAATGAAATATCACCTCACACCTGTTAGAATGGCTATCATCAATAAATCAACAAATGACAATGTGTTGGTGAAAATGTGGAGAAAATGGAATCCTCATGTACTGTTGGTGGGAATGCAGATTGGCAAAGCCACTTTGGAAAAGAGTAGGGTGCTACCTCAAAAAATTAAAAGTGGTATTGCTTATGACCGAGCGATTCCACTTCTGGGAATATATTCACAAAATGCAAAACACTAATTCAAAAGACAATATGCAACCCTATGTTTATTGCAGTGTTATTTACAATAGCCAAGATTTGGAAGCAGTCCCAGCATCCATCAGTACAAAAGTGTACAATGTGTATAAAAGCTGTGGTACATTTACATGATGGAATACTACCTGGCCATAAAAGAGAAGGAAATCTTATCCTTTAAGATAGCATTGATGGACCTCAAGACTATTATGCTAAGTGAAATAATCCAGGCAGAAAAAAACAAGTACCATATTATTTCACTCATATGTGGAATCTAATGAACAAAATGAACTAACAAGCAATATAGAATCAGACTCATAGATAGCAGGCTGACAGCAGGGGATACTGATATTGGGGGAGGGGTGACAGGATTGAGCAAAAAAGAGAAAAAAGCTCATGAATATAGACAACAGTGTTATAATTGCCAGGGGGAGGAGGTAAATGGAGGTGTATTAGGGTTTAGCTGGATATATGGTGATGGATGGTGACTTGTTTTGCAGTGGTAAATACAGAATACAGTGTACAGATGATGTCTTGTAGAATTGTGCACCTGTATAATTTTCTTAACCAGTGCGACCCGAAAAAATTTATTACAAAGGGAAAAAATGTAGGGTATGGCTTGGGACATAATCTCCATCTGCACACAACTCCACATAATCATACTGTCAAAGTAAAAGCAGTGTGATTCCTAGCAAATGTAGCCACAAGACAGGTTGTCTGGTTCTCCAACATCCAACCAGCTGCCACCCTGAGGCTCCTGCTACAGAGAAATTCTGGAGCTACCACTAATTGGTAGAGCATTTCAGGGAAGAGGATAGCATCAGAACTAGGGCCAAATGGAGATCTGAGTCTGCAATTCCCATTTACTACTTACAGTGCACCTTCTCCCATGGTGCTCATGGCATTTAGGAACAACTCTGTGTCTTCTCTCCTATGATAACCTTACTTTCCAAGGCCCATATCCTCAGGGATCTCCCCTGCTATGCATCTCTGTACTATTGCAACTTAACCCTCCAAGGTATTAGAGGTGCACAACATGGGACCTCTCACTCTAACAGTGGAATATTGCCATGTGCCAACAAGCTACTGGGAAAAGACACATGTGAGGGCAGGCAAATCTTGGGAGTTTCTCAGATCACATTAGGTGATTAGCTGAAAATCAAACTATATATATGCCTTCTAAATAGTTCAAGGCATAGCATAAAGAAGAGAGAAAACACCATTTGACTATGTCAAAAACTGAGAAAGTCAGAAGAGAAGATGGTTGCAGAGTAACTGGAGGCTATGTGCCCTTGCTCCCAGCCAAGGACTGGATTTACAGCTACTAGTAAAATACTGTGCAATCAACTTTAAAAATCAAGAGACGTGTAGCAGATTGGACATATTATATTTAAGGAGCACTGAAGAATCAAATAGAGACTAGTAAGAGGAGGGGAGTTTCTGAAAGGGGGAGCCCCCCTGGAACAGGTGCTTGGCTGAGAGGCTGAGTGAACTGGCTGCAAAGTTCCCTCCCCTTGGGAGTGAGGAGTCTCCACCCCACACAGGGATCCCAAAACTAGAGCATCAAAGACTGGAAGAAGAGCCCACTAGTATTAGGCAGAAGGAACAAGAGTTTGTCTGCCTGGGAGACCAGGACTGCACCTTGCTCAGACCACTGGAAAGGCTGTGCTGCGGAGTTTGGGTACAGCAGAGGGGTCCCTGGGCAGTACTCAGCAGTGACTTTGAGGGACACTTTACTTACTTGAAGGTATTATGCAGAGCCCTAGTTAGTGATAAACTATCTGTCTTGGGGGAAGGGGAAAGGATTTCCCCAACCTGGAGTGCAGGGTTAGAAGCCTTCCCCAAACCTGTGGGGCTTCCTGACTGCTCATCCTATGGGTTTAGCAGCTCAGGGGAACAGGGCAGATTGGAGATTTGGGGACAACACTATGGAAAGTCAAGAACACAAGTGGAGCTAGAAATCTCAGTCCCCACTTTGGTGAGGCCAGCTTCACAGAACGATCTGAGTCCTACAGAGGGATGATTTCATAACCCTTTCTGCTTAGACCTGTGGCATGAGGGTGCTGGTTCTTCACACAGGTGGGAATTTTGGACTTTATCACCCAGGAAGGCTTCTATCATGGAGACATATGAGTGAGTGCTGGGCATTGTGAGGAGGTTGACCTGAGCTCCCAGTGAGTTCAGCCAACCAGTTCTGGGAAACAGAGGTAGAGCCTGCCTCCCCCTCCTGCACACTGGATTCACCAACCTCCAATAGGAGACTTTTGTTCGGCTCTGTGAAGTCCCAGATAACCCTGCTAGACACAGTGCTGTGGGGGAAAAGAGAGTAGGTCAGAGCAGGACATTTCAAGTATGAGATTCTCAGAGACTATTGTCTGGGATCAGGAGGAAGTGCTTAGCCCCCTCCTGCAGGCCGAGCCAACAAGATTAACAACTGGAGCTCTTTTGATCAATATCACTTGAGCCCAGAGCAGCTGAAACTGGTCCTACAGACAAGACTGAAGACTATAGCCAACATCAACCTACAGCAGGCCACATTAGGGAGAACTAGAGTTGGAGTCTGTGGTAGAGGCTAGGGAGTTTGGCTTTGAATCAGAGACTAATTTCCCCTCATTGAGTGCCTGGCTGCATAATATCTAAGGAAGGGGCCCACTAACCCAAGCAAAGTTAGCTTGGGTCCATCCTAAAAACTCTCTTTGGAAGGCACTAGAGATAGACAAGGCAACCTCAGGGGGAGGCAGAGTAACAGACAGATGAAGGCTGACATCGGGGAGCCTCAGAGCAGCAACATAACTGCCCCCAGCTCTAAGTTAAAAGAAGCTGATCCATCGACACAGATTGGTCCCTCCTATGAACACACAGGTCTAGCAGACACAGCCACAAACAGTGACTATATGGTGGTAAAGGTTGACCTTTAGAGACACTTAGCTTGAAGGGTTAATGGTTTTGACACTTAGTCCATAAAGACACCTTGAGACTGCACCAGCACAGCAGATTGCACACCATGGTTGGGGTTGATCATCATAATCAACCAGTCTGATGGTTGATTCCAACCACTAAAGGGCCATCAGCTCTTAAGACCAAATTACAACAGGAGAGTCTAAACAACTCACAAAGAGACATTCCTAGAACATCCAGCTCAGGAGATCAAGGAGACTACACCCTGGGAACCATAAGACATCTACAACAGAATTTCACCCCTGCCCCCACCAAGATGGAGGATCATAGCAGTCCTTTCTAAAACATAAAAACAAACACAAAGAGACAGCCAAAATGGGGAGACAAAGAAACAGGCCTCAAATGAAAGAATGGAAGGAAACTTCAGAAAAAGAGCTAAATGAAATGGAGGCAAGCAATTTATTAGAAAGAGAATTCAAAGTAATGGTTATAAGGATGCTCAAGGAACTTAGTGAAAATGACAACATCATGAAGAAGAATGTAGAAATTATGAAAAAATAATCAGGCAGATATGAAAAATGCCATATTTGAAATATAGAATACACTGGAAGGAATTTTTAGTTGTCTGGACAAGGCAGAAGATTGAACCAGTGAATTAGAAGACAAAATAGAAACAAATCACTCAATCAGAACAAAAAAAAAGAACAAAATAATTAAAAAGCAGGAGAATAGTTTAAGGGAACTTTGGGACAACATGAAATGTAACAACATCCACATCATAGGGACAATAGAAGAAAATGAGCAAGGGATAGAGAACCTGATTGAAGACATAATAACAGGAAACTTCCCCAACCTGGTGAAGAAAAATGTCACACAAGTTCAGGAAAGACAGAGAGTCCCAAATAAGATAAACACAAAGAGACCCACCCCAAGATACATCATAATTAAATGGCAAAGATCAAACACAAAGAGAAAATCTTAAAGGCAGCAAGAGAAAAACAGTCAGTTACCTAAAAGGGAGTTCCCATAAAGCTGTAATCTGCTCTCTCAACAGAAACACTTCAGGCCAGAAGGGATTGGCATGAAATACTCAAAGTGATGAGAAGCAAGAACCTGTAACCAAGACTGCTCTATCCAACAAGACTATAATTTAAAAATCAAAGGTGAAATAGTTTCCCAGACAAAAAAAGACTGAAGTTCATTACCACCAAACCAGCTTTTCAAGAAATGCTAAAGGGGCTGCTGTAAGAAGGAGAAGAGAGAGAGAGAGAGAGAGAGAGAGAGAGAGAGAGAGAGAGAATCATAGTATAAAAGAAGTGTCAATAAATAAGTGCCTACATAACAATAAATGGATCAATCCAACAAGAAAATATAACCCTTATAAACATATATGCACCCAATATAGAAGCACCTAAATATATGGAAAAAAATTGGTGGACTTTAAGGGAGAGATCAACAGCAATATAGTCATATAAGGGACTTTAATACCCCACTATCAACAATGGATAGATCTTCCAGACAAAATATCAACAAGGAAACAGAGACCTTAAGGAACATGCTAGAGCAGATGATTCTAAATTATATCTACAGAAAATTTAATCCCAAAGCAGCAGAATATGCATTCCTCTCAAGTGCACATGGAATATTCTCAAAGATAGAGCACATGTTAGTATACAAAAGAAGTCTCAATAAATTTAAGAAGATTGAAATCATATCAAGCATCTTCTCTGACACAATGGCATGAAACTAGAAATCAACCACACCAAAAATCTCAAAAATATTCAAACACATCGAGGCTAAATAGCATGTTATTAAACAATTAGTGGATAACCAATGAGATGAAGGATGAAATTAAAAATTACCTGAAAACAAACAAAAATGAGCATACAACCATGCCAGATCTATAGGACACAGCAAAAGCAGTCCTGAGAAGGAAGTTCATAGCATTACAAGCCTACCTCAAAAAGCAAGAAAAATCTCTAGTAAACAATCTAACCTTACACCTATAAGAATTTAAAAAATAACAGCAGGAAAAGCCCAAATAAATAGAAAGAAGGAAATAATAAAAATCAGAGTGAAAATACATGACATAGAAACTTTTTTAAAAATACAAAAGATCAAAGAAACAAAAAGCTGGGTTTTTTTAAAGATAAGTAAGATTAATGTACATTTGATAAGACTCATCAAGAGACAAAGAGAGTGGACCCAATTAAACATAATTCGAATGGGAAGAGGAGAGGTAATAACAGATATCACAAAAATACAGATGATTGTAAGAAAATATTATGAACAACTATATGCCAACAAAATAGAAAAACTGGGTGAAATGGAAAAATTCCTAAAACATTACAATCTTCCAACACTGACTCAGGTATAAGCAGAACACCTGAGAAAACCCATAACAACTAACAAAATCAAAGCAGTAATAAAAGAAAAAATTTCCAGCAAACAAAAGTCCTGAACTGGATGGCTTCACAGGTGAATTTTACCAAGCATTCAAAGAAGAACAAACTCCTATCCTCCTCAAGCTATTCCAAAAAATTCAAAAGGAAGAAAGACTCCCAATATCTTTTTGTGAAGCCAACATTAATACCAAAACCATGTAAAGACACAACAAAAAAAGAAAATTTTAAGCCAATATCCCTGATAAACATAGATGCTAAAATCCTCAACAAAATATTAGCAAATTGGATCCAGCAATATATTAAAAAGACCATACACCATGAACAAGTGGGATGTATTCCAGGGATACAAGGCTGGTAAATATTATCAAATCACAGTTAATGTGATACATCATGTAAACAAAATGAAAGATAAAAATCACATGATCATATCAATAGATGCAGAAAAATGATTGCACCACCCATTTCTGATAAAAAACTCTCAGCTAAATGGGAATAGAGGAATGATATCTCAACATAATAAAGGCCATATATGACAAACCTACAGCCAATATCATACTCAATAGAGCAAAAATAACACCATTTCCTCTAAGAACAGGAACAAGACAGGGATGTCCACTTTCACCACTCTTATTCAACACTAGAGGCCTGGTGCACTAATTCGTGAACCAGTGGGGTCCCTTGGCTTGGCCTGCGGGATCGGGCCAAAACTGGCTCTCCGACATCCCCCGAGGTGTCCCGGATTGTGAGAGGGTGCAGGCAAGGCTGAGGGGCCCCACCAATGCACCATCGGGGCCAGGGAGGGATACGGGAGGTTGGCCAGCTGGGGAGTGATCACGGGAGGGCTCCAGGGCATGTCTGGCCCATCTCACTCAGTCCCGATTGGCCAGACCCCAGCAGCAAGCTAACCTACCAGCCGGAGCATCTGCCCCCTGGTGGTCAGTGCAAGTCATAGTGAGCAGTTGAGTGGCCTTAGCATATCATTAGTATGTTACTCTTTGATTGGTTGAATGGCCGACCAGACACTTAGCATATTAGGCTTTTATTATATAGGATAGTACTGGAAGTTCTAGCCACAGTGATCAGACAAGAAGACATAATAGGCATCCAAATTGGAAAAGAGGAAGTAAAACTATCATTATTTGCAGATGACATGATATACATAGAAAACGCTAAATACTCCATCAAAAAACTACTAGATATATTAAATAAATTTGGCAAAAGTTGCAGGATGCAAAATCAATATCCAGAAATCAAAGGCATTATTTATAGACCAATAATGAACTATCTGAAAAAGAAACTAAGAAAACAACCCCACTTACTATTGTACCACCAACAGCAAAAATAACGTACCTAGGAATAAATTTAACCAAGGAGATAAAAGACCTGTACCTGGAAAACTATATGGCATTGGAGAGTGGAAGCATACACCATGTTCATGGTTTGGGAGAATTAACATTAAGATGTCCATACTACCTAAAGTAATCTATAGATTTAACACAGTTCCTATTACAATACCAATGGCATATTTCACAGAACTAGGAAGCATATTCTAAAAATTTATTTGGAACCAAAAAAGGCCTTGAATAGCCATGACAATCTTGAGAAAGAAGAACAAAATTGGAGGTATCACAATACTCTAGATCAAACTATAATACAAAGCCATTGTAATCAAAACAGCCTGGTACTGGCATAACAGCTGAAACCAATGGAACACAACAGAGAGCCTAGAAATCAACCCACTCTTCTATGGTCAATTCATATTGGACAAAGGAGTCAAAATTATACAATGGAATAAGGCAATCTTTCAACAAATGATGTTAGGAATATTGGACAAGCACATGCAAAAAAGGTGAAACTAGACCACCAACTTACACTATACACAAGAATGAACTTAAAATGGATAAAATACTTAAATGTAAGTCACAAAACCATAAAAAATGCTAGAAGAAAACATAAGAAGTAAAATCTCAGACATCTTCCACCAGAGCAATATTTTTGCCAATATGTCTGTGAGAACAAGGAAAACTCAGAAAAGGATAAAGAAATTGGAATACATCAAGCTAAAAAGAAACCACAAAAGAAACCGTCAACAAAATGTAAAGAGAACCCACTGTATGGAGAACATATTCACCAATGATACATCCAATAAGGGGTTAATTTCCAAAATATATAAAGAACTTATACAACTAAATAGCAAGAAGACAAACAATCCAATTGAAAAATGAGCAAAGGACCTGAATAAATACTTCTTCAAAAAGGACATGAAAAAGATGCTAAACGTCACTAATCAGCAGAGAAATGCAAATAAAAACTACAATGACGTATCACCTCACACCTGTCAGAATGGCTATTATCAATAAATCAACAAACAACAAATGCTGGTGAGAATGTGGTGTAAAGGGAACCCTTATGGACTGTTGGTTGGAATGATTGGTGCAACCACTGTGGAAAACAGTATGGAGTTTCCTCAAAAAATGAAAAATGAAACTGAGTTTTTATCTGCAATCTCACTTCTGGGAATATATCCTAAGAATCCCAAAACACCATTCAGAAAGAATATTTACAATAGCCAAGTTCTAGAAGCAACCTAAGTGTCCATCAGTAGATGAGTGAATAAAAAAGCTATGGTACATTCATTTTTTACACCTGCATAGTGCAATATTATGCAGGTGTAAAAAAGAAGGAACTTTTACCCTTTGCAACAACATGAATGGACCAGAAGAGTAATATGCTAAGTCAGGAAGAGAAAGACAAATGCCATGTGATCTCATTAATATGTGGAATCTAATGAACAAAATAAACTGACGAACAAAATGGAACCAGAAGCATGGATACATGGGACAGACTGGCCAATGCTTGAGGGGAGGTTTTGGGGGTGACCAGATAAAGAAAGTGAAAGGATTAGCTTAAGAATATATATGCATACCCCCTGGATACAGACAATAGTTTGGTGAAGGCCAAGGAAGAGGGAGATCTCAGAGTTGTTGGAGGTGGACAAAAGGCAGGGAAAAGGGGGCCACATGCAATTATGTCAACATTAAAATGTTTTAATTAAAAAAACTGAGAAAGTTGAATAATCACAGTAAGACCCAATCACAAAGATTTTGGATAGAGTTCTCAGTAATTGGTACTGGCTCAAGTATTAGAGAAGTTGTGGTGCTTCATGATATAAGATCTATGTGGTATTTGAGGAAGCTGTGTATAAGAGAGGCTGGAGGAAGGAGAACTGACTGCCCATTGGCCTGGATTATGTGGGCATCTGTTTTAAACTCATCATAACTGTCTCTACACACGTTCCAGACCAGAGTATACTATCTAATAAAGAAGGAATATGCTAATTGACCATCATGCCCTCACAAGATGGTGGTGCCCACAGCCACAAGATGGCAGCACCCAGTCCCCTCAGCCCCGCCCCGTCCAGCCAGAGTCCCCCAGTCCCGTCAGCCTGACCATGGTCAGCAGGCGCCACGTGCCTCATCCAGCTTCAGTCCCCGAGTCCTCCCAGCCCATCTCATCTAGCCAGAGTCCCCCAGTCCCCTCAGCCCCATCTCATCCAGCCTCAGTCCCCTAATCCCCTCATCCCTGCCTCACACAGTCCCCTCAGCCCTGCCCCATCCAGCCAAAGTCCCCCAGTCCCCTCAACCCCGCAGGGGGATGGCAGGCACCACGCACCCCATCCAGCCAGAGTCCCCCAGTCTGCTCAGCCCCACCTCATCCAGCCTCAGTACTCTAGTCCCCTCAGCCCTGCCTCACCCAGTCCCCTCAGCCCCACCTCATCCAGCTAGAGTCCCCCAGTCCCCTAAGCTCCACAGGGAAAGGCAGTTGAGGGAGATCGGGCTGGCAGAGGAGGGCAGTTGGGGACGATCATACCAGCAGGGGAGCAGTTACGCATCAATCAGGCCAGCATGGGAGCGATTAGGGGCCTATCTGGCTGGCAGGAAAAGTGGTTAGGGGCAATCAGGCAGGCAGGCAGGCGAGTGGCTATGAGCAAGCAGTCCCAGATTGTGAGAGGGATGTCCAACTGCCGGTTTAGGCCCGATCCCTGTGGTTGGACATCCCCCGGCAGTTGGACATCCCCCAAGGGGTCCCAGATTGGAGAGGGTGCAGGCTGGGCTGAGGGACCCCCCAAGCACTAATTTTGTGCACTGGGCCTCTAGTCTGAAATGAAACATCACATGTAGGACTCATTCTCTAAGCTTACAGAAAGAGTGACTCCAAAAATCTGTCCCCTTTAAAACAAATGGAGGAAAGGAGGTAATACTTTTTAAATGAGGCTCAATAATGTGGCACAGAGATAATCTTTTGTGTAAATTAATCTTTGCTCATGAGCATGTTGCTAAATATGCAGTTTAGAAAAGAACACATTTCCATTGTTTGTGAATAGTATAATTCAATTATTTAAAGAGGAAGGAACAGTGGATGACAAGTCAAATGAAAGAACCTGAAAAGATGCTATTACTTGTGACTCCAATGGCAAAACAAGGTTCTGATAACTTTTTCAAATTCCATTATGTCATTCAGATTCTATTTGGGTTTTGTAACATATTGTCAGAGGAAGAGATGGTCGATGGAAGTCAATCTGCCCTGGAATGAGGACTTGGGTGGCTATTCAGATGTTGCAATAACGCTGAAAATCCATATTCAACAAGTCAGAATTCAGTCTCTTTATCCTTCAGTGCAAGATTATCACATAGAAAGCACAACTTCTGGGCTGGGAAACAGAAAGGAAAAGGAATTAGGTCAGAAGAGCAAGAGATTGCCTTTCTAGGAAGCAATGACAGGGATAATTAAGCCACCAGCTTGAACAGTGAACAACTGCTTATCCTTAAGGGAGAATGAGCATTTCTTCCAAGTACTATATATTGCCTTGGATGGAAAATGAGGTTTAAAACATTTTTGGAGATTTACCTTTTTTTGTTTGTTTGTTTCAGGTAACTCATGTACAAACTGGGGGAGGAATAGAGGGCAGGTTTCTTTCCCTCTACATCAATTCTCTGCGTTGCTGTGGGAAAGTTAGCCTGATCCTGTCAAACTCGTGGCCAGTGGGCCACAGGCCAATATCCCTGATGAACATAGATGCTAAAATCCTTAACAAAATATTAGTAAATCAGATCCAGGAATATATTAAAAAGATCATACAACATGATCAAGAGGGATTTTTTCCAGGAATGCAAGGCTGGTACAATATTCATAAATCAATAAACATCACATAAAGAAATTGAAAGATTAAAATCACATGATCATATCAATAGATTCAGAAAAAGCATTCAACAAAATCCAATACACTTTTTTTGATAAAATATATATATATATATATATATATATATATATATATATATATATGCAAAGTGGGAAGAGAAAGATCAAATCTCAACAAAATAAAAGCCATATATAACAAATCTACAGCTAACATCATACTCAATGTGCAAAAACTAAAACCATTTCCCCTAACAACAGGAATAAGACAGGGATGTCAGCTTTCACCACTCTTATTCAACATAGTACTGGAAGTCCTAGCCACAACAATCAGACAAGAAGAAATAAAAGCTATCCAAATTGGAAAGGAAGAAGTAAAACTCTCATTATTTGTAGATGACATAATATTGTACATAGAAAATTCTAAAGACTCCACCAAAAACTACGTGATTTAATAAATGAATTTGGCAATGTAGCAGGATACAAAATTAACACCCAAAAATCGATGTTTTTTTTTTTTTATACACCAACTAGAGGCCTGATGCACAAAAATTTGTGCACTTCGAGGGGATCCCTCAGCTCAGCCTGTGCCCTCTCGCAGTCTGGGACCCTTTAGGGGATGTCCACCTGCTGGCTTAGGCCTGCTCCCTGGGGGGATAGGACCTAAGCTGGCAGTCAGACATCCCTCTGGCAGCCCAGGAGCCCTTGGGGGATGTCCACTTGCCAGCAGGGAGCAGGCCTAAGCTGCAGTCGGACATCCTTAGCGCTGCTGAGGAGGAAGGAGTGTCTCCCACCATCACTGCTGTGCTGGAAGCCGTCAGCCTGGCTTGTGGCTGAGCAGAGCTCCCCCTGTGGGAGTGCACTGACCACAAGGGGACAGCTCCTGCATTGAGTGTCTGCCCCCTGGTGGTCAGTGTGTGTCATAGTGACCAGTCATTCACAGTCATTCTGCTGTTAGGGTCAATTTGCATATTACCCTTTTATTATATGCCTGGTGCATGGGAGGGGGCTGGCTGGTTTGCCCTGAAGGGTGTTCCGGATCAGGGTGGTGGTCTCGCTGGGGTGCCTGGCCAGCCTGGGTGAGGGGCTGAGGGCTGTTTGCAGGCTGCCCACGGCCCCCAGACACCCAAGCTCCCAGTGGAGGCTGGCTGGAAGCAGGTATCTGGGATTCATTTATCTTCTATAATTGAAACTTTGTTGCCTTTAGCAGAGGCCACAGCCGGCCAGGGTAGGCAGGAAGCTTGGCTTCCTCCATCGCCAAGGCAACCAAGCTTCCTGCTTGCTCCAGACAGCCGCCATCTTGGTTGGATTAATTTGCATATAGTCGCTCTGATTGGCTGGTGGGCGTGGCTTGGGGCATAGCAATGGTACAGTCAATTTGCATGTTCTCTTTTATTAGATTAGATAATGAAGTCTCAGAAAGAGAAACTAAACAAGCAATCCCATTTACCATTGAAGAAAAAATAAGATACTTAGACATAAACTTAACCAAGGTGGTAAAAGACTTGTACTTGTACTGGACATTGAAAAAAGAAAAATAGAAAAATAGAAATAAGTGGAGGGATATACCATGTTCATGGATAGAAAAAATTAGCATCATTAAAGTATCCTAATTACCGAAAGCAATCTATAGATTCAATGCAATCCCTATTAAAGTACCAATGGAATATTTCACAGATCTAGAACAAATACTCCAAAAATTTATGGAACCAGAAAATACCCAAATAGCAGCTGCAATCTTGAGAAAGAAAAACAAAGTTGGAGGAATCACAATACCAGATTTCAAGTTATACTATAAAACCACTGTAATCAAAACAGCCTGGTTCTGGCACCAGAACAGGTATATAAATCAATGGAACAGAACAGAGACCCCAGACATCAACATAAGCCATTATACCCAATTAATATTTGACAAAGGAGGCAAGAGCATAAAGTCGAATCAAGACAGTCTCTTCAATAAATGGTGCTAGGAAAATTGGACAGATAAATGCAAACAATGAAACTAGACCCCCAACTTAAACCATACACAAGAATAAACTCAAAATGCACTAGCTGGTTTGGCCTGCAGACTGAAAGGCCCCAGATTCGATTCCAGTCAAGGGCACATGACTGGGTTGTAGGCTCAATCCCCAGTAGGGGGTGTGCATGAGGCAGCCAATCAATGATTCTCTCTTATCATTGATATTTCTATCTCTCTTTCCTCTTTTTCTCTCTGAAATCAATAAAAACATATTTTAAAATAAAAATTATTTTTAAAGAATAAACTCAAAATGGATAAAATTACTTAAATGTAAGGCATGAAACCATAAAAACCCTAGAAGAAACCATAAGGAGAAAAATCTCAGATATTTCTCATAGCAATATATTTGTGGATATGTCTCCTAGGGCAAAAGAAACTAAGGAAAAAATAAACAAATGGAACTACATTAAAAAAATGCTTCTGCACAGAAAAAAGAAACCATTAACAAAATGTAATGGGAGCCCACTATATGGGAGGACATATTTGGCAATGATACATCTGATAAAGAGTTATATCCAAAATATCTAAGGAACTCATACAACTTAGCAAAAGGAAGATAAACAATCCAATTAAAAAAATGGGCAAAGGACCTAAATAGACACTCTGCAAAGTGGACATAGAGAAGGCCAAGAGACATATGAAAAATGCTCATAGTGAGATGCAAATTAAACAGACACTGAGGTATTACCTCACACCTGTCAGAATGCCTACCATCAACAAATCAACAAATGACAAGTGCTGGTGAGGATGTGGAGAAAAGGCAACCCTAGTCCACTGCAGGTGGGAATACAGATTGGTGCAGCCACTATGGAAAACAGTATGGAGTTTCCTCAAAAAATTAAATATGGAACTGCCATTTGACCCAGTGATCCTACTTCTAGGAATATATCCTAAGAAACCCGAAACACCAATCAGAAAGAATGTATGCACCCCTATGTTCATAACAGAGCAATTTATAATAGCTAAGATCTGGAAACAGCACAAGTACCCATCATTAGATGAGTAGGTAAAAAAGTTGTGGTACATATACATCATGGAGTATTCTGCAGCTGTAAGAAAGAAGGTTCTCTTACCCTTTGAGACAGCATGGAGGGACCTGGAGAATATTATGCTAAGCGAAATAAGCCAGTCAGAGAAAGACAAGTATCACATTCTCTCACTCATATGTGGAATCTAAAGAGCAAAATAAACTGATGAACAAAATAGATCCAGAGACCTAGAAGCATGGACCATACTATCAAATCGCAGAAGGAAGGCAGGGGAGGGTGGGTATGTGGAATGGAAGAGATCAACCAAAGAACTTGTATACGTATATGCATAACCCATGGACACAGTCAATGGGGTGGTGAAGGCCTGAGACAGAGGGCAGGGGAGGACTAATGGAGTCAGTGGGGGCGGGGGGTGGGAGATAGGGACATATGTAATACTTTCAACAGTGATAGATTTTTTTAAAAAAGTTTTCCTAAAGCAAACCAGACTAGAAAAATTAGGTTGGCCAAAATACAATAAACAGTATCCATCATGGAATAAGGCTTCAATATATAGTTGCTCACTCACTGTGTGACTGGATCAAGGAAGTTAATAATCAACTATCAGTAAACTAATTGCTAATTTTTTAAAAAAGGAATAAAGCTTATCTTTCACAGTTCTTCAGAGTTAAGGCCATTTACCCAGACTGTGGCAAGATATTTACCAGAGGTGCAAACTAATTTATGTGCAAAGAGTAAGCAGGGCTACCCTAAAAGAAAGTCACCAGCCAAGGCCTATGTGTTTCTAAGTTTCTTATTTGCATTCATTTCATTGTCTGAGTTGCAATAAAGAGAAATTAAAATGTGTATGGAGGGTCCACTACAGATATTGAATTTTGATTGCTGTTTTCCACTCATCAGAAAAAGTGTATTAAACAAAATGCAGAGTCACATAGTTCAAGCTACTTTCTGTTTGTTCATTAAAAAAAATGCTTTATATGCAGAAATTTCAAGTGAGAAATATCAGGTCTCCCAAAGCAGCTATTATCAAATAAAACATCCAGAAAATCAATGCACTGAAAATGGCTATGACCAGAACCTTGGATATAAGCCAGTGAGGTCGTCTTTCAGTGTTTTTGAACTGTTTATTATACCCAGAAAGCCTATCTCAGTGTTTTAATTCTTTGATGTAAAATTTCTTACCATCCTTTATAGAGTATTGCTTTAACTATCTACTTATTCTTTTCACAAAACCTTGCTGACCGCTATTATGAGGGAGGCTCTGAAAAAGAATGGTGTATGAGAGTATTTAGGATATTTTTGTTATACATAAAGAGGAATGGGCCATTGAAAGACCTAATCAGTTGATTCTCCCCCTCCAAATCAAGGTCCCCCTTCTACACAGGCTGCCTGTGACCTCTTGCCACATCCACTTTAAAATGGCTCTTCATCCCAGGCAGCAAATGGAGGAATCTCTACTACAGTGAGATGGCTCCCTCAGGCTTTCCTTTTGTGACCACAGAAGGTGAGCCATTATGGAAGGGTGTGTTTGTGTGTGTGTGTGTGTGTGTGTGTGTGTGTGTGTTCATTCTCCCCAAACAAGAACACTTACCTGAATTTAAAATTATCAAAAAATTTGGTGTTTTGGGTAATCCCATATTCTGTTTAATTGAGAATTTCCACTTATATAAATCACCAGGTCACAAGCCAAGATGGAAAAAAGCTCTCAAGGTACACACTCAAGAGTTTAATGACAAAATAATACAACTTTTTTGAACAGTTGATATTTTTTTTATGTGTATCATGACTAATAGCAATGGCTACAATTTATCACATTTGAAAAGCAATCAACAGTTAAAGCTATACAAAATTAAATTAATTGAGTCCCTTTGTCACCCTGGCAGAAGTTAATAATTACATCATTATTAACTGTGTGGCCAATAACCAAAATGCTTTTTAGCTTCTTTTGGTTTAAGATATATTATATATTAAAAACTAGCATATACAAACAAAGTGAAATAGAACAAAATTAGAAAAAATTAAGTTAATCTATTCAATCTGACAAATTCTATAGAGAATGCTATTCTCATTGGGAGAATAATCTTTCTGACCTAATCACTGTTCTAGGTCTCTGTGTATTTAATTTGTTTAACCTCACCACATTAGTGGTGATAGATGAGGCACTGAGGCCTCCAGGGGTGAAGTCACTGGCCCAGGAGCAAAGAACCAGGGCCAAGACTCAAATCCAGGTCTGTTTTACTCCAAATCATCTATTTTAATCAATGAACAACTACACTGTGAAACAAAGATCTTGTAGATGAGTACAGGAAACACCTTTAACAGTTATATGTTCAAACACTTGAAAAACAAAACATTCTTCTTAGAAAGCATGTCTTAACTTTTATGATCAAGAGTTTCCTGAAGGCTACCTCTATGTTCATTGCATCATTATTCACAACAGCCAAGATATGGAAGCAACCAAGTGCCCATCAATAGACAACTGGATAAAAAAAAAAGTTGTGGTACATATGTACAATGGAATATTACTCAGCCATAAAAAATAATAAAATCTTACCATCAGCAACAACATGGATGGACCTAGATGGTATTGGCTATATGAAATAAGTCAATCAGATAAAGACAAATACTATATGATTTCATTTATATGTGGGATCTAAAGAATAAAGTAAATGAACAAACTAAATTGAAACAGACTCATAGCTACAGAGATCAGACTGACGGTTGCCAGAGTGAGGAGGGGTTAAGGGGTTGGATGTAAAAGATGAGGGATTAAGAAGTACAAGTGGGTAGTTACAAAATAGCCATAAGGGATGTAAAGTACGGCATAGGAAATATAGTCAATAATATTCTTTTTTGTTTTAAATATATTTTTATTGATTGCAGAGAGGAAGGGAGAGGGAGAGAGAGATAGAAACATCAATGATGAGTGGGAATCATTGATTGGCTGCCTCCTGTATGCCCCCTACTGGGGATCATGTCTGCAACCCGGGCATGTGCCCTTGACTGGAATCAAACCCAGGACCCTTCAGTCCACAGGTCGACACTCTATCCACTGAGCCAAACAAGCTAGGGCAATAATCCTAATATATAAAAAGCCAGGGGCCATCACGACCAAAACAACCAGACGGACAACCAAACACCAGGCTGCGTGGGATGACCAGGCCGGCAGGGGAGGCAATGAGGGACAACCAAACAACTGGACAGCAGGCTGCGTGGGGCAACCAGGCTAGTGGGGGGCAGTTGGGGGTGACCAGGATGGCTAGGGGGGCAGTTAGGGGTGACCACATTGGTGGGGGGGCGGGGGCAGTTAGGGGCGACCAGGCCGGCGGTGGGGCAGTGAAGGGTGATCAGGCCGGCAGGCAGGTGAGCGGTTAGGAGCCAGCAGTCCAGGATTGTGAGAGGGATGTCTGACTGCCAGGATCGGGCCTAAACCAGCAGTCGGACATCCCCTGAGGGGTCCCGGATTGGAGAGGGTGCAGGCTGAGCTGAGGGGACCCCCCACACACACACAAATTTTGTGCCCCGGGCCTCTAGTCTATAATAATAAAAGCTTAATATGCTAATTAGACCCATGGTCCTTCCGGACGTCCTTCCAGACAATCTTCTGGACAAAGCCAGGTCTATGAGGGAAGCCAGGGTCCCAGGTGCCTGCTGGTGGCCGGAGGGAAGCTGGGTCCCAGGTGCCAGAGGGAAGCTGGTGCCAGCAGCTGGGGGAAGGCCTACTCTTGCACGAATTTTGTACATTGGGCCTCTAGTATTCTAATAACTATGTATGGTACTAGGTAAATTCTAGACTTACCAAGGGGAACACTTTGTTAAATATATGATTGTCTAATCACTATGCTGTACACCTGAAACTAATACAAAATAATATTGAATGTAAACTATAATTGAATAAAATAGAATAAGATTTTTCTGAAGGCTAAATAGAACTGGTGTGTATCAAGAGTTTCAGAGGATCCTTGAGCAGGGCTTGGCTCAGTGAATAGAGCATCAAGCCTGCAGAATGAAGGGTCCTAGGTTCGATTCCATTCAAGGGCACATGCACAGGTTGCGGGCTGGATCCCCAGTAGGGAGTGTGGGGGAGGCAGATGATCAATGATTCTCTCTCCCTCTCCATTCCTCTCTGAAATCAATAAAAATACATTTTTTTTTAAAAAAAAAAGAGTTTCAGAGGATGTTCCTCTTGGAGCCATCATTCTTCCATCTCTTCTTGGCCCATAGAATGTTCCCAACAACAGGCCAGGGACATAGAGAAATGGAAGAAGTGAGGGTCATTAACCACACTAGTGTCCATGAGAGCAGTTCTGATGTCATTTATCTCCACCTTCCAAGAATACTGGAATGGCTTTGCATAGACAAGTGAAAAATATTGTCCATTAAGTCTAGGAAGATACTGTAAAACATTACTGAGAAAGATTTGTGTTAAGCATTACTTTAACTCAAGCTAATGTTCTCTCCTGGCAAGAATGGCAACTATGAGGTGATATGAGGTTAGGATAGTTGGATCTATAGTTGGATGGAACTTAGCTCTGTTCTATGTATGTACAAATTAGATTATAGACCCTCAACAAAAGTTTTACTAGATGGATAACAAGAGTCAAGCAAGTAGTTGTCCCCAACTCTGGAATGAACCTGTGTTCTTGGCTGGATTGTGACCACTTATTAAACTCTAAAGAGTTTGGATCAGAAGCTGTGACACTGCCTGTTATACATTTCTGAGGGAGCTGAAAACCTGGGCAGGCACTAGAAAGAAACTTTGTACTGACTTTCTCCCAGGGTGCCCCTATGGTATCTACCCTTTCACAAATGAAGCAACCTTAAACCAAGTTATACAGAGTATTTGATTCATGTCTCCTTTTCTTCCCTATCACCTTGTTTCTTCCTTTGTGGCAGTCACATGAATGTCTTGGCCTTTCCCAAGCCAGTAGAGAAAGACTCTCCCACTTTCCCAAAACTGTACAAGGTGGTGGTGGCCAGCTGAATCTCCCCTTAATGAGGTCCTATATAATGGGGGAGAAATTAGCATGATGAGAGGAAAAGTGTTGCTTTTACCTACTCTGCTCCCTCCTCTGCCTACTCCTGTGCCTGAGAGAGGTTCCCCAAATTTGAGTGACAGAGCAACTGACCATAGGCTCATGTTCCCATGTATTGTCTCATTCTGTACCTAACTCTTGTATTTGTCAATAAAAGAAAAGTCTGTGGCTGCTTATTCCTTTGTAGTACACCCTTATGAATATTCTATTACTAAAGAATATATAATGACCTTACAGGAAATTTGAAAACTGATTCTATATTTAATTATATTAAGAAAATATTAAAATTCTATTTAGGAGTGGGAATGGTATTGTGATAATATTAGGGTTTTTAATATATATATATATATATATATATATATATATATATATATATATAAAATATTTAGAGATTGAATTATACAATATCTGGGATTGGCTTCAAAATAACATTGGGGGAGGAGGGTACAGCAGGTAGAGGTGCGGGTAAAACAGAATTGTCCTTGAGTTGATCATTATTGAAGCTGGGTAATGGTTTTAATGTGCTAGGTTTTATTTTGTTTTGTCATATATTACACTTTTTCTATAATAAAAGGCTTTTCAAAAAAGAATAAAAATTGGTTAAAGTTACTTTAAATTCACATTAGAAAATCATATTCTGAAAAAATACTTTAAAAATGTTAAATGGAATAAGATCCAAAGTTATACATAAGATACTGCATGTACATATATATTTACATATGCACATAAATAGAAAAAGAAACTACACAAAATGTGTATCCCTTCCTGGCAAGCATACATATTATTTTTCATTATTCATTGCTGCCTTTCTTTATTTTTAAAATTTTCTTAAAAGAAAATATGTTTATAGTTTTATAAAGTGTGTGCATGGTGTGTGTGTGTGTGTGTGTGTGTGTGTGTGTGTGTGTGTGTGTGTAAAATAAACAACATCGTGGTGAAAAAAAAAGGACTTGATGTGATACTGCCATTTTCTCCGCCTTCAGTCTCTGAGTCTTTTGCAGAGCTCCCGACAACATTCTACTGGGACAGAGCATTTGGCAGTTCACAATCTCTTTGGTTGCAGGCATCACTATGAGGACCCAGAAAAGAACTTGCCATTTTCAGTGGAAAGCAAGTTACTAGTTATAATCACTACATATTTTGAATCTGGATTTGCTGCACCTTTCTTTATAGTAAGACACTAACTACTTAAGAAATAAAGTGTTTTAGTTGATCCATAAAACAGATATAAAGAGGAGCAGTTTAAAAGGTGCAGTCTCTTTGAAAAATGGATCAGACTGTTGAACTCAACATACTTGATGTGCTTGTAAATAAACCTATGGCATGAAAAATCTATACATATAAAAGCCTAAGTGACCAGAACGCCAGAATGACTGAACCAGCCAGTCGCTATGACATGCACTGACACCAGGGGCAGACGTTCAATGCAGGAGCTGCCCCCTGGTGGTCAGTGTGCTCCCATAGTCAACCTCCCTGGTCCCTTCCCCCGGAAGGCCCTGATCAGCCCTGATGACTGGCCAGGCCTAGGGACCCCACCCATGCATGAATTTTGTGCACTGTGCCTCCACTAAATAAATAAAATAAAATAAACAACATTATATTGTTAATGTTGATTATCTCTGGGTGGTGGTGTTATTGGTCATTTTATTTTATTCTTCTCTGTGTATTTTCTTCAATTAATAAGTATAATATGATCAGAAAAAAATATAGCATGAAATATTAAAGCTTGACTTATTGTTCTTTATAGCTAAAGGATTATATAGAGCAATATAACATCTATACTAATAAAAGGGTAATATGCTAATTAGACCAGATAGACCAGACATCTTCCAGACATCTGGAACTCCTTCCAGACAAAGCCACAGTGGCTGTGAGGGCCGAACGAGGGCACACAGCAACGGTGGCCAGCAGTGGCAGCAGCAGCAGGGTGATGGGGGCAGTGCCTTCCCCTGATAGTCCTGGTTGCCTACCACAGAGGTGGTGGAAGAGGCCTCGGTGCAGTCCTGGGGTCCCGGTCCCGGCACCATGGCCCCTGCTTCCCCAGAGGCCACAGTGCAGTCCAGGGTCCTGGGGTCCCGGTCCCAGTGCCGCAGCCCCATCTTCTGCAGAGGCGGTGGGAGAGGGGGCTGCGCAATCCCAGAGCCTCTGCAGAGGCTGGAAAGGGTGTGACCACAGTGCCTCAACCTCCCACAGCCCCTCTCCCAGCCTGCCTGGCCCCAGATCACGCCCCCACCAGTAGGTCGGGAGGAGGGCCAGTGCTAAGAAGCAGTGAGCCAGCCTCTGATTGAGCCACACTCTCCCCCTCCCCCTGCCCCTGCTCAGCCAGAAGCCAGGCTCATGGCTGGTGAGCACAGCGGAGGTGGCGTGAGCCTCTCCTGCCTCCACGGCAGGCAGGCAGTAAGGAGCAAGAGGTCCTGGACTGTGAGAGCCCCGACTGCGAGAGGGATGTCTGAGTTCCAGCTTAAGCCCAATCCCCAGCGAGTCCTGGACTGTGAGAGGGCACAGGCCAGGCTGAGCACGCCCCCCACCCCCAGCCCAGTGCACAAATTTCATCCACTGGGCCTCTAGTCTATAATAATAAAAGGGTAATATACTAATTAGACCGGACGTCTTACGGACATCCTTCCCGACAAAGCTGGGGTTGGAGGAAAGCCAGCCCAGGTCCCGGGGATCTGCCCACGGCTGAAGGAGGGAAGCACCCTGGGTCCCAGGTGCTGGAAGGAAGCTGGTACCAGCAGCCAGGGGAAGGAAGGCCTACTCTTGCATGAATTTTTGTGCATCAGGCCTCTAGTATAAATATAAGAAACTATATATTATGTGTACTCAAAATATATTATATATTAGTATATATGTATTCTAATTAATACTAGTAGCCCGGTGCACGAAATTCGTGCACTGGGGTGGGGGGGGGGCGAAAGGGGCCCCTCAGTCTGACCTTCACCCTCTCCAATCTGAGACCCCTCAGGGAATGTCCAACTACCTGTTTGTGCCCACACTTTTAACAGATAACAGCTCCATTGTTGTTTCTTTCTTATGCTTAAAACCATTGGAATTAGTAGGCATTCAAAGTGTGTATACATTTTGGGGGGACACTCTGTATATCTCTACTCAGTGGTGAAAGAAACCAACAGCAGGTTTGGAACCCCCAGACAGGGAACCTCGCTCATTCCCCACATGTCTCCTCACTTCACTTTCCACCTTCGTGGGCAGCAGGAGAATCAACATTTTCTCTCATTAATTCGGAAAAGTAGGTCCTGTCACCTGCTGCCTGGAAGAAGTGCGCTAGGCCCCAAGCAAGTGAGACTCAGTCAGGGCAGCCTTCGCTCATAGGTGCTGGAACCCAAAGTGCAAATTCCTCCTCTACAGTCGCCCCGACTATCTCACTGTTTCACTGAGAGGACGGAATTCCTCTCCGCCTCTAGGTTCTTGATCTTGAACGCTGACCGAAGGCACCTCAGCGAGGGCCGCCCGCGCCAACCAGGTATGTCTGTCTGCACCTGCTCCTGCCTCAGCACCTGCATTAACCCCCTAGAGGTGATCTCGTAGCTGCACTGGCCTCCGTGGGAACAGGGCATCACCACTCCACCCTCTCACTGTCATCTCACAGGCGCCCACCCTCAGCACCCAGAACACCCAGACACTCTCCAAAGGACGTGAGCACATCAGAGGGGATGTGTGCACATCCTGTGGGGGTGTTAGGCATGCCGGGTTGATGGAAGTGTGGTGGAGAGGCGGGGGGAACTTGTGCACGCCTTGGTTTGCAACTGTTGCAGACGTGGGAGGGTGACAGTGTGCTGGGGGATGTTTGCACGCCAGGTGGGGATGTGCACACTGGAGGCCTCTGGCTTTGCAGATCCACAAACCCCTGTGGTGCGGCCAGGAGGACGTCAGTCTGGCCCGCCACAGTGGCTGTCCCTGTGATCCTGCACCTTCTGGGCCAGGAGGCGGATCTTGGGCAACCACTCCTGGGCACTGATGGCCTGCAGGCGCTACTTCAGCTCAGTCTGCAGGCTCCACTTGGCGCGCTCACAGCTGTCACCACCGCCATGTGGGGAGTACAGGCCGCCCTCCACTGGCCTGCCTCC
Source organism: Myotis nattereri (assembly GCF_964212035.1). NCBI lineage: Eukaryota > Metazoa > Chordata > Mammalia > Chiroptera > Vespertilionidae > Myotis > Myotis nattereri. The sequence continues at coordinate 94,868,409 of NC_138076.1, read as the reverse complement.
CCTGTCCAGAGGCTCTCTGCACTGCTCACCTGCCCAGAGTGACTGGGGCTGCGTGGAAGCCAGGCGTCCTGCCCTGCCCAAGGCCGGCCGATCCACCCCTGTGCGAGCTGCTGCCCCACCAGGAAGGGTCACGGATCCGGGTCCTGGGACAGCAGACAGCCTCCTGCGCTGCCCCCTGCCCGGCAGGGTCACAGATCTGGTCCCGGACAGGACCACGGACAGCCTTGCCCGCTGCCGCCCGCCTTCAGTATGCAAATTAGCCACCATCTTGTTGCTTCAGGGTGGGGGTCCCCACTGGGGTGCCTGGCCAGCCTGGATGAGGGGATGATGGCTGTTTGCATCTGGTCACACACCCTTCAGGGTGGGGGTCCCCACTGGGGTGCCTGGACAGTCTGGGTGAGGGGCTGAGGGCTGTTTTCAGGCTGGCGGGTGACTGAAGCTCCCAACCGCTCCTTTTTTTCTTTTTATTCTTTTTTTTTTTTTTTTTTTTTAGTTAAGGTATTACAAATGTGTCCTCATCCCCCCATTAACCCCCAACCTCCCTCCCACCCCCCACCCTGCACACTCACGATCCCATCCCCCTGTTGTCCATGTCCATTGTTTGGCTTATATACATGTATACAAGTCCTTCCGTTGATCTCTTCCCCTTACCCCCGCCCTCCCCTACTTTCCTTCTGGGGATTGATAGCCTGATCGCTGTTTCTCAGTCTTTGGATCTGTCCCTTTTCATCAGTCTATGTTGTTCTCTATAATCCACAAATGAGTGAGATCATGTGGTATTTATCTTTCCCTGACTGGCTTATTTCACTTAGCATAATGCTCTCCAGTTCCATCCATGCTGTTGCAAAAGGCAAGAGTTCCTTTTTTTTTCTACTGCAGCATAGTATTTTATTGTGTATATGTACCACAGTTTTCTAATCCACTCATCTGCTGATGGGTACTTAGGCTGTTTCCAAATCTTAGCTATGGTGAATTGTGCTGCTATGAACATATGGGTGCATATATCCTTTCTGATTGGCGTTTCTGGTTTCTTGGGATATATTCCTAGTAGTGGGATCACTGGGTCAAATGGGAGTTCCATTTTTAGTTTTTTGAGGTAGCTCCATACTGTTCTCCACAGTGGCTGCACCAGTCTGCATTCCCACCAGCAGTGCAGAAGGGTTCCTTTTTCTCCACATCCTCTCCAACACTTGTTGTTTGTTGATTTGTTGATGATAGCCATTCTGACAGGTGTGAGATGATAATGCATTGTCGTTTTGATTTGCATCTCTAGTATAATTAGTGACTTTGAGCATGTTTTCATATGTCTTTCGGCCTTCTGTATGTCCTCTTTCGAAAAGTGTCTATCTAGGTCCGTTTCCCATTTTTTGATTGGATTGTTTATCTTCCTTTTGTTAAGTTTCATGAGATCCCTGTAAATGTTGGAAATTAAACCCTTATCGGTGGTATCATTTGCAAATATGTTCTCTCATGTAGTGGGTCTTCTTGTTGTTTTGTTGATGGTTTCCTTTGCTGTGCAAAAGCTTTTTATTTTGATGTAGTCCCATTTGTTTATTTTCTCTTTAGTTTCCATTGCCCTAGGAGCATTATCAGAGGAGAAATTCCTTTGGCATATGTTTGCGATTTCGCTGCCTGTGGATTCCTCTAGTATTTTTATGGTTTCCCGTCTTACGTTTAAGTCTTTTATCCATTTTGAGTTTATTTTTGTGTATGGTGTGAGTTGGTGGTCTATTTTCATCTTTTTGCATGTATCTGTTCAATTTTCCCAACACCATTTATTGAAGAGACTGTCTTGACTCCTTTGTATGCTCTTGCCTCCTTTGTCAAATATTAATTGGGCATAGTGGTTTGGGTCGATTTCTGGGATCTCTATTCTATTCCATCTTGTGCCAATAACAAGCTGTTTTAAGAACAGTGGCTTTGTAATACAGTTTGATATCTGGTATTGAGATCCCACCTACTTTGTTCTTCTTTCTCAGGATTGCTGCAGCTATTCGGGGTCTTTTTTTTATTCCAGATGAATTTTTGGAACGTTCGTTCTAGATTTGTGAAATATGCCGTTGGTAATTTAATGGGGATTGCATTGAATCTATAGATTGCTTTGGGTAGTATGGACATTTTGCTGATGTTGATTCTACCAATCCATGGACACGGTATATTCTTCCATCTGTTTATGTCTTCCTCTATCTCTTTTTTCAGTGTCCTGTAGTTTTTGGCATATAAGTCTTTTACCTCCTTAGTTAAGTTTATTCCTAGGTATTTTAATTTTTTTGGTGCAATGGTAAATGGGATTGCTTTTGTAGTTTCACTTTCTGTAAGTTCACTATTGGTGTAAATAAATGCCATGGATTTCTTAGCATTAATTTTGTATCCTGCTACATTGCCGAATTCACTTATTAAGTCTAATAATTTTTTGATGGAGTCTTTAGGGTTCTCTATGTACAGTATCATGTCATCTGCAAATAAGGACAGTTTTACTTCTTCTTTTCCAATCTGGATGCCTTTTATTTCTTCTTCTTGTCTGACCGCAATGGCTAGCACTTCCAGTACTATGTTGAACAGGAGTGGTGAGGGGGGTATCCCTGTCTTGTTCCTGTTTGTAGGGGGAATGGTTTTAGTTTTTGTCCTATGATTATGATGTTGGCTGTGGGTTTGTTATATATGGCTTTTATTATGTTGAGGTATGATCCCTCAATTCCTATCTTGCTGAGAGTTTTTATCAAGAAAGGGTGTTTGATTTTGTCAAATGCTTTTTCCGCATCAATTGATATGACTATGTGGTTTTTTCCTCTCAATTTGTTTATGTGATGTATCACATTTATTGATTTGTGGATATTGTACCATCCTTGCATCCCTGGGATAAATCCTACTTGGTCATGTTGTATGATCTTTTTGATGTACTGCTGGATCCGATTTGCTAGGATTTTGTTGAGGATTTTGGCATCTATGTTCATGAGGGATATTGGCCTATAATTCTCTTTCATTGTATTGTCTTTATCTGGTTTTGGTATTAGGGTGATGCTGGCTTCATAGAATGAACTTGGAAGTGTTCCTTCCTCTTGGATTTTTTGTAGTAGTCTGAGGAGGATAGGTTTTAGTTCTTCCTTGAATGTTTGGTAAAACTCCCCTGTGAAGCCGTCTGGTCCTGGGCTTTTGATGCTGGAAGCTTTTTGATGACTGCTTCAATTTCTTCACCTTCTATGACCATCACTGGAGCTGAGAGTTGGCTTTAGCTCTGAGGCCCGGCTGCAGCTCTGAGACCTCGGCTGCTGAAAGCAGGGATCTGGGTTTGTTTGGATTCTATAATTGAAACACTGTTGCGATCCTGCTGTCTGAAGCCCGGCTGGCCGAAAGCAGGTTTCTGGGTTTTGTTTAACTTCTATAATTGCAACATTGTTTCTTAGAGTTGCAGCTCAGAGGCTGGGAGCGGTAGGCGGGGAACCTTGGCTTTCTCCATCACTGTAGCAAGCAAGCCTCCTGTTCGCTTCAGCTGCCTGGCTGCCAGCCGCCATCTTGGTTGACAGTTAATTTGCATATTGCCCTGATTAGCCAATGGGAAGCGTGTCGGAGCTACGGTTAATTACCACGTTTGTCTATTATTATATAGGATATAACTATATATTAGAATTAAATGTTATAATTACGTAGTATATAATATACAGTTACTATATCAAAATTAATATCTATAAGTTCAAGAGAAATTCAAATTTTCTTTGAAAGTATATATAAGCTTTTAAGCAATGTTGATATAAAGTAATTTCAAAAGAATTTTAAGTCCAAGGGAAATAATTCCAAGGGAATTTTAAATTGTCACTGAAAATGTATATTAAGCTTTTAAATAATTTTGATATAAAATCCTTTGCACGGTCACCATTATGTATCAACACTCTTGCCTTCGTGTACTCAATTCCTTAATAATCACTTTTCATTTTCTGTCTAATTCCAGGTATATCAATGCCAATCCCAGTCTTTGGACTACAGGATGATTCCAAGGTCTTTAAGGAAGGGAGTTGCTTACTCGCAGACGATAACTTTGTCCTGATCGGCTCTTTCGTGTCATTTTTCATCCCCTTAACCATCATGGTGATCACCTACTTTCTAACTATCAAGTCACTCCAGAAAGAAGCTACTTTGTGTGTGGGTGATCTTGGCACACGGGCCAAATTAGCTTCTTTCAGCTTTCTTCCTCAGAGTTCCCTGTCTTCAGAAAAGCTCTTCCAGCGGTCCATTCACAGGGAGCCAGGGGCCCATGGCAGGAGGACTATGCAGTCCATCAGCAATGAGCAAAAGGCTTGCAAGGTGCTGGGTATCGTCTTTTTTCTGTTTGTGGTCATGTGGTGCCCCTTCTTCATCACGAACATAATGGCCGTCATCTGCAAAGAGTCCTGTAACAAGGATGTCATCGGAGCCCTGCTCAATGTGTTCGTTTGGATCGGTTACCTCTCTTCAGCAGTGAACCCACTGGTGTACACCCTGTTCAACAAGACTTACAGGTCAGCCTTTTCACGGTACATTCAGTGTCAGTACAAGGAAAATAAAAAACCATTGCAGTTAATTTTAGTGAACACTATCCCAGCCTTAGCCTACAAATCTAGTCAACTCCAAAAGGGACAGAAAAAGAATTCAAAGAAAGATGCCAAAGTGACAGGTAATGATTGCACTATGATTCCTCTAGGAAAACAAAATTCAGAATATGCTCCTACAGGCAGTATCAACCCAGTGAATGAAAAGGTTAGCTGTGTGTGATAGACTAGTTGCCTTGGCAACCACGGAGCACACACTGAACAAGTTTTCACCTATCTGGAAAAAAAAAGAAAAGAAAAGATAATAGAGAGACTGGAAAAAATTAGGCGGGTTTATTAAAACCAACAATAATATCTAGATGCCTCATTTTATTCCATCAGTTAAAAGCAGGGTTAAATGCCACAAAATGTGCGCTTCAAAAATGTTCTGACAGCATTTCAAGCTGTAGTTTTATGATACTTATTTTTAACATTGTAAATGATATGTCTTTAAAATAATTAGCTTTTATTGTATAATTATAATGAGGCTACAGATAAATCTAAATTAACTTTATTTTCAAGTGGAAACCTTGCTACTATGTTGTTAATTGATGGCAGAGGTTGGTTACTTACCGCTGTGAATAAAAATAGCTATAGATAGTGAAAAGTTGATTGAATATAATGGTCTCTTACAGAACAATTCTCTTTAAAACTTACCATGATACATATTTGTAACAACAAAAATGAGGCATTAAGAACAGTGTTATGAAGTTGATATTGCTAAGATAATTAAATGAAATACTTGACATCTTTTTCATAGATGCCACTTTGAAATATTCACAAAGTTGCTGTCATCTGCTGAATTTCAGGTTAATTCTTCTCAGAAATGAAAAAGATTTTACTAGTAAAATTATTTCATAACTATTGCTGCTTTCTCTTCTACTACCTGTGTTTTACTCTGAATTTAAAATGTGGTCTTGTTTAGTGTTTGTTCTACCACCCATCCTATCAAAAGGATAATTTAACATTACCAAATACATTTCTAAAAATTGCTTCTCCTAAATGGCATCATAGAGGCGTTTAGTAACTTGCTTCTTATGACTGCATCATGCATGCTCTCTTAGAGCACTAAGTAGTGTTGATGTAACTGTCAGCACTGAGGAATAGACTCAGGTTTTTGGCTACTGACAGCAACAGTCTTAGACTTCTTTGTAAAATGCAGATGTCTTTCCTATGGGTACCCATCAATCAGGTAAACTGATGCTTTCAGGGCAATCAATCTATGTCGTGTTTCCCTCCACGTCCTGCGTGGTTCAGGGTTCGGGTCTGGAAGAGGAACCGCACACAAATGAAAGAGAAAAGACACGAGATAATTTGGAAATATTGGGGGACCAGGCGGGCAAGTCCAACTCAAGGAGAAGGACTTCCACTGTGCTCAGGCCTCACCAAGCTTTTTATAGTGAGAGGTAAACAAGGCAGTGGTTACCATAGTTACACAGTTCTTGTGAGTTTCACTTGTTTTGACCATGGTTACACTTCCTGCACTTCCTCAGCCCATTAGCTTCCCAGATAAGATCTAGGGAGTGTTATAAGGTCAAGCCTAATTATGCTAAGAGGACTGTGCCCTATAAGCTGGGACTTGTTTGTGACTTTGCCAACAGTTCAGTCCAAGGCTTAACCCTTTATCAGTTTCCCACAAATCTATATTATTTTCTGTTCAGCTTTGGTTTCACAATCATCTACCAAGTGTATACTATCTATGAGGAAATGTCCTAAATACTAAGGATATAAAAATAATTAAAATAAGATCTTTGCCTTTATTTTTTTAAATCTTTATTGTTGAAAGTATTACATATGTCCCCCTATATCCCCCATTGACCCCTTCTAGCCTGCTCCCACCCCCACCCCCACTCCCACTCCAGGCCTTCACCTCTCTTTTGTCTGTGTCCATGGGTTATGCATATATGCACATAAGTTCTTTGGTTGATCTCTTCCCGCCCACCCACCCTTCCCCGCCTTCCCTCTGAGATTCCTCAGTCTGTTACATGCTTCTGTCTCTGGATCTATTTTGCTCATCAGTTTATTTTGTTCATTAGATTCCACATATGAGTGAGATCATGTGATACTTGTCTTTCTCTGACTGGCTTATTGCACTTATAATGCTCTCCAGGTCAAAGAAAATTACCTAATTGGAATGGTCATTGTCAAAAATATTAACAGATTTATTTTGAGAATCAATTCAATTTCTTTCTTTCCTACTGGTTCAGAAAGTGGTTTGTTTCTACTCAGAGGATAGTTCTCTCAATAAGTTTCCTGATGAATATCAACCAAACACAGTAGGGGGAAAATACCACTTGAAGTCAAAATTTAATTTGGAAATATGTACTTCAACCTGGACCCAACCTGTGACTACCAAAGTTTTTAGAAAAATTTTTGTTCCACTTTCTTAAAAACTAACTCGTTTATTACTCACTGATATTGTACACCCTAGTTTTTTTTTTTTAAAAAAAAAGCAGTAATATAATATTTTCTATTGAATGAGAAATAGTTTTTTTTCTCTAAACCATTTGAAAAAAAATTATAGATTTGAAAACTAAAGAACATGAGAGGTGCCATTGTATAATTTGAAAATGCATTAGGGCTATCTGAATTAAGTCCTTATAGATATATTGAAAGGTGTTTAGTTCAAAGCTAGAAATTATAGTGAATCACTAGAACCAAGACTGCATTTGATCTAAACTACTTTAATGATTATACCATACTAACTGATAAAAATACAAGTGTTAAAGTTTCTGCTTTTACGCATTTTGCCTTAGTTTATAACTGCACATCTCATTATATATTAAAGACTACAGATTCCACCCATATACTCAATCTTGAGCAGAATGAGCATAAATACTGCCTAACAGATGCCTTTTGAATACATATATATTACAAACGTATATGTTATTCTCTCCATATGTATCTATAATTCAAGTGTATATTATAGGCAACCATGTATCTGTACACATGTGCAGACATGTTCCCATGCAGTTCACTCAATATTTATATATTTATATGGAAGAAAAGCAAGTCATTAATGAAAACACTCAGTATATGCATACGTGTGCATGTTTGTATCATGTTGATTTAAATGTGAATTCATGTTGTAATATTTCTATGACTTTCCATTGCTGTTAAAGCAGATTAAAATGTAACAAGTATCAGTTATGTAAATAAACTGGAAGCTGACCTAATTTTATGGGAAAACTGTAGCGCAATTCTATGAGGGTTGGTAAAACAATGGTCCTTCTATATAGTTGATTGATCTTAGATAAAATGGTACCTTTCGGCCGTTTGTTTAGTCTGGAGACTTTCTGACTACTAAGGCTTTTTAAATACACCACTTACCCCAGTGAAATACAGTCCTTGAATGATTAATAGATCTGTAATTAAAGAACTCTGTCCTAGTCAATACTTTAAAATAAAGTAACCAATCTTACTCTATGTTAAGTAGAATAGCAGATTCTTCTACATTTAAAAAAAGAAATTAAATGCCATAATTAGAGAAAACTCTGTTTAAGACATTCTTAATCTCTTGGCCGCAGTGCCATCTTGTGGTCATTTTTTATAGCGCTTCCGTAGACCAATGGAACTAAGTTATTGTACTGCTTTTGGCAAAGGGTGCTTCTCCCATTTGTGCATCAATGAAATGTATTTATAAAGTGTTAAATTATTCTGTGCCATATATAACAAAAAGTTGATATTATTTGTGTAATGATTTTAATCAAGTCTATTCTGAAATATTTCAAGAAAGAACGAATACTGTAATTGTAAATAAAGTATACTAAAAAATAAATGTGATTTTGTGAGTCTATAGTTGTGTCTACTGAAGACAGTTGCTCTAAACCTCCCAGGCTGGGAACTCCAAGTACCATAAACATACTCTGAGAGCACAGAGCCTGTGTTTCTGGAGCTCAGGCCCACCTGGTTGAGTTAGATTTATGGTCATGATCCAGTTTTGTTATCTTCAGCAGACAAATGCTCCATATTTGATCACATTTTCTGGATACACATAGCATAGGAACACAGATAACCAGATGCTACTATACTATACCTCAGTACATGCACACATGCCTGTGGACACATTTGTACAGGTGTACACCAATACACGCATAGCGCATTCACACACACACACACACACACACACACACACACACACACACACATTTTCACTGGAGCTAGTTTCCTAAGTCAAGAAGACACTGTATCATTGAATAAACTGGAAAGTTACCCTCATTCATCATTTAACCTTTAAATATGGGAAAATTTTATGAAATAGGAAAAGTAGGTATCTTTTCCAGGTGTTTGTTGCTCTATATGTTAAGTACCTGCCATGTCCACACATTAAGCTGTTTTCTTGCTTCACATGATGGAATCCTCACAAGACTACAAGGTAGGTATTATTACTCCCTCTTTCTCATAGATGAAGAAACAGATTCAGAGCAGTTAGTAACATGCCCAAGGCCACAACACTGGCATGTTGTGGCAAAAAAAAAAAAAAGTGGTAAAGTCAAGCCTGGGTTATCTGACTCTGAAGCTTTTAATAAATGTTTTCCCTACTCAATCCAACCAGGAGAGAAAGTACTGGGTTCAGAAACAAAAGATTCAAGCCCCCATCTTAGCTTTCCTACTCACTGGTTATATAAACTTGGGCAAGTCAGTTAATAACTCTGTGCCTCAATTTATTGTCTCTGAAGCTACTAGAACCTGTCCTGGATAACTGAAAAGTCACTTAAATGAGGTCATGGCTATGGCTGTGCTTGTTAACCTGTAATACACTCTATAAATGTTATGAATGTGTTCTTATTAAAAAGAAAAAAAACTAAGTATCTATATATTATAAGCCATCAGAGCAAAGTCTAGACAAAATTATGAGCTAGGCAATATTATTATTCAACAGCTTCTACTATTCTCTGTGCATGCCTATCATTTTTAAAACTTTTGCTGCTGCTTTTTCCTCACCACGATGCAGCGTTCCCTTTCTTGGTACTCTTTTTTTCTGATTCCATAAAAACTTATTGATATTCTCTCAAGCTTCTCCTCTCTGGTAGAACACTAATAAGTAATTCAAGCTGATAAACCATTGTCTGTGACTGAGATCCCTGTAGCTGTTCATCATAACGATAATTCAAAGGGTAAAAACCAAAGGCAAAAATTTTAGGCACCAGGAAGACAAGTGAGAAATAAATTGGGGCATAAGAAATGTTCTCCTAGTATTGTTCAAATAATCCACAGAAAAACAAGTGCCTTCAGACACTACATCATTTATATAAACTTTTAGAATTTAACATTGAATGTTAATTTACAATAATAATGATTTTGAAATAAGCATCTGTAGATTCTATTCTAAACTGAGAACATTAATAATATTACTAAGCTGTTTCTCAAGTTTTATAGTCAATGATATTTGCCCCAGTAAATATGCAATAAGACAATATGCATTTGTTAATTATTTATTATTTTTGCAGGTGCCTTGCAAAAACAAATGTTTTTCATGTTTTCCCTTAATGGTATACACACCAATCCTAGCTCTATCTTATTGTTTTGATATTTAACATCAGTATGTCCACCTGAATCAACACATTATAGGGAGTTTCCACACCCAGTTGGAACCTCAGGATTTACCTTGACCCTATTTATTGCAGCAGAAGACTGAGGCAGGAAACCTGGGTCGCGTCTGCTGCTGCTGTCTTACCCCAGACAAGTCAAAGCCTCTTCTCTCTCAAGTGTATAATAAAGGATGTAAATTCAATGATCTTTACAGAAAGTCTCTTCTAGGTCCATGCTTATCTGAATGCTAAGGAATCCAGTCAAGCTGAGGAACCAAAGCACAGTTTGATGTGGAAAGTACACTGAGTGGCCAGATTATTATGACCACCCCATCAGTACTTCGTTGGGCCACCTTTTGCCTTCAATACTGTGGCGATTCTTCTTGGCATTGACTCCACGAGATGTTGAAAGGTGATGCGAGGAATCTGACACCATGCCTGATGAGTAGCACTGTCCAGTTCTGTGAGATTTGATGGTTGTGGAACCAGCTGTCTGATGGCTCTTTTAACTTCGTCCCACAAATGCTCAATTGGATTGAGATCTGGTGATTGTGGGGGCCACCTAAGCGAGGTAAAGTCTCCCTCATGTTCTTGAAACCACTCCTGCACAATACGAGCACCGTGACATGGCACATTGTCTTGTTGGAAGAAGCCATCTCCATTGGGATATGCCATCAACATGATAGGATGAACTTGACAGCAATGATACTTAGGTATGTTGTGCTATTCAGACGTTTATAACTGTCAGGCCCTCTAGCAACTTCAAAACAAAATTATAGCTAATTTGCCTACGAATGTCAGGTGGTCATAATAATCTGGCCACTCAGTGTGTATTCTGGAACTTACAACTCACTTTCTCTTAAATTCTTTGGATGAATCTCAAATAAATGACAGCTTTTCCTTTTATATGGGAATCTTATGAGAACAAAAATTGTTAAAGACCTGAGGAGTTTCTAAGATATGAGACCAAGAGTCAGATATCAACATAAATTATCCCTACTGTAGCATTTTCCTCACAGTTGCCTTCTATTCTGCACTGTGTAGCTGCTATGAGATACTGGGTTGCTTTTCTGAACCACCCCCAGACTTTCTGAAGAACAAGTGCCCTATAACTATGTGAATTTAAGTCCCTTGAAGTGTTGAAATTTTTTTTTAAAATATATTTTATTGATTTTTTACAGAGAGGAAGGGAGAGAGATAGAGAGTTAGAAACATCGATGAGAGAGAAACATTGATCAGCTGCCTCTTGCACATCTCCTACTGGGGATGTGCCCGCAACCCAAGTACATGCCCTTGACCGGAATCAAACCCGGGACCCTTCAGTCCGCAGGCCGACGCTCTATCCACTGAGCCAAACCGGTTTCGGCAAGTGTTGAAATTTATGAGCCCAAATAGATTTACAATTCATGAGGCACAGAAGATCTCTTTTTTAGAGCCAAGGTCATTTAAGTTTTTTTTATAATTAGAATTATGAGATCTTAAAGGGGTATTTATTTTGGCTTCTAGAGAACAGCACAATTTGTCTTCCTGTCCTAAATTTATTTCAGATATTTAGATGATCTTGTTTCGGTTGGGGTCACCCCAAGTGCAGACCTGAGACATAAACCTAGGTGCAGGTTGTTTATGTGTGAAGTGATCCAAGGAAGCAGATAGAATTAGGGAAGAAGTTAAAGTCTACTTAAGGATATGGTATCAAGGGTACTGCAGACAATTAGGACTCAATTATACTAGTAGTAAGAGGTGAACTGAAACTCTTCACCACAGACCTAACTGGTTTGGCTCAGTGGATAGAGTGTCGGCCTGCAGACTGAAAGGTCCCAGGTTCGATTCTGGTCAAAGTCATGTACCTTGGTTGTGGGCACATCCCCCGTAGGAGGTGTGCAGGAAACAGCTGATCAATGTTTTTAACTCTCTGTCCCTCTCTCTTCATCTCTGTAAAAAATCAATGAAATATATTTAAAACAAAAAAAAAGAAACTCTTCACCACATATGCAACTAAAATCAAAGGCACTTGGTTGAGATCTTGTGTTACCCTGTTGGTGATTAATTGTGGTCTCAAAAATCAATATGCCTCCTCAATAGAAAGGGATATTATGGTTGGTAACAACTTTTAAATAAACATCCTATCTAATAATAGACAAACATGGCAATTAACCGTAACTTCACTACCCTTCCCATTGGCTAATCAGGGTGATATGCAAATTAACTGCCAACCAAGTTGGCGGCTGGCAGCCAGGCAGCTGAAGTGAATAGGAGGCTTGCTTGCTCCAGTGATGGAGGAAGCCAAGGTTCCCCGCCTGCTGCAGCCCAGCTCTGAGCTCCAGATGCAACAATGTTGCAATTATAGAAGCTAAACAAACCCAGAAACCTGCTTTCAGCTGCCAGTGGGCTTAGAGCTTAGAGCACCAGTGATGGCAACAGAGTTTCAATTATAGAAGCTAAACAAACCCAGATACCTGCTTTCAGCCAGCCACAGCCTCAGAGCTGGAGCCGGCTCTCAGCTCCAGTGACAGCTATAGAAGGTAAATAAATCCCAGAATAAAAAAAGAAAAGAAAAGAAAAAGAGGCTGGGAGCTTCAATCTCCCGCCAGCCTGAAAACGGCCCTCAGCCCCTCACCCAGACTGTCCAGGCACCCCAGTGGGGACTCCCACCCTGAAGGGGGTGTGACCAGCTGCAAACAGCCATCAGCCTGTCATCCAGGCTGGCCAGGAACCCAAGCGGGACCCCCACCCTGATCTGGATCACCCTTCAGGGCAAACCAGCTGGCCCCCACCCATGCACCAGGCCTCTATCCTACAGAGTAAAAAGGGTAATATGCAAACTGACCCTAACAACAGAAAGACTGGGAATGACTGTTCACTATGACACACACTGACCACGAGGGGGCAGACGCTAAATGCAGGAGCTGCCCTCTGGTGGCCAGTGCGCTCTCACAGCAGGGAGCTCTGCTCAGCCACAAGCCAGGCTGATGGCTGCCAGTACAGCGGCGGTGGTGGGAGCCTCTCCTGCCTCCTCAGCAGCTTATGCCTGCTCCCTGCTGGCAAGTGGGCATCCCCCGAGGGCTGCCGGGCTGCCAGAGGGATGTCTGATTGCCATCTTAGGCCCAATCCCCTGGGGAGCACGCTTAAGCCAGCAAGTGGTCACCCCCAAGGGGTCCCAGACTGCGAGAGGGCATGGGCCAGGCTGAGAGACCCCCCCCCCCCCGAGTGCACAAATGTTTGTGCACTGGGCCTCTAGTACATTTATATTATACAATCACATCTAAACGTATTCCTGAGACACTATGACCAGCACACACATGTCATATAGAATCAAACTCAAAAGCATTTAAGCATTTAAAAACTCAAAAGAATGCTACAGATAATTCTTTCCAGCCCTGCTAAGATACATATGGTAACCATTACTGTTCCTCCTGCAGCTACAGAAGATCTAAACAACAATCTGCCATCCTAATACATAGATGATGAGTTCTTTGTATGAGTTCTAATTATTGAGCCAAATTCTCTGTATGAATTCTATTTATTTGCCCTGAGTGATAGATCTAAACCATTGAAATGGAATAAACAGAAAGAGACATACTCAGTAAATTTAAAAGCAAGAGGAGTTTAGCAACCATCTCATCCAGGCTCCTCAGTTACCAGAAGGGCTGATGAAGAGCTAGAAAATTTAGAGAAATTATCCCAGGTCACCTGGCCTAGCAACATCAGAAGCAATAATAGGATTCAAGCCTCACACCCCCGAACTCAACATTTCTCCTTTTATAGGAAAAATGAATCTAAAAAGTGTCCATTGGTTTATGGTCCATATAATTATTTGGTCATAAAACCAAAAGTATATTCAAATCAAGTTGAGATCAGTTCAGCAAATCATTTATTCTCGCAACAGATTTGTTAGTGAGGGTCTATTATGTTTATGTTATACCTAAGACATTAAGTGTGAAAGGTCTGGGGATGAATTTACTTTTTTATATATATAAATCTTTATTGTTCAGATTATTACAGATGTTCCTCTTTTTCCCCCCCATAGCTCCCCTCCACCTGGTTCCCACCCCATGCCCTTACCCCCTGCAACTGCCCTCATCCATAGGTGTAAGATTTTTGTCTAGTCTCTTCCCGCACCCCCCACACCTCCTTCCCCCCAAGAATTGTCAGTCCACTTCCTTTCTATGCCCCTGTTTCTATTATATTCACCAGTTTATTCTGACTTAATTTTTAGGTTCACTTGTTGATAGATATTTATTTGTTGTCACTTTGTTGTTCATAATTTTTATCTTTACCTTTTTCTTCTTCTTCCTCTTCTTAAAGAATATCCTTCAGCATTTAATATAATCCTGGTTTGGTGGTGATGAAATCCTTTAGCTTTTCCTTGTCTGTGAAGCTCTATATTTGACCTTCAATTCTACATGATAGCTTTGCTGGGTAGAGTAATCTTGGTTGTAGGTTCTTGCTATTCATCACTTTGAATATTTCTTGCCACTCCCTTCTGGCCTGCATGGTTTCTGTTGAGAAATCAGCTGACAGTTGTATGGGTACTCCCTTGTAGGTAACTAACTGTTTTTCCTCTTGCTGCTATTAAGATTGTCTCTTTGTCTTTAGCCCTTGGCATTTTAATTATGATGTGTCTTGGTGTGGTCCTCTTTGGATTCCTCCATTTGGGGTTTTCTTTGCTTCCTGGACTTATAAGTCTATTTCTTTCATCATAGGGGAAGTTTTTTGTCATGATTTTTTCTAATAGGCTTTCAGTATCTTGCTCTCTCTCTTCTTCTGGCACCCTGATAATTAGGATGTTGGTACGTTTGAAGTTGTCCCAGAGGCTCCTTATACTATCTTCATATTTTTGGATTCTTTTTTTGTTTTGCTTTTCTGGATGGGTGTTTTTTGTTTCTTCGTATTTCAAATCTTTGACTTGATTCTTGGGATCCTGTAGTCGACTGTTGGATCTCTGTATATTATTTTTAATTTCAGTCAGTGTATGTTTATATGTTTAATTTCTGACTGGTCCTTTTCCATTTTTTTTGGCATTCTCATTAAGATCCTTGAAGGTCTCACTACGTTCCTTGGAGGTTCATAGAAGATTCTTGAGTAACCTTGTAACTGTGGTTTTGAACTCTATGTCCTCCATTAGTTTGCTTTCCTCCATTTCTTTCGTTTGTGACATGTTTCTTTGTCTCAGCATTTTTGGCTGACTGTGAGGACCCACTGTGTCTACAGTGGAAGATCTGCTGTTCTGGAGACACCCTTTTGGGTAGGACTTGCTTCAGTGGGGCTTTGGTGCTCACTGAGTCTGCTTCTTGAGTGTGTCCCTTATGGATGTGAGGAGTTGAAATCTGGTATCTGACCAGGGGTACCCTGCCTCCTGGATCTCCAAGTCAACCACTGTGTGAGTCCATCCAGCAGGAGCTACAGCGATAGCAGATTTCTCCTCTTTGTTTGGGGTTTGGAAGTTTTGGAGCTCTCTGACCCAGCTGCAGTTTGTTAGGTTAGGCTTCAAAAGCGCAGATGACTCCTTTGTGCCACTGCGCACAGCTTGGGTGGGGATGTAACTTGAGTGGGGCGGGGTCTCAGAGAATCACCAGGGCGGAGCAAACAGCAATGGCTGTTGTCAGCCTTCTCCCTCGAGTCCCTCTGCGTTCCCAAGTCCCGTGCCCCCACAGCAACAATAATCCTTGTGAGCAGCTCTGCGAGAAAGCCACCCTCGCTTTCTGACCCGCTGCAAGACAGTCCAGTTTCACCCCATAGGAGTCTGGGACCCCAGAGTCTCGTCGTAAATGAGTTCATTGCATTCAAGAGCTTGTATCCCCTTCCAATTGAAAAAAAAAATAAACAGGCACCCAGGTGCAGCTGCCTCACGCGTGCCTTTGTACCTCTGTTCTTGGTGCCTCTGCACCTCCTACCTGGTCTCAATGTGCTTTTTTCTTTCCTTCTAGTTGTAGAACTTCCACTCGGCCAGCTTTCCCGTGGTTCTGGATGACAGCTGTTTTGTCTTATAGTTGTAGTTTTAATGTTGTTGTCAGGGACAGCACGTACAGGTTTATACCTTATGCCGCCATCTTGGTTCTGAAATTACTTTTTTAAAAGTAAGATGTTTGTTGGGAAATTATCCAGTCCTCTTTTATAAAATTTACTAGTGGCCCGGTGCACAAAAATTTGTGCACTCGGGGGGTGGGGAGGGAGTGTCCCTCAGCCTGGCCTGCACCCTCTCTAATCTGGGACCCCTGGAAGGATGTCCTACTGCCCGTTTACAGGGATTGGGCCTAAACTGGCAGTTGGACATCCCTCTCACAATCTGGGACTGCTTGTTCCTAACCACTCTCCTGCCTACCTTCCTGATTGCCCCTAACCACTTTGCCTACCAGCCTGCTTGCCCCCAACTTCCCCCTGTTGCCAGCCTACTCACCCCCAAATGCCCCCCCGCCAGCCTGATCACCCCCAACTGCCCCCTGTACCAGTGTGCTCACCCCAACTACCCCCCCCCCCCCCGCTGGCCTGCTTTCCCCCAGCTGCCCCCCTGCTGGCCTGCTCACTCCAAATGGCTCCATCTTCTATTTCATTTGTGCCCTTTCCACCCCTAAGTTAATGTCGTGTCCTTAATATGTGATTATGAGATGTCTCTGTGACTGAGCTGGGAAACCTTTCACGTTTCTCTTTCCTTTCCTTTCATCTCAGGATAACTGAGCTCTGTGGTTTGTGTGGGACCAAAGGCCCTGGGAATACAATGTTGAGCCCTCTGAACTCATTTTATTCTTTATTGTATTATTTGATTCCTGGGGCTGAATTGAACATGAAAACAGAAGAAAATATACCCTTATATATAGAATCTGAGTCATTTCCCAGAGATTTCAGCGGGAGTTGACACTGAGGCATGAGATGCATGTGTTTATTGGTCAGTTTCCTCAACTATGGAACAAAGGTTGATCCTGCCCCTCGGATCCGTTGGAGGTTGGATATGATGCATCCAGAGGGATTAACTGGCAGCTCTGAGAGTAAGATCAGAAGTCAACAGACACTTGTTTCCTTTACCCAGACAGAGTTAGAAAAACACAACTCCTTTTATCATAACAGCAGCAAGGGCCATGCCTGTGGGAGGAGGAGCAGTGAACCAGGGCTTCCCCCTTGCTCCTTCCCTGCCCTCCCTCCCTCCATCCTTGCACTGGTCCAGCTGCTATTGCTATCGTGGAACCACTCAACTCAGGCTCTGACCCCACCCATGTCACAGGGAGGAGCATGCACAGTTTCTTGCAGACACAGAAGCAGCTGTGGAGTAGGAAGGTGGCAGTTATCCCCCTGAGCAGGGGCTGAAGTCCTTGTTGAAGTCTCCACTCCGGAGCCTGCGAGTCCGAGTCCTGGGAGGCTGCTCAGTGGAGGCACCACATTCCTTTCAGTAGAAAATGAAGATTGATAGGAACCTGCCGGTTGTGGGGGAAGGTCCAGGAGGTCTGCTTTGCACCCATTTTCCAATCTCCAGTCCCACTTTGCTGGTCGCCCCTCCTGAGCCCTGCGCCAGCCAGGGCTGCACACGGGGTGGGGCCGCTGCAATTGCCAAGCCCTCCTGAGCCCCGCCGGCCGGGGCCACACACGGGGGCCTGGATGGCGGCTTCCGTTGTCCTGTCCTGCCTGCCTGCAGTATGCAAATTAGCCGCCATCTTTGTTGACAGTTAATTTGCATATCGCTCTGATTAGCCAATGGGAGGCATAGTGAAGATACGGTCAATTACCATGTTTGTCTATTATTAGATAAGATATTTATTTTGTTGAGACCACTGTCTTTGTCACAAGTTAGCCTAATTAATTGTGGATAAATTAACACGCCTTACCTAATGAGGCTCCTTGAGAGACTACAACTGATAGATGCCCCCAAGACAGTCCCACCACGTTGATGCTGATGTTTCAGCCACTGTAGACTCTAGTGAAAATCAGATTCATGTAGGTGGTTGGCAAAAGTGTTATGAATATACGAGAGGCCCGGTGAACGAAATTCATGTGCCGGGGGGGCGGGGGCATTCCTCAGCCC
Organism: Myotis nattereri; assembly: GCF_964212035.1. Taxonomy (NCBI): domain Eukaryota; kingdom Metazoa; phylum Chordata; class Mammalia; order Chiroptera; family Vespertilionidae; genus Myotis; species Myotis nattereri. The sequence continues at coordinate 94,850,305 of NC_138076.1, read as the reverse complement.
GGCCTGCACCCTCTCCAATCCGGGACCCCTAAACCTTTTTCTTATCTAGCTATTCTCTTCACATTAAAAAAAAAATAACTGAAATACCACCTACTCTAGGAAATCCTCTTTGAACAAATCTCTTTACAATCTGTACTAAGTATTTTCATAGTATGCCATTCTTTTTCTTTAGCAGCAACTTAGAGTGGATGCAATCTGCTTCTCATACTTGTCTCTGAATTCTTTCTTGTTGCTCTTGTAATAGTGAAGCTTATCCAATTTACATTTGCCCTTCAAGGTCTTATATTTGGTTCAATTCCTAGTTGCTCCCTGCTTTTTCTTAAGCAATAAATTTGGGTTGTGATAGTAAGCCTCACTTGTAATCAAGACTATAGGTCTCCCTATCTGAATATTTCTATAACACCTATCATTTTAGCATACCAGAGATTGTGTTCATTTATAGAAAATAACAATAAATGTCACCTGATCATTTGATCTTCTAGTAATATTTTATAGCAAGATGTATTATTCTAGTAATTTAACTATTACAAAACTGAGGTGTACAGAAATAAATCACATTGAACAATAAAGAATGTCTCAAATATCAAAGCATAGTAGACTTAGGGCCTCCCTTATTCTGTGCCTCAAATATCATAACATAGTGCATAGTTCACATGGAACTCAGCTTCCTTTAAAATAGGAAGCGATGCTATACCCATGAAGCAGCTACTTCCACACATTTTTTTATTTAATTCATAGCACATACTCTTTGTACTACTTGTTGGAAAATCACCCTAGCAATTGCCTCTATTCCTCTCTGTATTGTTTCCTTACATTCTGATGTCATTACTGCGCTTTTATCATCCACTCACTCTAATAAGATTGTTAATTATTTAAGGACAGAGAGCATGACTTGAGCTTGTGTTTCTCTGTCATGGTGCCTAGATAAATACTCAAATGCCATCAGTCCAAATGACTGTAATGAGAGAAGCCCACCAGATCAGTTGATGGAGACCTCTGATTTTTATTTAGAGTGCCTCACTTGTTCTGTGCCTTTACAGAGTGGTGAGTAGGGGCTGAGGGAATTTGGGGAAACCCAGACAGAATTCTCCCCCAGCAAGATTTTGCTAAGCTGATGCCCGGGACTACAGGCGACTTTGCCCCGGGACCGTGGGCGGCTTGGCTTCTTTGCCCCAGGCAGGCGGGGTGGCTTCTTCATCTGAAATTGCAGGGGGCTTCTCCCAGGCCAGCCACAGCCACAGGTACTCGTGCCCGGCTTTGTCAGGAAGGACATCCAGACAGTCATCTGTAAGACATCCGCTCTAATTAGCATATTACCCTTTTATTAGTATAGATAATTCGGAAATTCGTTGTAAGGGAGGAAAGGAAAATTAGAATGTTCAATATGACTATCTCTAGGCTCCACTATTAAAGTTCTACATTCTACATGCAGAATGGGGTATATAAAAAAAGAATATCCAAAAGGTGGAAATTAATTCAGCCCAGACAAGCAAACCAAAATGAATTTAAAAAAAAAAGAAATGAGGAAATTAAAAAGAAATAAAATAACAATTAAAGCTAAAACTAATTTGCTCAGCATGTACACATTAAAGCAAATTTCTCAAAGCACATTATGTAGACAGTAGAGGCTCAGTGCATGAAATTTGTGCACTCAAGGGGGGTCCCTCAGCCCAGCCTGCACTCTCTCACAGTCTGGGAGTCCTCAGGGGATGCTGGACATCCTTAATGCTGTCGCAGAGGCAGGAGAAGCTCCCACCACCACCGCTGTGCTCACCAGCCATGAGCCCAGCTTCTGGCTGAGCAGCACTCCCCCTGTGGGAGCCCACTGACCACCAAGGGGAAGTTCCTGCATTGAGCATCTGCCCCCTGGTGGTCAGTGCACATCATAGTGACTGGTTGTTCCACCATTGAGCCAAAATCAGCTCTCTGACATCCCCCGAGGAGTTCTGGATTGCAAGAGGGCTTAGGCCAAGCCGAGGGACTCCACCAGTGCACAATCGGAACCAAGGAGGGATGTGGGAGGTTGACCAGCCAGGGAGGGGCCATGGGAGGGCTCTAGAGCATGTCTGGCCCTCTTGCTCAGTTTGGATCGGCTGGACCCCAGCAGCAAGCTAAGTTACAGGTTGGAGCATCCGCCCCCTGGTGGTCAGTGTACATCATAGCAAGCAGGTGAGCAGCCTTAGCATATCATTAGCATATTATGCTTTGATTGGTTGAACAGCCTACCGGACACTTAGCATATTAGACTTTTATTATATAGGATTACTTCAAATCCTGCCTCTACTATTTACTGACTGTATGTGAGCCTCATCTATTAGATGAGGATGATAATACCTTGTGGGATTTTAAGAATTAGAGGAAGATCCTTGAACAGGATTTGGCCTATCATAGACTATATGGTGACTATTAACATTACTGGCTAGAGAGCAAAGCGGTAACTCTGCTTGTTGGGAGGTCCCACCTGCCCTTATCCCACAGAAATGGGAACAAGAATGAAGGTAAAATGACCACTGGAGCTAACAAACCATGGTCAAAAGTTACACAAGGGGTCTGGCAAGCCTCTCAAACTAATCTATTCCCATCTTATTTTTCCCATTGTGTTTATATAATATAGTGAGTTATAAAAAAAAAAAAAAGCCAATTGACTATTGTTGAGAGCTCTTTTACCAGTATAAACTTAAAAGGAAGTCATTTCCTGTCTGTAAAGCTCCTTCCCATGAGAGAGCTGGTAAAAATTGGGATTGTGTCATATCAGAAGCAGAGAAGATGGGAACTAATGCTTTAAACTGCAGTTGGGGATAATGGCCTACACCAAAGCTCCCCTGGGATTCGGAAAAGTATAAGGGAGAACACTTCTTTAAGTGACAAAAACCTGTCCTCTACCTTGATCAGGACCCTGGAGGGTCCTGATCAAACTGCCAATAAATGGCAGAGTCCAGGAAACCAGACACCTTAGTAAAAGAACTCCAAGCTTGATGGAGGGAACTTCCCAACTTTCCTCCACTACGCAGCCATAGACACAGGCATTTAAACATTTCTGAACTACAACCTTTGAATTCTTGTAAAGTAAAGGGATGGGCCCACTGGTAACAGTGACCAAATTAGACTTTCACCAGCCTTTCAGGTAGAAAGAGGAAATCAGACCCAGATTTACATTTACTTAAAAAAATAGGCAATTTTTTTGTTCTTATGTGTCATTGTATAGAGTCATAATGCAAAGGAAGAATGAGGGAAAGTTACATTTCCTTTTCAAATATGCCCTCTGGTGGTAAAAGACTATCAGTCCTGCATGCCCATGAAGAAGGTGGCCTCATTCTGTCCTAGTTAAACTGTCACTGGGCAGAACAATACCACTGACTAATACTTTTTCTGCATCATCTGTCCAGCAACCTCAGCTCTCCAAAAGAGAACTATAAAGAGAAAGGTGTGAAAAGAGTTCTAAGCAGCCAAAATAATTTTCATCAAGGCCATAAACAAAACTCTGCCCTTTATTCCATAGAACATGTCCGCAAACCCTGAAACAGAGTCAATCATTGATGTAATAGCAAATATTATGTCACCCACAACTTTTATATACTTGAAGTCCCTTGTACCTCAGAATTGTTGTGAGGATCAGGGGATGAGGTGCTGTTAATTACCATTGTCTGGTTTCTTGTTACAAAATAGATTAGAAACAGAAGATTGGAAAATAGAGAGGAAATAGGACCTGAAAAACAGTTGAAGTATGTGACCACCATTGTCAAGGGATAGGCAGAAAAACTACAAAGCGGGCAGTGGAGGAAAATCGCCTTAGGTCAGTGATTTTCAACCAGTGTGCCACAAGAATTTTTAAAACATGCCACATGTGACTATTTAGTCAAGGGCACTGACCTCTTTTCCTTTTGATTGTCAAATGAAAAAAAAAAAATGACAACAGCCAAAGCCATCTGGTGTGAATGAATCAAAATGATTCCTTTAAAAAAAAAAAAACAGATAAGCAAAAAACACTATTTTCTGGTGTGCTCGAGAATTTTAGTAATTAGTTTATGTTTGCCATGAGATGAAAAAGGTTGAAAATTGCTGCCTAAGGTCAAACAGTTTATTCCCAACTACAAATCCCACATGCTTCAAAGGCCTTCAGCAATGGTCCTTAGTCTTCAGAATAGCTCAGATTCCAGAATCTGGCCAGGTAGCTCAGATGCTTGGAGCATTGCCTCAATGCACCAAGGTTGTGGGTTCAGTTTCTGGTCAGGGCACATACAAAAATCAACCAGTGAATGCATAAATAAGTGAAACAACAAATCAATTTCTCTCTCTCTTTTCCTCTCCCTCTAATCAATACAAAAACCAAACAAAACAAAAAAAACAACCCTGTTTTTAAGTGCAGATTCCAGAGCCTCCTTCTGGAATTCTCCTTGGGCCTATTCAGGATTGGACACAGCAATATGGAGTGTTTTTTAAGACCCTGGGTGTTTCTTCAACAGTTTGTCCTTAGATCACTTTCCAGGAAACATTGACCTGAAGGTGTGACTGTACCCCACTTAGTCATTCCTTCAATTCACATTTATTAATTGACTTCATGACTACGATTATTGATCAGCCAACTAGCAATTATTGATCAATCATCTACTATTCAATAGTACTATGCTAAATGCTGAGAAACATAAAGAAGCATCAAGGATGGGTTTACATTTATGTGTGACTAGACTAACAGACCAGAACTTACAAGTGAACAATGTGAGACACTACAGAGTTTGCATTAAGTCATAAGGAGAGCAGATCAGAGTGTATGGACAAGAGTGAGAGCTGCATCCAGCAGGACCTGAATGGAGGACTGAAAGTCTGGAATGGATGAAGAGAGGATACAAAGGCATCTCAGTCAAAGGCATTTTTATACACCAATAAATTATCAGAGAGAGAAATTTTTTAAAATCCTATTTATAATTGCATCAAAAATGATGAAATACCAAGGAATAGATTTAACCAAGAATGTAAAATATCTATATTTGGAAAACTATAAGATATTGAAGAAAGAAGTTGAAGAAGATACAAATAAATGGAAAAATGACTGTGCTCAGGAATAGAAAGAATTAACATCATTCAAATGTTCACACTACCCAAGGCAATATACAGATTCAATGACATCCCTATCAAAATACCAGTTGTATTTTTCACAGAACTAGAACAAATAATTTAAAATTTTTATGTGGAACTAAAAAAGGCCCCCAATAGCCAAAGTAATTACAAAAAAGAACAACATGTTTCTGCTGACCATCTGTTTGTAACTCTTGATCTTTTAGTTCTGGTTATTATACTATATTAAGAACCCTCGGCTTGCTACCAGGTAGTATTAACACTACCTGGTAGCAAACTATACTATAAAACAACATAGTTTTGGCATAAAAAGAGACATACAGGTCAGTGGAACAGAATAGGGAACCCAGAAATAACCCCAAACCTATGTGGTCAATTAATCTATAGTAATGGAGGCAAAAATATGCAATGGGATAAAAACAGTCTATTTAATAAATGGTGTTTGGAAAACTAGACAGAACCTGCAAAAGAATAAAACTGTATCACTTTTCACACTATATACAACAACAAACTGAAAATATAAGACCTGAAACTATAAAATTATTAGAAGAAAATATAGGCAGTGAACTCTTTGGCATCTCCTTAATAATATTTTTGTAATATGTTTCTTCAGGCAAAGGAAATAAAAGAAAAATAAATAAATGGGGCTACTTCAAACTAAACAGTTTTTGCACAAGAAGGGAAACCATCAACCAAAGGAAAGGACAACCTCCTGAATGTATCCAATGATACATCTGATTAAGGGTTAATATCCAAAATATATAAGAAATTAACACACGTTAACACCACAAAAAAGACAAACAATCAAATTTTATAATGTGCAGAGGACCTGAATAGACATTTCTCCAAAGAGGACATACAGATGGCCAATAGAGATGAAATATGCTCAACATCACTAATCATCAGGAAAATGCAAATTAAAACCATAATGAAATATCACCTCACGCCTGTCAGAATAGCTATCAGCAATAAATCAACAAACAACAAGTGTTGGCATGGATGTGGAGAAAAGAGAACCCTCCTGCACTGATGGTGGGATTGTAAATTGGTGTAGCCACTATGGAAAACAATATAGAGGTTCTTTAAAAAATTAAAAGTAGGAGCGAAGCGCGGAGAGGCCACAGCGGGACACGGCGAGAAGGTGGCCAAGCCCCAGGAGAGGCTCAGGAGACACCACCAACAGCGCCTTGGTCCCCGACCTCCGGCCTCCAGATCCCTGCCAGCGGGGTGGGCGCCCTCCCCCGGCCGGGCGGCGGGGCTCAGGGCCCAGCCATGTCCGCGATCCTGCAGGAGCTGCTGCGTGTCTCCGAGAAGGCGGCCCACATCGCCCGAGCCTGCCGCCAGCAGGATGCCCTCTTCCAGCTGCTCATCAAGGAGAAGAAGGGCGGCGAGAAGAACAAGAAGTTCGCCGTGGACTTCAAGATAATGGCCGACGTGCTGGTGCAGGAAGTCATAAAGCGGCACATGGAGAGCAAGTTTCCAGGCTTGGAGGACAAAATTTTTGGAGAAGAATGGAACGAGTTTACTAATGCTCTGGGGGAAATGATCGTCTTGCGACTGTGCCCGACAGAGGGGGAGACGGCAGAGCTTCTGAGCAAAGTCCTGAACGGGAACCAGCTGGCGGCCGGGGCACTGGCCAAGGTCGTTCACGAGGACGTTGCCTTCGCCGACCCGGCCCTGGATTCGGTCCAGGTCACCATTCCTCATGACACTTTGGGAATCTGGGAGGATCCCATAGATTCCACGCATCAGTACATCCAAGGCTCTGCCGACGTGGAGCCCAGCCACGGAGTCTTCCACCGGGGGCTCCCGTGCGTCACCATCCTCATCGGCGTCTATGACCTGCAGACGGGGCTGCCCCTTCTGGGGGTCATCAACCAGCCTTTCGTGTCGCAGGACCCCGACACCCTCAGGTGGGAAGGACGGTGCTACTGGGGCCTCTCCTACATGGGCACCAACATCCACTCCCTGCTACCCCCAGTCTCCGAGCCGCAGGGCGCGCGGACTGGCCAACCCAGCGCCGAGGCCACTGACACGGGCCCCCAGGCCCAGGGCGCCCACCGGTTCTCCACCGCCATCAGCGCCAGCGAACAGGAGCCCGTCCGGGCGGCGCTGGCGCGCGTCTGCGGGGGGCCGCGTGTTCTGCGCCGCGGGGGGCGGGTACAAGGGCCTGTGCGAGGTCCAGGGCCTCATGGACCTGTACGTCTTCTCCTACGACACCACCTTCAAGTGGGACTCGTGCGCGCCCCACGCCATCCTGCGGGCCATGGGCGGCGGCATGGTGGACTTCCAGGGCTGCCTGGCCAGGGGCCCCGCTGCAGGCCGGGAGTGGCCACAGCTGCTGTACCACGTGGGCCATGAAGGCGCCAGTGACGTGGATCGCTGGGCCAACAGGGGTGGACTCATCGCATACAGGTCACGCCAGCAGCTGGAGACATTCCTGAGCCTCCTCGCCCCGCACCTGGCGCCTGCGGACGCACCTGCACCTGCGGGCGCGCGGGCATAGACAGCCTTCTCCCGCCCATAGAAACCAAAATGTGACCCTGGGCCCCCGCGCCTATCGCCAGAAGATAGCTTTGTCCTATGGGTGGTCAGCGTTCATCTCCCTCTCTGGAGGAGTATTTTCCATTTTGTGTTCATATGATGTTAATTTCTGTAAATAAACGACAGGAAAAATATTTTTTAAAAAAATTAAAAGTAGAACTACTATATAACCAAGCAATCCTACTTTTAGGTATTTATCAAAAGAAAACCTAAATACTAATTCAAAAGACATATACACCCTTATGGTCATTGCAGCATTATTTACAATAGCCAAAGTATGGAAGCAACCTAAGTGTCAATCAATAGACGAACTCATATGGAATATGTGATACATTATTCAATGGAATATTACTAAGTCATAAAGAAGAATGAAATCTTGCCATTTGCAACCCCATGGATGAACCTAGAAGGTATTATGCTAAGTTAAATAAGTCAGACAGAGAAAGACAAAAACCATATGATTTCACTTACATGTGAAATCTAAAAAAAATAAAACAGAAACAAACTCATAAATATAGAGAACATTTTGATGGTTGCCAGATGGGAGGGGGTTAGGAGGGATGGGTATAAAAGGGGAACAGCTTAAGGGGTATAAATTGCCAGTTATAAAAACAGTCAGGAGATGCATAGTACAGCATAGGGAACATAATCAATAATATTGTATAATGTCAGATGGGTACTAGACTTATTAGGATGACCACTTTGTAAGTGACATACATGTCTAATCATGATGTACACCTGAAACTAAAATGCAGGGTGGGGCAAAAGTAGGCTTTAAGTTGTTTGTATGAAAATAATACAATAATTAATAAATAGTAATACAAGAACAAAATGTTTCATGTACTCACAACCATAGATCTACTTTCCCCCCCTGTATTTTATGTCAAGTATAATTGAAAAATTAAAAAAGATAATTAATAAAAAATAAAAACAAAAAAGTATATTTTCTATCAGTTCTAAACAATTTGCAAAGTTGTTTTAGTTGTGATATTGCAGAATCACCTCCCAAAATTCAGGTTTGTGTACATGATGTGCTAGTAGGCCAAAACATTGAGACACCGGTGCTTGGAGATAGAGAAAGTTTTATTGGATTTGGTGGATATGAGATGAGGGGAGAGAAAGATCTTTCAAGCCTGTCTTTCTCAAAAAGGAAAAGTAGAAAGTTTTTATGTGGCTATGTAGTAAGAGAGGGGAAGTTCCATGGAACTAAAAGAGAAATTGGTATTTCTTTAGTCATAGATACAAATTTTTGATAACTCCTGTGGCTCTGGAGTTAACTCCTCCTGCTTGACAGAAAAAAATAATACATCAGCAACACAAAAATTATACTGTGAGACCAAGGGTTGCTGGGTTGAAGAACCAAGATTCTGCAAAATATCTCATACTTGTGTGTCAATTATGTTATTTTTAAAACAAAAATCAGAAACTAGATATTTTGTGGTTATTGCTATTATTTGATTACTAGGGGCCCGGTGCATGAAGTTCGTGCACAGGGGTTGGGGGGCGGGGTGTCCCTCAGCCCAGCCTGCACCCTCTCACATACTGGGAGCCCTCAAGGGATGTCCTAGTGATGGCTTAGGTCCGCTCCCTGATCCTCTTGGGGAGCAGGCCTAAGCCGCAGTCTGGCCTCCCTTTGTGGGAGGTGACCAGGCTGATCAGGGGAAGGCACCAGCCCCATCACCCCGCTGCTGCAGCAACTGCCAGTCACCACAGCCAGCAAGGTTTTTTCATCAACATGGACTCCAGTCCCTTCACCATGAAAAAATGACAACTTTCTTCAGGCATTTTCAAGATATATCTTTCATACAATAATAATTTCTTTATTATTTTTTTTTCCTCACCTGAGGATATGTTTCCATTGATTTTTAGAGAATGTGGAAGAGAAAGGGAAAGACAGAGAGAAACATCAAAGTGAGAGGAACACTTTGATTGGTTGCCTCCTGCATGAGCCCTGACCTGGGCCCCAGCCAGGGAGGAGCCTGCAACCTAGGTACATGCCCTTGGTCAGAATTGAACCCAGACCCTACGGTCATCAGGCCGAGGCATTATTCACTGAGCCAAACCGGCTAGGGCAGGATATGACATTTCTTGGCCCTCCAGCAGCAGACCTTCATTTTTTTCACCAGGAGTGTGGTGAAAAACTCCAGATCACCTTTTTGGATTCTTATTACCCAAGTTACAAAGAATATTACCAGTGGCATACAGGGAGCTTAGCCAATGAGCAGTCAGAAAAGGTGTTTCCTCTGTAGTTCACACCAATCGCCTGCTTGGCCCCCCCGACCCAGGCCTGACGCCTCTAGCCCAGGCGTCAGGCCTGGGCAGGGGACCCCCATATCCCCCTGATCACCGGCTCCTCCCTCGCCCAGGCCTGACACCTCCGCCAGAGGTGTCGACCCCCATCACCCTCCGATCGTCGGATTGGCCCCTTGCCCAGGCCTGACGCCTCTGCCGGAGGCGTCAGGCCTGGGTAGGTGACCCCCATCTCCCTCGATCACCGGCTTCTGGGCGGCTTCTGGAGTTTCTGGGGCTGGCATGCGGCCCAACGGGCAGCAGGCAGGCAGCTTCTGGGGTTGCACATGGGGGCCTGGATGGCAGCTCTCGTGCTGGTGGCTGCGCTGTCCCGCCCTGCCTGCAGTATGCAAATTAGCCACCATCTTTGTTGGCAGTTAATTTGCATATCATGCTGATTAGCCAATGGGAGGCATAGCAAAGGTACAGTCAATTACCATGTTTGTCTATTATTAGATAGGATCATTTTCTACTTAACTAGTTATATTTTCTATTATCACAAGCAAAGTGTACTTTTAAACATTTCTCCTCAAACTTGATTTATAGGCAGTCCTTCAGAACATGATTAACATGCTTTCTTTGGCCATAAGCTACATGACAGCCAAATCAATTGAAACATTTAGTTAAAACTATACCTATATTCTAATTAAGAATTAAATGCCCTGGCTCAGTTGATTGAGCATCAGCTGGTGCATTGTAAGAATCTCCAGTTCGATTCCTGGTCAGGGCACATACCCAGGTTGCAGGTTTGATCCCCAGTCAGGGTGTGTATGGGAGGCAACCAATTGATGTTTTTCTCTCACATTAATGTTTCTCTCTCTCTCTCTTTCTTATTCTCTCTAAAATAAATGTTTTTTAAAAGTAGAGTTTCTTTAAAAAAAGAACTAAATTACTTAATTCTAGCTGCCAAAAATACTAGGGATATTAACATCATAAGGGGTTCCATTACAATGAAACTCAGTTTGAAGAAAATTTTTATTCAGTGATTTGTATTTAATAATAGTAGAAAGAAAGAAATTATTTTCATTTAAATGTTTTCTCAAAATAAAAATGTTACTTTGAATAGATATGTTACCAGAGAGCTGCCCAAGTCAAAGGGGGCTGGGTCTCCCCCCTTGGCTCTTGTCACCTTCATGGGAAAGAATTCAGACAAGTGACAGAAAGCACTGTTGAAGCAAAGCAAGCAAATTTATTAAAGAAGGAAACCAAGGGAATTATACTATATAAAAAAAGGGTAATATGCAAATCAACTGAAAGGTGGAATGACTGGTTGCTATGATGCACACTGACCACCAAGGGGCAGACACTCAACGCAGGAGCTGCCCCCTGGTGATCAGTGTGCTCCCACAGGGGGAACGCTGTTCAGCCACAAGCTGGGCTCACGGTTGGTGAGCACAGTGGCAGTGGCAGGAGCCTCTTCTGCCTCCATGTCAGTTGGACATCCCCTGAGGGCTCCCGGACTGCAAGAGGGTGCAGGCAGGGCTGAGGGAACCCCTCAAGTGCACAAATTTCATGCACCGGGCCTCTAGTGATTAATAATACAGTTAGCTTAAAGCACAGTGGACAACTCAACTAGTCTGAGCACCCTGTTGGGAGGGATTCAAGGGTTTTATACTTTTCCTCTCTATAAGTTTCAAGGTTCCCCTGCTGGATAGACTAGATTTCAAGGTCCCCCCTTTTACATTTTTGCAACTTTTCCCAGAATTAATGAGAATACCTGGTGATTTTATCTTGGCAAGTCCCAAGATTGCTGACTTCTTTGTTCAGTGGGTGAGATAAACTCCCCTTTCCCCACCTCTTGACCTAGCAGCTATCTATTCTGCCTAACATCCCCCAAGTGATACCATCCAAATGCTTTCAGGGTTTTTGTTACTTGTCCCCAGACACCATTTGTCTTTGAGTTTAGATGGCACAAGTGGCATTAATTGGGTCTTCGTTCTCTATTTACCCAGGCCAGGGCAATTTAAGTTATTCATTCTCTGGTTAAGGAGGAAGGTATAAACCATTTGCTCTCAAGTGTCTTTGGTTGGGGAAGATAAGGTCTTTTGATTCAAAAGCTGGGTGCCAGCTGCCCAAATTGTTTGGCCTTTTTTAATTTTCTCATCTCAGTTTCCCCTTATCCAAGAATTTTCCTAGCTTCTTATTATCCTGCCACACATACATATTATCTACAGCAAGCATGTCAAACTCAGGGCCCACAACGAATATTTTTGCAGCCCAGCCAATATAACGGTATGTAAGAAACGTTTTAATAAAAATTCTGTAACTTAATTTTTACAATATCCTGTTATACATAATTATTAATAATGAACTACAATGTTCGCTAATGACTGATTACTATAATCGTGTTGCACTCATTTCCCTTACACGCCTTATGCGCAGGTGGCACCATTTCTCTCCACTAATACTAGCAGTGAATATTTTAGCAGCCGATTGCCACGTCATTAGTCTTGGACTGACTTGTTTGGTGTGTGCAACAGAAAATATTTTGCTTTTGGAGAACAAGAAAAATAGGTTTATTTGTGTTATGCTTATTAATTTGTGCAGTTATTCAGTGTTTGGTAAGTTAATGTTCAAGGAAAAATATTAATCTTTATTAAAATGTTCTATTATTTTATGTTAACGATTACTCATTTATTTCAGCCCTTTGTATTCAGTATGTCTCTATTGAAATAAACCTACATTTCTATGAAAATTGAAGCTTTTATTTTTATTTTTTTGTGGCTCACATAAACTTAAACCGTATTTATTTGGCCAGTGTTAGCCTTTGAGTTTGACATGTTTGATCTACAGGCTGAGTCCCAATTGACCCACAGGTTCACAGGTTCAGGCCAGGGCCACAAAACCAATTCTGTCAGGTAATTTGTCAGCTTCCCATAGAGGTCATTCACCTACCAGTCCTTTCAGCAGGATCAGTCCCACAATTTGCAGGGCCCAGTGTAAATGAATATATGGGCCCCTTGTTAAAAAACAATAAACAATGTGGCACAGGAAAGAAGCCAACCAGAAAATTAAGCCAAAGCAGGAATCTTGCTCTGCTACATAGATTGCACACCCATGAAACTAGTCCTGCCTTTCAGATGATATTATTTACAATCTGTGAGTCTAGCTGTTGGTTAAAAAAGCTTTTAAAGATTTTTTGTAATTAGATTCATTTTCTCAACGGACAAAGTACACTCAATCAGTTAAATCAAGCAAAAGAAGAAAAAAGTCAAGGGAAGATTTGTTGTAAGCCACCAACTAGCAACCATTACTCAGTTCAACTAACTTTCCTTGAGAGAGGGGGGAAAAGGAGTTCTTATTATGTTTCCAGAGATTTAACTCCAGGTACCAAGTGGGTATACTGGAAAGATTTTTTGTGGGTTTGAAATTATGTCCTAGTTTCCAAATAGCTTCAAAGAGTTACGTGGAAACCTTGCCCACCAGTTAACTTGGGCCAGAACTCGGGTTTCTTCCAACCTAGGAACTTTCCTGTTGCCTCTGGGAAGATGGTGCGCTCTCCATGCAGGTAAGTCTTGGATGTGTGGGCCCCTGCGAGCAGCAGCAGGAGGCGGAGCCTCCCCCTGGGGCTTCGGGGGTGGGGGTGAGGGGTGAGGGGTGGGGGGTGGGGGGGCGGGGCGGGGCCGGAGGGGCGGAGCCGCGGGCGGACTGGCCGAGGGGGGCGGGTTCCGGAGGGGCGGGCCCAGGCTCGGGGCCCAGCGGCCATGTTGAGGCCCCGCCTTTCGGTTCCAACCTCGGGCCCTGCCGCGCCGCCGGAGGTAAGGCTGGGTGTGCGCCGCGGGGGCTGTGCTCGGCTCTCCGGGGTCGCGGGCTGCACCGGCCACACGGCGGCGTCGGGGCGTTCGCTGAGGCCGGTGGGGCCCGCGGACGCGAGCGCCGAGACTGCGGGCCTGGCCCGCTCGCTGCCCAGCCGGGCTGCAGCCGAGCTCTGGGGCGAGGACTTTGTCCAAATTCCTTGCGTTCACTGGAGTCCTCGAGTGCGTTATGGACGCCGGGAGGCAGCCGCGTCCGCTGCAGGCCCGCACATTTTCCCGCTCCGTGGCCTCCCGCCCTGCGCCGCGTGAGGAGAGCGCACACGCGGTTATGGAGGAAACCAGCCGCGAGCAATGGTAGTCCCCGTGCCCGGTTCAGGTGCCCGGTTCGGGATGCCGGGCCGCGTGAGGGGCGAGCGGTGCGCCGCCCGAGGGTGCGGCCCGGGATCACGCCCCGGGGTCACGGGGACCCGCATCTCCTGAAGCACCTGCGACTCTCTGCCACTCTTGTTTGTGTTGTAAATGCCCTGTTTGAGTTCGGGGGTGGCCTTGGGTACATTCCTCATGGCGTCATCAGGAGATGGCCTCTGAGCAGACGTGGTGGGCGGTCGTTTGAGGGCGTGGGGACGACGGGAGCTGACATCTGTCTGCAGCAGAGCCAGCAGCGCGCTGAGCAACACCGAGTTCGCTCGTGCAGCCCGGGCACAGCCAGCGCGTAGCCCGGGATGCTGGGGGGAGCTGTGTGTGGGCTGCTAGGAGCCAGTGCAGTGGGACACTGCGAAGAACTGGGCGACATCAGGGAGTGTGAGAGAACAGGAGCAAAAACACAAGTAGAGATATATGGAAAACTGGAGACTCATGGCAAGAAGGAGAGAATGTGTAAAAATACAAAAAACAAATTCCTGGAGGTGGATGACATTTAGCTTCAATTAGGGTTGACCTACAATTCTTGGCCAGACAGATCTAGGCTTTTTATCTTTCTCTGCTTTTCTAGTCCCCACTCCTATTTTCTTCACTCTCAGGATTTGACTACATCTTATACTTCTAAATTATATTTTAAAACTTTAAAAATTGTGTATTATAGTACCTTAATCCTATAAAGTAGTGGTGCTGTCTTACCAGCTTCATTTTCCATGCTACCACATCCAGGGTCAACAGTCGCCTATCTAAGGAGAAGAAAATGCCTCTGTTAAGAATGATTGATTAATCTACTATACATGTCTGTATAACCTTAGTTGTGAAAAGTATATCCTGTTTATAAACCACTTGTGTTTTTTTCCAGGATCATCTACCCTTTGGTACAGACAAAAGAGCAGTTAGCAATTAGACAGGTAATTTAAGTTTTATATCTTGTATGTTACTTTGAAGTTGAATGAAAAATGTAATGACTTGGTTTGAAACATTATTTCGCTCATAAAAAATTTTAATGAAAAATTGCCCTAAGCGGTTTGGCTCAGTGGATAGAGCGTTGGCCTGCAGATTCAAGGGTCCCAGGTTCGATTCCGGTCAAGGACATGTATCTTAATTGTGGGCACATAGCCAGTAGGGAGTGTGCAGGAGGCGGCTGATCGATGTTTCTCTCTCATCGATGTTTCTGATTCTCTTTGTCCCTCTAACTTCCTGTCTGTAAAAAATCAATAAAGTATATTTTAAAAAAAATTTTTTAATGAATAATGTAAATTACCTAGTGTGTCATATAATAAATCACAGTATATCTAGTTCTTAGCTTATGTCATATTTCTTACTGAACCTAACTTTTTTCTTGATATATAATTGACAGTAGTTTCTAAAATGGATGGTTAGAGAAAAAAAATGTAAAGCTTTTATTTATTTTTTATTCATTTTACAAATTTAAAAAAAACAGTATTTTTACTTTTTCTCTGACCAAGTGGAAAGTATCTGATTTTGAATTTGAATAAAGACCAGAGGAAATAGACTATAGTTTACTAAAATGAATAACAAAGTATGGAGTGATAGAAATAAAGACAAACTAATTTTATTTATTTTTTTAATTTATTGATTTCAGAGAAGAAGAGAGGGAGAGACAGAAACATCAATGATGAGAGAGAATCATTGATTGGCTGCCTCCTGCACACCCCCTACTGGGGATGGAGCCCATAACCTGTGCATGTGCCCTTGACCGGAATCGAACCCAGGACTCTTCAGTCTGCAGGCCGAGGCTCTATCCACTGAGCCAAACCATCTAGGGCAGGACAAATTAATTTCTAAAACTTTCACATAATAGGTAGTAAGAAGTTAAAATTTAATCATTCATTAATTCAACAAATAATTAGTAACTCTTATGTACTAGATACAGACTCAGCGTACCCTGTTTTGGGGAAGCAGCAGATATAGTACCTGCTAGGTTTAAGAAAATAGGATTTCCCTGTAGAATAATTCAGCACATCATTAATGCATCTATTAGTTCATTATTTAAGATAGGATCTTGAGCAAGAGCAGCTGAAGTTAATATTAAAAAATAATAACATCTAGCGAGCAGTTTGTTGTTTAAGAATTTATCCTTTATAGATTAAAAGCATAAGTCGATGAATAGAAGGTGATTTCTCTATAATTGTAGTACCTTAATCCTATAACATTTTTCAATCTTAGAGTTTCTAAAACACAGAGTATTTAAAGACTATCTAGGTAGGCAGGAGAGCATAGCAGCACAGTCTCTGATAGATTAATTTCTGGTTCAAATTCCAGCTTTCCAATGCAAATCTGAGTATTTGGATTTATTGAGGGGATTGCTTCAAGGTAGGATTGAAACTAATCTTGTTTAGAATTTTTTTTATATATATTTTTATTGATTTCAGAGAGGAAGGGAGAGGGAGAGAGAGATAGAAACGTCCACGATGAGAGAGAATCGTGGATTGGCTGCCTCCTGCAAGTTCCCCACTGGGGATCGAGCCCACAACCCGGGCACGTGCCCTTGATCGAAATTGAACCTGGGACCTTTCAGTTTGCAGGCTGATGCTCTATCCACAGAGCCAAACCGGCTAGGGCTTGTTTAGAATTTTGCAAAGACATTTTCAAAATTAGCTTTTATAAGGTTTTTGTTACATGTTTTTGAGGAATAACCCTAGTTCTGTATCTGATCAGCATACAGAACGTTTTACTGAAAAGACCACCAAAGTGGTAATACTTGAGGGGGAGGGAATCCTTTCTTGAGAAATACAAACCAGAGTCAGTCTGGTTCCTCTTTGCTCAGTAAGCACTTAATGATAAAGATGATTCTCCAATTTTTAGATTTATTTTTAAAAATTAATAATGTGTGGTATTTTTAACATTTAAATTTAAAATTATTTATGAAAATTTAAAGGATTTGTTGGAGAGAAAAGAATTACCAAACTTCAAAATTCCCCATGACAAGCTGTACTTTTATTTATTTATTTTTATTATTTTTTTAAAAATTTAAATTCTTTATTGTTTAAAGTATTAACATAACTCTCCTTCCCCCCCCCCCCATTGACCACTCCCAGGCCACCCCCACCTCCGCCCCCCCCCAACCCCCCACCCTCATTTGTGTTCATTGGTTATGCTCATATGCATGCATACAAATCTTTTGATTGATCTCTCACCCCCTCACCCCCCGCCCGCCTTCCCTCATAGGTTGGACAGTCTGTTTGATGTTTCTATTTTACTTATTTATATTCTGCCTCTTTCTATAAAGAATTTGGTGTAGTCCACACATACACAAAAACACTTGTTAATAAATTGATAATGACACACCAAAGTATTAAAGTTTTTTAAAGTGGTAACAAGTAAAAATGTGTGTATGAAAGTTAGTTTCTTAATATTATTTATTAGAGAAAATTAGCATGTGAGGCAAAAGTCCAGGTGAAAAAACAGTTTTATGATTGGATAGTTTATCTGAAAACAGTTTTGTTTTAAAATTTTTCAGGAACTAATTCTATAGAAATTAATGAGATTAATCTTCATTAATAGGAAAAGAATGGCATTGAAACAGATTTCCAGCAACAAATGCTTTGGGGGATTGCAGAAAGTTTTTGAACATGACAGGTAACCATTAAGAAGATGCAATTTTAGATGTCTAGCATGCTTCTATTCATTTAATTCTTTAAGCCCATGAAAGGTCATTTTGCATGAATTACTTTCACATGGAAAAATATCTGTGGTTTTTTTTTCAATGAAAATTATCTAGCCTTGGTAGTAGTTATTTTAATAAAATATTAGTGATAAAGAGCAAATTAAGGATGTGGTACATTTCAGTGCCCATGAGTGAACATATAATTTGATATTTTTAGAATAAATTTTTCATGAAATTTTATACATCATTTTAAAACAGAAACAGTTTTTCTTTAAATAATATTAGTGCCACATTGAGCATATTACATTTATTTTTTAAATTTATTCTGGCCAAAATGACTGTGTTGTGTGCACAGAATAGGCTCAGGTCAGTTGATAAATCACCAGCCTAAGTTGGCCCCATTCTTTAAGGGCCAAGGTGCATTCCTTAAACGTTGGTGGAATCATTTACTTTGGGCATTAAATCATTTATTTTATGTTTCTGTCTTGACGAGAAGCATTGATTTTGTGTTTGTGTATGTGTGTGTGTGTGTGACTGTTAAAATTGCAGTGTTGAACTGAACTGCAAAATGAAATTTGCCATCTACTTACCACCAAAGGCAGAAACTGGAAAGTGCCCTGCACTATATTGGCTGTCTGGTAAGTGTTAAGTATTTGAGTTTTAAAATGGATTTTCTTTTTAACTGGCTCATTTATTTTTACTCATTTATCTTGACTTACTAGTTTGCTTTCTGAGCCATTTATATAAGGCTTTAGGAAATTGTCATAGTCTACTCTTACTTTATCCTGAGAATAATTTCATGACTGCTGAATTAAATTTATTTCACTTCTTCTTTGTTTTGTTTTGTTTTAATTTTACCTAAATGTTACCTGTTAAAAATTCTAGGGAGAGGAAGACTAAAAACAGTAGGACATGGTTTTCCCCAGACAATACCTGTCCCAGGGAAGACCTTGATACAATATTAAGGGACAATTGTCACCAATTTTTTTACTTGAAAGGCTGATTAAATTGCATATAACCATAAAACAGCATGACTAAAAATCATAGCTAGAAATCTATGGATTTCATACAGTAACTAGGGGCCCTGTGCACGAAATTCGTGCACTGGGTGAGGCGGGGGGGGAGTGTCCCTCAGCCCAGCCTGCCCCCTCTCACATACTGGGAGCCCTCAGGCGTTGACCCTCATCACCCTCCAATCGCCTGATCGGCCCTTTGCCCAGGCCTGACGCCTCTGCCAGAGGTGTCAGGCTTGGACAGGGGACCCCCATCTCCCCCCGATCACTGGCTCTGGCCACCGCCCAGGCCTGAGGCCTCTGGCCCAGGAATCATGCCTGGGCAGGGGACCCCCATCTCCCTCTGATCGCTTGCTCCACCCCCCGCCCAAGCCTGAAGCCTCTGACCCAGGCTTCAGGCCTGGGCAAGGGGACCATCATATCCCCCCAATCCCCGGCTCCGCCCCCCACCCAGGCCTGATGACTCGGCAAGAGGAGTTGACCCTCATCACCCTCCGATCACCAATCACCGGATCGGCCCCTTGACCAGGCCTGAGGCCTCCGGCAGAGGTGTCAGGCCTGGGCAGGGGATCCCCAGCTCCCTGCGGTTGCAGGCTCCGCCCCTGCCCAGGCCTAACGCCTCTGGCCTAGGCGTCCGGCCCAGGCAGCGGGGACCTGCAGTGGCAGCGGGGGGCGCCATGATCGTGGGCTTTGCTTTAGGCCCAGGCAAGGGACCCCTAGCTCCTGGGACTGCCAGCTTCGACCGTGTCCAGCTCCCATCGCTGGCTGCTATCACTGGCCAGGGCGGCAAAGGCGCCTGATTCTCCGATCATGATTCTCCTATCATGGCTCCGATCATGGCCTGATTCTCCGATCATGGCTGCTATCACTGGCCAGGGTGGCAAAGGCGCCTGATTCTCCGATCATGCCCCCCAGCTCTTAGCTCCCCCCTGAGTTTCAAATCACTGTCAGTGGCAGGGGGCTTCTTCCTGCTTTCCCTTTCGCCTCCCTGCATTGTGCCTACATATGCAAATTAGCCGCCATCTTGTTGGCAGTTAACTGCCAATCTTAGTTGGCAGTTAATTTGCATATAGCCCTGATTAGCCAATGAAAACGGTATCGCCGTACGCCAATTACCATTTTTCTCTTTTATTAGTGTAGATGTTTTATACACATATCACCACCCCCACAAAAATAATAAAGCTATTTTACTAAATACAAAATCACATTTAAAAATTATTTTTTTTAATTAAATGTATTGGGGTGACATCTACACTAATAAAAGAGAAAAATGGTAATTGGCGTACGACCGATACCCTTTTCATTGGCTAATCAGCGAGATATGCAAATTAACTGCCAACTAAGATGGCAGTTAACCACCAACAAAGATGGCAGCTAATTTGCATATTGCAGGCAGGATGGTACAGCGCCATCCTAGAGTGGGTTGGGGGTGTGAGTGCCAGCAGTTGCCCGAGACCCGATCCCGCCGGCAGACCCGGACGCGGGCCGGCGGGGCGGCTGCGGTGTCCAACCGCACTCACGCCCTCAACCTGCGAGGTTCAACTCCTCTGGCCGAGGCATCAGGCCTGGGCCGGGGGCGGAGCCGGGGATTGGTGATCGGAGGGTGATGAGGGTCAACTCCTCTGGCTGAGGCATCAGGCCTGGGTGGGGGGCGGAGCCGGGGATTGGGTGGATATTATGGTCCCCTTGTCCAGGCCTGAAGCATGGGTCAGAGGCATCAGGCTTGGGCAGGGGGTGGAGCAAGCGATCAGAGGGAGATGGGGGTCCCCGGCCCAGGCATGATTCCTGGGCCAGAGGCATCAGGCCTGGGCGGGGGTCAGAGCCAGTGATGGGGGGAGATGGGGGTCCCCTGTTCAAGCCTGACACCTCTGGCGGAGGCGTCAGGCCTGGGCAAGGGGCCAATCAGGCAATCGGAGGGTGATGGGGGTCGACCCCTCTGGCCGAGGCATCAGGCCTGGGCGGGGGTCAGAGCCAGTGATGGGGGGAGATGGGGGTCCCCTGCCCAGGCCTGACACCTCTGGCAGAGGTGTCAGGCCTGGGCAAGGGACCGATCCTGCGATTGGAGGGTGATGGGGTTCAACTCCTGAGGGCTCCCAGTATGTGAGAGGGGGCAGGCTGGGCTGAGGGACACACACCCCCCCCCCCACCACCACCACCACCCAGTGCACGAATTTCGTGCACCGGGCCCCTAGTTGCTTAATAAAATTACATAGGCTTCAAGTGTATATCATCTGTGTATTTATTGCATTGTGTGCCCACCCCAATGTATTTCACTCCTTTTTCAGTTAGACCAAGTTAAATTACAGAGAATGTAAAGTTCTGGACTCAATGGCAAGAGCTTAGAAAAGTTACTTACCTAGTTCATACCTACCTACCCAAGCATTTCTTGTAGAGATTTCACCACTCACATAGAACAATATTAAGGTAAAACCAGGACACCAATGACACACTAATTTGGAACTACAGACAAGTAATTTCTTATAGTGTTGTCTGGAATATTTTAATTGGACTCCATGGATCTTTTCTGGCAACAGTTTGGAAAAATTACAAATAATAGTAATGCTTCTTAATCAGGTGAATATTAAAAACTGTAAAATGGATTTTTGAGAGAGTAAAGTTTTGCCACCAGTAGTTTTGAACCTCTGTGCTAACTTCTTTTACAAGATGTTGGCACTTCATCTATGGAAGCAAACATTACAAGGAGAGACTTAGAAACCAAATTATGGCATAGAGTGCTATCTATGTTTCCTTGAAATTTCTTCTTATAACTTTACTTAATAAATCTTCTCTTACGTATGGTTTTATCAAGGATAACCCTACGTACCAATCTTTAAAAATTAGAATGGATATTTTAAATGGTAAAAATTAAGTGCCTATCTGATTTTAACTCAATGACGCATTACTGTGAAAAAAAGCAAATGGTTTTGCCAGAAGATTATTGGGTTTTGCCAAAAGCAGTAATAACAAAATTGCATGTTTAATTGTTTTAGAAACATAGCTAAAGATGATCTTCCAAATCATGTGAGCTATTTTATAGGCCCAGTGAAGTTATAACATGTAAGATCTCATAACAGGGTGAACAAGTTTTCTAATTCATGGTCCAGAGCTGTATTTAGTCCTTTCTCCTGTTATTTCTGCTTTTTGTTTCTGATATGATCAATTAAGTCAGATCTCTTGATTAAAAGAACAATAATCTAGATCAGAAGTACCAGGTGTTGTATAATAGGTACTATAATAATAAGACCCTAAATTCCTAACTAAGATTTAAATCCATTAAGACAAAACATTGAGCTTCATGAGTATAAAAAACAGAATGTTTATTTATTTACATCAAATAATGCGATAGTTTCCATAGTGAGATGCTGAAGAACAGATATACCTTGGAAATTAAGGCTTGATTTTCTGAAAAAAGGTAAAATTAACTAGTACACTTGAGAAATAATGACAAAATAATTTTAGAAGGTTTACTTTCCAATAAATTGAAGGAAAATAATTAAAGATTACATCATCTGTTATATTTCTAAAATTAATAAACTGTAATAAAAATCCAAACATTCAAACTGAAATTCTAGAAGGTGGTCTGGATTCAGTGTATTGCATCTTTCCCAAGTCAGAGTGACCATCAAAACAGTCTTTCATGCCCTGACCAGTTTGGCTCAGTGGATGGAGCGTCGGCCTGCGGAATGGAGGGTCCCAGGTTCAATTCTTGTCAGGGGCATGTGCCTTGGTTGTGGGCACATCCCCAGTGGGGGGCGTGCAGGAGGCAGCTGATCGGTGTTTCTCTCTCATCGACGTTTCTGGCTCTCTGTCCCTCTCCCTTCCTCTCTGTGAAGAATCAATAAAATATATTTTTTTTTAAAAAACCAAAAAACAAACAAACCAGTCTTTCATTAGCTATGTATATATACCCAAGAGAAGTGAAAACATGTCCACACAAAAACTTGCACACAAATGTTCATGCATTATATTATACATTATAATAGCAAATAAGTGGAAACAAATCAAAGGTTCATCAATTGATGAAATTATAAATAAAATGTGGTCTATCCATATAGTAGAATATTATTCAAAAACAAAAAGTAATAAAGTCCTCATAGATGCTACATATAACATGGATGAACCTTGAGAACTTTTTAAAAACATATTTATTGATTTCAGAGAGGAAGGGAGAGGGAGAGAGAGAAACATCAATGATGAGAGAGAATCATTGATTGGCTGCCTCCTGCACACCCCCTACTGGGGATTGAGCCCACAACTCAGGCATGTGCCCTTGACTGGAATCGAACCTGGGACTCTTCAGTCTGCAGGCCTAGGCTCTATCCACTGAGCCAAACCCGCTACGGCAAATCCATAAAGGCAGAAAATAGTATGTGGTTACCTGGGACTAAGGTTGGAAGAAATAGGAGTGACTACTTATGGGTTTGGGGTTTCTTTTTGGGGTGATGAAAATATCCTAACATTATATAATGGTGATGATTGCATAATTATAAATATACTAAGAATCATTGAGGTAGTACACTTTAAATGGGTGAATTATATGGCATCTGAATTGTACCTTGATAAAGTTGTTGCAAAAAAACCCAGCTCTTCATATAAAATAAGTGCAGTTGATCAAGTAGATATTAAGTAGTAATCATCTCCAGACTCTTGAGAGTAATACTACTAACAGAATTATCTTCATTTCTATTATTCTAGAATTCAGTCCCTACTACCTTAATAGAGGGACTTGTGTTCTAACTAGAAAAACATTTTTTCTTCTGATCTCTAAACAGATTTACATTTCCCAAGGGCAAGGTACTATGCACTGTGTACCAGACACAATTCAAAGCTCTTCACATGTTAACACATTTAATCCTCACACTACTTTATGAAGTAAAAATAGACAATATTATGCCCATTTTTCTTTCTTTTTTTTGTTAATCCTCACCTGAGGATGTTTTTCCATTGATTTTCAGAGAGAGTGGAAGGAGAGGGAGAGACAGAGAGAAACATCTATGTGAGAGAGATACATTGATCGGTTACCTCCTGCACACACCCCAACCACGGCCAGGGAACCTGCAACCAAGGTACATGCCCTTGACTGGAATTGAACTCGGGACCCTACAGTTCGTGGGCCAACACTCTGTCCACTGAGCCAAACCGGCTAGGGCCGTGGTTGGCAAACTGCGGCTCGCGAGCCACATGTGGCTCTTTGGCCCCTTGAGTGTGGCTCTTCCACAAAATACTGACTTGTGCGCATGGGCCACGAAGTTTCAATCACACTGTACGTGCTCGCCCGCACGTGGTATTTTGTGTAAGACCCACACTCAAGGGGCCAAAGAGCCACATGTGGCTCGCCAGCTGCAGTTTGCCAACCACTGGGCTAGGGCTTATGCCCATTTTTTAAATGAAAGAACTGACATTCAGAATATTTGACTTACTTTCCTGATTTTGTTTAGCAAATAAGTGGTTGAGTGACATAGAGAACCCAGATCCTATCTGAAATCCAAAGCCCCTGCTTTCTACAGTATTATCCTTCCTCCTTGGAGTACATTTATGTTAAGGTCAGCAAAATCGTTGACCCTTTATCTGTATTTGGAGCAGTTCTTCACCCTGATATGGCTTTCATATCTCTGGAAGATGTGCTACAAAGGAACATGGTGGATAGAAAGGATCTTGTTCTCTTGCCATGACTAGTGAAAGTTTGTATATCCTAATGGTTTATTTAACCATAAACTTCCATAACACTATCCAATGTTACTTGCAGTTTTATGTTATAAAGTATGTATGTCCTAATGGTTTACTTAACCATGAACTTCCATAACAATTTATCCAATGATATTGTAACTTTATATGACCTTCACAGGACAGCTATGGGAGCATTTAACTTAAGACAGATCTTAGAGTAATACTGTTATGAATTTTATGAAAAGGGTAACTTTAGCATCTTTTTTAGAATTATTTCTAAAACATTATTAATTTAGCCAATCTTGATTAGGCAATCATTTCATAAGTCTGTACTGCTATTAGGGGATAAATAGAAATTATAAAAGTGTTCTGTAGTAACTCATATTGCATCATGCATATCAGTAAGCTTTCACAGTGCTAATTATCAGGTGTAGTGGGATATTTATCATTGGCTACTGGAAAAGGGCTGTTGGGTTAAGTGCTTTTGGACTCAGGCATCTATTGCCAGTTCATTCTTGGCCATTCTCACATTTTGGCCAGTCTTATCAGACTCGCATAACAAGAGAAGTAAATCATCTCTTCTATCACATAACTGAAAAGCTTAGAGGTAGGAAAAGTAGCAGAAACAATTGTAAGAATGGTCTTAAACTCAGTTTAAAGAAGGTATATGATAGCCATTACCCTCTTCTTAGTACATTGAGGAATACCAAAATGATTAGGCTGAATTTTGTTGCTGTGAACTACTTGTATATATAAATATTAAGTTATTTGTATTATGATTACCATAGTATTTTCTCACTGTGAATATTTATGTTTTGATGAAATAGTAACATATTTCATTAGCATGTTTGATAACGTTGCACTGGGGTTGTTATAATGCTGGTTTTATGCGCCATATTGCTATTCTACAGCTTGAAAATTTCTAAATTCCAAAATGCATCTGATCCTAAAGATTTTAGTGATTGAAACTTTGGTGAGTGACTTTCAAAGAACAGCTAAGGGAGCATTTAACCCTAACTCAGATCTTAGATTAATACTGTTATAAATTTTATGAGAAGGGGAACTTGAAGCATCTTCTTTAGAATTATTTCTTTAAAAATTTTTTTTTTCATAATACCATATGAGATTCTTTTTCTATATTATAAAAGTATTAAAGCTTATAAATCACTTGCAATATAGCATGAGATAACAGAATTTTTGATCTTCAGGTTTAACTTGCACAGAACAGAATTTTATATCAAAATCTGGTTATCATCAGGCTGCCTCAGAACATGGCCTTGTTGTCATTGCTCCAGATACCAGCCCTCGTAAGTGTTCTTGTTCCTGAGTACTTTGTAAATAATATAAATATTAAAGACTAAATTATAAGTGGGATATTATATACCACACACTATAAAATTAATTTCATATTTTTGCTATATCTCTGTTAATCTTTCGAATGACACCATGACTCTAAAATACCATGTTATATACATTTTGTATTATATAGGTAAACTGTCTTGTCATATAATAATTGTCTTTTCTCATCCCTGTTAGTTATCAAATAATTATACAGTTTAAAAAGGATTAGTCCTAATATAAATGACTAGAATGTTTACATTAGAGATTATTAAACATTGTGCAGCTTAATCCATCAGATAGTTAAAACTTCTTTTGTGACCCTGGAAGTCTTAGGAAATGGAATTTAAATGCCAGCTGAAACTATCTGAAAGTTAAATGGCTGACCTTGGGAAGTAGTGCATTTCCTTTCACAGGCTATATTACACAAAAGCAAGACATGTCTCACTAGAAATGTAATAAATTTAATTCAACATAGCATCAAAAGTATAAAATGCCTAGGCATAAACTTTAAAACTATGAAGATTTATTTTTTTAAATGATAAAATTTGCTAAAGATCATAAATGAAAACCTTAATAAATGGAAAATTATCATGTTTCTGAAAGGGCAAACTGAATATTACAAAGAGGTCATTTCCTTCGAGTTACTCTACCTATTACTCTAATTCTATTAAAAATTTTAATGGTTGGCTTTTTAGCTATAAGTAAATATATAAAATAAATCGTAATAAATTAAAAGGAATACAAGAAAATCCCAATGAGACATGGGTAAATAGGGGAAACACGATGGAATGATTCCAAAGTATATGAGGAGACACTCTGAGTTTATGATAATAAGTTGAATGCAAGCATTTGTCTCCTGTCACTTCTAAGACCAAAGTGATAAAGAGAATTATAGGAAGTGTCGGTTAAGGGCGAGTGTCATCAGAGAAGGAATCTCAGCACATTTTTGAAATATAAAAACAGGATGTAAGCCCTTTGACAGGTAAAATTGAGTGAGAAAGTGTAGGTGGGGAACTTCATCATCAAAGCCAGGTGGCTTATGTTGGCAGTGAATACCCTAACCTGGAAGGGCATTCTTTCTCTCACCTCATTGGCTAGAACATGGCCTCACTCAAGAGGGTCAGGAAGCCTGTGCCCCAAAAAGCAAAGAAGAGAGGCCCACAATATTTGGCTAACAGCTTTAAAGCAAATGAACGTTCAGATTCATTTAAAAGTGTGCAATTAAACATGGACCATTACTACAGAGTAGATGAAACCACAAGTTTTCCTTGATAGGTGGCTGCAATATTAAAGGAGAAGATGAGAGCTGGGACTTTGGCACTGGCGCTGGGTTTTATGTGGATGCCACTGAACATCCTTGGAAAACTAACTACAGAATGTACTCTTATGTAACGGAGGAGGTAATTTTATTTATATTGTAATTATTAATCCATGATGGACAAAACACTTGATTTTGGACACAAAATCCTTATAGTCCTGAGAATTTTAAACTAGAATATGGTATTGTTGAAGCTGCTTTATACAAATTTATTATCTTAGTGAAAGTTCTAAGGTTTACTAGTATTATCATTCTATTTGCTGCCATTTAAATTAATACTAAATACAATTTTACAGAGTTTAGTAATTATATTGATATCTGTGTGTACTGCCCAGGTTACACAAAGAAAACAGCTTATGAAAAATTTTTTTTTCTAACAGCTGGTTCATTCAGACATTTTATAGTGATTAATGAAGACTTAGTTAGCAAGGATAAGTAGTAAAGCTTTACTTTTATTAATATTTATGTTCAGATTATGCATTTTTCTAAATTTTATGATTTTAATTGTTAATGTATGCTGTCCTATCTAATAAAAGAGTAACATGCAAATTGACCATCACTCCAACACACAAGATGGCCACCCCATGTGGTCAGAGATGGTCTGCAGGGGTGGGCAGTTGGGCGTGACCAGACCTGCAGGGGAGGACAGTTGGGGGCGACCAGGCCTGCAGGGGAAGGCAGTTAGGGGGGACCAGGCCTGCAGGGGAAGGCAGTTAGGGGGGACCAGGCCTGCAGCGGAGGGCAGTTGGGGGGGACCAGGCCTGAAGGGGAGGGCAGTTAGGGCCAATCGGGCTGGCAGGGGAGCAGTTAGGCATCGATCAGGCTGGCAGGGGAGTGGTTAGGGGGCAATCAGGCAGGCAGGCAGGCGAGCAGATGGGAGCCAGCAGTCCTGGATTGTGAGAGGGATCCCAGATTGGAGAGGGTGCAGGCTGGGCTGAGGGACACCCCGCCCCCCCCGCATGAATTTCTTGCACCAAACCTCTAGTGTTATAAAAGCTCAGAAACAATAACATGAAAGTCACCCATTATCCTATCCAAATAATGGCTGTGTTTGGTATATTCCACATTTTTTTGGTATGACTAGTTTTTCTATAATTGTAAAACATTTTTTTATCTTACTCTTTTTTTTAATTTAAAAAAAAATAATTTTCAATATTTATTGATAACATACTTTTAATAATTGCTGTCATATGCCATAATTAATTTTGTCCTAATGTAGGATATTTATGGTTACATTTTTTTTTACCATAATAAATATTATTGCATTGATTGTCTTTTTGTATAATTCTTTTCCCTTAAGGAGTTTTCCCTTAGAATAGATTCCAAACAATGGAATTCCTAGGTCAAAGGTTTAGGACATTTTAAAGGTCCTTTATGCATCTTCTTAAAGTTCGTTTCTGAGGAAGATATGCCATATATTCTCCAGTGATATATTAATTATCATTGTCTACCTGAGATTTAAAAAAAAAAAAAAACACTTTACTAATTCATACCATTGTAAGACTGTGATTTAGAACTGTTGATTGTGTAATTATTTTATATAACTGGAAAAGATTGAACTTTCTCATATCTTTTGTCACACTATTAAATCTTTAGCTTCCTCAACTCATAAATGCCAATTTTCCAGTGGACCCCCAAAGGATGTCTATTTTTGGCCACTCCATGGGAGGCCATGGAGCTCTGATTTGTGCTTTAAAGAATCCTGGAAAATACAAAGTAAGGTTACCTAAGCTTCTAGTGACAAATATCTCTCTTGGATAATATAATATTAGGAACTTTCAAAGATTGAAGTTAGGATATTATTATAGTACTGGAACTAAACTTTTCTAGAAGTGTTGGGAATTTCAAGAGGTTGTAGGGGAGGAGTATTAATTTTGACCACACAATGTATGCTACATATTCAGAAGCATAAGAATTCAATCACAGTGGTTTCTTGTGGGTTTACTAGAAGTATTAAAAAATTGTATCATATTTTATTGCTTCAATTCAAACTATAGTTTTCTAGGCATTTTCTTTTCTAAAGGTTGTTCTTGATTAATATTATATCATGTACTTATATTTTTACCAAGAATATTTTTGTAAAGTTGATTTAGGTTTTTTGAGAGAGAAGTTATTCATGATTTGAAAAATGTAAGCATTCTCTATTCTTAATGCCTCTGATGAAAATTGGAATGCAGCTTGATTGAAAAATATTACTCTCAGCCTTCCTATTTATTTATTTGAAGCTTTACTTTTTTGTTGTTTGTTTAAGCCAAATTGGAATAACCACTGTATGTAGAATGCTATACTGTGCAGCACAGCATACCATAGTATGGAAAAAGGAAATCTTGAAGCAATGATCATCTTAAGATTGCTTCTGTCTTTAGAATCACAAGACTATTAGAGACCTCAAAATATGTTTAATCCATTTCCTTCCCTTAGGAAGAACTTAATCATTTGTGTGTGCCACTGAGAAATGAAAATATTTCTCATAGCAGTTTCTTGCTTTAGTACCAAATATTTTCCTTTTAGTAAGCTTTATAAAGTTGAATTTATTCATGTCATGCCAGAAAATAAGGGTTTTATTTTTCTTTTTTTGTGCATAAGGCAATCAAATTTACTGTGTTTGAGGGAGAAAATCAAATTTGGTTGAATTTTTTTGTCCTTTAAAAAAGCTAGTAGACATGGATAAACATAACATTGACAAACACTCTGAAACTCAGTGATTCTATCTTTGCATTTTTATCCAGTGAAAATCACCTTGCACAGAACACAAAATTATATTATTTAATGGCATTGTTCAGGGCTTTTTTGGCACTGTTTAAGAGAAATAATATGTCTCAGATTTAATAATGTATTCAGAAACATAGGCATAAACTGTTTCATGTTACTACACATTAATTTTAAGCAAGGAAAGGAGTAGAAACCCAATATACTAGTAAACTTCCATTGTGCGTTACTTAATTGAAAATGTAATGTATCACTTTGTATTATTTTAGCACCTGTAGTTTATTAGCTCTCTTAATAGAATACACAAAGGATGTATTATGGAGAGATCTTACAATCTAAGCTCATAATACTAGTACAGCATAAGGAAAATTGTTCACAGGGGTTATCATGGCAAGTCAAGAGTTATAAGCAAGTTGCAAAAAAAAGTTCTGAGTTTTTAAGCAAGTTTCAAATATCTATTCATATTTGATTTAGCAACATGTAACTTGTTTTTAAATTTCTTTGTTTCTAAAGTCTGTGTCAGCATTTGCTCCAATTTGCAATCCAGTGCTTTGTCCTTGGGGCAAAAAAGCCTTTAATGGATATTTGGGAGCAGATCAAGGTAAATGGAAGGTAGGTACCAGATGTCTATCTCAATACTCATTCTAAAGTTTTCAAATTTTTTAAAAAGCTGTACATAGATATTGTGTAATGTACATTTATGAGAATATTCCCAACAGCAAGATTGCTTTTTCAAGCATAGGAGCAAATGCTTCAATATGAAAATAAAAATAGTTCTTTCTCCTGAGACTCATTTTACTCTTGTGTAGAAATGAGCCATTTGCAGACTCCACCCAGACTTTGAATATTTTACAAATGAACTCATCATGGGCCTGTTAAACAAGTAGAAAATACTTGAGTGCTTTCAAGGTCATTTACATGTGGACCCCTATTTTAAGATTGATCTTTGAAAGTCTAATAAACTGGAGAGTCAATTCTTTGCTCACTAGATTAGAATATTCTTTGGTTTTGTTTAAATTTTTGTTGTATTGGAAGAGTGTTGAAAATTATTAAATTAGGTGCTTTGAGACCTGACAATGTGCTTACACCAGTATTTTGAATCCTCGCCAAGTGCACAGTCTGTGCAGAGTTTGAGATCTTATGTCAGGAGGGTGATGACCCTTTCCTCTCCACAGGGTACTTATGGTCTGATAAAAGAGCTGGGTGGAAAACCAGCTAATTAGGAGGAGGGATGAGGTAGAGGCACAGTAACCTTTAAGGAATCTATGTAATTTTTCTCCAAGTGGCAGTAGATTTTATCTTAATTATGCTGTGTTTAGGCTATTATTTAATTTATTATTGTAATGAGGAGGCCATGCAGAATTATGAAATCATAGAACTAGTTGGACTTTATAGGTCACTTTCCACTTCTTCCTTTCAACACATTGCAGACAGATCACAAGAGTTCTCGTGTTTTCATATTACACAGTGTTTTACAAAGTATCATACTTTAAAAAGATATTAGCTTATAAGAACATGTAATAAATAACTTCAAAATGCAATGAGTATTTAATTTTAAGGCGTGCCTTTAACATTTATGTAAAACATTTTTTATATTCATTCAATAGAAACTTATCTGGCCACTGGGTAAAGCTAGCAATAAAACTACTGGTTCGCAATTTAAGATTAAAGAAAGTAAGTCTTTTTAAGCATGATACTTTAGAACAGGGGCAGGGAACCTTTTTCTGCCAAGGGCCATTAGGTTATTTGTAACATCATTTGCGGGCCATACAAAATTAATCAACTTAAAATTAGCTTGCTGTCTTTGGTCAAACATTTAATTAACTCACCCCTAATGCCTGGGCAGGGCCAGATCAAATGATTTCTCAGGCCTTCTATGGCCCGAATGCTAGACATTCCCCACCCCTGCTTTAGAAGGAGAAATATTTTTATTTTTGTTTTTCTTGATCAATGCATAAAAGTTGTGGTCACTAAATAGATATGAATAATCAAGAATATTTAAAGGTGGATGCTAAAATATAAAATTGTAACTAGTAGCAGCTCCTTAATTTTAAGTTGTTAATATTCAGATTATTCACGATTTCATGAAAATTCTTGGAGATAGCAGATCTTTTGTGCTGTTCAACAGATAGCAAAAGGTAGGGCTGAATGTATTTATGTCTGGAATTAGAGCTAAAAGGAAGAGACAAAAAATAGACTTATTTATTTGAAATACAGAAGATTTGGAAATAGAAAAAGATAATGGAATTTGAAGAAATAGTTAATTTGTGAAGGGATTTACAAAGGAAAAAAGTTAAGGGTTTTGTTTTTGTTGTTTTTTTGTTTGTTTTTTGAGTTGAGAGGTGATTAAGAACCTTAAAAGTTTAGAAGAAAAAAGGCTTACTCCATAGAATGCTTGAGATATAGGATTCTTATAACTGGTATCTGTCTGCTACAAAGTAGGGAAGAGCCTATCATTGGGAAAGAATTCTGAAAACTTTATAAATAAAGCCAACTTAAAAGCATATTTCCAATTTAATCAGCCTTAGAGTTTAAATGGCTTTAAATTTCTATTTGGTTTTAGTATAGTATATTCTAAAAAATATATTTCTGGGCACTTATTTTTTAATATTTTTCTTTTCATAGGCTTATGATGCTACTCATCTTGTGAAGTCCTTTCCAGGTTCTCAGCTTGACATACTAATTGATCAAGGAAAAGATGACCAGTTTCTTTCAGATGGACAGTTACTACCTGATAACTTCATAGCTGCCTGTACAGAAAAGAAAATCCCTGTTGTTTTTAGGTTACAAGAGGCAAGTATTAGGAAATCTTAGCTTATTCTAACTAAGTATTAAAAAGCAGGATTCCAAGTACTTTTTAAATTTTATTTTAGAATTTGAAATGCTACCTGTAGTAAGATATTTTTTAATTATAATAAGATACTTAAAAGCCTTTCTATTAAGTTAATGATATGTAAGACAAAAATTCATAGAAATAAGAAAGCTTTTGGAGGTGAAAAGTATTTACAGTTTTATTTTCTACTGTAAAAACAGTAAATAACAATAAGCTTAAATACTTGCATGGTACTTAATCATCAACATTACTGGATATATCTTTCTTTATACATGAAGCTATTGTAGTAGAATAAAAAGGACAAGCTTCGACCTTATTTTATGTACACTTCTTAGCCCCAAATGCTTTATATTGTTTGTCTGAAATACACATGTACACTTTATATTGTGCTACTTAGTATTTCTAGTTGTTTAAGAATAATTTCTAAGTTTCAGTTGGTTTGCAAGTTTTCCTTGATTAAAATACTTTTGACTATTTACTAGTCACCTAACTCGATGTTAATATAGTTGTAATTAAAGAAATTCTGCTTTTATTTTCTAAAATATTTATTCATAAGCTTTGGAATATAATATGAACAAAAACCTTTTTTTCAGAATGAAAAGTGAACACTGAAAATTATACATGATTGTGATTTCTAAAAATATTTTCATTCATGTTTAAGGGTAATGTGTCAGGTACATTGATCTACAATTTAATTATAATGATTAATGTTCGAATAATCTAGATCAATGTGTAATGTGGTGCATTGCAGTTTATGAAATGTTTTCACAGCATTAGCTTATTTTATCTTTATGAGACCAAATGAGAGACCATTCCTATTCTGTCCATCTATTTCTTTTATTTGTTTTTCAATTTCTAAAATTATGGTAAAATAACATACATAAATACCATATCATCTTAGCTATTTTTAAGTGTACAGTTCAGTGGTATTCAATACATTCATAATGTTGTACAGTCATCACTATCATCCATCTCCATAACTCTTTTCATCTTGTAAAATTGAAACTCTATACCTATTAAACACTAGCTCTCTATCCCCACGCCCTAGACATTGGCAACCATCATTCTACTTTCTGTCTCTGATTTTGACTGTTATAAGTATCTCACATAAGTAGAATCATACAGTATTTGTCTTTTTGTGACTGGCTTATTTCATTTAATGTTCTCAAGGTCCATTCATGTTGTACCATGTGTCAGAAATTCCCGCCGTTTTAAGGCAGAATAATTTCCATTGTATGTATAGACCACATTTTGCTTATCCGTTCATGTGTCAGAGGATTGATGACAGTTGATTACTTTTTCATTTTAGCTCTTATGAATAATACTGCTAATAACATGTGTGAAAAATATCACTTCAAGACCCTGCTTTCAGTTCTTTTGGATATATACCCAGAAGTAGAATTGTTGCATCATATGGAAATTCTATTTTAATTTATTGAGGAATCTCCATACATACTTGCCAACACATCCTTTATTTTTCTTTTTTTGGTAGTAGCCATCCTAATGGATGTGAGGCTATATCTTTTTGATTTGTATTTCCTTAATGATTAGTGATGTTGAGCATCTTATCATGTACTTAATTGGCCATTTGTATAACTTTGGAGAAATATCTGTTCAAGTCCTTTGCCCATTTTCAAATTAGGTTGCTTTTTGTTTTTGAGTTTTAAAAGTTCTCGATTCTGAATATTACAACCTTACAAAGTACATGACTTGCAAATATTTTTCTCCCATTCTGTGGGTTGCCTTTTTACTCTGTTAATACTGTATTTTGATGCATAAAATTTTTGATGTTCATAAAGTCAGATTTGACTATTTTTTCTTCTGTTGCCTGTGCCCTTAGGTCTCATATCCAAGAAATCATTGCCAGGTCCAATGTCATGGAGCTTCTGCCCTATGTTTTCTTCTAAGACCTTTATAGTTTTAGAACTTACATTTGGGTACTTCATTCAATTTTAGCTAACTTTTGTATATAATATTAGGTAAGGATCCAACTTTTTTCTTTTGCATGTAGATATCTAGTTTTCCCAGCACAATTTGTTTAAAAGACTGTCCTTTTGCCATTGAATGATTTTGGCACTCTTGTCAAAAATCACTTAAGCATACATGCAGATGTTTATTTCTAGACTCTGTTCTGTTCTGTTCTGTTCTGTTCTGTTCTGTTGGTCTATATGTGTCTGTCTTTATACCATTATCACACTGTTTTGATTACTGTAGCTTTATAATAAATTTTGAAATCAGGATGCGTGAGTTCTCTAGCTTTGTTGTTCTTTTTCAAGATTGTTTTGGCTTTTCTGAATTCTTTGAGATTTCATATAAATTTAGGTTGACATTTCCCATTCTAAAAAAAAGTGTTATTGAGATTTTGATAGGGATCACACTGTATTTGTAGATTGCTATTGACATCTTAACAGTATTAAGTCTTCCAATCCATGAACATGGATGTGTTTCCGTTTTTTTGTGTCTCCTTTCATTTCTTCAAGGTTTTGTAGTTTTCATTGTAAAAGTCTTTCACTTCTTTTGTTAATTCCTAAGAATTTTATTTTGGATACTATTGTGAATGAAATAGTTTTCATAATTTTCTTTTCAGATTATTCATTGTTAATGTTTAGACATGCAACTGATCTTTTTTGTGTGTTGACTTTGTATCCTGCCATTTTGCTGAACTCATTTATTAGCTCTAACAGTTTATTTTTGAAATATTTAGGGTTTTCCACATGTAAGATTATATCATCTGGGAACAGAGATCATTTCATCTCTCCTTTTCTAATTTGGGTGCCTTTTATTTCTTTTTGTTACCTAATTGCTCTAGCTAGAACTTCCAGACTATGTTGAATAGAAGTGGCAAAAGTGAGCATCCTCGTCTTGTTCCTGATCTTAGAGGAAAAGCTGTCAGTATTTCACTATTAAGTATTATGTTTGCTGTGGGTTTTCATATATGGCTCCAGTCCATTTGTTTTACAAATGAGGAGACAGGCTCAGAAAAGTAATTCTAAATTGCACTGCTGTGAACATAGGGGTGCATAAGTTCTTTCTGATGAGTGTTTCAATTTTCTTAGGATATATTCCTAGAAGTGGCAACACTGGGCCAAATGCGAGTTCCATTTTTAATTTTTTGAGGAAACTCCAAACTGTTTTCCGTAATGGCTGCACCAATCTGCATTTCTACCAGCAGTGTACTAGGGTTTCGTTTTCTCCACATCCTCGCCAGCACTTGTCATTTATTGATTTGTTGATGATATGTAAGGGTCTTGTTTTCTTACTCATTTAGCCACTGTATGTCTTTTGATTGAAGCATTTAATCAATTTGCACTTAAAGTAATTGTTGGTATGTTGTTATTGCCATTTTATTCATATTTTGTGTCCTTTTTTTTTCTTCTTAAAGAATACCCTTTAGCATTTCATGTAATACTAAGTTTGGTGGTGATGAACTCCTTTAGCTTTTTCTTGTCTAGGAAGCTCTTCATCTGTCTTTCAATTCTGAATGATAGTCTTGTTGGGTACAGTAATCTTGGTTGTAAGTCCTTGCTTTTTTCATCACTGTGAATACTTCATGTCAATGCCTTCTGGTCTACAAAGTTTCTGTTGAGAAATCAGTTGAGTCTCATGGGAGCTTCCTTGTGGGTAACTGCCTTTCTCTTGGTGCTTTTAAAATTCTCTCTTTGTCTTTACTCTTTGGCATTTTAATTATGATGTGTTTTTGTGTGGGCTTCTTTGGGTTCATTTTGTTTGGGATTCTCTGTGTTTCCTGGACTTGTATGTCTATTTCCTTCATGAGGTTAGAGAGTTTTCCGGCATTATTTTTTCAAATAGGTTTTCAATTCTTTGCTGTCTCTTCTCTTTTTCCAGCATCCCCATGATGCAAATGTTATGCTTAATATTATCCCAGAGGTTCCTTACATTATTCTCATTTTTATGGATTCTTTTTTTTCTTCATTTTTTTAAAATATATTTTTAATGACTTCAGAGAGGAAGGGAGAGGGAGAGACAGAAACATCAATGATGAGAAAGAATCATTGATCAGTTGCCTCCTGTATGCCCCACACTGGGGATCAAGCCCCCAACCCAAATATGTGTCCTGACAGGGAATTGAACTGTGACCTCCTGGTTCATAGGTCGACACTCAACCACTGAGCAACACTGGCCGGGCTCTTTTTTCTTTTTGCTGTTATGATTGGGTGTTTTTCTGCTACCCTAGCTTCCAAATAGCTGATTTGGTCCTCTGCTTTATCTAATTTACTGTTGATTCCCTCTAATTTATTCATTTTATTTATTATATTATTAATTTCTGACTGGTTATATATTATATATCTCCATTTTTATGTTTTTTATCTCTTCATTAAAATTCTCACTGAGCTAATCTACATTTCCCCTAAGTTTACTGAGCATGCTTATAACCAGTATTTTGATCTCTGCATCTGGTAGATTGCTTGTCTCCATTTTGTTTAGTTCTTTTTCTGGAGGTTGTTTTGTTCTTTTATTTGGGACATGTTTCTTTGTGTCCTCATTTTGGCTGCCTCCCTGTGTTTGTTCCCATGTATTATGTAGAACTGCTATGCCTCCCTGGTTTGGTAGAGGCCATATGCAGTAGGTGTCCTGTACTATCCAGGGGCATATCCTCCTCCCCTGGCACTCAAGCCAGGTCCTTCAGGTGCACCAACCCCTTCCACCTCCCCATTGTGGGCTCTGTGCACCCTCCTGTTGTAGTTGAGCCTTGATTGCTGTTGGCATGTCAGTGGGAGGGATTGACACCCAGGCTAATCAGCTGTGAGGACTGGTTGGGACTATAGCAGAGGATCTGCTATGTAGGAATTGACCCTATGGAGCAGGACTCACTTCAGCAGGACTCTGGTGCCCATCAAGTAATCCCCTTGGGAGTGTTACTGGTGGAGGTGGTTGGGTGGTGCTCTGGTGTGATCTGAAGCCAGATGTGCTGGCTCTGAGCCTCCTAGGAGATGCAGGCCACTGCCTCTGTCCTTCCCAGGACCACCCAGCATGAGTTACTAAGCGATCTATAGATAGCTACTACTTATCCTGGTCTCGGAGGTGCCTGAGAGAGGCTAGGCTGGGAACCGAGGCTAACTGCCACTAGTGCCAGGCTTGGGGCCACTTAGCTATGGTATGGGGCATGCCGAGGCCAGATGCTGCTTGTTTGGGGTTTGTGAACCTTTGAGAGATTTTTAGGAAAGTTCACAACATGAGCCAAGACAGGTTGTTTTTATGGAAGAGCCACTGGAAGCCACTTGGGTGGGTCCAAAAGTTAGGTGGGGCAGAGTCTCAAGGAATCACCCAGTGGGGTTGGAGGGGAGACTCAGCTATGGCTCTTGCCTGCTCCTGCAGAGGAGGACTCAGCAAGGTAACTGTGGCCTCTGTTAGCACTTTTGTCAGGGAGAAAGCTGCCCCTCTAGCCTTCTGAAGCCTGATGATTTAGTTCCTCATATATTCCTGGTGCCTTTTGAGTTGCTGACCCAGAGCTGTATCTCAGAGCAAGTGAATCTGAGTAAGTTCATGCAGGCCCTTTAATAGGAATGCCTTGGGCTCTAGCAGCCCTCTGTCTTACTCATCCATAATCCCCACTGGATTTTACAGCCAGAAGTTATGGGGAGTTCTCTTCTGGCACTGAAACTCTGCACTGGGGGTCCTAGTGTGGAGCCAGGACCCCGCACTCTGCAGGGGAACTTCAGAGATATCCCTCCTGATTTTTATCCGCTACACAGTGGTATGAGACCTGCCTGTTCCTTGTCTTTGCCTCACCCACTAGTCTTGACTACTGTAAATCCTTAGTTATAAGACTTCAGTTCAGCTAGGCTTCAGGCAATTCTCAGTGATGGTTGCTCTGTAGTTTAATTGTAATTTTATGTGGTTGTGGAAGGATGCGAGTACCACATTTACCTATACTGTCATCTCGACTGGAAGCCAAGTCTGAGGAAGGATTGCCTTTCCATTTAACCTATATCAATGGTTTTAATTGACTGGATAGATTGATACTTGTTTCAACTCAACTGCCTGGCACATTACATTTTCTCTTTGTTTTATAGTAGTTTTAAAAGGAACTTATTAACTTTTTACCCAGTTTGATTTATTGCTAAAGATTTCAAAGTTTAATGAATTATTCCTTTTTCCTTAAGAAGAGATATGATATGCTTTTACTGTGTAGGTGGGATTATTAACAAGATTTATGATGACTGTTTGGCTTCCCAAATAGTAATCAATCATTTGGGTATTTTCATGTTCTTTCTCTATATTGTTTATGCTCATTTTGTATTTTAACATTCCCTCTCCTATCCTTCGTTAGTGCACTTCTTTTGTGAGTTAACTTCTTACCCGTGTTTCTAAGTTCTCTAAATTCTGATTCTTTTAGTCCTTGCTTTACTCTGTACATTTAATTAATGTGTTATTTCCTCTCTTTGCATATAAATGGCAACATCTAGAAACAAGGCTATGCAGAATGTTTAATTTTTCTTCATATTTTTAAGATATATTTTTATTGATTTCAGACAGGAAGGGAGAGGAAGAGATAGAAACATCAATGATGAGGAAGAATCATTGATTGGCTGCCTCCTGCACGGCCCCCACTGAGATGGAGACTGCAACCCAGGCACATGCCCTGACCAGGAATCGAATCATGACCTCCTGGTTCATAGGTTGACAGTGAACCACTTAGCTACACCAGCCAGGCTTTCTTCATATTTTTGCCACTCTTTTAATTTTCCGTGAAAATGTTAAAGTACAGTGTAAGCTTGATTCTGATTATAAACCTGCCTCATATTATAATATTTTGGCTATTTATAAGCAAATTGATATGAGAGATTTAATGTCCCTAATATCAGTGTTTCTGAATGGTGGATAAATGTCTTATCATCTCTCTATTTTGTCTTCTAGGGTTATGATCATAGCTACTACTTCATTGCTACCTTTATTACTGATCACATCAGACATCATGCAAAATACCTGAATGTTTAAAAAACTTCATATACGAGAATCTCTTCAGGATAATAAAAATTATAACTAATTGCAGGGAAATAAGATTTCAAAACATTGTATTTCATTCTATAGTTGAATCACCTTCTGAATAAATATATGAAACCTTCTGGTTTTAAAAGTTATTTACCTGTGTTCACATGGGAAATTCGTAATACTTTATAGTATTTTTTGGTCATTTGGAAATCATCATTGTGTGACTGCAGGTCACAGTATGAATGTAATCCCATTCAAATCATAGAATGCCAACTGTGGAACAGAGGATTTAAAAGTAATTTAGCCTGAACTCTTCACCTTTCCAGACTTTAAGCCTCTGAAGTTGCAGACTGTTTTTGTCATGTCCATTGTTATATCTCTAGTGTCTAGCAACTGCTTGGCTTCTAGTAGGCATTTAATAATTACATGCTAGCTTTGAATCAGGAAGTAGGCTCAGAAAGGTTAAGTGAATTTTCCTCATCATTATACAGTTACTAGAGGCCCGGTGCACAAAAATTTGTGCACTCTGGGGGGATCCCGCAGCCCAGCCTGTGCCCTCTCGCAGTCTGGGACCCCTCAGGGAATGTCCACCTGCTGGCTTAGGCCCGCTTCCCGGGGGATCAGGCCTAAGCTGGCAGTCGGACATCCTTCTGGCAGCCCGGTAGCCCTCGGGGGATGTCCACTTGCCAGCGGGGAGCAGGTCTAAGCTGCAGTCGGACATCTTTAGCACTGCTGAGGAGGCGGGACCGCTGTGCTGGCAGCCATCAGCCTGGCTTGTGGCTGAGCAGAGCTACCCCTGTGGGAGTGCACTGACCACCAGGGGGCAGCTCCTGCATTGAGCCCAGGGCCAGCCAGGGCAGGCGGGAAGCTTGGCTTCCTCCATCGCCGGGGGCAACCCAAGCCTCCTGCTCGCTCCAGCTCTGTGGATGCTGCCATCTTATCTGGGTTAATTTGCATACTCGCTCCTGATTGGCTGGTGGGTTTGGCTTGTGTGTTCCCCCTGGTGGTCAGTGTGTGTCATAGTGACCAGTCATTCCCAGTCATTCTGTTGTTAGGGTCAATTTGCATATTACCCTTTTATTATATAGGATAGAGGCCTGGTGCACAGGTGGGGGCCAGCTGGTTTGCCCTGAAGGGTGTCCCAGATCAGGGTGGTGGTCCCGCTGGGGTGCCTGGCCAGCCTGGGTGAGGGGCTGATGGCTGTTTGCAGGCTGGCCACGTATCCTGGCGACCCAAGCTCCCAGCCTCTCCTTTTTTATTTTATTTTATTTTTTCCCCCAGCACCTCCTTGAGCAGAAGCCAAGGTGGGCTGCAAGTAGGTATCTTCTACAATTGAAACTTTGTAGCCTTGAGCGGAGCTCAGGGCCAGCCAGGGCAGGCGGGAAGCTTGGCTTCCTCCATCGCCGGGGGCAACCCAAGCCTCCTGCTCGCTCCAGCTCTGTGGATGCTGCCATCTTAGTTGGGTTAATTTGCATACTCGCTCCTGATTGGCTGGTGGGTGTGGTGGAGTGATGGTTAATTTGCATGTTTCTCTTTTATTAGTGTAGATATGTGGAACAGCTAAGATTAGAAGCCAGATTTCCTAAACCCAATCCAATGATACTTCTTAACTTTTGAGCCAAGTAGATTTATGGATATTGGTTTTTGGGTGTATCTCAAATATAAGAATTAATATGAATTATCTGAAAATAGCTAGTAAGGAAACAAGTTTCATGTGTTACTGTAAACATAGATTTTTCTCTTAGTTACTTGTAGAAATTTAGCTTGTTGTGTTCACCAAGGAAAGTAATCAGTCTCTTTGTAATAACAGATTGTGTTCCTTTAAGAATTTAATGGATAAACTTGAAACATGATAGATGAAGTCTGGTTGTTTTAAAAAATATATATATTTTTCTGTTAGTACAAAGTGTATATATTTTAAACATTCAATAAGAATGTGTATTACATGGTAATGGAATAAGACATCAGGTTCTTAAAGTTACAAAATTAGTACTTTTTAAATATAAATTAGGTTGTTTTAAAAATTAGTGCTACTTAAATATCAGTAGTGGAAATTGAGCCCTGTAGTGAGCTACATACAAAACTGTTCTAGTTTACACAGTCTAGTTTTCTCTAATAAGGTTAATTAAATCACAAATGTTTTACATGTTGGTAGTTCCTTTGTAAAGAAAAAGAGCTGTGTGGTCCTAAGGTCATTGTATTAGTTGAGAATTTAGTCAGAGAAGAATAGCTAGTAGCAGACATATATATATATGTATATGTATGTATGTATATATATATATATATATATATATATATATATATATAGCGAGAGAGAGAGAGAGAGAAGAGAGAGGTTGATTTTCTACAAGGAATTTGCTTACATGTTTCTGGGGGCTGACTACACAGGTCTGAAACCCACGAGGCAGGCCATCAGGAAGGGAAGGTCATGAGCAGGATGGAACTCCATGGGCAAGGGCTGCAACTGTTGTCCATAGGCAGAATTTCTTATCTCTTGAGGAAGCCTCAGTCTTGCTTTCAAGACCTTCTAAGTGAGGACAACCAGATAATTTTCCTTATTTGAAATCAGTTGATTAGAGATTTTATATCTGCAAAATCCCTTCAGAGCAACATCTAGATTGAATAACAGGGAACTGTAATATAGCCAACTTGGTACCTCATTATAAGAAAATAGTTGCAGGGTAAACACAAAAACGTTTAAATATTCAGTAAATAATTGCTGACATATAGCCAAGGATAACTGTAATAAAGAAAAAGGCCTTCGGTTACAACAAAGAATTGACCATTGAAGATATTTAGGAAGCCAATACATTTGAGCTGCTATGTATTGCAAATACTGGCCAGAAAAGGGATAAATCCTCATATATGCCTAAATGTAAAATGTTTCCCCCACCAAAAAATTTATCTTAAAGATTCATCTATAATAATAAAAGTGTAATATTCTAATTAGACCAGACATCCTTCCGGATGAAGCCAGGGCTGTGAGGGAAGCCTGGGTAAGGGGTGCCGGCAGCTGGGGGAAGGAAGGCCTATTCTTGCACAAATTCCATGCATCGGGCCTCTAGTACACTTATAAGGAACCAGCTCAGTGACTTTATAGTAAACAATAAATAACCTAAAAATGACCTCTTAATATTAGTTTTGTGTGCTTCAAAAAATCAAAAGGAGGCAAAGGAATTGAAAGATTTCCTGGTTATGATAGATATAAAATCCTTTTAAACATCCCTTTAAGAAACAACACAGTACAGTAAAGCCACCATTAAACGTAAAAGGGAAAATGGCAGCAGAGTAAATAGATTCTACACAGACATGCTCTCAGAACCAAACTGGAATTACAACTAAAATACAAAACACTATCCTGAATAATTAACTGAAGAGTAGCTGGAGAGAACCCTGATAACCAAGGATGGAAAGTGGAGACTGCATAGAGACTGGTAGGAAGTGCAGAAGCAGGAAAGGGCTGGCTGGGCTTCCCACAGACAGCAGCTGAAGTTCCAGAGAGAGAGATCTCATCTCTGGGGGGTTGATACTGAGAACTCTAGGGTCTAACCCAGCCGTGGGCAAACTACGGCCCGCGGGCCGGATCCGGCCCGTTTGAAATGAATAAAACTAAAAAAAAAATAGACCTCACCCTTTTATGTAATGATGTTTACTTTGAATTTATATTAGTTCACACAAACACTCCATCCATGCTTTTGTTCCGGCCCTCCGGTCCAGTTTAAGAACCCATTGTGGCCCTCGAGTCAAAAAGTTTGCCCACCCCTGGTCTAACCCCAAGCGTGGCCCCCTGGAGAGCACCAGAACTGAGAAAGGTGCTCACATAACATCTGGCTGTGAAAAGCAGCAGGGTTACTGTCTTCCAGGGAGAGATGGCTGGAAATGTAGACACCCTCTTAGAGGGCCAATGCACAGAATCTTTAATGCAGCCACTCACCTTGGGATTCAGCAGAGGGAGGGCAGAGTGGACTGGAGCTGTGTAAACATAAGTCAGGGTTGGGGGCTCTGGGGTTAGAGCTCAGAAGGTAGATGCCAATTTCCTGTGCTGAGTCATTCCCTCATGCTGTGGAGATAATCTTTCTCAGGCAGACCTTTGCTATTCAGGAAGTTTTTGCCTGGGGGGAAGACAGTTGACCCACTCTATTGGAAAACCCTGGTCCCACTCTGTGAAGTTTCTGAGGCCCATTAAGAGACTGAGGATACCAATAAGCCTCCAGGCAGAAGCAATTGCTGTGCCACTCTGTTTGGAAACCTCTCACCCCACCTGTGGACAATTATTTGGGGCTACTCAAGACTGAATCCAGTCAATCTGCAGGCAGAGGTGTGTCTCTGGAGTCTTTGGGTCTTTCCCTGATCTAATTAGTCAGAAATAGCATTTTGGGAAGAGACTTATTAGTCAATTGTGAGTAAGGTGGCTGCTCCTGAACCAATAAACAACAGCCAGGTAAGCAGTGTCAGGTAAGAACCATAAAAACTTCATGATCTATAAGGCAAGGCTAACTTCCTATAAGAAAGTGGTATTAGGTGGGCAACTCCATAGTCTACTACAAATCCTTTCCATATAGCATTTTGGTAAGACTTTCTGAGATAATGTATGTAAAATTC
Organism: Myotis nattereri; assembly: GCF_964212035.1. NCBI lineage: Eukaryota > Metazoa > Chordata > Mammalia > Chiroptera > Vespertilionidae > Myotis > Myotis nattereri. The sequence goes on along the minus strand of NC_138076.1, from coordinate 94,806,159 downwards.
ATTAATTCTCCTACCTGGCATCTCTTCAAAGCCTACTACATAAGCACTGTTTTTACTAACAGAATTAGCTGAGAACAAAATAGACAAGCAGCCTTGATTTAATGGTGCTTATGATTCAGAAAAAAAACACTTGACCCACACTAGCCACTCAAAAATACTGGCCATTGTGGTGGCCCATCAGCATGTGCGTGTGGGAAGTAAAGACAGTGGTTTAGGGTAGATTCCTGCTTTACACACATGCCCCATACTCAAGCAGTACCAATTCTGAAGATAATACCAGACTCAATGTGACCTGATCTCTCCTAGCTGACCTGGAAGATGCAAGATTAGAGAACCAGCTCTACTGGGTCAGTGTTGCCCGGGTCTCCCAGGCCAACCCAGCAAGAACTGGGAAGCCTCCAGATACAGCTGTTGGCTAGAACTCGGTCTCTGGGACAGTTCCCAGCTGTGGCCAATGCCATAGGGCTGAACTGCATAGATGAACTTATTGCAAGCATGCTCCTGCCAGGCTCTCCCGAGGGCTCCTGCTGCCATCTTTCTTTTTGCCCTCACACACTCCTCAGTTGCTCCAGCCAACTTACAATGCAAAGTGTTTGTGAAGCCCCTAATTCTGTGATGTGCAGAAGACCAAGATGACTGAGGTTTCAGAGTTTGGCAAAAGAGCAGCATTTCCAATGAGAACATCATGGGCCAGGCATAGCTGGACATGAATCTTAAACGTAGAGGACCTGACACTGGTCACTGCAGTTCTTGCTCAGGCTGTTGGTCTAAGGCCTGTGTCTATTGTATGTGGGTTGGGATAAGAAGACAGAAACAATCCGTCATTATTTTGACTTGAATTCTTTAAAGCAGCTGCTCTTCCATTACAGGCAGACTGGCTGTGGGGGAAAACAATAACACTGGCCAGATCTATAGAAAGTGTAATCGACACAGCCACTTGCTCTCTTTTTTTTATTAAATCCTCACCTGAGGATATGTTTACTGATTTTTTTTTTTTTTTTTTTTTTTAGAGAGAGAAGGTACAGAGAAGAAGAGTAAAACATAGATTGAACGGTTGTCTCTTGTATATACCCCAATGGGGATTGAACCCACCACCTTTGGGATTATGGGACGACACTCCAACCAACTGAGCCATACCAGCCATGAGCCACTTTACTCTCTCAGTGTCAGATTCCACAGAACCTTCAGGCTTTCTCAGAGAAACTTCTGGAGCCACCACCCAAGTGATAGGTGGAGGGACACCCCTATCCCACCATATTAACTCTATTTTAACTGTTGTATGTTCTGTGGTTCCAGGTAAGATTTAGTTTGGAAATAACACACACACATGCACACACAAACATGCACTAGAGGATTGTCACAAACTTTTTAAACAATGACCCCCTAAGATTTCTTTTGTGACCAGTGTCAACCTTTGCATCACATGGGTAAGTCAATCAGAAAATGGTTTGTTCACATTCAAAGTTTTAATGGCCGTTAAATAAGAAAAGGAAGGCGATTTGCACTACGTACATTCTGTCCACTGATGGTACTGTTAGCTGGCCATGCACATTTTATTGCACATATAAACAGTGTACAACTATCTTAAAGATATTTTTAGCTACACAAGAGCTGCATTTAAAAGAAAGAAAGCCATTTTACAAAATATAGAAGCCATTTGTATTATATAGACAACTTCAAGAAAATACTGAAAATTAATATCAAAAGAACAATTTTAATCTTAAAAAAAATCTCTCAAAACAAGGATTACAGAGCTTCATGTTGCCATATATACACATAAAAAATTATTTCAGGACCCTGTATCTGAATGCCCATCAAGGTGCAGCAATCAAAACTCCTATTTCTATAACCAACCTTTGAATGTTGCTTATATTGAATATGTTCCTTGTTCAAAATGACTTTCTGTTTATATCATTATGCTATTTGACAACAGGTATTTGTGCAGTACAGAAAAATATTAAAATATATTTTAAGTTAGGTTAAAGTGCACAGTACATTTAATAGAAAAGAACTGAAAGCTGCAAATTCAAACCACCATGTTCAGTAATCTCTCACCTTGCCCAGAGCAGAGGGCAGCCGTGGCCTTGGCTGATGTTGTGCTCAGTGCACATATCTTCCTGGTGTCTTTTCTTTTGTGCTCACCTTTTATTTCTCTTACAAACTGTGGCTGCTGCTGCTCTAAAAACTTACAATGGCTTTTCACAGAGGTAAAGAGGCAGTGAGCATTCATAAGACTGTGAAAGGTGACTGACTGGAATATCGGACAGCAGGGTGAAGGCTCATTCATGTAACTGCCTACCAACAGTCTGTTGAGTCTGGGAAGTCTTGTGTGAGTCTCTCAGAACAACACGGGTACCTTTCCTTTGCTGGCTCTTTTTTAATCATGTTTCCTTTGAACTAGCTCCCTGCTAGGCCACCCAGCCTCACAAATGCAACCTTCCCCTAGCGCCCCCCGCCCCCCCCCCAACTCCCCGTTTTTGCATGCAGCTAACTCAACAACTTACTTACTTTTATAGTTTCACTCCAGAGACCATCAATCTTGCAGTGTTTTATGGGCTACTCTGAAAGCCACCAACTAAATTACAATAAAATGAGCATGTCCACATCTCAAAATCTTTTCTCTTTGAAAACTGGCAGTTGTAGGAAGTGCTGGTTTCATGATCCAGGTCTTATGTGTCTGACGTAACTCTTGATCACTCTCAGTTGAAAGCTGCCCTTTAAGAAACTTTTTGGTTAAACAATAAACTTAGTATCATCTCCACTTTCCTATACCATTTCCTTATTTCCTTTGGTGCTAGCCTTCTTTAATTCCCAAGTTACAGTGCAAAATTATACTTCAAGATAGATGATGCTAACACATTACTTCTTTGTGTTAAAATGTGAATGTTTTGTGTATAGCAAAATATGTATGAATCCAAAAAATAACTGTTCACATTTTATCTTCAAGTTTAATGTCTTTTTCCTCATCACAGCTATTTACAAATAACTTTGGGGTGCTCTCTTGATTTCAGTCAGTTTATTGTATCATGGGACAACAGGGCTGCTGGAATGTAGGAAACTGGATGGAATGCAGAAATATAAACAAGACCAATGTTCTATAAACCAAAGTGTAAGTAATGCCTCCCCAGAAAACAGCTCTTGTCACAGAAGCACCTGTTGTTTTTTTCTGAGTTATATATACCAGAAAACATGATTATTGAGACCCAGAACTATGCACACCAAAGAGGATAGAAAATAACTCAATATTTATAATTTAAAAAGTGTTTAACCACAAAAAAGCAGTAATAAAATAGTTTCCTAATTTACAATTTGCATCCAAAGGATGAATAACAACTCACTAATAAATAACATTTATATAAATATTTTGTATGTCGAAAATAGATTTTTAAAAGGCAATGGTCTCAAGAAATTTCTTGAAAAATTTGGTGATGAAAAACTTGATCGAGTCTCCCCTCATCCCCCCACTAAATATACAATGAGTTTGGCTTTAGTGAAACAAGTGCATGTTGCTGCAAAATAGTTGTGCTTGGTATTTTGGTAATGGCAGTGGGTGAGCATGGAAGGGATGCAGGAGGTTGTAAAGGCATTGATGTGCTGTTAGTTCTTCGTAACCAGCTCCCTCACTGGCTTCAAGATAAATACCTGTCACATCTTAATTTCGGAGGTCAGTTCTGAAAGGTAGAACATCTTCTCTTAGGTCCTCCCTTAAATGCAACTAGACTCATGAACACGGGCAATGGGTGGGAGGATGGGGGAACTGGTTCCGAGAGCAGAGTTCAGGATCTCTGATGGGAGAAGGGTTTGGGCCGACCCAAAGGACAGGAGTTGGTTTCAAGTGAATACAGCCTTCGTTATAGTCACATCTAGCAATGCTTGAACAGTAATGCCCACTTTGACCAGGCCTTTCTCTTCAAGGATGTGATGGGGTAGACATAGTTTTTCCTAAAAGAAAGAACAAACATCAATTTTTAATGACTGGTACCTAATCATAAAATCTTGCAATAGCACTGATGGAAGTTGAGCTCAGACCATGTTCCCTTTCTTGTTTTCAGGCCATTACATAGAACTTTACTGTGTTTGCAGAGAAAATAATGACTTTGCCCAAATAAGGGGTGATCCAAAAAACTGCCCAGCCATCCTGAAATCTAAACATTTAACAAAACTTTATACTGAATAACTGAACCATACACAGTCAGCTAGAAACCACACATCAAAGGCATATTAGCTTATATTCTATTTTTTTAAGCATTCTTTATGATTCTCTCTCTTTTTTTTTAATTTCAAAGAGGAAGGGAGAGGGAGAGAGAGATAGAAACATCAATGATGAGAGAGAATCATTGATTTGCTGCCTCCCGCATGCCCCACACTGTGGATCAAGCCTGCAACCCAGGCATGTGCCCCCCACTAGACTCAAACCTGGGACCCTTCAGTCTGCAGACTGACGCTCTATCCACTGAGCCAAACTGGCTAGGGCAGCTTATATTCTTATAAATCAAAGTTGCAAATAGCTTTTCACACATTTTTTAAAAAATGTATTTCTTTACTGACTTCAGAGAGGAAGGGAGAGGGAGAGCAATAGAAACATCAATGATGAGAGAGAATCATTGACAGGCTGCCTCCTGCACGCCCCCAACTGGGGACCGAGCCTGCAACCCAGGCATATGCCCTTGATCGGAATCGAACACGGGACCCCCCAGTCCACAGACTGATACTCCATCCACTGAGCCAAACCGGCCAGGGCCCTTTCACACATTTTTAAAGGAACTCATTTATACAGCTCACACACTGTTCTATTGACCATGAACTTTAGTTCAATTTATTTTATTTCCTATGATCTCTGGAATGGAGGCATGCTGGTGGATTGGTATCCTTTTTTTCCTGGTTTATGAACAGCCTTATAAATAAGCAATCTTAATAGCCTCTCTTTAAGTATCTTTCATACTGCTGTCAAAGACACAAACATCCTGCTACTTTCTCATGTTGTAATTTTGCTCTTAGGAAATGTCCAGCATATACAACTCAAGGAAAACAATTAACACAAGTCACTCCCGGTATGTAGAAACTTGCATGCAAAACAGTTTATAAAATAACATGATGAAGTAATTTTATGTCTTTGTCATTTGGCTCTGGGGATGAGGGAATCACTTTCCGGAGCGTGACTCCTCGGCTCAGAAAAGACTCCACAGCAAACACTGCCTCTTTTCTACTCCATGATGGTTGTTTCTCCACAGCTCAATGACAGCTGTTTTTAAGGAAAGTTTAAATGGAGACAGTGTTCAACAGGAACAAATCAGGGTCTCTGGACAGACTGCTTCCTTTTCATGTGACTTTTGCTTGAGGAACTAGATCTTCCTGTTGCCTCAATGGTAGGACTCTCCACAAATTTGTACAGATACAGGCCTTCTGGTCTCAAAAAGACCTTCAAAGAACACACCATGACACCTCCAATAACTTGTTGCACTGCCTCAAAATGTCAGTTTTCCTACACTGTCTCACTAACTCCTTCCCTAACTTGAGGTAAATTCAGAGTATCTCAGAGACTAACTCTAGGTCTTAAGAAGTTGCACATGTCAACATAAGATAGCTGATTAGTGAAAGCACAATTCAACCATTGTTTCATGTGGCTGCTATGCATTGAAATACAATTATCTTGTGGCCAATGGCATATTAGGTGGGCAGGCAAGTTATGCTCCTTGCCAACTTAGTAGCTGAATGTCAACCAAGAAAAAGGATGGGAGGTCCTATCTGAGTTGAGCTTTGCACTGGGCCAGGATGGGCAGTGTGCTTCCTCCTTGTGCTATAGCTGGAGGTCAGTCTGTACCCTTTCCTGACGCCACAGGCTTGTGAAGTCACCCAAATCTGGCATTTTATTGCTAAGCTTGGTTCCATTGGGGCAGGGATGTGCTTTTCTCATTCTTATGACCCTCATAGCACCCAAGTCAACACCTGGTTTGGTAGGACATGACCACAAATATGGTTAAGCTCTCAGTGCAGGGCATTTAGTTGGGGGGGAAAAAGAAAATCTTCACTTTACAATCTATGTTAAAATCAAACTGAAATGAAATAAAGAGTTAATTGTTTGTTTTAAAAAACCTCTCCTAATAAGATATAGATGAATATATAGTACTATCTTTTATTGCCTAAGCTAAAAAGAAATATAAAAATATCACGAGAAAATATAAAAAAATTCATTGCTTAAAAGTTTAAAGCCTGCATTTGTCAAAACCCACTGCATTAATTAAAAGATTAAAAAAACTATAAAAAAGTATTTACATCAAATTACAAGTGTTTTACATGACTCATAATCGCAATAAATCAGTAAGAAAAGCATTAAGAAATGGATGGAACATTGGACAAGGAACACAAATAGAAATTTAAAAATGAAGGTTATGCCCAAGGCATTTTGAACAAGACATTTTGCTTCTCAACCTCCGTGTTTACTTATGCTTAGTCCTGAATGTTCCTGAATTCTAGTATTATTTCCACAGGGCCTAATCTCTATGTACATGGCTTTTACAGGGCCAGATGTTCTATCTTGTATCCTGCTTGAGATGGAACAGATCTCCATTAATAAATGTCCCAGTCCCCTTGATAAGCAGTGGCTCCAGTGGCTGAAGAGGTTCCAAGCTAATGGTCATGGAGACATACCCGACTGAATTAGCTTAAGGTCATCATCTCTCCCAGGCCTTTATTTCTTAAACCAGCATTTCTCACCTTCCTGGTTTCCCCCGAGCCCTTACAACTGGGAGTGAGAACCAAATAGAAGACATAAAAAGGTACTCCATACATCCTAGTGCATTTCTCCTTTCATTCAGACCCCCTGAAGAAACCCAGAAGTACCCTCAGAATACTCTGATGGGGTTGGAGGTACTGAGAAGAATAGCATAAGATAATAGAAACCCTCTCACACAACATGGCAGCTCCATTATTTTATCACAGGACTGTGGTGAAGATTGATGAGAATTACGAGTTTAGGCACTGGTTGGCAAGATGAGCAAGGGGAGCCTGCCAGAAATGAGGAGGGGTAACAACGAGGACCAGGAAGCCATTGTCCATCACCCTGGTCCTGCCACAGCGGAGGGAATTCCTGGAGTGAACTAGAGGTTGGGATGGGAAATGAACTGCTGTATATTTATAGCTGGTTGAGAAATGATAGAAAAGGGCCACCTCACCTTGTATATAAGAGTTAAAGCTGAGATCTTGTACCTTTACATTGACTTAAAATACATTTAAATTTTAATGTTAGAAGAGCCTAATGGCTTTCCTTGAGAATATGGCAGCACACTGTTCTAGTATACCCATGAGCTTCTTTGGTCGTGTGTTTTGTTTTTTTTTAAACACAGAACAGTCATAATTACTATCTTGCATAACAATAATGCTTCCGACCCCCTCTGAAGAAATCATGCTTTGTTTTTTTTTCTCTGATGGTGGAGTCAATGAGGTTCACTCATCCCCTCACCTGCCCCTCTGTGAACCACAGCAAACAGGGCAGGGCAAAGGCAGGCACACCATAAAGACTACATGCTAACTTAGACTTCCTGGGTACCTCCTTGATGCCTGGCACCAATGCTCCAGATCTGCATTGATTATTTCTTTCTGACAACCTTGTCAGAAAGACATAATACCTTGGTTTTACAGATAAGAAAACTGAGCTGTAGAGTGTTTAAGTAAGTTCACTGAAGTCACACAGATGAGATGGTAAGAAGTGAAACCAGATTTGAACATGTGAATCATATTAGAGTTGAGGCTCCTTCCAGACATCATGCTGCTTCTCATAGTGTCTTTGACCAACAGCAAGTATGTTCCGTCTTATGCCCATGAGACAGAAGAGGCTCTGGACCCTCAAAGTCCTATCTAGGCAAGACCCAACACATTCAGCATCAGGTGGGGGATAAGAGAACCCTCAACTTGGCGAAAGGCATTAGCTCTGCCACTCAGCTCATCTGGCTCCTTTTCACAGTGAGGGGCAGGAGCAGGCAGACTGCACACTGTCACTGCCTGGCTGGCTCCTCTTTCCATGGTCCCTTATTCTCCCAAACAGCTACACGCCTACTTCCCAGGCCAACTATTGGACAAAATGAAGTCATTCACATCAGCACATTTTACCTAAACTGTAAATGCCTAGCACTAACTTGATTGAAACTTGAAACAAAATGGTCTCCAGTGCTTTAACATAAGGGAACTTCATGTTCCTGTTCTGCCACATGAGCTCTCTGAGGAATGAATAAATGAACACAAGCATAACCAAAATTGTGGTGAAAATCCAAAGAACTGGACTCTGATAGTTAAAGAAGGCAAAAAGCACACACTCTATATACCTGATTGTTTATTGAGAACTAATTTTAAAATGTGAAGCCTAATTTAAAGAAAAAAATCTCCTAAATAAAATCACCAAAATATTTTTCATCAAATCAGAACTCAATTTAGACTCCTGAAATTTTAACCCATTGTACATTACCTTTACCCTGAAGATGAAACAACTTTTGTCCTTACGACTTTTTCCTTTTACAGCAGCAGTAGGTATGGATTATAGAGAGAATCCAAACCACCAAGCACTAAATTTAATTTCTTACTCACAAATGGTATCAGAATATCAAGTGCCTTTACTTATCTACTCTCACTGATGAAATTCCTACTGAATTATCTTACTTTTGAACTCTGTAGGACCCCTTTTTCACATGCCCTATTTTATAAGCGTCTCTCCCAGAGGACAGTAAGCTGCATGCAAACCACAAATCCATAAACAGAGGGAATGAATAAGAATTAGTTATCACACACTGTAGAAATCCTGACAGTGAGTGGTGAGTTGCCACCATTTGGAGGAACTAGAGAAAGAGAACCTTCTATTAGAACCTTCAAATAGATCAGTCTGTTTTGTTTTGTTTTTAAAGTAAATAAGTACTTGGTTCTTGTTATCAGGCATGGGAAGGAAATCTGAAAAATGGTCTTTCTTATCAGAGGAAGGAGATTTAGTATGCACATACATATCACACAACTAAACCCCTGACCACCTCGCAGAGGAAAAGCAGGTCAGCCATGTGTCCCCAGGCACACTATAATGGCAGCATCAAGCTAGGATGAGTTGCAGGTACCTTGGGAAAGAACCATGGAGAGGGTTAATATTCTGAATACAAATTAACAGCCTGATAATGGGCAAGACAGTTCATTAAAAGTTTTTCTTAAAGGGCTACATTAACTGTGTTCTGCTAGCTATCATACTACTTGATGAAAAAATGCCGCCCGACAGATCCCTAGAGGAGAAGCACACTAGGGTGCAGATACAGTAATGACATGAGAAATGAAAGCGTGTCCAAAAAAATACTTTAGACACCCGAATTGAAATATGAACATAGCTAAGAACAATGTCGAATCAACCCAGAAAACTAAATCTGATCTCACATGATTGGTCTACATTGACAAAATTTTCTTCTAGGTAGCCACCCAGTGAGTTATCTCTCTTCTCCCCTGTGGTGCCCCCCTTGCCCCCCCTCCCCAAGAAGAAAAACAAACAAACAGTGCTGATCATTAAAGGAAGCCTCAATGCACTGCAGAGCTAGATGGAAATGGTGAGCGCCACTCTGGGTGTGCACAAAAAATGTACTGATGGGCTGATAAAAACTTGGAATAATCACCCAAAATGTGTTTATTAAGAACTTATGGCTCAGGGTGCTGGTTAGACATTGTACAAAGGGATTTTATTGTTACAGATTGAAGAGTACAAGATAGCACCAAAGACAATTCAGTACATCTGCAGGTTATTTATACACAACTGAGGTTAATTCGATAACTTCACATACCCTGTATTTCACCAATCAGTACAAACTCAGAAGGAAAAGGCTCAGTTAACTCAAGATATTATCAGGTAAAGAATGTCATCCATCTCCCGTTAGAAAATCTGAGCTGATTAGCAACAAAGAATCTTTATAAATATACTTGTCTAACTAGATGGGTTTTCTACATCCTCCAGTAGCCTGGATTCATGGAAATGTTCATAAAAATACAATTATCATCTTAGTAGCTGTCTATGAGGATCACTTGCATCACAGTAAACTAGAAATTTATCTTGAGGAAGTTAACTCCATCAGCTCCCCAATTTAATAAACAATATTTAGCAACCAGATTAGACTGAAAATAGGGAATATGTCTTAACCTTGGAGCAGGGCTTTCTCATATTAGAAAAAGACAACCCAGAACCAGAAATATTTTGGCCTAGATTAAATTCTATTGGTTTTATCTTTTCAATACAAACTGACCACCTTGCTCCAAGGCAGATATAGTTAATATATAATCCTTTAAGCTTACTAAAAATAAAAGCAGAATGCTAACAATGGTTAAATGGAAATTTCAATTCATTAGAGAAATTACATTCTTCTAAAATAAGAGCAATCTTATTATTAGCTCCTGCCACAGAAACCAGGCTCCAGGACCAAGAATGTTCCATGACTCATGACTTTATTTGAAAACAAATAGTCAAATCTATCACATTCTGGATCTGCTGTTAAAAATGTGATGTAGAAAAAGCCAAAATGACCTATTACATTATTTAAAAATAGAAATCTCTTCCGGAAAATGCTCTTCTAAGAGCTTAAAGAGGCTAACAAGGAGAAGTAAAAATATATGGGAATTGGTGTGCAAGCAAATCTCCCAGGCGGTGCTCTAACACAGATGGCCTTTCCTTCCCCAGCGCCCCTTCTGTGCAGCTGTCTCAAGCAGCAGGGCAAAAGGGCTGGCTCAGGGTAGAAGTGGGCAGCAACCTGCCCTGGTACCCCTCACAGCTCCCATCGTAGGAAACAGCGAGCAATCCAACTAAATGGCCAGCAAAGCAGTCATTCCCCAGATGGGATTTTTCAATTTGGTCAATAGTTTTTTTTGTTTTTTTGTTGTTGTTTGTTATTTTACTAAAGCGTTTTATAGACCAAATTGGGCCAAAATGCTGGTTTTCTGTCTCCCCTGCAAAGGGGGGTGGAGGGTGGGAGGACCTCTGCAACTCAATTGCCCAGTCCTGAATTAGGCTGGACTTAAATACTGCAAAGGAAAGATTTTCATATTCCCTTTTGTTCCTGTTCTGGAAACTTCTTCTACTCTACCCAGGGCAGGGAGAGGGAAGAGGACCTATATAGCACCCCTGCTGGCATGATGTGGGCTGTGGCTGAGGAAGCATGAGGTGTGAATACACTTCCTTGTCACTTTTTTTCAGTAAGTGAGAAGTTACTTAAAGGGAACTGCATTCTATAAGTTTGTGCTTTTGGAAAATCTGATTAGTAAATGTTCAGCTTCAAAACTCAAGAGACTACTGAAGAGATAACGGGAAGTTCGCAAGGCAAAGGGTCAGATGGAGGAAGGACTCCTAATGGATCAGGGACAGAGCAGAGCGCTTGGATGCACATGCAGACGTTATGCAGACAGGGCATTCCAGCGGTAAGTGATATAGATCAGCACTATAAAGAGAATATGGACAAGACAGAAGCTTATAAGGTCCCTGGAGCGGAGGGCAGAGGTTGGTTGTGGGGGTTTCTCCCCGAGTGCCAGCAGAGTGTCAACAGTCTTTCGAATGTGACGAAAATCCAACTGCAGGATGTCATACGGAGAGCAGAGGTCAGCCTATTCCGAGGGCAGCCATTAGAACAGAAAGAGACAGTGCATACAATTAAAAATACACAGAAGAACAGCTGGAAAGAAGCATACATTTTTGGTTACTAGCAAATGGCAAGAGAAACCTCTTATTTCAAGCAGGTAAAACCCGTTCCACCATCAAAGATTTTAAAACTTTATTCCAAAAGAAAAGTAGCATACCAAATGTATTTTATGCAAAAAGGACGAAGAAATCCTTCACCAGCAATCACACTATTGAGGAATAGACAGTTATGTAATCTACATATCCTTCTGGGGGTAAACAGGCTTAATATTCAAGTGGCATCATGTGCTCATTAATGGCATAAAAATAAGAGTTTTTCATTTGGGACATTTAAGTCTTAACCTTACTAACAAAAATTATAAACTTTAATCTTCACCTTTCCTCATAGTCCTCTTAATGTATTTTTTAGCCTGGTTTATGAAGAATGAATATAAAGTTTTTCTCTCTGAAAAGTAACACATGCACCTACCTATTTTCCTTTTAGAATTATTATTATGTCTTATTTACTTATTTATTTTTTTAAATATATTCGTATTGATTTCAGAGAGGAAGGGAGAGGCAGAGAGAGACAGAAACATCAATGACGTGAGAGAATCCTTAATCGGCTGCCTCCTACACACCCTACACTGGGGATGTGCCCGGACCAGGAATCAAACTGTGACTTCCTGGTTCATAAGTTGATGCTCAATCACCAAGCCACACTGGCTGGGCTCTTTTTGGGATTACTGAAAAGTTCTGAGGAATGTTAGCTCTAATTATATCCCTACATGTGTCAAAAAGCATATTAAATTTCATGTTTTTACAACTACACAGAAACCAACAATCTTGAAGAAATTTCTTATATATGAGGTTAGAATACAATACATTCCCACATAGGGTTATTATGTAAATTTCTTCACCACTAAACAGGTGTGGGGGCAGGAAGAGATCTCCATTCATGTTTTGTCTAATTTACAGTCACCATATAAGGAGGCGGAGCTCTTATTTTATTGATTAAATGCAAAAATAAGAAGCTCATTTACTTGAGTTGACCTCCGGATGTCTATTACTGCCAGGAAGCAAACAGTTTTATGATGCACTGAATCCCTGAACCAGAAATGACAATAGCTTAAAATTTATAGTGATTATAATTCATGTCAGTATGAAAAAAAGTTGTAGTTTTGTGTCCAAGTTAAACAAGGATAGAAAATATCTGTGATATATTTCATAAATGCAGTAGGCAAAGCGTTTAAAATATATATTTTATAACATATTTTGATAATATTGTCCATAGTTTTAGCCTCATTGCTAAGCAGATGTAAATCACAGAGCAACTAAAAGTTGATTTTAAAGTAGAGTTATTTGTCTTAATTGTATCTTCTGAGGTTATCTTGATGCCCTCAGGTAAGGAGGAATACCACAATATCAAGTGGGTTAAATAAGATTAAGAACGTTCTCATCTTATTTTACATTATGAAGGTAGAGATATTCAACAAAAGATTTTTTAAGATAATAATCATGTTATATCTATCTAGACTGTGTCTTTTCTCATTAGATTTGGAAGAATCAAGCTGCCACTGTTATTTTCCCAACAATTAAAACATCTACACATAGATTGGATTTCACTGGGAGAGAGATACTAGACAAAGATTAACAGATGGGCAAATATCTAAAAGAAATTTTCTATTGCAATAAAATTTTTCTATTGCAATGTTGTGCTTAACCAGTGAAATCAGAGCAAAGCAGACATAAGACAAAAGGCATCCATGAACTAAAACGTGATTTCCACAAAAGTGGTATTTCCAGGTTAAAAGCCAAACATTCTATCTCCATTATATATTTCAATAATTTCCCCAAACCCTATGGAAAATGTATGGTCTGCTTCCCAGCAACTCCGTCAGAAAACTCAAGTCAGTTCGCTATTGCAGTTTTCAGGGCACTTATTGAGCAGCACACTTCATAGGCAGGTGGGCAGCACAGACCATTCTTTTTATCCTAGAAGTAATTTTATGATGCCAGATTCTGGGCTTAATTCACACTAAAGTAGATAGGGCCTAGAATTACAGTTCATGGTGATATAAAATTTTTTAAAAATATATTGTTGATAATATTACATACATCTCCCATTTTCTCCCCCTTTTCTCCCTTCCATGGTGATTTAAATTAAATCGTGATCTCTAAAGGAAAAGGCATGGGTGTAAGATTGTATGGTAGGCAAAATTCTGAGTCACCCTTATGTGTGGCGCATGGGCTGCTGTGGCCCTGAGAGCCGCTCTCGGAATCTACCAGACAACACAACCCTCTGCAAGGACACCACAACGGGAACGAGGGCTGCAGCTGCTAGGGGAACCTGGGAGTTTTCTGACTCTTGTGCTTCCCAAATCTCAGTCTTAATGAGAGGGATTTAACCATTATACTTTTTTCCTCCTTAAAACTGAAATAGAAAAATACTAAAAAGGAAAGAAATTTAAGGAGGCAAAATTTCACCATGCATTTACAAAGCATTAGTAATTACCGCAAGGCATTTGAAAAACACAGTAACTGTTCCTGGAGGCAAAGGCAGCAGCTAATTCTCATTATAGTGAACAGAAATCATAATCACCAGAGGAGTATTGGATGGATTCTTTTAGAGTAGTGGTTTTCAACCTGTGAGTCTCGACCCCTTTGGGGGTTGAACGACCCTTTCACAGGGGTCGCCTAAGAACATAGGAAAACACATATATAATTACATATTGTTTTTGTGATTAATCACTATGCTTTAATTATGTTCAATTTGTAACAATGAAAATACATCCTGCAGATCAGATATTTACATTAAATACGTAACAGTAGCAAAATTACAGTTATGAAGTAGCAACGAAAATAATTTTATGGTTGGGGGTCACCACAACATGAGGAACTGTATTAAAGGGTCACGGCATTAGAAAAGTTGAGAACCACTCTTTTAGAGGCAATAGGCAGTAGTATGTGATTAAGATTACTATTCAAGATGGGCTCAGGCGCTGGGGGGTATGGCTCAGTTGGTTGGGCATCCTTCAGGTTTGTTGCGTGCAGGAGGCAGCTAATCAATGTTTCATTCTCTTAGAGATGTTTCTCTCTCTCCCTCTCCCTTCCTCTCTCTCTAAAAATTAATAATTTAAAAAATTGGCTCTGGACAATACTACAGACACAAGCAGAAATGTAGACAGATCTGGCAAAAGTCTAGGTAGGTTATAGATGTTCTGAGTAAAATTTGGTCTAAATTCTAAGAAATTTAGAATAAATTCAACTCATTTAAATATTTTAATTTTTAAAGTCAGCATGCTTACAAAGGATTTATTTTTTAGTCTAAAATATCATAGTACAGAATGTTTTTTTTGTTTTTTGGTTTTTTTTTTACATGAGCATTCAGAAGCTTTATTTGTAAGAGCTAAAAAATGGAAACAACCCAATGTCTATCAATATATGAATGAATAAACAAACTGTGATATATCCACACAATAAATACTACTCAACAATAAAAAGGAATTAACTATTGATCCATGCAAGCAAATATATGAATCTCAATTATGTAGCGTGAAAGAAGCTAGAATTTTTTAAAAGTACATATTATTCCGTTTTTAATGTTCTAGAACATGTAGATTAATTCATAGTTACAGAAAGCAGACCAGTGTTTGCTTGGACATGGAATGGGGAACAGAGAGAAGCAGGATTAAAATGAGGCACAAGCAAACTTTTGGGAGTGATAGACATGTTCATTACCTTGATTGCATTGATGGCTGCACACATATATATCAAAAATCATCAAATCATTAACCTTTAAATAGGTGGCATTTGCTGTATGTTAATTATACCTTGCTGGGGTCCAACCCCAGCAGGTCCAGGGGTCCCCAAAGGTGTGGAAGGAGTCGGCGAAGAAGAAATAACACGGAGACAGCATTCATTGATCAGCAGCCTAGCCAGGATATCCAGCCAAGTTCTGTTCAGGATCTCCAGCGAAGTTCTGTTCAGGATCTCCAGCGAAGTTCTGGTTAGGATCTCCAGCCAGGTTCTGTGTCCATGTTCTCTTGCTAGGTTCTCCAGCCAGGTTCTCCAGGTTCTCCAGCCAGGTTCTGTAGCCATGTTCCCTCGCTAGGTTCTCCAGCCAGGTTCTGTCCAGATTCTCCAGCCAGGTTCAGTCACCAGGTTCTAGTCAGTTTCTCTTGCCATGTTCTATCCAGGTTCTGTAGCCAGGTTCTGTCTCTAGGTTCTGTGGCCAGTTTCTGTCCAGGATCTTTTGCCAGGTTCTCTCGCTAGGTTCTGTCTCTAGGTTCTGTCTCCAGTTTCTGTCCAGGATCTTTTGCCATGTTCTCTCCAGCGAAGTTCTTCTGTCTCTAGGTTCTGTGTAGGGTCTGTGTCTAGGTTCTGTGTCCTGTTGTCTTGTTACATCTGTATTTATACCAGTTGATTCCAATCCTATCAATCTCTATTCCAAAGGTTAGGGCATTTCTTATCTCCATTCCAGGGAGTAAAGATTATGTAGCTTAAGCATGATTGTTCGTAGTTAAAGTGATTAAATACCTGCCTGGCACTTAGTTAAGGGGTTTTATTCCCTCCCTAACTTCAGGGGAAAATCCCTACCTGGGGAAACAACCTTTCTCAGAAAGGTGACCTTGGTTAAAACACATAGTGCCAAGAAGGTGAGCAAACATATTAAGAACAGTATGCCATATATGCCAGGGCCCTTGAAACAGCAAGGATGTACCGGCTCCCGGCAAATTCCCCCTTTTTTATTTTTTAAAAGCAGGCATTTAAAAGAAAAACCCCAAATGCTCTCTTGTATCCATTTTAAAAGTAGGATTGGCGCTTTCCGCTATTACCTGAGTCCTGATCTATCACCCCAGGGAGAGCTTGCCAATCCTGCACTTTCCTGGGGTGAAAAGGCTGCAATGGGGTTAAGGAAAGGCTCCTTGGGCCTACCTTCTCCCATGCCTTTACATTTACCTTTCCTTCCTCAGAAAAGCATGGACATACTTCTTGTATAAAACGTTCCATCTGACTGGGAGTAACCTTAACTCCTCTGCTAGCAAGCATATGTGTTAAAAGGTCAATACGGAGTCTTCTTTCTTTGGACTCAGTATGGCACATCTTCTCAATCTAAGTTCTGTACTATCTACCTTCTTACCCTACTTATCCTCTATAGGGGGGTTTGCAGCACCCTGGTGGAGTCCTATTCGTCCCGAATGTGGGGGTTCTCAATGAGGGGGGCTTACCTAGGGGAATCCTGTTCCAGGGCTTCCCAAAGGTGTGGACGGAGTCAGCAAAGACTATCCACCCTCTTCCTATGGTGGAGTGCTATCCGTTCCGAGTGCGGGGCGCTTACCTAGGGGTCCCTGTTCGGGCGCCAGATGCTGGGGTCCAACCCCAGCAGGTCCAGGGGTCCCCAAAGGTGTGGACGGAGTCGGTGAAGAAGGAATGACACAGAGACAGCGTTCATTGATCAGCAGCCTAGCCAGGATCTCTAGCCAGGATCTCCAGCCAAGTTCTGTTCAGGATCTCCAGCGAAGTTCTGGTTAGGATCTCCAGCCAGGTTCTGTGTCCATGTTCTCTTGCTAGGTTCTCCAACCAGGTTCTCCAGGTTCTCCAGCCAGGTTCTGTAGCCATGTTCCCTCGCTAGGTTCTCCAGCCAGGTTCTGTCCAGGTTCTCCAGCCAGGTTCAGTCACCAGGTTCTAGTCAGGTTCTCTTGCCATGTTCTATCCAGGTTCTGTAGCCAGGTTCTGTCTCTAGGTTCTTCAGCCATGTTCTCTCGCTAGGTTCTGTCTCTAGGTTCTGTGGCCAGTTTCTGTCCAGGATCTTTTGCCATGTTCTCTCCAGCGAAGTTCTTCTGGCTCTAGGTTCTGTGTCTAGGTTCTGTCCATAGTACAGAATGTTGATGGTCATTTTGAAAATTTGAAGCTCTAATTAACAGTGTAATGTGTCAGAGAGTTGAGTGGGGTAGGAAAGGGTTTCTAGAGTTTTCTCCAAATATATGAGAACCAATTGGTGATTTTATGAACTTAGAAGATAGCTCTAATATTGGTAAGCTAATTAATCTAGAAATATAATTTAGAACTTTTTGAAGATACTGCTCATATTCACAACTGAGTACATATGAAAGGCTGTCAGACCACTAACCCGAGGTAACTGCCATCAGGAAACGCATAGTGGAAAACGATCTTCATGAAAGGTAAACACATACTAGCTATAAGAAATGTGAATGACTTTAAAAGTTAGAAAACTGTTTTTTTAAACAAATAAATTACTAATTTAAAAACTGATGTTAAAAATAAACATGCTGGCCTGCACTTCTGATTACTCAGGATTAACCATATAAATGGAAAAATGAAATAAATCTTACAAGAAGAATCTCACCCTCCCCCCAAAAGTGCTTATTAGCTATGATTTAAATTGATACTGAAGTCTTTGATTTGAGAAGAAAAAGAGGCATTAGATTCAAAGAGAATGAACTCATTTATGCTATTCTCAAGATTCTTAAGAAACAAAAAATACATAGTAGCTTCAACTTATAAATGTCTTTTAACAAAAAACTTCAGAGAAGTTACATATGTATCATTGCTTAAATTCTCACAACAGGTGTAAAGTAGGAAATTTGTTAATATTATTTTCAAATATAATGTCTCATAAAAAAATGAAATGCAAATATGAAAGCTACTGAAAACAAGGGTCTGAATTAATTTTGATAGGCACTTAGGAATAGAATCACAGTTGTTTAATAATAACTATAGAATAAGAGGTTTTCTTAGGAATCCTTGGAAACTGTGGAGGACATGCTGTAAGAAAATCAGAGTTGGGGAGATAAGCAGCCTGGGAGCCCAAACGGGTCTATCACTCAAAAAGAAGATAAATCTTGACAGCAGATCAAGGACAGGACCTGTCAGAAAGGAGACAGCAGCTAGGTGCTAATTTTTATGGGGACAATGATAGAACTCACTTCTTTGTTGCACAGAGTTGTTAGGTTCTTCCCCCCCCCCCCCCTCAACCTTACACAATAGCTGGCTCAAAAGAGGTGTTCAGGGCAGTTTTTTCAAGGTATTGTGCCTGTCACTCTGTTGGATCACAGGCCATCTGAATAATAAAATGCACCACAAAGATTCAACATTGTCTCTACTTATTTGACTCTGGTAGGGACAGGCAGCAGGACCCTGTCGTGTCCAGTTTCAATTCCACTATATCAATGTGATCATTGTTAGCATCTGAATGTACTTTAGGATTTTATTTTTAACTCTATTTGGCTGATGCAGAAGCTGAGGGACACCAAACGATCTATCCTTGTGGACACACAATGAAAACCTCCAGTTCCAACAGTACTGCGCTTCCCAAGCAGGCAGCACAGGACAGGACTACCAGGTGTCTACCACCCTCCAGATAGGTGCTGCCCTTAGTCCTCTCTCCTCTCTGGAAACAATAATGAATATGAAGAGAACACAAAGTACATTTCTAGTCCAAGTTCCCTCCTCATCTGAAGAGGGCAAATCTATTAAATTAAGGAAGGACCTTGGTCCTTTAAAGAGGTCTGAGGCCAAAGCTATTTATTTAAAATCAAGTAGAAAAATTTCCCCCATGAACTAAATAAATACCTACTTTTTAACACTTTTGATGTTATTAAATCAGATTTCTCTCAACCCAAGTCAATACTACAATAGTCCTAAATTTGGATCAATGTGGAAACCCCTAATAGCCAACCATGAACACCCTCCATCAAGGTCAGAGGCCAGGAATGGCCAAGCTGACTCAGAAAAGGCAAAGGAAGCCTCAGTATGCCCATAAATAGCCCATGACCCCTAGGCTTAATTGGAGTCAGATTCCTGAATGAAACAAAGAATATTTCCTAAATAATTTGGAAGCCCGCCGAGGGTAGGCCTGTCTTCAAGATCAAGCTGAAGCTTGCACCAGAGGTCACAGACAACTGCAAAATCTGACCTCCGGCAGCAACACTACAAAGTGTGATGAGATGATGCCAGCAACATCACCCGATCCCCAGACTTTTCAGGGTGCCATGATGCACGACTCTGTGGTAATTCTCTGGCAGCTAAGCAACTGAGGGAGGAGGAAAACAATTATGGGGCTGCAGGATGTAACCAAGCTTTCATGAAAATTCGACCTCAAAGAAACCTAGGGGTCCAGTGATTTTCACACTGTGTTTAGCAGCAGGACACGTTCTCTTTCCCCTAAAGGAAAACGTAGCTGGCAAAAGGGAACTGCTCTGGCTGAAGCAAGGGGATGGGAGTGATCTGTAGACTCCCATCTGGCTTTCCCTGGATTCCTGTGCAGACCATTCAAAAGAATTAAGGGCTCTGAAGAATGTGGTTTAAATCCATTGTTTTAATTCCAACACCTCCACTTTGCAGAGCAGGAAACTCAGGCACAGAGGGCGTGTTTGTGCTGGAAAGACAGAGGACTCTTCATGCTCATAGACCCAGGTTCAAATGCCAGCTCTGCTGCTTACCAGCTTTCAGTACAACTTAGCAAATTATTTAACCTCTCTGAATCTCAGTTTCCTCACAGTATGGTAATAAAATATTTACCTTAAATCCTCAACAGTATTGTATAATTTTATTAACCAATGTCAGTTGCCCAATAAATTTAATTTAAAAGATTAAAAATAAAAGAATTAAAAAAAAAGAAATTAATGCTTAAAAACAAATCCTCAACAGTGAGCATTTGAAATGATGCAGGCACAGGAAGTGCTCAGTAAATGAATGGTTAACTGCTCCATGTTTTAAAGGGTTTGCCCTAAGGTGTATAACTAGTTAACAGCACAGGTGGGACTAATTCACCCCAAACCTCCTGCATTCCCTCACTCTTCTTCCAGGTCAGGCTCATTTAATTTGTGTCCCTTTAGTTGGGGAACTGGCCCCAAACAGAAAACCAAAACCTCAAACCAAGGAATGGGCAGCAGAAAGGAAAGTGACCTACTGAAAGGAAACTTGCCAGAGAGAAATTTTATATCCCTTTTCTACAATCTTTCCTTGGCATTCTCATTAACAAACCTTCCCCGCATCCTAGAATCCCTCACAGTTGATGGCAAATAGGCCTGCTGACACTCTAACAGAATTTCTCCAGAACCCAATCGCCAGCTTCTTTCTGTGACATCCTCTGCTTTTTATCTGTGGTGTCCACTGTTCCAATCCCAAGATCCCTGACCCTGGACTAACATTCAAGGGCATAGATCCAGCCTTATTTCAATGTCACAATTAGCAGAGGTCTGTAGTTACCTTACCTTTCTACATACTATAACCTGCAAATAATTAGGTTGTGCAATTCTGAATGCAGACAATTTGAAGACACCAGGTTTATAGGTAAGTCACACCAGAATCACTCTAATAAAACATACATGAACCTTGACTAACCCCAAGGCAGATATCTGGGAATATGTCCATGGGGACTTCTCAAGATAATATAATAAACTATAACCAGAACAATTTTTAACTTGCTTCCATCCCATTAAGTTACTTTACATGTAATAATTTTAACTAAATCTGCTCAGCAACCACATTCTACCCATATGAACAATCATAAAACCTGCCAACCCTGACTTTGGCTTGTAGTTTCAAGCTGTGATTCTGTTATAGAGGGCTTAGAGCATAGCTGTGCCTTTTCAGTCTCTTCAGAATGATGTATTATTGTCAATAAGATATTTAGCTTAAAACATACAGAATTCAAGATCTCTGTGACTTATGAGGGTAAGTTATGGGTAGAAAAGAAAGCAGGACAAGCTTACAAATTAGGAGCAATTAACTGTTTGTCACTAGGAAGTCAATGAATATTTTGTTACCCAAATATTGTCTGATGCAAATAAGAAAATGTAATGTTACAGGTTCTCTGTTTTTAGGTAATAATCTTTTTATTTTATTTACTGATTTATTTATTTTTATTTTTTAAATATATTTTTATTGATTTCAGAGAGGAAGGGAGAGGGAGAGAAAGATAGAAACATCAATGATGAGAGAGGATCATTAAAAGGCTGCCTCCTGCACGCCCTCTGCTGGGGATTGAGCCCGCAACCCCGGGCATGTGCCCTTGACCAGAACTGAACCCGGGACCCTTCAGTCCGCAGGCTGCTGCTCCATCTGCTGAGTCAAACCAGCTAGGGCTTATTTACTGATTTATAAATTACAATAATTGGGGTGACATTGGTTAATAAAATTATATAGGTTTCAAGTGTACAATTCTATGATATATAATCTTACAGTGCATTTTATGCCCATTACCCAAAGTCAAATCTCATTCCATCATTATATGTTTGAACCCCTTTACTTTTTACTATCTCCCCACCCCCCTTACCTCTGGTAACCACAATACTGTTGTCTGTGTCTATGAGTTATTTGTTTTTCTTGTTTGTTCATTTGTTGCTTTCAGTTTTATATTCCATATGAGTGAAATCATACAGTTCTTAGCTTTTTCTGTCTGACTTATTTGCTTAGCATGACATTCTCAAGATCTATCCATATTGTCACAAATGTCAGTACTTCATCTTTTCTTATGGCTGAGTAGTATTCCATTGTATATATGTACCACATCTTTATTGAATCATTTATTGAAGGACATTTCGGTTGTTTCAATGTCCTGGCCAACATGAATAATGCTGTAATGAATATAGAGATACATATATCTTTGCAAATACATGTTTTCAAGTTTTTTGGTTACATACCTAGCAGAGAGATTGCTGGGTCATAACTCTTTTAAATTTTTTGAGAAACCTCCATACTGTTTTCCATGGGGGCTGTACCAATCTACATTCCACCAGCAATGAATGAGGGTTTCTTTTCCTTCACAACCTCTCCAACACTTGTCATTACTTACTTGTTGATAATAGCCATTCTAACAGGTGTGATGTGGTATCTGCTAGTTTTTATTTGCATTTCTTTAATAGCTAGTGAAGTTGAGAATCTTTTCATGTATCTGTTGGCCATCTGTATGTCTTCTTGAGAGAAGCATCTATTCAGGTTCCCATTTTTTAATTGGTTTGTTTGTTTGGTATTGAGTTGTAGGAGTTCCTTATATATCTTGGATATTAATCTTTTGTCAGAACTATTCTTTGCAAATATCTTCTCCCATACTATTGGTTGCCTTTTTGTTTGTTGGTGGTTTCTTCGCCGTGTAGAAGCTTTTTAGTTTGAAATAGTCTCATTCATTTATTTTTGCCTTTACTTCCCTTGCCTTTAAGGTCAAATTCATAATAATCTCTCTTACACCAAAGTCCATAAGTTTAGTACCTGTTTTCTTCTATGTAATTTGTTTCAGGTCTTATTTTTAGGTCTTTAATCCATTTTAAGTTAATTTTTGTATATAGGGACAAACAGTGATCTAGTTTTTTTGTGTTTTTTTAAAATATATTTTATTCATTTTTTTTACAGAGAGGAAGGGAGAGGGATAGAGAGTTAGAAACATCGATGAGAGAGAAACATCGATCAGCTGCCTCCTGCACACTCCCTACTGGGGATGTGCCCACAACCAAGGTACATGCCCTTGACCGGAATCGATCCTGGGGCCCTTGAGTCCGCAGGGCGACGCTTTATCCACTGAGCCAAACCGGTGAAGGCCAGTGATCTAGTTTTAATCTTTTGCATGTGGCTTTCTAATTTCCCAGTAGCATTTATTGAAGAGGATTTATTTTCTCCATTGTATGCTTTTTGGCTCCTTTGTCGAAAATTATTTGTCCAAAACACATAGTTTTATTTCTGGGCTCTCAATTCTGTTCCATTGTACCAGTCTTTTTAAATTTCTGATTGCAAATGGAAAATTTATTCAACTACACTTGTGATATAACTATATTTTTAGTGTAAATCACCAATTGTGTGCCACATATTCACTCAAAACATCAACCCTCTTTTAACTACTAAAAGAAATGTAACTAAGTGGGAGGGTGTCATTTCACCCTCCCCCAACATATTAGTATCATATTCCTAATGAAAATATTTCCTTATTTTCAATAACTTATTCCTCATCAATTCTGTGAGAGATGAAAGCATGCTCTTTTGAGTGTATACAGGAAGATTTGCCAACTGACTTTCAACTGGTGATTTATGCTTTTTCACTAGAATATTCCTTCCTTCCTTCCTTTAACATATCTTGTTAAAAAGTTCAACTGAATTTTTTTTCTAGTAGCAATGAACTTAATGTAACTCTAGTCACCAGTAAAATGCAATTGGATTATCCATCAGGATGAACATACAGTATATGTACATATACACACACACATATGCAAACTTAAAAATCACCTCAGATCTTAAAAAATGTTTTTGAAAATAGTTTAAGTGGGATATTGGCAAAAAGTCATTTACTCCTTGTAATTCTTCTTAGGAATTATGAGTTGCCTATTAGTGCCAGAGACATAATGCAGAAATTATTATAAAAATTTCTTTGCATTTTTCTAAAACCCCGTTGCCCACCTTAAAAAGAAATCGTAATTACTAATCTTTACTAATGATAAATGAGAAAGTGCATTTCCATTGCATTTTGCATTACCATAAGCCACAAAACTTTGATGAGTTTAAAAATATCACAGGGGATTAGGCCATAACTCATTAGTGCTTTCTAGCACAAGAATAAATAATTCACCACCCGATTTGGTATGATAGTTTTGATTCACACATGAGAAATCTTATTAGCCCATGACAGAATAAAATTATTTTAAAAGGTATGTGTATAAGAATTTTCACAAATATTTGCTTTAATAATTATTTTTCTTCAAATAAGATCAGAAACCCACCACTAATCCCTCATCAAACTAAAAATTATGGAGGAAAGGAAGGAAAGAAGGAAGGAAGGAAGGAAGGAAGGAAGGAAGGAAGGAAGGAAGGAAGGAGAAGGAGAAAAGGGAGGAAGGAAAGAAGGACGGGAGGGAGGGAAGGAGAGAGGGAGGGAGGCAGTCAAGTCTTCTCAGTTTCAATAAACTCCTATCACTGAGTAAAATGTAATTTCTTCACATACTCAAAAACAGTATCTTATGATAGAGTCTGTAATTATCCCTGGACCATTAGAAAAGATAGAAGAAATTACAAGAAATAGAATTTCTGTTGATCCCAATGATGATAAACTTCTCAACTTACCCGAAAATCCTGAGTGAATTGCTTTTTTTCTCCCTCATAATTAGAAACTCATAATTAGAAACCATCTTATGGTATTATTAGCAAAGTCTTTAAAAGCCCCAAGTTGGCTGAGGCTGGGGTTTAGCTTGTGAAAAAGAAAAGTAGCAAACTAGAGTTGGGCTGGCTATAGGGACTTGCCAAATGAGTCTACAGCAGACTAAAGAGGGAAATATCAATGCAGTGAACAAACTATAAAGCAACATACAAACATTATTATTATTAATGGTAACCATTAATAATAATAATTAATATTTTAATGCTGATCATTTTGATCCACATACCCAAAATGAAAATCAACAAATTAGTTGTCAACTACAGCTCTGCTTTGCATAAGAGTCTTGGAAAAGGAAAGTCATCAGCTCCAAATTCTACCCTATGGGACCTAACTGAGGCTCATTGAAGCCTCAGCAATTTCTGCTCTTGGAGAAGGAGACCAAGCAAACAAAGTTTTTTTTCAAGTTTGGAATTACACACTTACTTCAAAACCTCAAAGAAATTATATTTTCCTTTTCTTCAGAATTGACCATAATGACTTAAGACATTTTAATTTCATTGTAATAGAGCAATTTAAACTAAAATGTTATGACTTACTTAATATTTCTTTAGGAAGACAGATTAAAAGGATGTACAAAGTTGTACATCTATCCAGTGGGTTCAAACACATAAATAAAATCCTTTCTAAAACACAGTATTTGGACAAGTTTGGTGTTACCTCTGGTACTCCTAATTTTCGGCATGCTTCCAAAAAGTTTTCCACATTTCTTCTGCATTTGGCCATGCTAAGCTTGGGCTATAAATGCAAACATGCAAAAATAATGCATTATTAAAAGAGAAATAATTTTAATAATAACAAAATTTAAACTTTCTAAATGGCACAAGTAATATGTGTTTATTGGTGAAAAATTATGTATTCAATTAGAAGACAATAAAAATTTATCTATCCAGAAATGTCCACCTAGAGATAAGAACTATTATTATTTTTATTATATTTTTCCAGACATTGTATGCATACATTTGTGTCTACAAAAACATGCATATATATATATATATATATATATATATATATATATACATAGATATGTGTCTTATATGCAGAATTTCTGCATATCCTATATAATAAAAGGGTAATATGCAAATTGACACGAACAGCAGAACCACTGGGAATGACGGGTCGCTATGACACACACTGACCACCAGGGGGCAGACGCTCAATGCAGGAGCTGCCCTCTGGTGGTCAGTGTGCTCCCACAGCGGGAGCTCTGCTCAGCCACAAGCCAGGCTGATGGCTGCCAGCACAGCGGTGGTGGTGGGAGCCTCTCCCGCTTCCTCAGCAGCGTTAAGGATATCCAACTTCAGCTTAGGCCTGCTCCCCACTGGCAAGTGGACATCCCCTGAGGGCTACCGGGCTGCCAGAGGGATGTCTGACTGCCAGCTTAGGCCCGATCCCCCGGGGAGCAGGCCTAAGCCAGCAGGTGGACATCCCCCGAGGTGTCCCAGACTGTGAGAGGGCACAGGCCGGGCTGAGTGACCCCCCCGAGTGCATAAATTTTTGTGCACTGGGCCTCTAGTATGTATATATTTATACAAGTACATACATGTATGCATATATGCAAAATTTTCTGCATGTGTACATATTCGCTTATATACATGTATTCACACACACATATTTATACACAATTTTTATGGGGCCAAACTCTTGTGTGGTATACTTTAGTTCATCTAAAAATACACCTTTTCCTATCAGTAATTATATTTGTATATAAAGGGTTAAATTCAGTAGCCAATTAAACTCTTTCCCATTAAAGCAATGAATTTAATTAGAAAGAGGCAACATCAAGATAAACAGCACTGAACAAGGTGGATGTTAAGGACTTAACCAAGAGCCTCTCACAAAAGTGCTGACCCTGGCGAGGTGACTTCTGAGGTGTGTGGCATGGATAACAGGCACATCTTGATTCACACATTTTTATTTTTTACATGCTATGTTTTAAAAGCTTTACTGCTAAACTTAATGTTCCACTATTAGTTCTTTTAAAACAGGAGGCAAGAAGCATGAATAACTCCAACTGTCCATGTACAGACGCAATTCTATCTAATAATAGGCAAACATGGAAATTGACCATACCTTCGCTATGCCTCCTATTGGCTAATCAGCGCGATATGCAAATTAACCGCCAACAAAGATGGCGGCAAATTTGCATACTGCAGGCAGGGCAGGCCAGCGCAAGCCGCCATCCGGGCCCCCGTGTGCCACCTAAGCTCCGCCCCCAGCCGGGACCCCTGTGTGCGGCCCTGGGCGGTGGGACACTGTGGCCATGATCGTGATCATGATCGGAAACCAGGCCACAGGCAAGGCAGCACCCCGCGACCCAGGAGCCGCCCTGCCTGCGGCCTGTGATCATGATCGTGATCGGAAAGCCAGGCAGCAGGTAAGGCAGCCCCTGGGACCCAGGAGCTGCCCTGCCTGCGGCCTGTGATTGTGATCGTGACTGGAAAGCCGGACTGCAGGCAAGGCAGCACCCCGGGACCCAGGAGCCACCTTGCCTGCGGCCCGTGATCCTGATGGTGATTGGAAAGCCGGGCGCAGGCAAGGCAGAACTCTGGGACCCAGGAGCCCATCAGTGAGGTCTGCAGGTGAAGTAGTGATCAGGCTATCAGGTGGGGAGGGGGTACTGGAAGGAGCTACAGGAGCAGCTATGGCCAGAGACTGAAGACTCCCGCCGGAGCGAGGAACAAAGACTGAAGGCTCCAGCCACAGCGAAGACTGTGTCCAGAGAGAAGATGGAAGGCGGTGGCTAGAGTGAAGGTCTGGGTCCCGGGTGCCAGAGGAAAACTGGTGCTGGCAGCCAGGGGAAAGAAGGCCTATTGCACGAATTTCTTCATGCAACGGGCCTCTAGTGTTTTATAAAAACTGATCTTACCCTGCTAACAGCAAGGGAGAGTGAAGCAACTCATTCTATAGCTTAGGGGCTGGCACCAATCTTCATAAAACTAAATTTGCACAGTATTTATTAATAAAAGGAACTACTTCTATCCCACCCCCTGAAAAAAAGAAAGAAAGAAAGCCTGTTTCCAGGTGGAACAATTTAATTTGGAAGTTAAACAAATATTTTCCACTCTGGCTGGGGAGGACATGAGATCTGCAAAGATGGGCCAAGAAGCTGTTAGGTGGTTATGCCCACCCTTTGTGTATCTTAGGACAAGACAGCTACATTCAGCCTCATGCAAAGAGAAGGGACAGAAATGGGTAATGTGATATGGGGATATCAGACAAAAAGGTCCTAGCCCAGCACACAGGATACTGAGACGCAGTTCTGATCCTCCTAATTAGGATTTAGGGGAGTCTGTTCTGAAACTCCAAAGATGCTCAACACCATTCAAAATACTTAGGTCAGCCCAGTAAAGTCAATGAAAGTGTGCTTTAAGCTACATAAAGAAAATGTTCCATCTTTGGAAGTGATAAAGTGCCCATTCAAAGACTGTTGCCTAGTATCAATTAGAAAAGTACTTGCCACAAATACAATAGTTCAAAAAAATCAAAAATTACACCAACTTCGATGCCAGTGGTTAGCTTACCAAATTGTCAAAGATTCAGAAAATCTATTTTAAGAGATTCTTAGCATCTATCCTATCTAATAAAAGAGAAACATGGTAATTAGCTGTACCTCCGCTACCCTTCTCATTGGCTAATCAGGGCGATATGCAAATGAACTGCCAGCCAAGATGGCGGCCGGCAACCAGGCAGCTTGAAGCGAACATGAGGCTTGCTTGCTTCAGTGACGGAGGAATCCAATGTTCCCCGCCTGCCGCTGCGGGCCTCTGAGCTTGCAGTTTGAAACATTGTTACAAATATAGAAGCTAAATAAAACCCCAGAAACCTGCTTTCACCCAGCCGGGATCTCAGAGCTAGAGTTGAAACAGTGTTTCGATTATAGAACCCAAACAAACCAGATATCTGCTTTCAGCAGCCGAGGCCTAAGAGCTGGAGCCAAGCCTCAGAGCTAAAGCTGGCCCAGAATAAAAAGAAAAAAAAGAAAAAAAGGAGCGGTTGGGAGCTTCAGTCACCCGCCAGCCTGAAAAGAGCCCTCAGCCCCTCACCCAGACTGGCCAGGCACCCCAGTGGGGACCCCCACCCTGAAGGGGGTGTGACCAGCTGCAAACAGCCATTATCCCCTCACCCAGGCTGGCCAGGCACCCCAGTGGGGACCCCCACCCTGATCCAGGACACCCTTCAGGGCAAACCAGCCGGTCCCCACCCATGCACCAGGCCTCTATCCTATATAGTAAAAGGGTAATATGCCTCCCAGCACTGGGATCAGCGGAGCCGTGAGGCCTCCTGGCACCGGGATTAGCGTGACGGGGGCAGCGCCCAAACCCCCTGATCGCCCTGTGGCTCTGTGTGTGACAGGGGGTGGGGCCACAATCTCCCTATCCACCCTGCTCTGTTCGTGACAGGGGAAGGCACCCCAACCCCCTCATCAGCCCTGCTCTGTGCCTGATAGGAGGGAGCTCCCCAACCCCCTGATCGCCTTGTGGCTCTGTGTGTGACAGGGTGCAGCACCCCAACCCCCTGATCGGCCCTGCTCTGTGTGTGACAGGGTGCGGCGCCCCAACCCCCCCACCCCCATGGGCCCTGCTCTGTGTGTGACGGGGTAGAGCCATAACCTCCCCATCGACCCTGCCCTGAGTGTGACAGTGGCGGCACCCAAACCCCCTGATTGGCCCTGCTCTGTGTGTGACAGGGTGCAGCAGCACCCCAACCCCCTGATCGGCCCTGCTCTGTGTGTGACAGGGTGCGGCGCCCCAACCCCCCCACCCCCACGCGCCCTGCTCTGTGTGTGACAGGATAGAGCCATAATCTCCCCATCGGCCCTGCCCTGAGTGTGACAGGGTGTGGTGTCCCAACCCCCTGATCTGCCCTGCTCTGTGTGTGACAGGGGGAGGTGCCCCAACTCCCCTATCGGCCCTACTCTGTGAGTGACAGGGGGGAGCTCCCCAACCCCCTGATCAACCCTGCTCTGTGCGTGACATGGTATGGAACCCCAACCCCCCTGATGGGCCCTGCTCTGTGCATGACAGGGGGTGGCACCGCAACCTCCCCATGGACCCTGCCTTGAGTGTGACAGGGGGCGGTGCCCCAACCCCCCAATCGGCCCTACCCTGAGCGTGACTGAGGGTGGCATCGCAACCTCCCGATCCACCTTGCTCTGTGCATGACAGGGGGCAGTGCCCCAACTCCCCAGTCAGCCCTGCTCTGAGCCTGACCAGGGGCTGCACCTAGGGATTGGGCTTGTCCTCTGCCACCCAGGAGCAGGCCTAAGCCAGCAGGTTGTTATCTCCCGGGGGTACCAGACTGCGAGAGGGCACAGGCTGGGCTGAGGGACCCCCCTTCCCCCCGAGTGCACAAATTTTTGTGCACCAGGCCTCTAGTATATATATAGAAGCCTAAGTGACCGAATGGTCAGTTGCTATGACATGCATTGACCACTAGGGGGCAGATGCTCAATGCAGGAGCTGCCCCCTGGTGGTCAGTGTGCTCCCACAACCAACCTCCTGCGCCCCCTCGCCTGCTGGCCAACCTCCTACAGCCCGAACAGCCCCAATCACTGGCTAGGCATAGGGACCCCACCTGTGCACGAATTCATGCACTGGGCCTCTAGTATTGACAATAATAGTGATTCTGTTTACCACTATATTCCCTCAGTTTGGCATTAAAAATGGACAGTACTGGTTTCATGAATGAAAAATTAGCATGCTTAAAAAGCTGGCAATCACATGGATGGAAAAGGTTGCCATTCATGACTGATCAAGTGTTTACTATGTCTCAGATTCTTTATCTGGTGCTAAGGATGTACCTGTGAAACTGAAAGATACAATCCTCATGGTCACTTAGTTCTGTTCTAGTTCAAAATATTAACAAGTTTGAGAAAATTACAGTAGAGTAGGATAGATCTTAGTTGTGGGAAGACTGTTATAAGAAAGAAAAAAGGGAAAACACTCTATCTCGGTGCTGAGGAGTCAAGAATGGCTTGCGTCCTGTAAACACTATGGTAGAGAAGAAATGAGAGCTAGTGATGCTGCAGGTGAAGGATCTGGAGGCAGGGTGGGGAGCAGCCTTCTCGTTCAGAGAGCAGCCTCTGCAAACACTGCTGTAGAGATAGCACGCCACACGACACTGTGGCTTGGGCCTTGTCAAAGAGGCTTTAAGATGCTCTCTGAAGAATTTTCAAAGAGTGGACATTTAGCAACTGCATTTCTATAAAGGAAGCATAACATATGCTATCATATGTTACAATTACTAAAATGGATGTTTACGAAGAATTTTAGTGACATAGGAAATATTTAGGTTTTAATAATAAATTTTAAAAAACAATATATATCAGATGCTTACAACTAAGAAACTTAAATACAGAAAGTGCTAATAGTACAGTAACCAAAATGTTTTCATTGTCTTTGGGCGATGATTTATTTTTCTTCTGCATTTCTCTATTTTTTTTCTTTTTTGCCAACTAGGCTTTATTTCTTATTATATTTTCATTTAAAATGTTATTAAAAAAATGTTATTTAAAGAAAAATAAAGGTGAAAAACCAAAGGATTTTTAATAAAATGTAGCATTTTTTCTTAAGAATAACTATACAAATGCATATAGATACATGATTCATAGTGTCCTCTTACACCGTACAAAATAATTGTACATTTCAATTGGAAGCCGAGAAATCATAGTTTCTTTCTTATACTTTGGGGGAAAATTATTTAAATGAGAATTTGGCACACAGCTCTGACAATATTATAACAGTTTGGATCCCACATGTAAAAAATGCTAGAAAGTTACTGCCCAGCCTAAGGCAGCTAGAGGCAGATTTGAAAGAGGAGACAAACTGGTCATTCCACGCCCCCATTTTCTGAAGCAAAAATGACCAAACTTTCCAAAGGAAAAATATGTTCAACAGTATAAAAAAGAAACTGAGAGTTGAAATGGCATCATCAGCTAAAAGAACAGAGGAAAGAAATTAGGACAAATAGTGCCAATGTGAGGCTTTCCAGGAGGCCGAGGGAGGGCGCAGGTGGCTTCACAGTGGCTTTCCCCCAGCGCCCTTGCCACGTGGTCGGTTTATGAGCACTATGCCTTGGGATTAAGAAGTCTGAATTTTGAAAATCTGCCCTATTAATACTAATGATAAAAATGGCTTACATGTGTAGGTATATCATATGTAGTACCTCATTTCATCCTCACAATATTTCCCATAGGGAAAAGCAAATTGAGTTTAAGAGGGATTAAATAACATTCCCAAAGACATACGGCTTATGAGCAGATCTGGAATTTGAATCCAAACCCTAAGCCCCTACTCTTTTCCTGCCTTGTCTAAAGAACAGCAAATAGTGTGAATAGACATTCTTCTTCTCTACTTGTCTGATCCCGACATAGGCTTCCAGGACAAGCTGATCCCTGATTCTCCACACTCATCTGACTGACCATAAAAGTGACTCCATAGTTCTCCTTTGGATGGTAACGTGCTCTGTGTATACAGGAAGAGGATCCATTTGCCAGCTTTATCTCCCCTACAGAGGGGACAAATATTTTTAGGGCATTAATGGAGTCTCACTTATTTTCACATTTCCCATCATTCCCCAATGCCCCCAACGTACCCTGGAGCACAGTGAATGATCAAGGAACTGTTGCATTAATGACAGCTGATCAGCCTCCGGCTTGACAGGTCAGTAATGATTTTTTACACAGAGCCCACATTTTTTTAGAGCTATCCTAAAATCCCCAATGGCTAATAAAGGAAAGAAACCCCATTCAAACGAGAAGCTACCAACTGAAAAACAGCTTTCCCAAAGCCTTCTCACTGCTAAATAACCGTTGGTAAGAAATGAATCTTTAGTCCCTAATGTCTTAAAATTAGCACCCAACCAGTAATTTCGTAAATATGATTTGCTCTGTATTTGAAATAAATTCATTTTCTGTCACTGACACATTTATTTTAAATATTCTCCCTTTAAGAGTGAAAATATTGCTTCCTTCAGATTCATTCCTTTCTGCTCTTCAAGTGGTTTGGGGCCCAACAGAGAGGATCTGAGCAGATGATCCCATCGGCATTGTTAGCCAGCAACAGTGTCTCAAAAGAGTCTGTTTTATGTAAAAAGTAGTTTCCCTTTATGTAGTGTTACTTACAACTGCTGGTGAGGGGACGTGGATGCTTGCAACAGATCGCGGGCGGATGTGATTGACCAGATGGCAGAGGACAACACCATCCATGAGCGCAGCCCCCAGATCTTCGTGCAGGCTGACCTTGAGTCTCATCTCAATGCTCTGTGGGGGAATCAGGACGTTTTGGTCAACGATGGACCACATATACAGCAGTGGTATACCATATAGCAAAGGTGTGTAGTAGGCTGCACCATCTAGGCTTGTGTAAGTGTGCTCAATGATGTTCACAAAATGATGAAATTGCCTGCTAATTTCTCAGAATATATCCCCATTGTTAAGTGGCACATGACTGTATATGAGATGCTCACAATTCGGAAACAACTTAAATGTAGAAAGAATGCCAGTAGAAGCCAAAATGTTAACAGTGCTTGTCTTTGAGCAGTGGGATACAAAAGGATTTATTTTTCTTTGGCATTTCTCTATTTTCTCCAATCAGCATTATTTCCTATTATATTTTCAATTAAAATGTTATTTTAAAAAGGAAAAAAGTGACAAGTAAAGGATTTCTAAAAGAATATAGCATTTTCCCTGAAGAATTAATAAAATATGCAAATATGAATAGATACATGATTGATAGTGTCCTCTTACATTTTATAAAATGATAATCGTATACTCAAATTAGAGGCCAAGGAGTTATAGTTTTTCCTTTGTAATTTGGGAAAACATATTAAATGAGAATTTAGTACACATCTCCAACAACATTATAACAGTTTTTATCTCATTTGTGAAAAATACTGGAAGTTTCACATTGGATTATAGGACAAAATTTATTCTCCAACCTAAGGCAGCTAAAGGCAGATTTAAAAGAGAAGACAAACTGTCCCCCTCCACTCTCACCCCCCATGTTTTCTTAGGCAAAAAAGTGGTCAAACATTAGCCATGGTCCCTATCATCACAGAGCTGGAAATCTTTAATGTTACCCAGCACGTGACTTCATGCTTGGTAGGAACTCAATTAGTTTTTCCATTAAATGATTGACTGAAAAGTTCTGACCAGTTTGGGATATAAAGTGAGGATAACTTAAAACATCTTTAAATTAATGGAATATTACTATTAAGTAACTGAAAAACAGCGCATTAGTTTAAAGTATACCTGAATTGAAATAATACTAGCTTTATACATATGCATTAAGTAGTTCTATTTACATTATCTCATATATTACATACAAAATCACACTACGGTAGATTGGAACTATTATTTTAATACATGAAAAAACTGACACTCAGGGATGTTAAATGATTTGCCCAATATCAAACAGTCTGTAGGCGACCTGGCTAGATTTGAAGCTAGCACTGTTTGCAGTGCTTCAAAGTCTGTTTTTTTAAAAATACAATTGACCCTTGACCAACACAGGTTTGAATTGTGTGGGCCCACTTATATGAGGATTTTTAAAAAATATATATTTTTATTGATTTTAGAGAGGAAGGGAGAGTGAGAGAGAGAGAGAAATATCAATGATGAGAGAGTATCATTAATCGGCTGCCTCTTGCATGCCCCCTGCTGGGGATCGAGCCCACAACGCAGGCATGTGCCCTTGACCGGAATTGAACTCGGGACCTTTCAGTTCACAGGCCAAAGCTCAATCCACTGAGCCAAACCGGCTAGGGTGAGGATTTTTTTTCTGATAAATATGCATAGCACTGTAAATGTCTTTTCTTTTCCTATGATTTTCTTAATAACATTTCCTTTTCTCTAGCTTCCTTTGTTGTAAGAATACAGTACATATTACATGTTTAGTATGTGTTAATCAACTGTTGATGCTATTAGTAATGCTTCAGGTAAACAAGCTATTTAGTAGTTAAGTTTTTGGAGAGTCAAAAGTTATACTCAAATTTTCAACTGCTTTAGTGGCGATGGTTGGGGGAGAGGCGCCCCTAACTACCATGTTGCTTCAATTCTGAAAATTATTACTCAAAGATATAATATTCCTTGGGTACCTCACGGAGTTGTTCCATCAGTTCTTTTTCTTCTCTCATTTGTTCCATTTTCCGCCGAATTGTAAACTGCGGGTCTATAGATTCCAAATTTCTCTGAGGTCTTAGAAACACTATAATAGAAAGGAAAAAAAGCCTTTATGGAGTGTGTTTAGAGTAGATGGTCATAACACTATTCATATTTAAATTAAGCAAATGGTTTCTTTATTTATCCCAAATAATTCATTCACCACTCGTAGAAATAATGGTAAAAATGTGACACCACATTGAAGCATGATTCAAATATTCTAAAAAAGATTATAATTTAAAATTATACTGGGTTGTGTGGACTAAAAAAGCTGTATTTTTTGGTGGCAATAAACTGAATCCAGGGAAGAGCTTGGCTCATCCTCAGAGATGGTCCATCTCACCTCTCTGAAAGACTTCCTTCCTCTCTCATTTTCCCAATGCTTTCATTTTAAGTTTTCATTTACATTACACTTGAGGTTTCAGTCTTTTCATTAAACTCAGAGAATAGGTTTCACATAAGAAGTCTCTAGAATTGCTTTACATATTTAAAATAGCACAGGTTAATTTTTTTTGGCTAAACTTTTTCATAAGCTTGGGTTAAGAACTAAGTGATGATACACAGGATTACATGTTTGAGTGTGGAGTGGAAAATTCTGCCTTCTTGTCACTGACCCTTGCTTATATATGTAGAATATTTTGTACCCTCTGTATTAGTCTTTCAAAGATGTTATCCTTGTGAGGTTTAGACCGGTGGTACGTGAGGTCCAAAAGGTTGGCGACCGTTGGTTTAGAGCATACCTTTTTTCTGCAGCCAGAGGCCTAACTCCTTTCAGAGGGAGCACCACTGTTAGTTGCAATACTTGGAGGTTGTAATTTTAAGGACCTGAAGCCAACGATAATCTCTTAACTGCCTCTATTCTTGCTAACTTTTCTAAAAGGAATCTATGGTCATCTCTAAAGAGCTAACTTTTTGGATACACTGTCACTGGCATGATAGAAGGCAGAATTTTTGTACTCCACACTCAAACATGTAATCCTGTGTATCATCACTTAGTTCTTAACTCAAGCTTATGAATAATTTTAGCCAACAAATCATTAACCTGTGTTATTTTAAATATGTAAAGCAATTCTAGAGATTTCTTATGTGAAACGGATTCTCTGAGTTTTATTATGACACAAAACCCAGAGATTTAAACTTGAACTTTTTTTCTCCCTTGAGATTTTTATCCTATTAAGACTGTCACCTTTCCACACACACAAAGGGAGCAAAGAGCTGGTAAGAGCCATATTTAGCTCCCATTAGACTATGTATGTGTGTTTGGGGAGAAGGGTAGTGGAGCTCTTTAGGAAATTTTGGGCAGAGAACTCCAATTTTAAAAATCAATACAAGGTAGAAGGCTGCATTGGCATGATACAGTTCTAGTAATCTCATCCACCATAATGTAAATAATGTAGAATAAAAAGGTTATGCAACTATTATTCTATTTTGACAAGCATTTCCTATGAGCCACTTTAAGAGTTATTCCAATTTATTCTTTTTTTTTAGGTTGAATATTGTTTATAAATATATTTCAAATAAAAAAACTAAAAACTCAAGTCCATTCCATAAAATAAATTATTCCTCGCTCACCCAACAGTGCCATTTTAATCTCAATTTGTATCTTTGGACCAAACCATCTTATAAATGACTTTCATTGTACTTCATATGTCTCAGTATTTTCTTTGTAAGTCAGTTCTAGAATTTTTGAATCAGCATTTTAATGCTCTGTGAAAGACTGAAAGTTTGACACATCTTAACAAACCCCTGATTTAGAGTTATGTAGAAAGGGGGTGATCTAATGTACATAATGTCTTCTGGAACCTCAGAGAGGAGTCAGCCTCAAGCCATCCAAAGAAGTCACAGGCAAAAAGATCCAAAAACATGCCACCAAAGGGCTGTTACCAAGGCCCAGGAAAACTAAACCCCACCGGAATGGAGAGCAATTATTTCAAAAACAAAGGCAAGACCGGAAAAGGAAGAGGGCAAAGTAATCCAGCAGGGAGAAATGAGAAGTTCACAGAGCAAAGGGAAACGAAGGAAAGTCTGACGAAATAGGAAGCATAGAAGAAATTGTAAATGCATTAAGCTTGTCCGCACAACATACTGGGCCCAACAAAAAATTTTTCCATTTAAACACAGCAACCACAAGGGATATGTACTAAAATGTAAAATCAAGAAATAATCCACACCCAAAGAAAAGAAGTCAACCAAATTTACCAAAAAAAGTCAAGGAATATAGACAGAATTGAGCAATACACAAACTAGCCAGCAAGGGGAGCCCCAACACTGTTTTAAAAAATCTAATGTTTGAAGGATTTTCCTTTGCCTTTTTTCCTGAGGGCAATCTTATCTAATACTGCATGTTTAATATTTTCAGTATGTTTTTATTGGCAGATTTCATTCAGAATACAAAACTACCAGGAAGTTAAATTAACCATGAGCTTTTGTTTAACAGCACACAATTCAAGTCTACACCTTGTTGGAGCCCTATGTGAGATAAAAGATATGCAATAGTGTCTAGGTTTTAATTCCTTGGCATCGCTTTTCATCTTAAATTCAAAATACAAAATGCATGCTTGGGTATTTGTCTCTATGATGTTAATTAATCACAAAGTGTTAAAATACATTTGAACTGTGGTTTTTTAAATGAACATTTCAAATGTACATAAAATTATTGCAAACCATAACCATATAACTACTACTAGTTTTTGAAATGGATTAATTACTGTGGGATAGATGAAAATTTAAAACAAAGTCTTTAGGCTAATAATAAATCTACAAAGCACTTAAGTGCGTGCTTATTTTGCTGGGCTTCTTAGGAGAGAATAATTTGAATTGGGACCATTATGATAGCTCTGACTATATTACCTACAGTTTTTATTTTTTCATGTCATATTTACTTATGTCTCTCTCACAGTACACATCATTTTCTCTCTTACTGTATAGATCTGTTTCTCTCCATTAAAAAGGAAGCACTCTGACTTCGTAACTTGCACAAAGAGTCCTCAATGAACAGCTTTAGAATGAATGTAAATATGATAGACAGGAGCGCTGGGCATGGCCCGTCTCCATCTCTATCTAGCAATGTGACTAGACAAGTCACCTCATCTTTCTGGTTTTAGTTGGCTCATCGGTAATGATAGACATTACATAAGATGTCTAAACCTTTTCCAGCTTGAAAACAACAACAAAAAGTCCTTCAGTTTCAGATATCACTCTTAAGGAAATACCAAATCACACATAAATCTTTCATTCTAGGCTTTATCTCCTTTAAACAACATCAGATCCACAAATAGCCATGTTTTCTGAAAAAACAAAAACGTCTCCCCCTTTCTTTTTTAAGTAAAAGAACTGTTTTCAAGAAAGTTTCCATTTAGCCCTCCTTAACTTCCAGAATTTAAAACAGAATAATATGAGGGACTTTTGTTTTGTTTTGTTGTGCAACCATACTTATTTTCAGTTAAAAAATTTAGAAATATATGAAATAATAAAATTCCTTTAATAACTAACCTGCCAAAATATACATATCATTACAAATAAGACAACTGGAAAAGCATTTACAGTTGAATTTTGACCAGAAATCACAGCAAATGTTTTAAATACATATTTTCTATGTATTATATATATAACACACTTAGATTTTAAAAAGTATTATTGCCCTGGCCGGTGTGGCTCAATTGGTTGGAGTATCATCCCATACACCAAAAGGTCATGGGTTTGATTCTCAGTCAGGGCACATACCCAGGTTGCGGGTTCGTTCCCCAGTCGGGGTATCTATGGGAGGCAAATATCGAGGTTTCTCTCTCTCTTCCTTCCCCTCTCCCTAAAATCAATTTTTAAAAAATAAAAAAGAAATAATAAAAAACTATTATTGGGAAATATATCTTCCTATTGTGTTTGCATTGTGTTGATATCTCACATCTCACTTCTCTTCCCTGTAAATCATACTCTCCATTTCATTTGACATTACTTTTATCACTATGTATGTATCTTGAAGTAAAATGTTTAAAATATGAACTAATAGAGACTCAACTATGTGGTATGTAACTCTAAATAAATTATATTTATTTTATTTTCATCTCTTAAGCTATTTAAAATATTTAATGACATAAATATATCAACTAGATGTCCTCAATTCTCATTTGTACATTTATTCTCAGGCAAAGTTACCATTCTTAAATATCATATAGATAAACTTACACTAAAAAAAGTAGAAGGTATTAAAAATCAAAATGTGCAAGTAATTTGCAAAAAAACAAAAACAAAACAAAACCCCAAAATGAGAAGACAAGTGAATTCTCTTCATTTTTAGAAATTTCTCAATGTTAACTTTATTTTCAGCATGCCAACCTAGGATCAGCCATGGCACATCAAAACTACCTTAAAAATCTCATACAGGCCTGGCTGGCTCAGTGGCTGAGCATCAACCTATGAACCAGAAGGTAACGATTAGATTCCTAGTCAGGGCATGTGCCCGAATTGCGGGCTCACTCCTCAGTGAGGGGTGTGCAGGAGGCAGCCAATCGATGATTCTCTCTCATCACTGATGTTTCTATCTCTCTCTCCCTCTCCCTTCCTCACTGAAATCAATAAAAATATATTTTAAAAAATCTCATATAGTAAGCACAGACAATGAAAGACCAAAGTCTAAAAGCATTTCATTCAGATGTGGGAGCAAGCAGAGATAATCCAAATGTGCAAACCCCAGATTTTTGTAAACAAGTAAACAAGCCAAAAAAACGCGAGCAAAAAAAAAAGAAGAAATTATTGTAAAGCTCTGCCCAAATTCAGAATATTCAAAATAATTAAAACACGTTTGACAAACTGCTGGAGAACAATACACACGCACTTTTCTGGACTTCCCTTTCCAGGTTTACTCAATATCTCTTTCATTGGGCATGCAAGTGAACATAGCTCTATCTTTAGCTGCACAGAAATTAGTGCTCAATATATTAATTGGCTTATTAATAAGCACATTGAAGAAAAGGTACAAAGCCACCTACCATTGTCACTGTCTCCTTCAGATGGAACACTGTAGCTAGAGTTGTCCCATGTTTGTGCCTGTGTAAGTGTGTTGAAGGAGATAGGAGGAAGAGTGAGGGCTGGGTCTGCAGGAGAGCGAGAGAGCCAGTCCACGTATAGTTGCACAAGGACCAGGAAAAACCAAAGGGGCAGCAGCATTCCACAAATGGCACAAGGATTATATGGAAATGAAGTGAATTTCATATTATGGGATTTAATTTCAAATGTACAATATAGGAAAATAATGAAAGATGGCGTATGGAATAAAAAGAATGATAAAAACTGAGTGTTAGTACTTATCAATCATATACTTCACATGCAGTTAATATCATTAATCTTAATAGTTCCACAAGCCCACAGACTTCGAGTACTAATGAATCATGTCAGCAGAAAAAAAGAGTACCCACAGATTATAGATAAAAAGCAAAAGGTCCTTTTCAGAGACCTTCTAAATAACTAACAATCTTAGCAAATATGATTCACACAAAAAATTAGGCTACATAGTACAAAATATGGGTAACTGTATCTATTATTTAACAATAAAACTATTATAGAATCAGTGTTTATTATTGTGAAATTTTTTCATAAGGCAATATAAAATTTCTTTTTAAAGACATCTAAGTCTACTAGCATGCTTTATTAATAGGTGA
The DNA here is from genome assembly GCF_964212035.1 of Myotis nattereri. Taxonomy (NCBI): domain Eukaryota; kingdom Metazoa; phylum Chordata; class Mammalia; order Chiroptera; family Vespertilionidae; genus Myotis; species Myotis nattereri. The sequence continues at coordinate 94,765,567 of NC_138076.1, read as the reverse complement.
ATCTAGCCAACTCTTTGTTCAACACTTGACATACACACATCTAAATACTGTCTTCAATATTTGTTCATATAAAAACAATTCTGGGTACTAGTAGAGTCTCTTTAACAACAAATCTCATTAACCAATAAATGTCACTCAACTTCAAGCATTCTGAGTTGGTTATTTTTTAAATGATAACATCTTTCTTTGCACTAAATATGCATATAGTAATTATATGTTTATGAAATAGTTAAATGAGCTATAACTAGAAAATGTTATGCAACTATAAGGCAGGGCCAGTAAAATAAGTGGACACGGTTCTAGGAATAAATATTTAGTTATATGCGGCTGTCTTTCTTTGGAGGAAAACACAGGAGAGAGAAAAATGTTCTTTGAAGTAAACTACTAATCTACTTTAAAAATATAAGTTCTTACTCCAACTTGCTGATTTGATCAGTCTGTTTTTATTTATAACATAGAAATCACATAAATCCATATACTGAACTTTAAGATAAAAATCACTTGGCTTTTAAAAGTCCCAAAGATACTCAATCAAAAAAAATATTTCTTTCTTTTTAAATTATATTATGTTCAATTAAGATTACTGTATATATTATTTTCTAGAAAATATGAAAAGTACATACTGTAATATTTTAATATTATTAAGTAAAATGAAAAAAACCCAATACAAAATTCTAGTTTTATAAAGTTCCAAAATCCACTTGGTGTTCTGAAGATAAATCAGCTTTATTTACAGCAACCAAACTCCACCGAGCTTTCAACAACTAGAACAATTTCCACATTAGTTAGTCAGCATTATAGAAGGGTTGAAATTGGAGAGGACATTGTCTTTGTTTTCTGCTATTCAAAATAAATACCCTTTTTATTTTTCACGACTACAAAGCATTTGAAATGGTTTAACAGTAAAGTACAATGTTGATAACCTGAGTTTTGATTCCATACAAGTTAATAAAAAAGTCACTGAGAGACAAAACCGGTTTGGCTCAGTGGATAGAGCGTCAGCCTGCGGACTGAAAGGTCCCGGGTTTGATTCCGGTCAAGGCATGTACCTTGGTTGTGGGCACATCCCCAGTGGGAGATGTGCAGGAGGCGGCTGATCGATGTTTCTCTCTCATCGATGTTTCTAACTCTCTATCTCTCTCCCTTCCTCTCTGTAAAAAATCAATAAAATATATTTTTTAAAAAAAGTCACTGAGACAATTTTACAATTAAATTGCAATATTCAAAAGAATATTATTTTGTTAAGATCTATTCAACTTTGATTTAATCAATTAGAAAATATTTATTTTATGATTGTATAAAACTGCTTTGTAAGGATTAGGGGAAAGTCTGTAGCCTAATATGAGGTCCTCAGTGTGTGGCGATCACTCAAGGCACGGATGACATACACCCTGAGTGACCGCCATTCCTCTTAGCACACACTGAGACCATGAAAATGGATGCTGGCCCAGATCTCAGTTCCAAAAATGAGGAGGCTATTCATTTGAACTTATTTTGTAATTAAATAAAAACTACACTTTTCTATAAAATGCCTACTAACAATATTTATCACACCCAAGCATTTTCTCAAATAGCTTTGTCTTACAGCCCATTCAAAATGCCAGGGAAACCATTACACCTGGCCACAGGGTGACCATCAACCAACTTGCTTCCAAAACAAAATCCTTTATAAAAGAATTATCTTTGTTTTCTTTATGGGTAGCCTTTTTCAAAATATACACATGTGTAACTTCAATTGTTGCCAAAATGCTTTACTGAAAAATCCAACGATATTTGAGTTTTTTACTAGCTTTTGCTTAAAAGTGCCTGAGTTATTTTCTAGTACTTAGTTAAAAGCATTAGTAGTGAGCATATGCAAAAGATCTAAGAATCAAAAATATGAAAACAAAGAGGGACCTAAAAGAAGGTAGAAAGTGCCAGAATTTTAAATATGTGGAGAAATCAGAAGAACCAAATTTTTCTATACATAATCCTTCTTTTTAAAATCAACATTTAGTCTGCACATTGCTATAATTTACATTTGTGGATACACGCATAAGAAATTAGAATAAAGTAGGTAATATAAGCAAAAAGTCTCTTTAAAAAAGACTCCTGGCCAGTTATATGAGCCTTGAAATGATCTATCACCCTGTTATACAAGTAAATACACAGGCCCTACACCAGTGATGGCGAACCTTTTGAGCTCAGCGTGTCAGCATTTTGAAAAACCCTAACTTAACTCTGGTGCCGTGTCACATATAGAAATTTTTTTATATTTGCAATCATAGTAAAACAAAGACTTATAGTTTTGATATTTATTTTATATATTTAAATGCCATTTAACAAAGAAAAATCAACCAAAAAAATGAGTTCACGTGTCACCTCTGACACGCGTGTCATAGGTTCGCCATCACTGCCCTACACCAAGGCTCAGAATACCAATGAGGGATGTCTCAGAAAGGAAGTCACCCTCACAGAAACCTTTCTTTAACTTATCAGGAACCATTGGGGCAAAGGGCTAGCTATTTTATCTTCCCTGGGTTAAAAAAACTCAATCAAGCCCAGCTGGTGTGGCTTGGTGGTTGAGCGTCGACCTATGAACCAGGAAGTCATGGTTTGATTCCTGGTCAGGGCACATGCCCAGTTTGTGGGCTTGATCCCCAGTGTGTGTGTGTGTGTGGGGGGGGGGGGGGGGGGGGCGGGGAGTGGCAGGGAGGGGGCGGGGGCACCAATCAGTGATTCTCTCTCATCATTGATGTTTCTATCTCTTTCTCCCTCCCTTCCTCCCTAAAATCAATACAAATACTTTTTTTGAAAAACTCAATAGAAAATTTCTTTCCCACTTATATGTCCCATCACCTTTTTCCTCTTCACTGATGTCAGTAATAGATCTCTATTACTATTAATAACTGAATCACTAAAAACAAGGTTCCAAATCTGGCCTTCCCAAGCTGTAGCCAGGTTCTGACACCAGGACTGAAACTCACCAGAGTTGACAAGGCTGTGTACATTTAGAAGGCTAAAGAGAAACCACTGAGTTGTTTACAAGTTTAAGAACATTGAGGCTCTAGTTTACCTGATCGAGGCTTCAGGCCAAACGGAGCTGTACTGCTGGTGGTAGGAGAGATTGCAGGGGAGTTTTCTCTAATCTGTGTTGTTACAAGGAAAGGAAATTTTGTAAAAAACTGAAGTAGAACTATGCATGTTTCTCTATGCTCAAGGATTTTAATAAAACCACAATCTTTTGAATTTGCTGCTGTGTGAAGTCTTGACTAAATAATATGAAAATCAATGCAAATGCTTTGAGTGGCATAATCAACAGAAGGCTATTTTGGGGGAGAACCATTCAATTTTTTATTTGATCATTATAAAAATACTAGAGGCCCAGTGCACAGATTCATGCACTGGTGGAGTCCCTTAGCCAGGCCTGCACCCTATCACAATCCAGGACCCCTCAGGGGATGTTGGGCTGGTGGTATCGGCCCGATCCCCACAGGCTAGCTGAAACTGGCAGTCCCACATCCCCTGAGAGATGTAGTAGTGTGCTAAGAGGCAAGCGCTCCCACTCCTGCTCATCCTGGCCCTGCTGCGCCTACCACCGGTAGCGCTGCTGCGGAGGTGGGAGAGGCTCACACCACTGCAGCTGTGCTCACCAGCTGTGAGCCCGGAGTCTGGAGCCCATCAGCTGAGCAGTGCTCCCACTGTGGGAGTGTACTGACCACTAGGGGACAGCTCCTGCATTGAGCGTCTGCCCCTGGTGGTCAGTGTGTGTCATAGCAACCGGTCAAACTGTTGACTGGTCAAACAGTTGACCAGTCGCTTAGGGTTTTATATATATAGATTTTACAATCATGTGAAACTGGCAATCCTTTTCTGCCCCAGAATGGATGTGTTCACGGACTTGCATGCACACACACAGGCACACACTCACATCCACCTCACAGAGAGCATCTGATAAAGACTCATAACACTGAACACACCTCTCATCTACAGCAGCGGTGGGGAACTTTTATTCCGCCAAGAGCCACTGGGATATTTATAACAGTATTCGCTAATGTAATTCACTTAATATAAATTTATGTTGTTATAAAAAAAGTTCCAAGATTTATTGAATTTTGATCCCTGCCTGTGGTTGCCTTGGCAGGGCAAAACCAAATGATTTCCCGGGCTGTCCTTATATGGCCCTTGGGCCAGATGTTCCCCATCCCTATCTTACAGGCAAACCACTCACCGAATCACTGATGGGAGACATTCTATATGTTGCGTATTTGAACTATTTTCATTTTTTTTTTGCTATAAAGATGTTTCCATGTTTGGTTTCAAAATATATCTTCTAAAATTAATCTTTATTTATGGATAGGGCCAGTTAAGGCTCTGAAAGCTAATGAGATAGATTCCCATATAGAATCTGCAATACAATTAATTCATTAATCATGACAGTCTTAGACTACATATTTCTATAAAAGGTATTCCAATTCAGGCTTCAGAGAATACATCAGCTTTTATTAATCTTCAAGAAACTTACCTTATTTGGAGAATATTCACTCCCATTACTCTGTGATGTTAGATTATTTTGCACCTTAAAGAAAAACAAAAATGCATGGTATGTTTCATTAGACTATAAAATTATGGAGGCAAGAACTATGTCTTTCTTACTTCCATCTTATCCCTGGCACATAGGCACTCAATGATTATATACTGAATTAATTAATTCGTGTGTTAAGTACCTAAGTAGGTTTTACTTACATTTTCTAAAAACATGCAGCTATATTCACAGAAAAATACATCTAAAGTATCACATAAAGTAAGCCAAAGAATTTGCCAGAGCAAAGACGCCAGCCCAAACCACCTGTGAAGGTCAGCCACCTGGAGGCTTCCACCCCCACCTTAACTACAGGTTTTTAGAAATGGTTCAAGGTGGTAGTTCCCAAATATACAGAATCTCATTGGGAGTTTTTCATACTGCCTGGTCCCAAACTACCTGGGAAACTCTTATGCTGTCAATTCAACATCAGTTTGCTTTCACAACAAAAGCTTACTTTACTCAGATCTACCTTCTTTATATGGTAATCAAAAACCTCATTGATGCACCTCAATAAAAAATTTGGTGATGGCTAATATCAATATCTTCATAGAGACTACACCAAATTAGTATACATTTAAGATATCTTTTCATAGTCCTTTGTTGAGGAGTGCTATTAAAAAATATTCCCAACTTTGACAAATACAAGAATAAAACATATTTTTAGAATAAATCATCATTAATTTCCCTACCCAATTAAGTGGATTTATTAGAATTGCTCAAAGTAACTTTGGCTTTGATTCTCTCCATAAGCAACTCCTTCCTCTAATTTTTCCTGTTGTTCCACCCCCCAATTCAATATTATTTCTGTATATAAGAATATTATTTGTAATTCTTTCTGAATGGATGTCAATGCTATCCAAACAAGATATGGACAATTTTCTAAAGTATATTCATGGTGAGATATGATGTGCTGCCAATTATAAACCACTTCATAATCGTAGCCTCACCTATCTAACTGGCACCACCCACTCCTCATTGTCCTGAATCCACCATGGCTATGCTGCCTCTTTCAGCACAGCCTCCTGGGACCAAATTCAAACCCAACTGCTCCCCAGATCTAGGTTACTTCCTTCTCCTTAAACTCTATCCCTTCCCCCATCCTCCAGACCACCTAGAACACTGAGGATTACAAATCATTTCATAGTCTTCTCTAAATTGTGTCAATATACAAGGCTTCTTTCCTCCACAATTTTTAACATGCCTTAAAGTAAAGGCAACTTCATATCCTTCATATAGAAGTCCTTGACAACAAAAGCAAGGCTGAATCCAGCACAGTACTCAACAAATACTAATTCATTCAAGATTATGCTAAAGATATTGCTTTATTCCTGAATGAGATGGAAGAGAGAATATAAAAATAGCCAACTCATGAATGAAGATCACATTTAAGTTCTGCACAATCATTAGCACTAGCTAATCCACAAATTTCTTTTTTTTCCCCCTCCTCTTTGTGACTTCCATTTTCCATCAGAGCTAGCTAATACACCTTCCCGTTTTTAAAATCATGGAGATATGTCTGTCACAAACACAGAATTGCCCTAGAAAGGGAAGAAAATTAACAACAATTTCTTATACCAAACGAAACCTCATTCAACCAAAAACAATGTAAATTAACACAAACAATGTAAATCAGAGATGTAGTGGAGACAATTTTTTTCTAGAGGTTTTGTGTATTCCTGGTAACTCCTAAAATCAAGTACAGAGGTGGGCCTCTATGTTACTTGAGTCAACAGTGGGTTTGCAGCAGGATACTAACATGGCCTCCAAATACCTCTTCACTGACTGCTCATTGGTTACAAAGATAAAATAGAACAGAAATTATACAGTGAAGTCACCTTGACTGGGCGATCAAATTAGCATCACCACTGAGGCCCAGATGGACACAGTGTGCCCCCAAATGCGATACCGTCAGAACACAACATCTCTTAAAAAAGTAGAAACTTAATCTAATCATGAAGAAATATAAAGGACCTTTGTTCCTCAAAATAAGGGGCATCCTATTAAAAAAAAAATGAGGAAGGCTATATTCTTCAAAATGTCAAGGTCATAAAAATCAAAGAAAGATTTTGGAAATGTTCCAGAATAAGGAAAACTATAGATACCTGACAACTATCTGCCTCTAGACTGAATACCACACTGGAGGGGGGAAAATCCACTATGAATGACATTAGATCAGCCTAAATATTTGGAATATGGATGGTAGATTAACATTTATCTAAAGTTGATAACTGTAGTTATTATATAAGACAAAATCCCTGTTCTTAGAAAACATACACTGAAATGTTTAGCAATAAGGGACTAAGACGTATACAACTTACCCTCAAATTTTCAAAAAAAGAGCAATGTATGTGAAGACAGAGACAGAGAATAAATAAGACTGCAAATGTGGTAAAAGGTTAACCACAGGTAAATCTGGGTAAAAGGTTGTAGGTTTTTGTAACCTTTTGTAGAATCTGTAATTTCTCCCCAAACTTTAATAAGGTTACAGTATTTCCAAATAAGCAGCTTGAAAGAAAGAAAGAAAGAAAGAAAGAAAGAAAGAAAGAAAGAAAGAAAGGAAGGAAGGAAGGAAGGAAGGAAGGAAGGAAGGAAGGAAGGAAGGAAGGAAAGAAGAAAGGAAGGAAGGAAGGAAAAGTGGGGCCCTAGCCAGGTAGGCTCAGCTAGTTGTATTGTCGTTCACCAAAAAGGTTGCAGGTTGGATCTCAGTCGGGGCATACGGGAGACAACCGATCCATGTTTCTCTCTCTCTCTCTTCCTCTCTCTCTCAGATCAATAAAAACATCCTTGGGTGAGGCTTAAAAGACACACACACACACACATGCACACACACGCACATGCACATGCACACACACAGGCACACACACACACTGGGCAGCATGTCTTGAAAGGAGCTTGATGAAATGGGCCCAGGGCAGCTTCCTGATGCTGCACTATTGGGTAATTCTATGAGCCTCCACTCAAGGAAGGAGGTGATACAGTGATTCTGTCTAAGGACCACGCCAGGAACAATATACAGTAGTGGAGTAACAGTACCAGCTACCATTTAGGTGTCCTGGGCTGTGAAACAATCCCAATTTACAGAAAATGAAGGTGAAGATTAGAGAAGTTACACAGTCGCCCCTAGTCAGCAAGTCTTTGATATGTAACTGAAACAACATAATTCTAAGTCACCGTGCTTAACAATGAAACCATAGGCTCTGGCTCTGGGAACATAGCTGTTTCAACCGCAGTTCTCTTCCCCCTTATTTAACACAGATCCTTAGTTGAGAGTGTGAAAGTGCTTTACTACAGTACCTGTTCAGACACCTCAGGGGACATAAATCAGTTTGTACCACAATTAGCCATCTTAAACCCATTCACTGAAAAGGGATGAAATAGGTTGTAACCTGTTTCACTCTCGAGTCACCTCTCTCAACTGTTTCTACCTCTCTAGGACTGTTTCTTTGATACCTTCTAGGCCAGTGGTTCTCAACCTTCTGGCCCTTTAAATACAGTTCCTCATGTTGTGACCCAACCATAAAATTGCTTTCGTTGCTACTTCATAACTGTAATGTTGCTACTGTTATGAATCGTAATATAAATATCTGATATGTAGGATGGTCTTAGGCAACCCCTGTGAAAGGGTCGTTCGACCGCCAAAGGGGTCGCGACCCACAGGTTGAGAACCACTGTTCTAGGCTCATCTTTAGTTTTCTGTCAAAACTGCTTTATTCAACAACCCAATTTCACCCAATGTAACTTTACTCTTACTCTGTCTGCAAACATCCCTACCACTTTCACTTTGCTATGTTCTTTTTTTTTATTGTTTAAAGTATTACAGATAGTATTACATATGTCTCCTCCCCCCCACACCCCCCCCCCCCGCCCAACTGACCTTCCCCCAGCCTCCCCTACCCCCGGCACATGCCCTCACCCATCTCCCCCCAAAGTCTTGTGTCCATTGGTTATGCTATGTTCTTTTAATCCTCCTAGGGCCTAGGCATTTCCCAAATCATATTCTTGTTTTTCAAGTCCATTCTAGCTAATTTGCATCTGGCCAGTTCATAGGTTTCATTCATGCCTCTAAAATCTACATTGACTGGTCCTACTTCCAGTTTTTGACACAAAGCAGGTTCCCTATGGATCTTAGTTGCTGTCGCCTGACTGAGCAAGAGTGACACACACAAAAATTTAGAGAATTTCATGGAAACCTTATCTCTAATGGGAGGTGAAGTATAATAGATAAACAGGAAAACTAAAGAGGGTAAAAAAAAAATTTGAAAACCAGATCTTGAACTAGTCTGCCTTAGGAATGTTCTACCCCAGGATCAATCTTCACAGAAGGTGGCAGCCACCATTCTGTGGTAGAACACTGCACACAGCTCTGCTGAACCCAAGGGCAGCCTTACCTCACACACCGGAGATGGCTCCAGCTGCATTTGACCGCTGTAGGTATGAGGAGGGAAAAAGATATAAAGTGGAATTTAAAGCACACATACTTCAATGTAAAAAGAGAAAACATTGAGTTTAAAAAGTTCAACATACTTCAGTGCAGAATCTTGTAATTCTAAGGCTTCTGCTGATTCCTTTGGATAAAAGTTTACCACATTTTTCTCTGTTATATCGGTGCTTAATCTAAAGAGTGGGGGGGGGGGGGGAGGGAAGATATTAGCAATTTATTAAAACTTTAATAAATCCCACTGCTTTTGGTCATATTTAGTTTAAAATTTTAATATATTAAAAATTATGTTTACCATTAGGACTAAGTAATGAAAGGTTTATGGTAAAAATTTCAAACTACATGGTATGTTCCAATCATGTGCCAAATTTAATATAATTTTCTGACTGCTCTTTGTCAAAATTCAACTTATTCGCAATATACCAGTAATTTCTGATAGTCATAATATTCATAGGTAGTACACAATAAATTTTATTCTAGAATTTGATTAAGTTACAGAAGCAAGTAAAGTTGCTAAGGATTCTGTATTATGGTATATGTACCAAGGGCCCTTAGTTTTAAAAGGAAGATCCCTCTGATCTACACTAATACCCTCATTAAAAATAAAAGAATTCATAAGCAATTTGATACGCATTTTTTATTTTTGAAAAGGCCTTAATTTCTGAATTTCTTCAATTTTAAAACCAGAAATTTCTGTAAGTTATATAAAACTTACAAAGCTATCTTAAAAGGTAGGAATGAGTTCATAGTATAGATGCCTATTAAAAATGCTATAAAATCAACAATCAGAAATCCTTAAGAAAAGAAACCAAGATAAAGGCAAAATAGAATAATAACTTACAAAAGTCTCAATCTATGAAATACAAGCTAAAGAAAAAAATGCAATATAAAGTTTTTGTTACTAATATTCAGTCCCAAGCGGCTAGAAATAAATGACCTCTTGAAGTGTCCTCTTTTTATCTAGATCACAGAAGCATTATTATAAAGTTAGAATTATCTTTATAATTATTTCAGGATGAACAATAAAGATCTAAAGCAGCCAAAGTAGTGAATTATTTGAGGGAGGAAATGAAATCCATGTAACACTGTACAACATAATATAGTTTTAAAATATCACCCATAAAGATGCAAATCAACTATCACTTGGAAGGTTGCTCCTACAATTAGGCAAACACTCCCCATTCCCACTTGCTCAACATCCTTGGTAACTCATTGCCTCAGACATTTCCAAGCCGGACAGGAAGAATCCCACAATTCTCAGTTCATCCCACTTCTCATGAAGGATGGCAAAATTGAGGTCAAGAAAGGAATCTACTCCCTCTCTCCAGGTCACTTGGATCTTACTCCTGGGTTCCAGTCTCATATTCCCATGCCACTGCTATTTCCACCTAAATAGACTGCTCTTTTTTGCTCTGGGCTCATATATCAATCAATCTAGAACTTGTAATAAAATTTCATTGGGAGAGTGATACAAGATGTAAAAAGTATGAAAACAGTATAAAGTGTGAGCCCAGTGTGGCCTTCTCTGTCACGTCCTGTCTTCAATGCTCTGTCCTGGGCTCACATTCCCTTCCCATCCATTTCCTGCCCTGGAGAACCTCATCCTCTTACACGGTTTCTGTTACTTCAGCACCTTGTGAAAATGACTTTCCAATCTAACTCTCAAAGTCCCAGAACTAAATATCTAGCAGCTGAATGTGCATCGCCACATCGCTGCCTTGGGTATTATTCAGCACATCTTAAGCTGACCTCAACATCCTCTTCAAACCTGCTGTCCCTCCTGATTCCCCATCTCAGAAATGCCAGGGGCTCAGCTCTAAAACATCTTGGACCGTTCCCTCCCAGCCTTCTCACCACCCACTTCATGTAATCATCAAAGAACTACAATAGTACTTACCACTGACTACGTATAATATATACAAGTATTAAAAGTCTTTAGAAACACCTGCAAAAAAATCTCCATCATAATATACTTCCAGTTTTAATTTTTTCTTAGCTTCTTACACATTTGAAACCTAATTCTATTTATATTATTAGGATGAAACTTTAAGCATTTTATATACTTTTTTAAAAATTAGCATTACATAGTGAGCATTCTAATACTGGAAACTTTAATAAACATTTTATTGGATACATAATATCCCACCTTATTAATAACCAAAATATATTTCCTTTTTTCCAAATATTTGCTATTAAAATACCTCCCCCCTCACAATCTTTGCTCAAATCCTTTAGCCCCTTAGGATAAATTTTTTAGAATTCTTTTAAATAAATGGTTTCTATATTTTTTAAACCACAACTACATACTACTAGGATGCCTTCTGGAATGGTTTTGCCAATTTACCTTCCCACCAGTAGTTTATAGTTTATATATTACTTCAAGTCCTCACAACCTTAAAAAGTAAGTACTTGCAACACACAACACACACACACACACACACACACACACACACACACGCTCTTTTGTCCGTTTCCTACCTTCTAATTACCTTAGTTTAGGATACGAAACTCAGTTCTCTAAAGAGCATGCCTTGATCAGGCACTTAATAAAAAGCTAGGCCTGAAACAATGATTAGAAAGAATTAGCAACATGAATAACCATATTTTTTATCCATCATTATCTTCCCTGCACATAATAAAATAAAGTCTCAGCTCCGCAACAGCATTCAAAGTCAACCCCTGCCCCACTCCAAATGTCCCCCAGGTGATTCTCAGTGCTGGCTGTACATCAGAGGCACCAGCATTACTTTTATAAAGTGGAAATGGCCAGAACCCAAACTCACAAGTAATGTCAAGGGTGTCTCTTTTGAAAGTTCCACAAGTGATACTGAAGCATGGCCAGGGTGGAGATCATCTTACCTGCCTGAGGTTTTTAAACTTGCTCCTTTCTTTTTGACCTCTTTAACTTTGCCCAAGCTTTTAATTCAATCCAGAAGTTGCTTTCTCCTTGAAATTGCTAGTTACTAAAGGTTAATATCCAAACTTTTAGGAAGACTGGTCTAGCCAGCTCCCTTTTTTCATCTGGTGTCAAGTGACACTCTATCAATTTTTAAACAAGTTAATCAGTTACATTTACAATAACTACTCAAGGCAATCTCCATCTACTATAGTTTAAGTTCATCTTTATATCCCCCAAGATGCACACTGTAGTTCTCCCTATGCTCTAAGCACTCAATTAATGTCTGCAGAATCAAAATGCTTTTCAATCAACAGCTAAAGATTTTCAGTCATACTCAATCTGACCCATCACTATTTTTTCAAGGCCTGACAACACTGGTGGTGTACACTCACTAACCACCTTTTCCTAAGTTCCCAGAACCTAGCTGAAATCAGCACGGTGTGATTTCCACATTTACCACATTACAAAACCACATCATTTTCATATTTAAATTCCCAGGAGCCCTGAAGAGTTTACCAGGAATAGGCTTTGGATCTATTTCTCTAATGATAAGGTAGTTATTACCTGATACCATGTATATTGTCTTACTGAAAAATATTTTGTCAATAGGAATTTCATTATCCTTAACTAAGTAACCAAAAAATTAATCTAATGCATGTAGTAGTTATTGACAATAGCTAATCTAATTTAAAAATCACCTTGTAGCTCAGCCGGGTGTAGCTCAGCATTAGAGTGTCGACCTAGGAACCAAGAGGTCACCGGTTCGATTCCCGGTCAGGGCATATGCCCAGATTGTGGGCTCGATCCCCAGTTGGGGGTGCGCAGGAGGCAGCCAATCAATGATTCTCTCTCATCATTGATGGTTCTATCTCTCTCTCCCTCTCCCTTCCTCTCTGAAATCAATAAAAATATATTTTAAAAAAAAACTTCAAAAAAATCACCTGGTAACCCAAATCTTTAGAAATATATTATTTATTTAACATATATTTGCCATGATCGAATAAATATGGTAGTGCTACTTGGCATAATGATTCTTCCCTTTTTGGAAAATCTCCCTTGTAGTTTTATAAACAGGAATTACCATATTTCTGTTTTCTCTCTCTTTTTTTAATCCTCACTCATGGACATTTTTCCATTAATTTTTAGAGGGTCAAGAGAGAAGGAAAGACAAAGAAATATCGATGTGAGAGAAACACATTGATTGGTTGCTTCCTGCAGGAGCCCTGACCAGGGCCAATGGTGGGGAGGAACCTCCAACTGAGGTATGTGCCCTTGACCGGAATCGAACCTGGGACCCTTTGGTCCGCAGGCCGATGCTCTACCCACTGAGCCAAACCAGCTAAGGCCATACTTCTGTTTTCTAAGAATTATACCAAAGATTCCCATATGAATTTCAGGAAGAGTGAATAAATTTCACTGAAGGGTGGAGAAAGGGGGAACTGGTTTCAATCCCTATAGAAGTTTGACTCTTATTTATGGATCTTGGGAAAACAAGCACTTAGAATGGCTTCTTTATTAGTGGTTAGACAGAGCCCATACTGTGAATATAACTATCTTTATAAAGTGAGATAATGTGTTCCATGAATTAGTATGTATTATTTGCACATGAAGCCTGGGCCAAAGAAAGACATGCATACCTGTTGGGATCTTGCAGCAAATCTACTGCTTCTCTCAGCTGTTCAATCATCGCTGTAGTAATTTCCTGGTCTTTAGATGAACTTGTTCAGCAGCATGAAACCAGGCATGAGAATGAAAACCATCACAGAATATGAATATCATCTAAGTTCTTAAGAGCAAAATTACAAAAATCCATCTAACATATAAAAACTGATTTTGACCTGGCTCTCTGTGACCTTTGGCAAAATAATCTCTCTGTGCCTCAGTTTTGTCCTCTGTGAAATGGGGAACAACAAATAGAACTTAATAGGATTGTTGTAAAGGTGAAATGGGGTACCTAACGGTGAAGTGAGGTATTTAGGATAGTGCCTGGCATGTGGTATTTAATAAATGCTAATTATTACAATTATTAAACTTAGGATCAGGGCCTGGATTTTCTCAGCTCTTAAAACTGAAGAGCCTGGGTAAAAAGGGGACCAGGGCTACTTTAGGTCCAGCTGTCAGCTCCTTCATACAAATGGAAGGAAGCTAGATTCTTCACTTTAGAAGTCCTATCTATTTCTCTGAATCACACATTTCTACCTCTAGTCTCAAATCTGATAAAACTTGGGGCCAAGAAAAAGGTATGACCTTGCACTGTATTGCCCTAACACTGTGACAATAAGCATTAGACAGAGGAAAACTGGCTACTTCTTATCAATATCTTTGGGTAAGAAAATCAGCTACCCAAAGAAAAGCAGACCAGAATTCTTATCACGACAGGGCTTCCATTCTGCTTAAAGCATGCAATTTACAGGATAGTGGCTCATAACTAGGCCCTCGGTACTCACATTCCCTCGGGCTGCCAGTGTATATCCTCTTCTATCCGTAACAGTTCTTCACAGTCTTCTGCCCTATCCTGTGGAAAGAACACATGGGTTTTCTGATAGCCACTGGCCATCAAGAGTCAACAATCAAACCCTGACCAAGCCCATGTTCATGGCAGTACTATTCACAATAGGCAAAATGTGAAAACAACCCAAGTGTCCCTCAATGAATGAATGAATAAACAAAATGTGGTCAATACATACAATGGAACATCATTCAACTTTAAAAAGGAAAGAAATCCGAGACCTGCTACAAAGCGGAGGAATCTTCAGGACATTGTGCTAAGTGAAATAAGTCAGTCACAAAAAACATACTATATGATTCCACTTTTATGAGGTACCTAGAATAGTCAAATTTATAAAGATAGAAAGTAGAATGGCAATTGCCAGTGGCTTGGGAAGGGGAAGGTTTGGGGAGGTAGTATTTAATGGGTGAAGTGTTTCAGTTTTACAAGATGAAAAGAGTTCTGGAGATGGATGGTGGTGATGGCTGCACAATAACATGAATGTGCTTAACATCACTGAATTTTACACTTAAAAAATGTCTAGGATGATAAGTTTATGTTATATTTATTTTACCATAATTAAAGATAAAATTTTAAAAAAGAAAACCTAGAATAGGACCACAATACTTGTTAACTTACTGTCAAAAATTTAAAACATAATTCCTCACTGCTGTCTTAGCACCTCCTGATGTCCAAAGATTCTTCTGTTGGGCTTGTCAGTCACATGAGAATGCATTCTGGCATTTGTAAGAGGAGAAAGGTGTGTGTGTGTTTCGGAAAAAATAATGTATAAAATATTTAACAACAGAAAATGCCTCAAATGACATCTAATAGGCTTCATATATGCAACATCCAGATTTCACTGAAATTTCTGCCCCCCCCACCTCCCTGATTATTTTCTCAAAGAAACATTGGTGGGAGTATTGGAAAGGTGTGTCCCACTGTTGGAACTTCCAGATGCTTCTTTCTACTTTCTTCTCTGACACAGAGAAATGCTACTCTTGCTCAGCCAACAGCTAGAACAGAAGCCACCCTGAATGAGTGTGTTTCTCTGACAAGGGAGGAACAACAACCAAAAGGACTGTTTCCTGCTTCAAGGTTCTGACACGTCGTTAACTCAGGCCCAGCCAATTCTCCAGATGTGTCACTGAGAGCGAGTCTTCTTCCAAAGAGGTGGCTTGCCACCTGATGCCAGTCTCTGGCTTGAAAAATACTCAGACATTTTCTATACTGACTATACTTTCAGTGCATAATAAAGTCAACATATAAATTATTGTGCCACACTATCCAAATGATAGTGAAATTCATGGGAGAAAATACACTACCATACATGACCGAGAAAACATGTTCATATCTTTTCTTATTGGGCTTCAACTACAAGAGCCATGGGTATTTCCTTCTAATTTTAAGTTTCATAATAAAAAGTAGCCAATAGTATGAAATATTGGTTTTCCTTGTAGTATGCAAAATAGGTCTTACTGGGTTTCTTTTGCTAAGTTAGACAGTTACATAGTTGATCTTAATTATTTGCAAATTCCATATTTATAAATTTGCCTACTCAATAAAATTTACTTGTAACCCTGAAATCAATACTCGTGGTGCTCTAGAGTTATTCGCAGGCATGCTGAGAACTGTGAAAAATCCTGAGTTCCCGACATGCACAGTTCCAGCTGACAATGAGCAAGGAAACCCTCCACCTTCTTGTTTCAGGTGTCATAGTGTAAACAAGTGTCCTTTAGAGTATAGTTTGTGCAACATTTTCACATTTTTGTGCTTTTTTGGGGGTGATTTCACTGTATACAATGCCCCCAAGCAAGTTGCTGAAGTGTGGTCTAATGTTCCTAAGCACAAATAGGCTGTGATGTCCTTTAACAGAGAAAACATGTTAGACAAACTTCATTTAGCCATGAGTTGGTGGTGTGGGCTGCAAGTTCAATGTTAATTAATCAACAAAACTTATTAAATAAAGTGTTTTTAAATAGAAACACACATAAATACAATAAAATCCATTAAACACAATAAGCGAGGTTATGTATTGAACATTTGACAGGGAACCTAACCCTGTATTTATACTTTGGAGCAATGGCTCAGTATTTGATAATTCAGTGTTTGAGGTGACTTTATACAACAAAGCTACCGAGAATAATAAGGATCAACTGTAGTTACAAGAACAAAAGATGCTAATTCAGTGAAGGAGAGGAAACAGGGTTATATAAAACACAACTCTGGCTCCTCAAGGACTGAGTGGTCGGCACATTGTTGGCTGTCATGTACACTCTCACAGGTTTTTAAAGGGATGCAAGTCAAGGCTGAAAGAGGGCTGGTTTTCAATGTATGACTTTTCATTGTAGATTTAGTTTTATTTTACTAGTAGTAGTTCTTTGCTCACGTTTCCAAGAGAAGCCTCTTGCAGGAGCGGACATTTGCAGAATAGGTTTCTACATCCCTATTTACTCGCCTAGACTCTACCCTCAGGGTCCATTCTGTAGAGCAGCCATTTCCGCAAAGCCCTTTGCTTCCTAAAATCTCTGAATCTAGGGAAATTTACTTTTGTGAAACAAAATGCTTTATTTTATTAACTGCTTTGATTGTTTTCCTTTAGGGTTTCCATTTTTACTTTAGATTTTCAACTTAAGATAAACTCTTCATAAGATAAAGATGAAAGCCCACTTTTCCATATTTTATGACAGGCTAATTCCAGAGCTAATAGATATGGGTCAAATCTGGGAGAACCTTGTGAAAACTACTGGCCTCAGAGCAATATCATTAGATTTGCACTGTAGGAGAATGGCTGGTGGCAGAACAAGTGTGTGCGCAAACGTATGTGCATGCAGGAGGCAGGACGTTGAGTGAGAAGTTTGGGTAGGTGGGACTCTTGCAGTCATCAGAATTAGAAATGATAAAACTTAACTAAAGCAACATCAATAGAGGTAGAGGGCACAAATGAGGCAGTGGCTGTGAGATATTTTGAAACAACAAGTGATGGTTTAGATATAAAGAGTTAAGTATTTCTGTGTTTCATCCTTCTACCGGCATACCTCATTTCACTGCATGTCACTGTATTGAACTTTGCAAATATTGGATTTTTTTTAACAAATCGAAGATAAGACTCTCCACTAGGAAAAAGATTATGACATACTGAAGGCTCAGGTGATGGTTACAACTTTTTAGCAATAATGTATTTTTAAATTAATGTATATACATTTTTTTCAAAACAATGCTATTGCAAACTTAATAGACTACAGTATAGGGTAAGCATACTTTTTATATGCACTAGAAAACCACAAAATTCATGTGACTCACTTTATTGAATTATTTGCTTTATTGCAGTGGTCTGGAACCAAACCCACAATATCTCTGAGGTATGCCTGTATATAACTTCTTAAAATCATCTTAGTTTCTACAAATGTAAGTACTATGGCAGGTTCTTTATTTTTGTCTTGAGAGCATAAAGACCTCTTGAGTACACCAGGGTACTTACTATACGGTGTAAATTCACAATTTTCCTCACAGTTCCCTTGGAGGTGATGGCCACAGACATTAGTTTAGACAGACTCCAGCCATCCTAACACAATTCTCAGGAAATAAGGATCTGCTCTTAGAGAACCCATGCTTGGCTTTAGCACATTAACTCAAAGACCACTATCTCTCAGAAGCCACAACAAATCTGAATTTTACCAAATGAATCATCCTTTCATTCTTCAGTGCCACAACCTGAACCAAAAAAACTGGCAGAAACATACCAAGGCACTTAATCATGTCTCCAAGTGAAACCTTAACTACCAGCTTCAGTAAGAGGCTAGTTTTCCTCTCTTCTTTTTGCCGCCACTATGATGAAGCTTAGCAACTTCATCCAACCTTTCAACACCTCACTGTAACTACAACGGTTCTTGAACAAGTGTCCTCAGAGTGAACTCCCAAAAAGGGAAGACATTCATTTCCAGATCCTGAAAGTCTCCATTTTTCTCTTTATACTGTGGACATACTCCCAAGAAAAGTATTCACCTAGAATACATTGAAGAGAATGTGAAATTTGTCTAGTTTGCCTTTTACTGAATGGTAATGGGTAACTCAGATATTTGCTAATGGATACAATGCACTTAATAGTGGCAAGATGAGTAATTTCTGAATTCAAAAGAAAACCATATACATATGCCAACAAATGAAAAGGTATGTATGGGAGGGACTGGCTCCTAATGTCAGAAAATCAATACTGAGACCCTGGTGGGGTAGCTCAGATGGTTAGAGCATCCCAATGTGACAAGATTGAGGGCTCAACTCTCAGTCAGGACACTACAGGAATGCAGAAAACAACCAATGAATGCATAAACAAGCGGAACAATAAATTGGTGTCTCTCTCTCTCTCATCTTCTCCCTCTAAAATCAATCAATTTTACAAAAAAAGAAAAATATGCTGAGCTTTGAGAAGATGTTATAAAGGTAGCAGTAAGATGACATTTAAGGTGATGCATTGGTAACCTTGAATCAAACAGAAGTAAATAAATAAAAAATTAGTTGATCCTCAACTTGCCTTAATATAATTTATAAATTCCGAGTGGAGAACATCTGTTCCATGGGTAAATTGGTCTCTTTCTTCTCCAGAGTTGTCATGGTGACCAAGGGAAGGCTTTGATCGAAATTCCTGACGAAAGTCCCCTATTAGAAAAAAAAATAGACAGACAGAAAGCTTGATTTCACAAACTGATGAACAAAGTACAGATTACCCTGAAATGTATCATCTAATCATTTCAATTTTCTCTCTTACCTTTAAGGAGGTATATGACTGACCCAAGTTTTCTCTTCCCTGAATGATGTAAGGAAAAGATAAAAGAAGAAAGAAGAGAAAGAAAAGCAAAAGAAACAGAAAGCCACAAACTAAACTTAAAAGTTAAAAGCTTCTATATGGCTTTGTTTCTTTTGAAAGAAAAGAGTATGATTAAAAATGGTGGAGGAGTAAGTGGATGCTGCATGAACACGCTACCAGGACCAAACTGTATTTACAACTAAATTACAGAAAAACTTCCAGACTAATCAATGGAAGACTCACTGGAGAGAACCCTGATAAACAAGGATGGAAAGTGGAGGCTGCATAGAGACTGGTAGGAGGGTGGAGGCACAAGAAGGCTGGCCAGGCTCCCACAGGCAGCAGCTGAAGTTCCAGAGAGATATCTCAGCTGTGGGAGGTTCCCATTGAGAACTCTGGGGTCTAATCTCCAATCTGGGCTGCACCAGAACTGAGAAAGCGGCCCACATAACATCTGATTGTGAAAAGCAGCAGGGTTGCTGTCTGCCAGGGAGAGATGGCTGGAAATGCAGGCACCCTCTTAAAGGACCAACACACAAAATTCCCTATGCAGCTACTCACCTTGTGCTCCAGCAGAGGGAGGGTGGAGTGGACTAGAGCTATGTGAGCAGAACCCATGTTTGGGGGCTCTGGGGTAAGAGCTCAGAAGACAGACACCCTGGTTTCCTGTGCTGAGTCATTTCCTCACACTGTGGAGGTCATCGTTCTCACTCAGACAATTGCTATCTAGGCAGTTTTGCCTGTGTGGCGGCGGGGGTGGGGGTGGGGTGGGGGGGGTGTTGACAGTTGACTCACCCTATTGGAAAAAAATCCTTTCCCCAAGGTGTGGAGTTTCTGAGGCCCATTAAGAGACTGAGAATAACAATTAGCCTCCAGGTAGAAGCAATTGCACCATCCAGTTGGGAAAAACTCTTGCCACAACTGTGGATGATTGCCTGAGGGCTATTCAAGACTAAATCAAATCAGACTGCAAGTAGAGGCAGTCTCTGGGGGCTTTGAGTCTTTGCCTGATCTCATTACACAAAAACAGTGTTTGACACTGTCCTGCACTAAAGAATGAGAGAGGCATAGAAGATCTACCTAATATATAGTCACAAAACCAAACAGGCACCCAAAATGAGGAGACACAGAAACAACTCCCAAATGAAAGATAAAGAGAATTCTCCAGAAGAAGAGATAAATGAAATGGAGATAAGAAACTTATCTGAAAAAGGGTACAGAATAATGATGGTAAAGATGCTCAACAGCATGAGAAAAGATATAGTAACTATGAAAACAGAAATAAAGGATGACATAGCACAAATAAAGAACACATTGGAAGGAATACACAGCAGAATAGGGGAAGCTGAGGATTGGATCAGTGAATAAGAAGACAGGGTAGAAAAAAATCACTCAACCAGAGAACCAAAAAGAAAAACCAATTTAAAAACAGAAGGCAGCTTAAGGAATCTATGGGACAATATGAAACTTAAACAATATTCACATAGGGAATGGCATGAAGTACGAAAGGTAATGGAAAGCAAGGATCTGAAACCAAGATTACTATATCCAGCAAGGTTATCATTCAAAATAAACAGTGAAATAAAGAGCTTCCCGGACAAAAAAAAAAAAAAAAAAAAAGGCTAAAGGAGTTTATCACCACCAAGCCAGCATTATAAGAAATGCTAAAGAAACTGCTGTAATGAGCAGAAGAGAGAGAAAAACCTAGGCATACAGAATTAAAATGGCAATAAATAAGTACCTATCAATAATAACCTTAAATGTAAATGGATAAAATCTCCAATCAGAAGACATAGTATAACTGAATGGATATGAAAACATGACACAACTATATGCTGTCTACAAGAGACCCACCGCAGAAGAACAGACTCACATAGGATGAGAGTGAAGGGATGGGGCACAACATTTCCATGCAAATGGAAAAGAAAAAAAGCTGGGGTAGCAATATTCTTATCTGACAAAATAGACTTCAAAATAAAGGTCACCACAAGAGACAACAAAAATCACTACATAATACAAAAGGGATCAATCCAATAAGAGGATATAACCCTAGTAAACATAGATGCACCTAATATACGAACATCTAACTATACATTAAAAACTTCTAGAGGACTTTAAGGGAGAGATAGACAATAATATAATCATAGTAGGGGACTTTAATACCCCACTGACTTCAATGGATAGAACTTCTAGGCAAAAAATCAACAAGGAAACAGTGACTCTGAAGGACATAATGGAACAGATGGATTTAATTGACATTTATAGAACATTTCACCCCAAAGCTGCAGAATATACATTCCTCTCAAATGTACATAGGTCATTCACAAAGATAGACCACATGTTAGGACACAAAAAAGTATATACAAGTTCAAGAAAATTGAAATCAAATCAAGCATCTTCTCAGATCACAGTGGGATGAAATTAGAAATCAACTACAGTAAAAACATCCCAAAACATTACAACACATGGAGGCTAAATAGCATGTCAAGAAAGAAATTAAAAAACAAATGAAAATGAACACACAACAAGCCAAAACCTCTGGGACACAGCAAAAGCAGTCCTGAAAGTGAAGTTCATAGCACTATAGGCAAACCTCAAAAAAAAAAAAAAAAAAATCAGCAATAAACTATTTAACCCTACAACTTAAAGAACTAGAAAGAGAGCAATAACAAAAAAAAAAAAGCCCAGAGTAAGTAGAAGCAAGGAAATAATAAAGATTATAGCAGAAATAAATGACATACAGACTAAAAAAATATATGAAAAATCAATGAAACCAAAAGCTGGTTCTTTGAAAGATAAACAAGATTGACAAACCATTAACCAGACTCATCAAGAAACAAAGACAGAAGTCCCAAATAAATGAAATCAGAAACACAAATGAAGAAGTAACCACTGACACCACAGAAATACAAAAGATTGTAAGAAAATACTATGAACAACTGTATGCCAATAAGTTGGACAATGTGGATGAAATAGACAAATTCCTAGAAAAATACAATCTCCCAAAACTGAATCAGGAAGAATCCGAAAATCAAAATCAGCCAATAGCAACTGATGAAATAGAAGCAGTAATAAAAAAAACAAAAACCTCCCAGCAAACAAAAGCCCAGGTCTGCATGGTTTTACAGGGGAGTTTTACCAAACTTTCAAAGAAGGACTAACACCTATATTCCTCAAATTATTCCAAAAAATCCAAGAGGAGGGAACACTTCCAAGCTCTTTTTATGAGGCCAGCATTATTCTAATTCCAAAACCACATAAAAACACTAAAAAGAAAGAGAATTACAAGCGAATATCCCTGATGAACATAGATGCTAATATTCTCAACAAAACATTAGCAAATCGGATCCGGCAATATGTTAAAGAGATCATACACCATGACCTAGTGGGATTTATTCAAGGAATGCAAAGCTGGTATAATATTTGCAAATCAATAAATGTGACACATCACATAAACAAACTGAAAGATAAAAATCACATGATCACATCAATAGATGCAGAAAAAGCATTCAACAAAATCCAACACCCTTTTTTTTATTAAAAACTCTCAGCAAAGTGGGAATTGAGGGAGCATATCTCAACATGATAAAAGCCATATATGACAAACCAACAGAGAACATACTCAATGGGCAAAAATTAAAAATATTTCCTCTAGAAATTGGAACAAAACAGGGATGTCTGCTTTCACCACTCTTATTCAACAAAGTACTGGAACTACTAGCAACAGCAATCAGATAAGAAGAAGAAATAAAAGGCATCCAAATTGGAAAAGAAGAAGTAAAACTCTCATTATTTGCCGATGACATGATATTGTATATAGAAAACTCTAAAAACTCCACTAAGAAACTACTAGATTTAATAAGTGAATTTGTCAATGTAGCAGGATACAAAATCAACATCCAAAAATCAATGATTTTTTTATACACCAAAGATGAATTCTCAGAAAGAGAACCTAAACAAACAATCCCATTTACCACTGCAACAAAAATATTAAGATACTTTGGAATAAATTTAAGCAAGGAGGTAAAGACTTCTACTTGGAAAACTACAGGACATTGAAAAAAAAAGATAGAAGATATAAATAAGTGGAAGAATATACCATGTTCATGGAATGGTAGAATCAACATCATTACAATATCCATACTACCCAAGGCAATCTACAGATTCAATACAATCACTATTAAAACACCAACAGCATATTTCATAGATTTAGAACAAATATTCCAAAAATTAATATGGAACCAAAAAAGACCCCAAAAAGCCGTAGCAATCTTGAGAAAGACAAACAAAGCTGGAGGGATCACAATACCAGATTTCAATTTATATTACAGAGCCACCATAATCAAAACAGCCCAGTACTGGCATAAGAACAGGCATACAGATCAATGGAAAAGAACAGAGATCCCAGAAATGGACCCAAGCCATTATGGTCAATTAATATTTGACAAAGGAGGCAAGAGCATACAATGGAATCAAGACAGTCTTTTCAATAAATGGTGTTGGGAAAATTGTAAAAAAGTGAAACTAGAGAGGAGAAACCAAGATGGCGGCATAGATAAACACCAGAAATTGCTGCCTCCCACAACAAATTCAAAAATACAACTAAAAGACAAAACGGACATCATCCAATACCACAGGAAGGTTGGCTGAGTGGAAATTCTACAACTAGAAGGAAAGAGAAAAGCACACTGAGACTCAGAGGAGGCGTGGAAGTGCAGAGGTATGGAGTTGCAAGCAGCAAGGGCTGGCAAATGAGGACACGGCTGTCTTTTTGAATCGGGAGGAAGTCACAAGCCCCCAACTGCTCTGAACTACAGTTCCGGGTGTCTCTGGGGACTCAGACTCATACGGGGAGAAACTGGACTGTCTGGCAGAGGGCAGAACTCGGAACTCGAGGGCAGCTTTCTCTCAAAGGTGCTTGCAGCAATTACCGGGACACTGAGACCCGGGGCCCCTTAGGGCAGAGCTGAGGATCAGCCATAGCTGCTTGCTCAACCCTGTTGATTCCCTGAGACCCCTGACCCACCCAATCTGCGGCAGAAACTTTTGCATATGAATGCCCTGGCCCTTTGCAATCTGAAAATTACCTAACAAACTGCAGCTGGGCCTGACAGACCCAGAACTTCCAATAGAAGGCCCAAGGCATCACAGCAGCTTGCATTGTTTCACAGCTGGGCCTCATTTGGGTACCTCCAAACCCAAACAAGGAAGGGGAATCTGCAAATCTCTTCGTAGCTCCTGCTGGGTAGCCTCAGGCAGAGGCTAAATTTAGCACCTCCTTAGATCCAAGAGCCAGTGTACCCAGTGGTCAGAGTGGGACCATCCAATTACAACTCCTCAGATCCATAAGGGACACACTTAGGGCGCAGACTCAGTGAGCACCAAAGCCCCACTGAAGCAAGTCTTGCCCCAGAAGTGTGTCTCCAGCACAAAAGTTCTCCCACTGTAGACACAGCTGATTCTCACAGTCAATTGGCCTGGAGGTCAATTCCTCCCAGTGATACCTACAACAATCAAGGCTTAACTACAACAAGACTGTGCACAAAGCCCACAGAGGGGTGCACCAAGATTGTCTACCTCAGGTAACTGGGGAGGCTGAGCCACTGGGCCCTATAGGACACCTAGCACAAAAAGCCACTCTATCAACACAGGGAAGCAGCCAAAATGCGAAGACAAAGAAACAGATCACAAATGACAGAAATGGAGGAAAGCAAACTACTGGATATGGAGTTCAAAACCAAACTTACAAGCTTTTTCAAGAATTTTCTAGAAACCGCCGATAAATTTAGTGAGACCCTCAAGAAATCTAGTGAGACCCTCGAAGTTATAAAAAAGGACCAACTAGAAATTAAGTATACACTAACTGAAATAAAGGATATTATGCAGAGTTCCAACAGCAGACTAGAGGATCGCAAGAATCAAGTCAACAATTTGAAATACGAAGAAGCAAAAAACACCCAACCGGAAAAGCAAAATGAAAAAAGAATCCAAAAATACGAAGATAGTGTAAGGAGCCTCTGGGACAGCTTCAAGCGTACCAACATCTGAATTATAATTCGGGGTGCCAGAAGAAGAGAGAAAGCAAGATATTGGAAACCTATTTAAAGAAATAATGACAGAAAACTTCCCCTACCTGGTCAAAGAAATAGACTTACAAGTCCAGGAAGCGCAGAGAACCCCAAACAAAAGGAATCCAAAGCGGACCACACCAAGACACATCATAATTAAAATGCCAAGAGCAAAAGACAAAGAGAGAATCTTAAAAGCAGCAAGAGAAAGACAGTCAGTTACCTACAAGGGAGTACCCATATGACTGTCAGCTGATTTCTCAACAGAAACTTTGCAGGCCAGAAGGGAGTGGCAAGAAATATTCAAAGTGATGAATACCAAGAACCTACAACCAAGATTACTTTATCCATTAAAGCTATCATTCAGAATTGAAGGTCAGATACAGCTTCACAGATAAGGAAAAGCTAAAGGAGTTCATCACCACCAAACCAGTATTATATGAAATGCTGAAAGGTATCCTTTAAGAAGAGGAGGAAGAAGAAGAAGGTAAAGCTACAAATTATGAACAACAAATACACACCTATCAACAAGTGAATCTAAAAATCAAGTGAATAAATAATCTGATGAACAGAATAAACTGGTGATTATAATAGAATCAGGGGCATAGAAAGGGAGTGGACTGACTATTCTTGGGGGGGGGGGTAAGGGGTGAGGGGGATGCGGGAAGAGACTGGACAAAAATCGTGCACCTATGGATGAGGACAGTGTGGGGGGGGGGTGAGGGCAGAGGGTGGGGTGGGGACTGGGTGGAGGGGAGCTATGGGGGGAAAAAAGAGGAACAACTGTAATAATCTGAACAATAAAGATTTAATTTAAAAAAAAGTGAAACTAGACCACCAACTTACACCATACATAAGAATATACTCAAAATTGATAAAAGACTTAAATGTAAGTGGTGAAACCATAAAAATGCTAGAAGAAACCATAGGCAGCAAAATCTCAGACATCTCTCATCGCTATATGTTTATGGATTTATGTCCTGGGGCAAAGGAAACTAAGGAGAAAATAAACAAATGGGACTACATCAAAATAAAAAGCTTCTGCTCAGCAAAATATATCATCAACAAAACGAAAAGGGAGCACACTGTATGGGAGAACATATTTGGCAATGATACATCTGATAAAGGGTTAATATCCAAAATATATAAGGAAGTCATAGAACTTAGCAAAAGGAAGACAAAAAATTCAATTAAAAAATGGCCTAAGACGTGAATAGACACTTCTCCAAAGTGGACATACAGATGGCCAAGAGTCATGAAAAAATGCTCAAAGTCATTGATCATCAAAGAGATGCAAATTAAAACAATAATGAGGTATCACTTCACACCTGTCAGAATGGCTACCATCTACAAATCAACTAATGACAAGTGCTGGCGAGGATGTGGAGAAAAGGGAACCCTAGTACATTGCTGGTAAGAATGCAGACTAGTGCAGCCATTATGGAAAACAGTATGTAGCTTCCACAAAAATTAAATATGGAACTGCCATTTGACCCAGTGATCCCACTTCTAAGAATATATCCTAAGAAACCTGAAACATCAATCAGAAAGAATGCATGCACTCCTATGTTCATAGCAGCAAAATTTATAATAGCTAAGATCTGGAAACAGCCCAAGTGCCCATCAGGAGATGAGTGGATAAAAAAGCTGTGGTACATTTATACCATGGAATTCTATGCAGCAGTAAAAAGAAGAATCTCTTACCCTTTGAGACAGCATGGAGGGACCTGGAGAGTATCATGCTAAGCAAAATAAGTCAGTCAGAGAAAGACAAGTATTACATGATCTAACTCATGTGAGGGATACATGACACAACATAAACTGATGAATGGAGTGGATCCAGAGACATGGAAGCATGGAACAGAGTGTGGATTCTGGGCAGGAAGGCAGGGCATGTGGTTGGGTGGGGGGTAATCAACCAAAGACCTTGTATGCGTATATGCATAACCCATGGACATAGACAATACGGTTGTGAAGGCCTGGGACAGCGGTGGGTTAGAGGGAGGAAATGGGGGGTGGGATTTGTAATATTTTCAACATAATGATTTATTTTTTTAAAAATCAAATTCCATCTTAGGCTTTTAAAAAAATCATATATGAGTATTTATTCTAATAATGCTGGCAGTGTGGGAGAGCAGCAGGTCATCCACAAAAATCTGCTCTGCTCACATCTTACGTTTTTCTTTTTTCTATTTTTTAAATAGATTTTTATTGATTTCAGAGAGGAAGGGAGAGGGAGAGAAAGACAGAAACATCAATGATGAGAGAGAATTACTGATTGGCTGCCTCTTGCATGCCCCTCATTGGGGATCGAGGCCCCAACCCTGGGCATGTGCTGACTGGGAATCGAACCCTGACTGCCTAGTTCATAGGTTGACGCTCAACCACCGAGCCACGCTGGCCAGGCATGTCTTATGTTTTTAAGGAACAAAGAAAAGAAAGTATAAGAGAGCTTTTGTGTTCTAAGTCATTTGTGATGAGTAAATATTTCAAATTCAAAATTCATCAAATACTTACTGAGCAACTACTAAATGTCAGGTATGCTAAACATTGTAGGAATTTAAAAGCTAGTCAAACCTGACTCATGGTCCTTAAGTAGCAAACAATCTCAAGGAAGAGTGTGGGAATAAACTAAAACAAGAACCTAACATCCTAACAACAAAATATGTGACTATGGCAAGGGCCACATAGGGAGGAAAGCACTCTCAGAGCACATCCAACTAGGCTGTGTTCCACTCTGCAATCCAGAGGGTGAAGGGGAGGCAAAAGGAGCACCAATGTTTTCTCTCTGATCTGAAGACTAAAAAGGACCAGGTAGGACCACCATGAAGGACAACTGGCCAGCAGAATACTCACTTCTACAACAGATGGGAAAAACTCACTGCCAACAAATTATATATATATATTTTTAAATTTGCCTGAAACACTATCTGCTATACTGCATAATGTAATAAAACTTATCTAAATCAATGAAGTGGCAGTTATATTTTTGCATAAAGTTTACAGTTATAGTTTTGGACAATATATGGTTCCAATCATTATCTCAGATCAATAAATGCTAAACTTAAGTCCTCACTTAAAAACCTAAATGTAAAAAGTGAAAGCAAACATTAAAGTTTGAGTAAGTTTAAATGGCTCACCCGTCACTAAAGAAAGCATATTCAAACTATTAGGTAAATAATCTGCATATTAATTTAATTCTATACTAGTCATACATCATGAAATAGTCTCTGTCACAAATTAGTAAACACTAAATTTTAGTATTTTCTTTAAAAATCACTGAATAAACAGGAGCAGCCTAAATACTGCCATAATCAAACGAGGGCTTCATGAGTGGGGCTTTCTGGGGTCCTGGTAAAGTCCTGTTTCTTGAACTGGGAGCTGGTAATATGGTTCACTGTGTGAAACACACCAGTAAGATATGAAATATATTACTAGTATTTTGAAAGTATGCAGGACATCATTTGATATTATCAAAGGACCATAGAATTTTAAAGCTATAGTAGCAGTTAAAGATTACCTAATCTAATCATCTAATCACTTACAGGTGAGAGGATTAAGGTCCATTAACTTGTCCAAAGTCAAGCTGGGGGATACAACTCAACTACATCTCCAACCCTCACGTGTAGTTAGCTGTAGCCACACAACCAAGACTAGGGTATAAGTGCTGGATGCTTCCACTAGGCCCAGTCCATAAAAACTTCCTATGAGCAAATCTCCATGTGCTCCCCCTTCTGTTTTGAAACAGAATGATTCAGAAACTTTGGAAGTCTTATGTTAAAGAGAGTGAAATCTCAGCATGAAAGAAGCTTGGGTCCTTGAATCACCACTTGGAGGGAAGTTGCCTGTCAATCACAACTCCTATTTGAACTTAATTTGGATTGTGTTAAACCAATGAGATTTGGGGATTTTATGTATTACAATAGAGTTATCCTAAGTAATATATCTACATTTATTTTCTTTCAAATAATTAATTTAAAGAATCCATATAAATCTTCAGAATGAGAACAGCTTCACTATTTACTAGCTGCATGACCACTGGCACATTACTTAAACTCTCTGAGCCTCAGTTTCCTCTATGAAATTGAGATAATTAGGAGTATCCACTTTAGAGTTTTGAAGTTTCAATGAGATCATCTTCACAGATTAGCACAGTACCTGGTGCATAGGAAATGTGCAATAAAAGTTAACTATTATTATTGCCATGTGTGTGCATATTGTAAACACAGCATTTTAAACTTAAACAAACAAGCACTTTCTCCCCATCTTTCATTCTCAGACCTTTTATGGGACTAAGGTGATGACATGAGTCCTCCTTGATGATCTGTTCTTCTTCCATGATATTTGACATTGGAACATTAAGGCTAACAGTGTCTTCATCAGAAGGCTAGAAAGAAACAAGGCACTGCTTCATTCAAGAAGTGTTAGCATGTAGATTAAGAGACTGCTATATGGTTAAAAAAAAACAAAAGTGTTTTTAATATTGAGTAAAAGACACCAGATACAAAGGACAATTCATTTACATAAGTTTAAAAAGAGGCAAAACTAATCCATGGTATTGAAGTCGGGATAGTGGCTGCTCTTGGGTGAGTGGGTGGGCACATGAGTGGGGCTTTCGGGGGTCCTGGTAAAGTCCCGTTTCTTGAACTGGGAGCTGGTAATATGGTTCACTGTGTCAAATTTATTGAGCTAACACTCATATACTTCTCTGTACATGTTTTGAGCTGAAATTTGACCAGGTGCCTGGCGATATTTGCTAACCTAAGAGCCATAGTCAGGGTACTAAGAAGGACTGTGCAACACCTGACAGAACAAAGGAATACTTGCAAATATGTCACCACAGGAGTCCTACATCGAATCAACCATTTTAACAGTGACATTACTGTGAACTATGACAACACTAATTTACCAAAACTCCATTAAGATTTCATGTGGCTTGTCACAGAAAGCAGACAGTCAACCTCTGTGACAATATCTCATTTATTTACAGTGCACTTTACGTGCTTTATAAATTAAGTTTCAGTTTATTTCCCTGTTTTAGGATGAGGCTGCTACATTAAACATATAAAAATGCTAAATGATTTTGTGCAATTTTTGGAGTAACACTGCAATTTGGTAATTGGAGTAAGTTTTCTGTGGGAGTATTGTTTCCCATACCAGTTGATGAAGTTTACTCAGAAAATGTCTGATTCTATTACAAATAAAATATGGAGCCTCATTTATCTTCCTACTAGAGGCCTGGTCCCTCAGCCCAGCCTGCACCCTCTCCAATCTGGGACCCCTTGGGGGATGTCTGACTGCCGGTTTAGGCCCTATCCCCGGAGGGACATCCCTCTCACAATCTGGGACTGCTGACTCCTAACCACTTGCCTGCCTGATTGCCCTTAACCGCTTCTGCCTACTAGCCTGATACCCGCCTAACTGCTCCCCTGCAGGCCTGATTGGTGCCTGTTCCTCTGATGGCCCAATCGCCCCCAACTGCCCTCCCCTGCCAGCCTGATGGCCCCCAATTGTCCTCCCTTGCCAGCCCAATGGCCCCCAACTGCCCTCCCCTGATGACCCGATGGCCCCCAACTGCCCTCCCCTGTGGGCCCGATGACCCCCAATTGCCCTCCCCTGCAGGCCCGATTGCCCCCAACTGCCCTCCCCTGCCAGCCTGGTCACCCCCAACTGCCCTCCCCTGCCAGCCCAGTCGCCCACAACTGCCCTCCCCTGCAGGCCCGATTGCCCCCAACTGCCCTCCACTGCTGGCCCGTTCACCCACAACTGCTCTCCTCTGCCGGCCATCTTCTGATGGCCATCTTGTGATGACATGGGGAAGCCATCTTGTGATGACGTGGGGGCGTTGCACGAGGGCGTGAGGGCCACCTAGGCTTTTATTAGTATAGATGTCTCTACCTCAGTGTTATTACCTAGTGAAGTTTTCCAAATCACAAGGACCAGGAACCTCACTTCAGCTGATTTTGGCTTGCTACTAAATTTCTGAGGCTATGACTTT
Source organism: Myotis nattereri (assembly GCF_964212035.1). Lineage (NCBI taxonomy): Eukaryota > Metazoa > Chordata > Mammalia > Chiroptera > Vespertilionidae > Myotis > Myotis nattereri. The sequence continues at coordinate 94,734,308 of NC_138076.1, read as the reverse complement.
CAGAGTACAATGTTCATTTACTTTTGGACATGTACACAAATTGTATAGAAACTAGCAGAAAATAAATGTGCATTTCCTTCATTAAACTGACGTTCAATGAGATCCCAATTTTTTGGCTTGTTTATCTTGAGAAAAATGTGTTTTTAACTTTTTACTGACAAATGCTAAAGCAATCAGATAATGGCAATAGCAATAAAGGGAACCAGGTGTGATCCTTGAACCCCACAATGAGATATAAATGGGGAGCAAGATCATCTGACCATATATGGTAACATATTGCCAAACAAAGTGAAAACAGAAGACTACAATGGTTAATTCAGAACTTTTATCATTCTAAAAAACAAAATTTTGTTGGAGGTATCCTCAGGTAATGAGGCTATCATGTGAGAATTGTGCTTCTTATTCTATTGAATATAATCTTCTCTGTAATCCTTCTTCCTTCCACCCTCCTCCCATCGAAAAACTCAGCAAAATTCCAAAGATATACATCTAGTTAAAAAGGAGAGAATAAACTCTTGACTTCCTCTTTTAGAATGATATTACCATCCTACTTATAGTAAGTGAGAACAGAAGGATAATGAAGTTCTTTGTGCAATGTTTCATTAATGAACTTAATTATCCTTAGAAGGCAGGTAAGGATAAAGCAGAGTCTATTTTAATTTATTAGAAATAAGCTTAGGGTGAGTAATTTCTATAACAATGGGGCATTTCAGGAGACTTAGGAATTTTAATAAAGCTAAAGGGGTTGACGTAAACACAACTTATAAAGCAATGTGTTGAGTATTTTCTCCCCCAGAGAACCATAGTAAACTATTAATGTGGCTCCATGACAGTCATTTTTCTTTTATTAACACAGCCTTTTTTCTGCCTCCTAATTCTTCTTCCTTTTGAAATATTCTAAGTATCCTAGTTTTTTTTAAAACACTGTTTTATAAAGCATTTTTAAAAATAAATTAAAATACCTTAGCTATACATTACACTCAAAGGTCTGACAAGAATAGGAAATGGGCATTTTTCCTAGAGTCACACCACATATAATAAAAACATAGATTCCTTAGATGGGGTAATTGCCTATTAATTATATCTTCAAAGAGGATTATAATGTCTCAAACTCTACAACCACAGAAACTCAGTAAGTTCCCTCACCAAGGGAAGATCTGATGCTGCATCATGCTTATTTCCCCTAGCCCTTCTACCTCCCCAGGTCAAGCAGCCCCATTGAATGGTATGCTAGTGAGAGATTTGGGGAAATCCAACAGACTATGAATGAGATAATAATTGTGCTAAATAAGCTATTTTACCACCACTTGAGGAAGCTCTAGTGTTAGAGGCCTCCTTAGTTTACAAATAATTAAACTTTTTACCCAATGATCTAAAAAGAGTTGGAAACAAATGCTGCTATAAAAGCTATGGCTATTCATAAAAGCATTTTCTTGGGATAAACTGCTAAAATGCAATGTACATTTGATTCCTGAACATTTATGCATGCATATAACAATGTTTTCCTAAATTGCTCTGTCATTTAAAAACAATAATTTATCAAAAATGCCTCATGGATACTTGCACATTACTTAGTCATTTCATAATATTTATTAAGCATTCAAGAAAATGTGTGTGGGGGGAGGGGAAGGAGATAGGAATCCTACTCCTGAGACATTTGCAAAATATTAAAGATTTAGAAATAGCTAATATTTATATAATACTTGGAGGATTTCAAATTGCTTTCACAAACATTATCACATATTGCTATGCAGAGGGTTAATGCCTTTTTACCAGAAAGGAGTTCAATAAGTGTAGCAGATCTATCTAGAAGCAGGGAAAGAAAAAAAATCAGGAACAGATCACGAAATTTACCTCTGTGGCCGATAATCGCTTATCTCCATTATCACTTCCAACGCCTGAATCAGAATCCTTCTTGCTGAGATAGATGCCATCAATATTGAATTCATATAAAAAAATTAAAATCACAAAGTTCACAAGATACATCAATTTATATTCAAATAGTGAGTTTGCTATACAAATTATTATTATGACAAGGCAGCACAAATCAGTTCCGTATTAAAGGATGTTAAGACAAGGGCCTAATGAAAACCAGAAACTTATACTGTCTAAATGGAGCACAAAATAAATTCTTTGTGTTCAGGGTTTCATGGATTTATACTTTAATCAAGTAATTTTTTTTGAAACAGTTAACAATTTTCTTATTTTACTGATTCTAGCATATAAAAAAAGAAGAAGAAAACCCTAATTGCTTTTACATCTTATGTTTTGAAATGTTGGTAATCTTGAATAATTCTGTAAACTTTAATCCAGTGACTAAATTTGATGGCATGTTTTAAAAAATAAGGAATGCATATTTTAAGCAGTATATAAATATTCCACTAGGGTAGTCTGAGATTTTAATTCCCTAGTTCTCTTTTTTAATAAAAAGTTAAGGAAAGATTCCTGCAGTGAAGACTTCTCAAAAACAACCTGTGTTTTATAAGTGTTCAGTGTGAGAATTTCATTCTCCAAAAATTCAAGGCCTGATTTATGCCAACAAAAGGCCAAGGAGATGTGAAAGGATTCTAACACTTCCATTCTAAACAGGAAATGGCAAACTATGCATTCTGCATTCTAAAAAGATAATTAAGAAAAATAAAACCTGCAGTTTTTCTTAACAATGTTCCAGAGTCATATTAAAAAATAATAATTTAAAAAAGGCTTAATATTGTTGTTTTAATTGATAAGCAAAAGATACTTATGTTTATTTATTTTAACATGTTTTGATTGATTTTTAAAGAGAGAGGAAGGGAGAGAGAGATAACATCCATATAAGAGAGAAGCATTGATCAGTTGCCTCCTGCACAGGGGTCCAACCCACAATTTGGGCTTGTGTCCTGATGGGGAATCGAACTGGTGATCTTTTAGTTCACAGGACATCACTCAACCAACTGAGCCACACCGGCCGGGACCCTATGTTTATATTATAGACTAGTGACCCCGCATGTGAAATCTCGTGAGACCCAGACCCATGGGAAATCGAGCGAGGCCCGAGACCCCAGACCTCACAGCACCGTGGGACACCCAGAGTCAAGTTCCCGCCCACCCATGCACTCAGCGTCCTGGTGACCTGTCTTTGATCATAATGGTGTGAGGACCACTGGGTTTTTATAATATAGATCATATATCATATATCATGTACCATAAACACACACACACACACACACGTGTGACATACACACAGCACTCAAGAAGGACTGATTTTTGATTAGGAGAGAGTATACAAGACTCGAGAAATGCCAAAATGTTATCAATAACATCAATTTTCTCGTTCCTATTCCAAAAGTTTCTGAAACTCTAAGTTATAAATCTGCATTGGTTGAGTGAAGCAAAAAAATTTTGTTTAATTTAGTTACCTGGAATACCTTGGCCTTAGAAAAATTCTAAAAGGGGCTTTGAGCCAAGGCAGTCACACTCACCTGTCTTCCACATGCTGGTGTAATTGTGGCCTCTCCATCGTGTGCAGATAAAGAGAGTCAGTTGCTTTAATCTGACAGGCTTGTATGCTCAGATACTTGAATATATGCACTTTTCCCTTTGTGCAAATCTATGGAAAAATTAATAATACTTATCTATTTTTAATGACAAAACAAAGTATAAACACTAGATATCTGACTCTGTATATTATAATTTTTGCCTTTTCATTCTAAGAAACACTTCAACAATGCACACCAAATTTGACCTCTACAAAACATATAAAAATTTAGGCAGTAATTTTCTCCAAATTCCACTTTGAATAGAAAATCATACTCAAGCAATGTAGTCTTTTTTTAAACTAAAATGCAAAATCCTAACAGAAATGTGTTTAAGTATAAATATATGAAAAATATAGAAGTCAGCTAACTGACCTGAAAAAATTTCAATTCTGGAAGCATATATATTTTATTTTTTTTCTCAGAGCTTAATATTTGAACTTGAATCTTGTCTCTAAATAACCAATAATTATATTTCAAAATACTTAAGCTCCATTTTCCAGCTAACATTAAAATAAGGACAATATTAATTTTTTACTCCATGAAAAAGTTTCAAATATATGTACAAATAATAAAATAATCAAACATAATTCTGGATTGCGGCAATAAGAATAGTGAGCCCAATGCTGGCAAATGAACTTGGCGTAGAGAAGACAACTTATTGTAGTCAGATGCACCCAAGGTTTCATATTTTTAGAGACTGTAACTGCTTATGATCATGTCTAATGCAACATTAAATCAGCAGAATATTAACAAACTGACTCTGGCAAGAGTTGCCGGAGCACATTGATAGCATATCCCACATATCTTTGCCAGACCCCTCACCTGTGCTGGAGGAGACTGCAAAGGGTTATTTTCAAGTAGTAATACTTGCAGCTGCTTCATCTCTCTAAAACAAATGGGAATCACGAGCACTTTATTGCAGGAAAAGTCAAACTTTACCAAGGGAAGATCTACTAGTTCTAAAGGAAAAGAAAAAAGAGAAAAAAGAAGAAAAAGAAAAAAACAAAACTCAGAAAAGCAACAAGATTAAATGGCCAAACATTCAGAAATTTATTTTCTCTTATCAGTAGAAATGTCATTTAGCACAATCAAAAGCAAGTTGTTCATTAGGAATATATAATATTTGCATAGATATAATATTTTAGCAAAAGGGAGGGGAAACCTTTCATTGGGAGTCCAATACATTTGAATTGTTGTTAGTTCTGAGAAGAGCTGAAAATACGTGATATTTACAATATTTATGTTTAAAATGCTTTTATCCTCCCAGCAAAACAATCACATAAGTCACACCACACAGAATATGTTTTAACTTCAAAATGTTTTCAAGCAGTACTATGGTAGGCAGTTAGACATGAGCAGAGCAAGAATGATGGGCCAGGTAGAGAAGGTCACCAGTGTGCAAAGCCTCCCCCCACCACCCCCAAGCTTAGCAATGGACAATTGTAGGGTGGGACCTTGCCCCCAGGGTGACCTTTCCTCCCTTAGCATAGGACTGGTCATGTGGTTTAGAACCCCTGACCTTCCCTCCCTAGAGATAACATCTAGATTTCAGTTGCATTTCAGCTCCAGGCCCAGATAAGTAACAAAACTAGACAAGCAACCCTGTGGCAGACCTCAGGACCAGCTGAGTTGGATAATGACCCCCCAGGCCACCAATCAATCAGTGAAAATCCTAACCTTGAAAGGACACACCTGGAAAGCTGCTGAATATCCTATTGAGATCATCCCCTGGGACATCACCTAAAAATCTCCACCCTTAAATCCCTTAGCATGGAGAACCTAAGGGTTGCTCTTCCTCCTGGGAGCATGCCTGCACCTTTCCGCTTCCTCTCCCTTTACCCCTCCCCACAGACATGTTACCTTTCTCACTTTTAAACTCCAAGGTCCTCCCTTTACCTCCATAACTAGTTTCATTATCCCATTTCTTCTACAAATTACTTCTTCTACCTCTGTGATTTTCTAAATAAATATTCTCTTGTAGTTTGAGTCTTGACTTTGAATTCTTTCTTAGCCAGAATGCAAGTACCAAGGTTGCTGAATCCAGGTCCGTTCTGAACCCACATGGTGCCTTCTGGACACTGCCAACAGTACTTGATAACATATGAATAATATGCTAAATATAAAATATTCTTATCCGTTTAATGTATCAAGGCTGGCATGACCTCAGAACTAGTTACAAGAAATATGTTCATTTTTTTTAACTCCACTTTAAAAAATAAATGCTATCTAATTCAGAATTTGCAATTAACCCTATAATCCTAATTAGATAGGGCTTTATTCTGCTTTAAAAAAAAAAAAAAGGCCTGGTGCACGAAATTTGTGCACTGGGGGGGGGGGGGTCCCCTCAGCCCAGCCTGCCCCCTCTCACAGTCTGGGAGCCCTCAGGGGATGTCCTACTGATGACTTAGGCCCCATGGGGAGTGGACCAGACCTAAGCCGCAGTTTGGCCACAGAGGCTTGAAGCAGGCGCCCTGTGTGTGTGTGTGTGTGTGTGTGTCTGCCTGCTGGGAGCCTGCCCCCAGCCACATCTCGGAGGCTCGGAACAGGCACCCCTCTGTGTTGACCTCTCAGGCTCAGTGAGAGCTGGGCCCCTCCTCGTGAGCTGGTCATGACTGTGACAGAGTCTTGACCTCATTTGCATATTACTTCCTTTTTTTAATACATATATAGATATAGATACAGATATAAGATATTTCTATTGATTTCAGAAAGGAAAGGAGAAGAGAGACAGAAACATTAATGATGAAAGAGAATCACTTATCAGCTGCTTTCTGCACACCCCCAACTGGGGACTGAGCCTGCAACTGGGAATCAAACATCAACCTCCTGGTTTATAGGTCAATGCTCAACCACTGAGCCATGATGGCCAGGCTTTATTCTGCTTTTAAAAAGTCTTCTGTAGCTCCACAAACAAGACAGAACATTATATTTAGCTTAAAATACCCACCCAGTAGCATAGTAAACACTCAGTAATTTCAAGCATTCCAACCGACACTGGCAGCTGCAAGAAACAAGTCAAATATATTCCATACAACAACGAGGCTGAGCCAGGCCAAACATGTAGGTGGCATGGGACAAACCACTAGGATCTCTGCGTCAGAGGCTCCGGAGGGTTCATTTCAAAACAGCCTTGCCACATTTGTTATGGAACCTGGTAAGGGTTGAAACATGGTACCTTCAAATACTCAAGGATTCCAAAGAGGAGGATGGGCAGAAACTATAAATAGAAGAGGAACCAAAGGCAGTGCCCTGGAGTAAGAATTAACACTATTCCTCCTCCCCACCTAGATTGCCCCAGGGTTTTCACTTCTCTAAGCTATACTAACTTTCAAGTTCCACCAAGAGCCACTAGCAACCAGTATCTCTTCTCCAGAATACTGCTCCCTCTGGGTTGAAAAGAACTTTCCTTCTTTCATGCCTTAGTGGCTACCTTGTATTAAAGAAAGGAGTTATGGGACTGTAATGCTAAAAATAAGGCAGAAGAACATGGAACTCAGCAGGTCCCAAACTCAGGTCCAAGATGGGCAGCTGGGTTAGAGAACTCAGGAAGTGTACTCTTTAAATTGCCTTGAATTCACTGTTCAAACCCAGCTCTCCGGGCCAATAGCAGGATAAATTATTTGCCTCAGCACACACAGTGCTGGTGATTGCCTTGAGGAAAGGGCTTTGAGCAGAAGGAGGTGGAGAAGAGAGGGAGGAACAGTTTGGAATCCAGAAAGTCAAAAGAAAAAAAAGGGGAAAGTAAGCTCCTTTTTCACTTCATATTTTTTTCCTAAAACATTAAGAATTAGGGGGGTTATTTACAAAAAGAGTACAGTATCTGCTTGCTGTAACCTCTAGTAATATTAATCCTCCTCTGTGATGATTAACTTTACTCATGAAACTTAGGTTAACAAAAGAGTGGCAATTTTTTTTTTTTAAAGAATAGTTTATTGATTTTTTTAGAGAGAGAGGAAGGAGGAGGGAGAAAGAGAGAAAAACATAGGCCCCCTACCAGGAATCGAGCCCACAACCTGGGCATGTGCGCTGACTGGGAATCGAACTGGCAACCTCCTGGTGCAAAGGAGGACACTCAACCAACAGAGCCACACTGGCCAGGGCAACAGTGGCAAATTCAAATTGGACTTGGGATCTTCAGGAATTATTTGCCACTTAAAAGGAAGCCTTTTTAAAGCAAAACCGAGGGCTGAATTCCTGGAAGACATAGCAGGAGGGAAGGGAAGGCCACTTACAAGTAAATAAAGCAGGAAAAGCAATGACCATCTTAGTTTAGGAAAACTAGAACCTGACAGTTTCATAATAAGAAATTGGAGGAGAAATGACAACTCCAGCCCAGGAAAGGTCAAAACAAACAGCAGAAAACGAGAGTGGGGGCAGGGGGGTGGTGGTGTAAAGGAATCTCACTTTTCTGTCTGTTTTAAAGAGGGACAATGAGCCCGGCCGGGATGCTCAGTGGTTGAGCATCAACCTATGAACCAAGAGGTCACCGGGTTCCATTCCTGGTCAGGGTGCTCAGGAGGCAACTGATTGCTGTTTCTCTCTCTCTAGTCCTCTCCTTCCCCCTCTCTCTAAAATTAATACAAACATTTTTTTTATTTTTTTTTTAAAGAGGGACAAAAGCCCTAGCCAGCTTGGCTCAGGGGATAGAGTGTCAGCCTGTGGACAAAAGGGCCCTGAGTTCAATTCTGGTCAAGTGCACATACCTCGGTTGAGGGCTCCTCCCTGGCCTGGGCCCTGGTCAGGGTGCATGCAGGAGGCAACCAATCAATGTGTTTTTCTCACATTGATGTTTCTGTCTTTCCCTCTCTCTTCTACTCTCTCAAAAATCAATGGGAAAATATCCTCAAGTAAAGATAAAAAAAAAAAGATAAAAAAAGAGGGCCAATGAATGGTTACTTTAATCCTCTGTGTGTTCTGGCCCTAGGAAGAATAAAACATAGTCTTCTCTTTGCAGCCGTGACATAAAACTGTTACGGATAATTAGGCCACAAACATTCCCCTCCTCAAACTGAAAGCATATGAGGAGGGATTCTCAAGAAGGAAAAACAAGTAAGTAAATATGGAAGGTCTTTAAGTTCCCTGCCTGAAAGCATTATCAATGCTCTTTTGTTAACAGAGTTCTCCAGAGTGAAGCAAAAAGAAACTTGATATTTGGAGAGAAAAAAATTTTAATGCTTTTCCGGTACACTGATGTTTTAGCTTTGAGTGGATTTTAAAATATTGAACCTGAGTAAACATAATTATGGAAAGTATAGAAATTTGTAACTGATCTTTTTAGGGAAAGGAATGCTTTTAAGGTAAGACAGTAAGTAGTGGTGAAAGAAATAAAAATCTTAATTTTGTAGATGCACTTTCCACACATTTCTATACTATTAAAAGGCAACAATAAAAAAAATTAACTTTTCCTTTTGAAAAGAATAATTAAATGATTTGTGATGATTTCTCAGTGATTCACATGAGAGCTTATATATGCTTATAAATTATACTCATGGCCCAGTGCACGAAATTCGTGCACGAGTGGGGCGGGGGGGGGTTGTGTCCCTCAGCACAGCCTGCACCCTCTACAATCTGGGACCCCTCGAAGGATGTCCATCTGCCAGTTTACAGGGATCAGGCCTAAACTGGCAGTCGGACATCCCTCTCACAATCTGGGACTGCTGACTCTTAACCTCTCGCCTGCCTGCCTGCCTGATTGCCCCTAACCACACTGCCTGCCAGCCTGCTCACCCCCAACTGTCCCCCCTGCTGGCCTGCTCACCCCCACTTTTCCTCCCCACTGGCCTGCTCATCCCCAACTGCCCCCATGCTGGTCTGCTCACCACCAACTGCCCACCCACACTGGCCTTATCACCCCCAATAGCCCCCCCCCCACCAGCCTGATCATCCACAACTGCCCTCCCCTCTTGGCTTCTAAGCACCTCTACCTCGGCCCCCCCACCATGGCTTTGTCCAGAAGAACATTCTGAAGGTCTCCTGGAAGGTCTCCCAGTCCAATTAGCATATTACCCTTTTATTAGTATAGAGGCTGGTGCACGGGTGGGGGCTGGCTGGTTTGCCCTGAAGGGTGCCCCTAATTGGGTTGGGGGTTCCCTTGGGGCAAGGGGCCTGTGGTGGTTTGCAGGCCAGCCACACCCCCATGGGGTGAGGGTCCCCACTGGGGTGGCATGGCCAGCTTGCGTGAGGTGCTGAGGTCTGTTTTCAGGCTGGCCATACCCCCTTCAGGGTGGGGGTCCCCGCTAGGGTGCCTGGCCAGCCTAGATGAGAGGATGATGGCTGTTTGTAGGCTGGCCACAGCCCCTTCAGGGTGGGGGTCCCCACTGGGGTGCCTGGCCAGCCTGGATGAGGGACTGATGGCTGTTTGCAGGCTGGCCAAGTCACCCAGTGAGGACCCTCACCCCACGGGGGTGTGGCCAGCCTGGGTGAGGGGCTGAGGGCCAGTTTTCAGGCTGGCTATGGCCCCTTGGGGACTCAGGCCCCCAGCCCCTCCTTGAGCAGAGGCCAGGGCTGGCGGGAAGCTTGGCAACCAAGCCTCCTTCTCGCTCCAGCTCCTGGCGGCCGCCATCTTCAGTCTTCGCTCTGCCTGCATATGCAAATTAACCACCATCTTTGTTGAATTAATTTGCATACTCATCTGATTGGCTGGTGGGCATAGTGGAATGACACCAATTTGCATGTTTCTCTTTTATTAGTGTAGATGCTTATAAATTATAAGTAAGAGTTTTCTCTTTGTACTTGCTCAAAGGAAGAAAAACAATTTCAAACATTAAAAAATGGGATTGCAGTGACAAAATGAACCATCTATATTTTTATACCAAGTCATCTCAGGTAATCAATCTTTATGCTGAAATACTTTCTAATTCTACTTCTTTAAAATGCTAGTCCATATGAAAAAGGTGAAGATGGCAGACACTTAAACCTTCCATTTATAAAGTGTATTACATTTCATAAAGTTCTTTCTCTTTTATGAGTGCCATATTCTTGCCTCGAATAATGAAGCATTTCAAGTCAAAGATCAAGAAGCAGAAACAGAATAGTGAAAATCAAGCAGCTTTCAAACAGCAGCATTAGTGTCAGATTAACCAAATGCTGACTGTTTCCAAATACATATGTTTGTGCTCTGAGGCATATTTTTTAGCATATGTTTGAAATCAGGTAAGCCTAGTGTCCTTAAATGCAAAGGCTGGAAATCAGTGTTCTTTGAAAACCAGAGGATGTTTTGGAGGAAGCATTGTGTTCTACTGCTCACCTCATTCCTGATTCAGATCCAAATAAGAATCCCCAAAATATGAAATTCTGATCTTCTACCACCCAAAAGGCTGATTGCCAACATTCTTAATTATACAAAATTCCTGAATAAATATGTCTTTTGATTTGAACTCCAACATAGTGTATCAGGACACCCCGTGGAAGCCCACAGCGGCAGGAAACTGAGTCTGGCTCACAGCAGGGCTGTCTGAGGAGCTCAGCACTGAGGCTCTGGAGCCATCACTGCTTCCAGGCTTGGAGAAGTTCACCCAAACCATCAGGGACATTAGTCCAAATATCACTCCAAAGGGCAGTGAACTCTCCTAAAAATAGATTTTAGACACAAGGGTTTCCAACCAGGACCCCCAGGTCCCCAAAAGACCAGAAACCATGACAGTCAGATCTACAGGACCAAACATGTCAACTCAACTGTTGGCATGATGTTCACAAGTCCGCAATAAAAACAATTCATGTTGCCTCCAGTTATGGACTGAATAGTGTTCCCCAAATTCATATGCTGGAGTCCTAACCCCCAGTGCATCAGAATGTGACTGTATTTGGAGACAGGGTCTTTAAAGGATAATTAGGCTAAAATGGGATCATTGGAGAGGATGCTATCCAATATGTCCTTATCTCTACTTCTGAGAAGAGATTAGGACAGAGACATACATAGAGGGAAGATGATGTGAAGACACAGGGAGAAAATGACCATCTACAAGCCAAGGAGAGAGGCCTCAAAGAAATCAAACTGGTTAACCCCTTAATCTCAGACTTCCAGCCTTCAGAACCGTGAGAAAATAAATTTCTGTTGTTTAAGCCACTCAGACTATGGTACTTATGGGAGCCTGAGCAAATTCACACACACACACACACACACACACACACACACACACACACACACACACCCTCATACAGGGAAATGTTCTATCACTGTGCCCCTTGACTAAAATTACAATTTGAATATAACTTTTCTGTTATCTGCATGTGATATTCAAATTATAATATTAATAGGCATACACAAAAGCAAACAAAATATAATCAATGTCTACACTTTTATTCATTTTCCCCCTCTTTCTTTTTTACCTTGTGGTAAAACTTTAAGGTAATTTCTTCTGACATTCAGTTCTCGTAGAGATTTCAATTGACCTATCTGCTGGGGCAAGGCTGTGATCTCGTTGCAGCTCACATCCTGTATAGAAAGCAAAGAGAGAAAGAATAAATGCCTTTTTCCAGGAAATCAAGCACTTCATGCGCAATCTCCTTAAAGAATTTAAATGTGAGGACAACTACACAGGGAGATTTTCATATTGGTCTCTAGGTATCTAGCCAAGTAAGGCTGAGCACAGAGGAGAAATGAAAAGTTCAACAATTTAAACAATCTCTAAGAAAAGAAAAAGGAAAAAGAAGGATGTTGGGAGCCTCCAGCAACTACTCTGCCAGCCTCTTGGCCTGCCACTTTCACATGCTCAGTCTTATTTCATTCTCACTTGAACCTCATGAGGCAATGTTACTAGCCTAATGCTTACAAATCAGAAAAACGACGCTCAGAAAAGTTGTCATTTGTCTACGTGTTGCCAGTGCCAGAGCTAACACTTGGAAAGAATGACCAAGCCCCACTGTTGAGCCCCTCTCCCATAACACCTCTAAGTAACACCTTACCAAATGCTCACATTTTACAGAGAAAAACTATAAATATCAATGCATTGTTCAGATGCACTATTTATTTTAAATGGAGTTATCACTAGAGGGCTGGAAACCTTGGACCTGAACACCTTTACCTACATTTTACAAACAAGTCTGTGGGGTGTGTAGATTGTGTCTTCTTTGCTTTGGAAGATTAATATTCTATTAATTATTGATTTGAAACAGCTCTTGATACATGCAAAATGGAGGCATGACATTTCAAATCTTATATATTGTTATTATTTTTCTTAATCCTACCCTTCCTCTTGTCTCTGGTAGCTCTGCCATCCTCTCCACCCCTCATCACAGGTACTCCTTTAGTCGAGACCAGCGATTTCAACAGGTGCCACAAGAAACTTTTAAACATGCAATTCCTGACTATTTAGTCAGAGGCATTGACCTCTTTTCCCTTAGACTTTCAAATAATAATAATAATAATAATAATAATAATAATAATAATAATAGACAAGAGCCAACACAACAAGAGCTGTCCAGTGTGAATTAATCAAAATCATACCTTTTTTTTTTTTCAGATCAGCAAAAAATATATTTCTTGGTGTGTCACAGAATTTTACTAAATAGTTTATGTGTGCACCATGGCATGAAAAAGGTTGAAAATCGGTGCTTTTCTCAGCTAAACACTATAATGGTCTCCAGGTTGGTTTCCATGTTTAATTCTCCTCCCTAGATCCATCCTTCCCCGAGTGAAAATTTACACAGTATAAATATCATTGTCATTCACTAGCTTAAAAATTTGCAACAGCTCCTCAGGGACTACAGGACAAAGTTCCAAACTCTGCAGCAAGGCCCAGCTCTAGGATGCAGGTCTGTATTTCTCCAACGCCATCTCTCTGAATGCCCTCCCTTGCATCCTATACTGGGTTATTGCTGCTTATAGCTCCCAGTGTGTGCCAAGTTGTTGCACAGCCCCAAAACTTGTTCAGGCTTTTCCCATGTCTGGAATTTCATTCATAAGTATTGTCTTCTTGATCCATCTACTCATCTTTCAAGACTTAATTCAAACCTCGCCTCCACGCTGAAACCTTTTTGAGACTTCCACCACCTCTCCTGCTCCAACATAACACCCAGGGAGAACTGACCACTTTTCCTTTGTAGTCCTACAGATAATCTGTTACTGTATTTATCTGCTCAAATGTTTCTCTTCTCCTGAAAGTCAGTGAGCTCCTAGATCAGTGGTTCTCAACCTGTGGGTCGCGACCCCTTTGGGGGTCGAACGACCCTTTCACAGGGGTCGCCTAAGACCATTGGAAAACACATATTTGTAATTAGAAGTAAATATTTCACAGTATATAATTACATATTGTTTTTGTGATTAATCACTATGCTTTAATTATGTTCAATTTGTAACAATGAAAATACATCCTGCATATCAGATATTTACATTACAATTCATAACAGTAGCAAAATTACAGTTGTGAAGTAGCAATGAAAATAATTTTATGGTTGGAGGTCACCACAACATGAGGAACTGTATTAAAGGGTCGCGGCATTAGGAAGGTTGAGAACCACTGTCCTAGATGGAAGAGACCATGTCTTATTCACTCCATCCTTTTGGTGCCACGCAAAATTCCAGGTATAAGGTAAGGAATCAATAAATGTTGCATAAAATTCTAAGTCTATTGCTGTTGACACTCAAATGCTGCAGTTTACTCTGTCTCACTTATGGGACACAGGATGCTCCAACACACATGCCAAATGTCTTGCACCTCCTTGGTATCACAGAACCACAGATATATTTGGACTATGAATGATCCCAATGAGATCAAGTCTTTAAATATCCCACATAACTGCTGAACCTGCAAAAAACCCTCTTTCACTCTCCCTTTTAGAGCAGCAAAGCCTCATTTCGAAATTGGTTTCACATTCATTCAGATAAGATGAACCATCTCCCTGAAACCCTGGGCTCCCAGTAAAAGCAGGGCCATACAGCACACAGCGGACTGCCGCTCTCTATCCTCCCCTCATCTAAGCATCCTCAGGTGACCTGCTAATCTGTCAAGGTCATGAAGATACTGAATGAATATCACTTGATGAAGAGGAATAATATCACTCCTGATAAAGGAAGTGAAGCTGTAATCTATAAAGGCTGGTGGCACACGTGTAATCAGCCTGGACGCTGTTCTATACTCAGCTGTCTACCTGGAGGTAGCGTGTGATGAGCTAAGAGCACTAGGTATTCAAGGGCATCACTCCCCTAAGCTTGCTGTTGGTGCATCACTCCTGGCCCAGAAAAGTCACACAGAATTTTATGAAAAATATCTCTAGTGTTTAAAAAAAACCCACAAAACCGCAAGCACATCTGCAGAGACAAAAAGTGTCAGAAAGTGATTTCAGAATTAGGAGGTCCAGAGATCTGTCCAATCACTCTTGGTCCCTCAATGAGTCAGTAAATTACTTTGTCTTTCTGAATATACTTCTATGGATGAGAAGTGAAAAGTGAAATGCCTGCTTTCCCAATTCCTATGGCATTTGATCAGTCAGAGAAGTCAACAACCAAATCTTTCACAGAAAGCCTTATCTTTCTTTGTCTTAACCAAGTTACAAATAAGCAAAAGATACCATTCCATTCTACTTTTAAAAAGCCCTCACACAAATGGTACACAGGTAAGCCCTAGATATCTATGAAATTAAATCATTCTATTGGACTCATAAAGTCACACTGGTGATGTTTTGGGGAAGGGGTGTTGTGGGGGAAGAACTAGTGGAAATTATTTTCCATCTCTAGAGAGAATTTATGTAGTTGACAACTAAAATAAATTTTTATAAGTCTGTGAGAGAAAGACAGCATGAGAAAGACCCTTTTGTAATTCAGGGAAATTAGATTTTCAATGTGAAACTGACAATTTAAAGAAGTTTCAAGGACATAATTTTTAAAAATGCCTTTCTCTTGAGAGATAGAAAGAGAGAAGAGGGAAGCAAAAAGATATAGGCAGCATTTTCACAGCATAAAATCTCATCAGATTATTATGCCATTTTTTGTTTGTACTATAGTCATTTTGCATTTTGTTCATTACCCTCTGGTTAGCCAGAATTTAGGATATCCTGTTTCTCTAAATATAAGGTAAATTTTCCAACATATATTTCTAACATAATGACTTTATCAAAGAAGATCAACTCCCCTCAGCTATTAAATACTTATTTATCAGTAGGGAAAATGATAACCAATATACCTTTTCTTTTTTAAAGAACTTCACATGATAAAAGCGAGTTTTACCTTCTGACTTATAGAACTGGACATCTGTACACAATTAGAAACACAAAGTCCAATTGTCCACTCACATTTTAAAGGGTATTTGGTGAAGAACAAATTATTTTAATAATACTTTTTACTGCTGTCAGTTACTTTCTGTCCTACCAAAAGAATACAGAAAAAATGCCCAGGCTGATCTAGCATATAAGTGAGATAAAGACTTTTCACTGTAGTATAGCAAATATTGTTGAAAACTCTATTCCCTCCCAGTTATTCAACTTGCCAAATTTAAGAAGTTATAAATTCCATCAAAAAAATTGAAACCCATGCCCTAGCTGGTTTGGCTCACTGGATGGAGCATCGGCCTGGGGGGACTAAAGGGTCCCAGGTTCGATTCCAGTCAAGGGCATGTACCTTGGTTGCAGGCACATCCCCAGTGGGAGGTGTGCAGGAGGCAGCTGATCGATGCTTCTCTCTCATCGATGTTTCTAACTCTCTATCCCTCTCCCTTCCTCTCTGTAAAAAATCAATAAAATATATTAAAAAAAATTGAAACCCTTAGGTAATTATGTCTTGATTAGCTGGGGAATGAGGAGGAGAAAGGAAAAGATAATAGATGCTTGGGGTTAAGATATTTCCATTTAGAAAATGTAAAAACAATATTCCTAGAATGGCCTGGTTCTCTAAAACATGTCTGTCCATAATTGGCCCAAAATAAGATAGGGTTGTGATTTTGTTTTTTGTTTGTTTTTTAGTTCGTTAAAGAAAAGAAGATTTAAGAAAATAAATTAAAAAAAGAAAAACACTAACGGCTCACACTTTTGAAATTAATTAGAATTTACCAAGCTATGAATTCCAAATTCAGTGGCTTCTTAGAATAGTCAAATGAATTCCTTCTGAATTATCTACTAGCTCTAAGCTATGTCTTAGAGAAAGGAAATTATTTCAAGCTTCAGTGAAATCAAATTACCATATATTTAGTGTCACAATATTACAAATATACAGGTAGACCAAAAAATGAACCATAAACATAGAATACATATTTACTAATTATATTCTTTTTGACAGGGGAATAAATCTAATTATTAAATACTCGAATTTAGTTTTTTTATGGACCAGCCAGTTCAATTTTGTCATTTGGATTAAAAAAAAGAGAGAGAAGTTTACCTATGACTTAAACTTACATTGCACTGGTTTAATCAGCATGCTTTTAAGTAACCACATTCATCAGAGCCTTTCTAGGCAATAAAGGAAGTCTCTGGAAGTGTTAAATACATGTTGAAGATTAACACACTTTTGCTGATAGGTGCTAGTTGCTAGCTTCCCTTTAGAATGCAAAAATGACAAGGATTTAAAGTGTCAGAGTGAATTCCGATATTATTAATAGGTAATGCTCACTTTCAGATAATAATATCGGAAAAAAACTAGACGTGTTTCGAAGGTGTGACCTCTAATGAAAACCAACATAAATACTGTGTCAAGATGATCTCTGTTTGAGAAGAGTTCTAGTGAGACCAGGTCACACTGTGGATTTGCATGTGGCATTTCCATGAGCTACATGTTCTGACTCACAGGTTTTAAAACTTAGTGTGGTTATATTATTGCTATAGTCATATCTTGGTAATAAATCTAGCTCTTTTTTTTTAATTGAAGGAAACACAAATATCTGACAGGAATTGTAAGCTATTACCATTCGCCTCCCATCATGTGACCATGCCTTTTTCACTGTGTAACTTCAGTAAATGTCTTAACCTCTCTGTGCCTATGTAAAAAGAGGAGGTGAGATTAAATAATTCTAATTTCCTTCCAACATCAGGAAAACTCATTTACCACATCAGAAATAATGAGCTGACAGCCCTGGCCTGTGTGGCTCAGTTGGTTGGGCGTCATCCCGTGCACGAAGAGGTCACCAGTTTGATTCCTGGTCAGGACACATGCTGGGTTGCGGGCTCGATCCCTGGTTGATGCTTCACTTTTGCATTGATGTTTCTCTCCCTCTCCCTTCCTCTCTCTTTAAAAAAGAAAAATCAATACGATATAGGTGTTGTTTTTTTAAGAAAAATAATGAGCAGACTTTGAAAGACAGATACCTAACTGACTCAGGAGTAATGTCAATTTTGATTTCTTAGCAATCAAAAACCTCAATGCCTGCAGTCAGAACTTTTTTTTAAGAAAAATCATTATGTTCATTTAAACTCCACACTTTTTCAAGCAACTGCTAGTATGATAGATGTATTATTTCTCAAGATTTACTAAATGTTTCTTTCCAGTATAAAACTCTACTTCATACTGTTCCACACACCCACAAACACAGGCCCCACCCCACTGTTCTTCATAAGAAAGGCAGAAATTGAAGCAACAGAAGGAATTTTGAATAAGCCATGGGTTTCCAAATATCCCACAGAAATGAGATGTGAGAAGACACCTCCAGACTACAAATGGATAAAAGATCATGGCAGACACATGAATTTACATCTCCACTACCTAACTCAGAGGTTGAAATGCTACCTATAAAAATAATGAAGAAGAGATTTTCCTCAGAAGCTGCTCAGTAAGTCCTTGGATTCAAACTCTCCACACAACCAACATTTTATGAAAAGAGAATAAAAAATAGTATCTCTGGTCAGGACCAGGAAATACACCTTCTAATCAGTTATTACTTGAGCCAGGCCCTGTGAGTTTTTGGATGTAAAAGCAGGTTTCTGAATCCAAGATAGTGAGTTCTCATAAATGAAAGCAAGAGCTGGAAGACACAATTTTCACACACTGCATGATTTGGAAAAGCAGAGAGCTGAGAAAGCTCAAACTAGAAATAGACCATCTCTTGACCCCAGCATGTCAGCAAGCACAGAGAACCAATGAGAAAACTCCTAAACCTTTGGCAAATGCCCTTTAGTATTCTCCAATTTATTGTGTTCTGTCTTCATAGCTGTCTGTTAATTATAACATACTAGAGGCCTGGTGCATGGGATTCATGCACTGGTGGGGGCAGGGCCTGTGGGGATTGGCCCGCTGTGGGACCACCGCTTATCCTGGTCAGCAGAGTGGTGTTCCCACTGTGAGAGCGCACTGTCCACCAAGGGGCAGCTCCTGCATGAAGCTTCTGCCCCCTGGTGGTCAGTGTGCATCATTGTGACTGGTCAACCGGGTCGTTCTGGTCTTTCTGCTGTTTGGTCACTGGGCTTTTATTATATAGAACTAGGGCCCCAGTGCACAAATTCATGCACCTTGAAAGGAACTGTGGGCCGCGAGGATGTGGTGGGCATGTCTCTGCCCATCCTCCACGCCCCCACCCGGTCCCTCCTGCCACAGTCCCTGGTCCCATCTGCTAGCAGCCCTGCTCCCGCTGACACTGCTCCCACATTGATGGTGCTGGCCCCACTTGCACCCTCTGATGGCGTGGAGTAACTGGGGCTGGTGCCAGCAGTGGGTGCGAGTGGCAGCAGTTGCACCGATCACCCCTCAGGAGCAGGGGGAGATGGAGAAGCCCTCAGGGGCAATTGGGGCCAGCAGCTGCTGTTCACACTTGCTGACAGCACCGAGGGATTGGGACCGACGCCAGGCGCCAACAGCAGGTGTGAGAGGGGCTGGCACCAGCAGCAGGTGTGAGTGCCTGGCAGGACCGCAGTGTGTGGGAGCAAAGAATTTTCAGTAACCACCAGAGGATCGCCCTCATGACAGCGACCAGCACCCCGTCTTGGTCTGGCACCCCCACTCCCCTGCTCCACCATCCCACCTCAGCCAATGCCCGCCACGTTCCACGCTCTGCTGCCTGCTGCCAATGCCCGCCATGTTCTGCACATTTCCCCTGGTGGCCAGCACACATCACAGCAACTGGATGTTCAATTGCTCTGCTGTTCGGTCTATTTGCATATTAGGGTTTTATATATATAGACTAGAGGCCCGGTGCACAAATATTTGTGCACTCAGTGGGGAGAGGGGGTCCCTCAGCCCGGCCTATGCCCTCTCGCAGTCTGGGACCCCTTGGGAGATAACGACCTGCTGGCTTAGGCCTGCTCCCAGGTGGCAGAGGGCAGGCCCAATCCCTAGGTGCAGCCCCTGGTCGGGCTCAGAGCAGGGCCGATTGGGGAGTTGGGGCACCGCCCCATGTCATGCACAGAGCAGGACGGATCAGGAGGTTGCAATGCCACACTCAGTCACGCTCAGGGTAGGGCCGATTGGGGGTTGGGGCGCCACCCCCTGTCACACTCAAGGCAGGGCCAATGGGGAGGTTGCGGCTCCACCCCGTCACACACAGAGCAGGGCCAATCAGGGGGTTGGGGCGCTGCCCCTGTCACTCACAGAGCAGGGCCCATCAGGGGTGTTGGGGAGCTCCCCCCGTCACGCACAGAGCAGGGCCGATTAGGGGGTTGAGGAGCTCCCCCGTCACTCACAGAGTAGGGCTGATAGGGGAGTTGGGGCACCGCCCCCTGTCACACACAGAGCAGGGCTGATCAGGGGGTTGGGGCGCCGTCACTGTCACACTCAGGGCAGGGCCGATGGGGAGGTTATGGCTCTACCCTGTCACACACAGAGCAGGGCCCGTGGGGGGGGGGGGAGCGGTTGGGGCGCCGCACCCTGTCACACACAGAGCAGGGCCGATCAGGGGGTTGGGGCGCCGCACCCTGTCACACACAGAGCCGCAGGGCAATGAGGGGGTTGGGGAGCTCCCCCTTATCAGGCACAGAGCAGGGCTGATCAGGGGGTTGAAGCGCCTTCCACTGTCACGAACAGAGCAGGGCGGATAGGGAGGTTGTGGCCCCGCCCCCTATCACACACAGAGCCGCAGGGCGATCAGGGGGTTTGGGCGCTGCCCCCTGTCACACTGATCCCTGTGTCGGGAGGCCTTGCGGCTCCACTGATCCCAGTGCTAGGAGGCATATTACCCTTTTACTATATAGAATAGAGGCCTGGTGCACAGGTGAGGGCCAGCTGGATCAGGGTGGGGGTCCTGCTTGGGTGCCTGGCCAGCCTGGATGAGGGGATGATGGCTGTTTGCAGCTGGTCACACCCCCTTCAGGGTCGGGGTCCCCACTGGGGTGCCTGGCCAGTCTGGGTAAGGGGCTGAGTGCTGTTTTCAGGCTGGCGGGTGACTGAAGCTCCCAACCGCTCCTTTTTTTCTTTTTTTTCTTTTTATTCTGGGCCAGCTTTAGCTCTGAGGCTTGGCTCCAGCTCTGAGGCCTCGGCTGCTGAAAGCAGGTTTCTGGAGTTTGTTTAGATTCTATATTTGTAACAATGTTTCAAACTGCAAGCTCAGAGCCCAGCAGCGGCAGGCGGGGAGCTTCCTCTGTCACTGAAGCAAGCAAGCCTCATGTTCGCCGCCATCTTGGCTGGCAGTTAATTTGCATATCGCCCTGATTAGCCAATGGGAAGGTTAGCGGAGGTACGGCTAATTACCAGGTTTCTCTTTGATTAGATAGGATGGCATTCAATAAGTATGTCTTACCAAATATTTACCATACCTTATTCTTCAGGCATGATTTGACAGCAAGAGAACCATGTTTCCAATATGTTAACAAGGTTTCAATGAGTAAAGTGAGGTTTAGTCAATAAAGAGAAGTCTGCTGCCCCTCCTTCCTCGCTGTGGCTCTTTGGTGAGAAAACCTTCAGACAGACACTGCCCGCCCATTTGTACCACACCCTATTTTTTGTAACATTTCTCTGATTCACTCTCAGCTGTTCATGACCTACCACAACTTTGATGGGAAAATCAGTCCAAGCTGAATCCAGGAATGCCAAAGAAAGAAATCATGGCCCTTTCTCCATGACAGGCTTCTGTACAATCTAGATGAGGCACAATGAACACAGCTGTGGAAAGGGTGTGGACTTTCATCAGACAAACCTGGTTTTCACCTCAGCTCCAGTACGTTGTAGCTCCACAGCCTTAGGTAAGTAATTTGGAAACTCAAACTTGCCTGTAGAACGTAGATATAATCACTACGTTGCTGGATTATTGTGAAGATTAGATGAAATAACACATCACGTACTTAGCAGAGTGCCTGGCATACAGTAGGTGCTTAGTAATCTCTTCCCATCATAGGGAGCACACATAGATGGTCAGATATTTTTTCCAACCCCAATTTCTCTCAAAAATTAGAAAGGACAACTCCTTTCTTGTAGATGGCTATAGTGCTTTTGTGTTTTTTAAGCAAATGATTCTAGAATGTTCCACAAATACTCGGAAGAAAAACAGAGTTTACAACTCAATTTAGGAGACTCTGAGTCTAATGTGAAAATTTTAAAATGATTTCCTTCAAAATACTTAAACAATGCTGAGCCCATAAACCGAGAGATTTTTTCAGCACGGTGGTGGCTTAAGGTACTCTAAGTGCTTGGGGAGCTCCCATATTTTTTAGTAAATTGGTTACTATGTAGCACAAAACAGAAGCCACCCACATAACCCTAGACTTACTTTAGGCTCTCCTGGGAATTTTCTTCTAGTTGATAGCTAAAAAACATCTGATTACCTACAGTAATACTACTATTTTAAGCAAAAAGATTACAGATAAGAAGGAATGAGAACTAATCTTTTTTTAGTCTGTGACCTTAAGCAAGGCTAGTTACCCTTTGTGGTTAAATAATGGCAACTTATTGAATTTTTACCAACTTCACAAAGAAATGCTTTTTTTTTTTTTTTTTACAAAGATCTAGCTTGCTTACACACAGAATAGAAAAAACAAAGGCTGCCCTTCCAGTATGGTAGTCACCACATGTGGCTACTGGGCATGAGAATGTGACCAGTCCCATCCATGCTGTGCTGCAAGTGTAAACACACACTGGACTGCAAAGACTTAATACAAACAAAGAATACAAAACACCTCATTAATGTTACATTGTACACATGTGACATTATATCTTGGCTATCTTGGGTTAAAATATATTATTAGAGTTTGTTTGCTTATATATTTTTTTAAATGTAGTTACTAGTACATTTAAAATTATTGGTACATCTGCTGAGGCAGCCGATCGATGTTTCTTTCTCCTTGATGTTTCTATCTCTCTCCCCTCATTTCTCTCTAAAAATCAATAAAAACACATTTTATAAATAAATAAAACAAAATTGCATCTGCTGCTTGCTGGGTGAGGGTGTTTCAACTGAAGTTCTAAGGTGACTACACCAGGGTGATGCTCTATACATCTCCCTGCCTCAGTTTCGTCATTTGTAAAATGTCAACACCTTGGATTAGATGTCTTTTAAAACCTCTATGGCTCTAGCATTCCAGAACTCCAGGGTTCAATAGTTGTTGCTGGTAGAGAAAATTCACGAGGACTGGTTGATGACTGCTGTAACTAAGAGGCAGGGCAGCCTACGTTAGGGCTGGCTCCAGACAAGGTGCCTAAGAAAAGCTCAGGGTGTCTCTTCCACCCAACCAGCAGCCTGTGTGTCTCAAGGCTGCAGACAGTGCTGCTGTACTTCCTCTGCCAGCCCCGCAAACTGACGGAAAGCCCTGCCCTGACCTGGGTGGCTCCAGGGCTCAGCACGTGTGCCACCTATTAACAGAGCTGTCCGTACTTCTAGGCACAGCTGATGGCTGGCTCGCTGTGGGCTGAAGCACAGGGCGCAGTGGGACTGAAACATTCTGGCTGCCAAAAGGGTCCAGAACGCTGACTTCATCAGTCAGGAGCCAAAAAGTAGCAAACAACAACAACAATTTGTATATTATATTTATCAGACTCCTGAAAGAAGCATTAAAAAGACAACATATAACTATCAGTTTTATCCAAAGCATTATTCTATATTTGTTTGTTTTCTGTTAAAATGGCACCTTCTGAATTAACCTGGACTGAGAGATAGAGTCCCCCCAACCCAGTAAAGTACTTGGGAGTCTGCACCAAGCCACCTTCGTGGCCCACATTCCACCATTTGACAGCAGCATGCAGCAAACATTTTTCGGTGTCTATCATGTGCCGGGCACCAGATACAACAGCAATATACGTCCCTTGTCCTTAAGCAGTTTTCAAGGTGTGGAGAATACCAAGTAAGATGACAAATGTGACTCTGTGAAAATTGGATGGTAAGTTTTGGGTGCTTGTCTTAAAAGCATCTAGCTCAGAACCTGGGAAGGCATTTTGGAGAAAGTGAGATTTAAGTGAGATCTAAAAACTGACCAAACGAGGAGGAGGAAGAAACAGTCCATGCTCTACAGGACAGAAATGAAGATGAACGAGGCGCATCACCAGAAGACCGCAGTTTAGAGCGTGAAGGGACTAGGGGCAAGAGAGGAACCTGAGCGGGAAGCAGGGGCCAGACCAAGGCGGGCCTGGGATACCCTGCGAAGGAGCTGATAATGGTGGCCTAAACCTGCGGCAGTCGTCCCATTCTATCTCGTCTTGGGAGAATTAAACTGCTTCCTACTGCCCAAGCATGCCCTGTAGTACCATACTGTCTTGTCTTTGCACAAGCCATCCCTCCTTCTTGAAGGCCTTCCTGTCTCTGCCCTTCTTATTTTTATCTCAGAAATCCCACATGGATTTCTGGCCCCAAAGAAATTAACTGGAGTTGGCACACAAAAGAAAAGTGATTGGTCATCAATCTTCTAGACTGGCATCTACTTGCAGGAAGGCACCGTGTCCTTTCCATGGTTGGAATCACAATATTTCACTCTGTTTGATACGTGGAGTAATGTAAGGAACCTCCCAAAGGTCTCTTCCCTTAAAACCTTTCCCAGCCCCAAGACTAATCAATCATTCCCTAGCCTGTAAGCACACTTCTTGTAATAGAGTTTGGGGTGACAGGATCCAACTTAATAACCAACTTCTTTGAGAACTGCCCCCGTTGGTTGCAGCTGAGCAGTCAGGTTAGGGCAATGTGATCATGTGCCTTGGGTATTGCTGACTGAGTCAGGAGAGGACATGAGACTCAGATCTTGCCTCTCACTTAGAAACCACGGCTGAGACCTGCTGGTAGGTCCCTGCTAAGTGCTTTAGCTGGGAGGACATTTGCTAGTACACTTGGAATCTGTGAGCTAGGCAACTTCTCCATTGTATGCAGAAGTAGAGAAAGTCATAAAAGTAAACCATGGCCACAGTTCTGGACAACTTTCCAGCGTCTTGTTCTAGTCATTTCATGATCCCTGATCAAATGTCCTGATACTGAGTGATGGGAAGACCTCTGCATCTCTATAACCAATCCCAGCTCTTAGTCTGAGGGAGGTGGAATGGGTTTCAGAGTCTGCTATCACATAAGTCCTGTTTTAAGTAGCTCTGATGCCTTGATACAGCAGTTACTCATTTCTATACTAAAGTCAAAGTGGATACACATGCGACACAGGTGCTGTCACTTTCCCAGACAATTCTCGAAGCAGACATGACTAAGTGACCACAGCACTCTATAGGGCCTCACAAGCCATCACAACAGGATTCCCGGTGGCCCCAAAGAAATTAACTGAGTTGGCACACAAAAGAAAAGTTATTGGTCATCAATGTTCTAGAATGGCATCTACTTGCAAGAAGGTACCGTGTCCTTTCCATGGTTGGAATCACAATATTTTGCTCTGTGTTTGACACAAGGTCAGTGTGAAATAATGCTTGCTTGGAGGCTAAATTGTGACTATTGTTTTAACCTGATTGCTCATTCTTGCCTCTACCTTCACCCATTTTAGCTCAATGGAAGTCTAGAAAGGATTCATTCTTTCACACTCTAAGAAACAAGGTAAGTAATTAAATAGGTACAGAAAGAGCTGAAATACAGTAGTGCACCTCACCCTCAGGTACACACTTACAAACCCATCTCTGCCCGTCTGTGTCTTGTTCTTCTTTTTTATCCCTGGGGATAGGGTCACATTTTAAAGTTACATTGATTTAGGGCAGCAGTCACCAACCAGTGGTCTGCGGAGGTTGGAAAGGTTGGCGACCACTGCTCTAGAGCATGGTTGCTCAAATCCTTACAGAATCAGGGCACGCTGTTATTTCTGTCTTGTGACTTACATATATACATTCAGAAAGTGGGGCCTATTAACCTATTTGTAGATTAGTTTTTGTTTACCCATAATTTATCACAAACTTATTTTCATTGTGAAAAAAATGATCTAACTACCACATGATAACCTGTAAACTTCAGGAGCTGTAAAACATGTAAACTTAAGGAAGTGTGAACTACAGAAAATTTGTAACTTTCAGAAACTATGTCTGTTACAACAAAGCCAAGGTTACTCCTCTCCCTCCTTAATGTCTTTATCAATAACACTAGAGGCACAGGTGTGGCCCCTAGGCCTGGCCAGAAATCAAAGCACAAGCGTCTGAAATGGAAGGGCAGGTCCCGGCTGACCTCTGGGCCTTAAGCAGCACCTGGGCCCCCGGCACCCCCCTCCACCTGAGTCACAGCACCCGCGTCCCCACGCAGAGATGAAGTAAGCGCGCCACAGGCTGGGGTGCAATATGGGCCTCTGGGCCGCCCAGCGGTGCTGCACGGAAGCCGGGCAGGCAGCGTGCTCTCTCCTGACTGGCCTCGCAGACTGGCTCCTGCGCGTACCCACCGGAAGCCTGACTGGCCCTGTGGTCCTGGAGGCTGCAGCCCGGCTCACCTGGAAGATGCCACACGGGTGCGAGACAGGCTTCTCGCAGGCGCCCAGCACCTAAAGTGTGTGGGGCGGTGCTTCCCAGCACATGATCCCTGGCATCCCAGGGGAGGGTAGCAGGGGGAGTGAGAGAGAGCTCAGAGGACACTCGCCATTCTCACCGCACCTCCGGTGTCATCCCTGCCTTCAGGTAGCCAGCAAGAGGTTGCAGCACATTGCAGACGCCCGCCATGTTGTGCACTGCCCCCTGGTAGTCATAGTGAGAGGTTGAACTCTGGATCGAATGACTGCCAGAGGGGATAATTTGCATATTAAGCTTTTATTATATAGGATAGGCTCAGTTCCTCTCTGTCCAACCATAGCAAGTTTTTCTGATCACTTCAGCTAACTATGATTAGTAAGCGAGCACCATAAAAATCAGTACATACCAACTCCATTAACTGTTTGAGCTGACCAATCTCTTCTGGCAGCGATCCAAGTTTGTTGTTACTTGCAATTAAAACTTTGAGAGGCAGACCACACAGGCAGGCGGGCAGGGTGGATAGCTGATTTCGACTGAAAAGACAATACAAGGGCACATGTGAACATACAGGCCACTCCATACCATTTGTGAATCTTTTTCACAAGGAAGGAGAAAAAGTGAGCTGAAAAGACACTTAACAAATATGAAAATCCAATAAAGTTTCTGTATATGTAATAACTACAAACTCCTATGTATAAGACAAGAAAATATATTTTACAAAAAGAGAGGCATAGCTGTTCTGAGGTAAAGCACAAGGAACCCCTGCAGAAGCTGAGCCCATGGCCAGCCAGGGGACAGGTGGGCAACATGCCCTGCATCACCAATAGCAACAGGAAGCTGGTGCCAACTGTCATCTTCCTGACAATGTGAACAGGAAATCCTGAGAGGACCGAAGGCATTGTCTCACCTATTTTAGTAATAATGGAGAGATCATTTTCCTGCAACTCACAAAACCACCAGCCAATTTCCAACGTTTTGACTCACTGTGGCTGTTTGCTTAGGTATGTGCAAGAGAGCTACTTAAAAAAATCATTATTGCTGAGTTTTCTGAGTGGTGGGAAAATATTGAAGAAATGAAGTCTAAGAATCATCCACACATATATGGCAGTGACTTATTTTATCTCCTCCCACACAAGCAGCCCCTTTCCTGGTATCAAGTAAGGAGACAGATGGTTTTCAGCTTCCCTTTCTTTTCTGGCCATGCTACTGATGAAGTCAACAACCAGACAGTAAATATAAAACTCTGTTGTATGTCATGGATTGCACCTACTTAGAACTTGTGTGTGTAAAGCTTCAGAGGCTGTGGTACTGTATGCATGTATTTATGGGTGCATATAACATCGGTGTGTGCAAGGGCATGAGACAGACAGATGGACTGCAAACACATAGATTGTTACCAGTGATCATTTGGGGGGGGAATAGGCACAATGAGTGGATTTTATTTTCCTTACTACATTTTGCTGAATTTTCCAAAATGACTACAAAGTGCTTTTATAATTAGGAAACAGATCCTATATAATAAAAGCCTAATATGCAAATTGACCAAATGGCAGAACGTCCGGTTGCTATGATGTGCACTGGCCACCAGGGGGAAGACGCTCAATGCAGGAGGTGCCCCAAGGCCACAGGCCCCAAGGCAGCCAAGGTGGGTGCGAGCAGGAACCGCCCCCAACTGCCCCAGCAGTCGCCCCACAGATCGGCCCTGATTGTCAGCCAGGCCTAGGGACCTTACCCATACACAAATTTCGTGCACCAGGCCTCTAGTATCATAAAAAAATAAACTTCATCTGGATACTGGTTATATGGATGCTTCTTTTGTGAAAATTCATTAAGATGTACATTTATGATCTGGGCATTTTTCTGTATGTGTAAAGGTTTTACTCTCTCATTCCCCCATACCATATGAGAGTGGAGCGATCTGGTTAGCTAAAGGGTATCTCTAACTACTGGGCTCATAAAAAACAGGTGTTCTCTTGAAAGAACCTTCCTAATATGGGTACTCTGTTGTAACCACCCTAACACCTCTCCTGCTCCTGGTCTCCAATGCCCAAGTAATGAGGTTTTAGCAAGAAAAGATACGGCCACATCTTCTCACTACTGCCCAGGCCCAAAGAGAAAGCTATTCCCAGAGAGGAGCACAAGAATGAGAGAAATTTCTCTATGAGGGTCCAGCAGAGGAGAGGAGATTGAGAGCCCTATGGGGGTGGGGGTGGGTGTTCCTGGCACTAGAAGGACCAGCTAGCTCTTCACTCCCTCCTGGTTAGGATGGCAGGCGAGAATAAGGGTGATGGGTTCACCCTGGCCCTCTCTCCTGATCTCTGGGGATAGTGGTAGGAGAATCTAAGACTACTAGCCTGTCTGTCTGTCCTCTCAAACCCCTCCTGCACCCTGTCACATCCACAGAAGCCTTCTGGATAGAGAAGGAGAGGCCCTGCTTCCTGGTGCCTACTGGGAGAGCTTTCTTCAAAGACACTACCTCCTGAAAAGAGAACTCAATTCATCAAAAGGTGGCAAGTAAATAATTTGGGATGTAATTCATGGTTATAAAATATTCATTAATATGTAATTTCATAAAGTGAGGATTGGTAAATTAAAATGTTAATAAGATAATTGTATTATTTGAGCTATACTAAGCTTCCTTTTCAAGAGATAATACTGAGAACAAAGATAATTATGTTCAAAATTTCTACATTCCTATTTTCCACAGAATCAACGATTACAGTTGAGATCTTTCCTTTTTTTTCTTATCTTGGAAACTCAGATTTAAACTATTCCCAGTCTCACTACCTTAATGCAGGCACCTAATTATATTAACAGATTTTGAATTGGAGAGGCATTTATCTTACTATTTAAGTAATGCAATGAAGGCTCTGTTTATTCAGAAGCATGAGTATTGAAATAGCCTGAAATTCTTCCAGGGTGTGTACTAATTGAAAATAAAATAAAATTTATGCTTGTGAAAGCATTTAGTTTCTTTGATAGGAAAGAGTGCTATTTATGCTAAGAGCTGCTGATGAGATAGGTATTTATTTATGCCCCACACATTCCTGTATTTAATCACTAGTAGACCAATAACATGCCAAGTCTGGTGATAATACAACATGCCACAGACCTGGGGCACATTTCTTCTACTGCATCTATCTGTTCCCTCAGCCTCTACCTCACATATTTTATCACAGGATGTTCCAGTATGACTTTTAATTTCCCCAATTGAAAAAGGAAATACACATGCACACAAAATCCCATTAGCTCTCCAGCAGGTATTTATAAAGGAGAAGAGAAATTGTTCCCTTTAATCCTCTACCCACATCAGCAGCCTGAGCTTTTTGAAACCACTCATCTGGCATTTTTTCTTAAGCAAATAAGTACCTCAGGCTGAAATCCACTACCCTACCCTCCCACTAGTCTCTTGGGGGCCTGAGCCCTATAAATACCCCTTTGAAGAAAGAATGTGTAAAAATAAGGCCATTTAGTGTCTAATAAAGTAACATTTACCTTCAAATCTAGCCTGTGAGCCATATCTGAAAACAAAATAAAAAATTAACTCACTCATTACAAAAGAGTAAATTAGTGGGGGGAAAGGGCCACTCACTCAGTAGTAGAAATCATAGATCCAGTCATGGTGGCCAGAAACTTCCTGCCATCAAAGAGCCAAGCTCACCCAGCATCCCATCAGTCTCCCTGCCCATCAGCATAGAGGATGGCACAGGGAGCAATGAGGAGAGGAAGGCAGGCAGTGGGCTTTTACCACAGTTACTGTTAATGCTTGTCTTCTATCTTTCTCAGTTGAATGACTCTCCATTAGATTTGTCTCTGTCCTAATTCCAAGATGGAACAAGGCAGCTCAACATAGTATGAACAATTTTGATAGCCTAAATTTCTCTTGGTTTCAAGTATCACTTAATCTAATTCTTAAATTAAGAAATTCACAAGCCAGGTCATTTATTTGTGGTTTTACTTTTGCAGAGTCTTATTTTAGTGTATTTTGACTATGGCACTTATTAATATGGCACATATTATTAATGTTTTCAAACTTAGTATTTGACAATTTATTATTGGTTTATTAGGGAATTATTTCCTCTAAAGTATGTGATGATGAAGGCATGCTATATTGTTACATGTGACTTTATTATCAGGGCATCATATGTATTTTTTATTCTACTGGACTATAAGAGTGAGCAAAAGTAGGTTAATAATAATAAATACAATCTACACTAATAAAAGAGAAACATGCAAATTGGTGTCACTCCGCTACCCTTCCCATTGGCTAATCAGGGCGATATGCACATTAACTGCCAGACAAGATGGAGGCCGGCAACCAGGCAGCTTGAAGCGAACATGAGGCTTGCTTGCTTCAGTGACGGAGGAATCCAATGTTCCCCACCTGCCGCTGCGGGCCTCTGAGCTTGCAGTTTGAAACCTTGTTACAATTCTAGAAGCTAAACAAAACCCCAGAAACCTGCTTTCAGCCAGCCGGGATCTCAGAGCTGGAGTTGAAACAGTGTTTAGATTATAGAACCCAAACAAATCAGATACCTGCTTTCAGCAGCCGAGGTCTAAGAGCTGGAGCCAAGCCTCAGAGCTAAAGCTGGCCCAGAATAAAAAAAAAAAAAAAAAAAGAAAAAAAGGAGCAGTTGGGAGCTTCAGTCACCCGCCAGCCTGAAAGCAGCCCTCAGCCCCTCACCCAGACTGGCCAGGCACCCGAGTGGGGACCTCCACCCTGAAGGGTGTGTGACCAGCTGCAAACAGCCATCATCCCCTCATCCAGGCTGGCCAGGCACCCCAGTGGGGACCCCCACCCTGATCCAGGACACCCTTCAGGGCAAACCAGCCAGCCCCCACCCATGTACCAGGACTCTATCCTATATAGTAAAAGGGCAATATGCCTCCCAGCACTGGGATCAGCGGAGCCGAGAGGCCTCCTGGCACCAGGATCAGCGTGACAGGGGGCAGCGCCCAAACCCCCTGATCGCCTGCGGCTCTGTGTGTGACAGGGGGCGGGGCCACAACCTCCTATCCGCCCTGCTCTGTTCGTGACAGGGGAAGGCACCCCAACCCCCTGATCAGCCCTGCTCTGTGCCTGATAGGGGGGAGTTCCCCAACCCCCTGATTGGCCCTACTCTGTGTGACAGGGGGTGGCGCCGCAACCTCCCCATCGACCCTGCCTTGAGTGTGAAAGGGGCGGTGCCCCAACTCCCCAATCAGCCCTACCCTGAGCATGACTGAGGGTGGCATTGCAACCTCCCGATCTGCCCTGCTCTGTGCATGACAGGGGGCGGTGCCCCAACTCCCCAATCAGCCCTGCTCTGAGCCCGACCAGGGGCTGCACCTAGAGATTGGGCCTGCCCTCTGCCACCCGGAAGCAGGCCTAAATCAGCAGGTCATTATCTCCCGAGGGGTCCCAGACTGTGAGAGGGAACAGGCCAGGCTGAGGGACCCCCCCTTCCCCCTCCGAGTGCACAAATTTTTGTGCACCAGGCCTCTAGTAACTAATAATAATTATACAAAAATAAACTCACACTAAATCCATATATAAAGATTAAATCAAGCCCAACCATTAATGTTGCCAACTATTAGGGAGGTAACCAAAAGAGCATATGTGTGCTTAGCTAGGTTTTAGTGGTTTTTATTTCCTAATTGCTAAAATTTCAGTCACTTTTAGAATATGGTTTCATATTTCACTTATTGAAAACATATCAATTAAAAATAAAGATCATTATTCTAAGGCATACTGAGGAGAACCAGGCTATACACTTTCAGGCCAAAACAAACCTTATAACTATTTCAAATGTGGAGAACCAACATCCTAAATAATAAAAACCTAATATGGAAATTGACCAAACAGTGAAATGACAGGTTAGCGGGGGGCGGAGCCAATGAGCAGGGGGTACCAGGCCAGCCAAGGTGGGTGCCAGCGGGCAGAGGGAGGGGATGGTGATTGGGGGATGGCACCATCCCCCCAATCGGCCTGCTGGTGGCCTCCTGCAGAGGGAGGCCACTGGTGGCAGTGGCGGGGTGATGGGGGGCGGGGCCGGCCAGTTGACAGCTGGCTTGGTCCCCCAATCAGCCCGCCAGTCACCTCCCACAAAGGCAGGCCAGACATCCCCCAAGGGCTCCTGGACTGCAAGAGGGCACAGGCCGAGCTGAGGGACCCTTCCCCCATATCCCCGCCCCCGAGTGCATGAATTTTTGTGCACCAGGCCTCTAGTTACAACCACATGGATAACTTTTTTATCCATCATCTCTAATTTCAGGATCCCACCAGTTCTCGAGGAAACCATGCATATCTAAGGTTCACCACCTCCATTTACAATTTGGATTCCAAAGAGAAACAAGTAATGATGAATAGATCACAATTCTATTAAGAAAATGTCACAGCATACATCTGAAGGGACACAGAAAAAGTAGGCCAGATTTCCTGGTTGACAGCCTGGGCAGCTCACCCTATATTAGTCTCCGCCAGGGAGGGGAAGGAACAAGTATGTAGTACTTACTGTTATTGTTTGCTTAAATAGCATTAATTGTCTGTGCATGGCACAGGACCTATAGCCAAGAGCAATTATTACTGTAGCCAAGTAAGTTTCCTTTTTCACAGGATCCCTCACCTAATTGTGTTTTCATGTTCTTTTTGCATGCCCTATTCACCATTTGTTAAAGGCAGAGTAACTTTTCTGTTTTGTATATGACACTTGACTGTTAATTGTCTTCATGCACATACAACAGTGAACCATATCCATAGAGAACCATTTCCTTTTCTTGCTTGGTCTATTCTAGAAAACCCAGCCAGGCAACATGTCTCACCCTTGTTTCCCCTAATGACTACTGGTTGCCCTTGCATCGCCAGCCTTCTCCCTTCATTCCCACCACCATCATATGTCTGAGACAATCACCAACAACAAGAGCATTGTTTTATGTTGCCTGGTCGTGTTTTGGTCAATTTTAATTTCATAAATAGAAAAGCTATAAATATAATTTTAATCATGTTTTACATGAAATTATTAATCTCAAGTGAGATTATGTATATGCATAAAATCTGGGAGTCTATGTTTAAATTTAACTTTGAAAGCAGTTATGCTACCTACAACTTGAGTATGACAATCATTTGAAAATTTAAAATGTTTCAAAACTAGAACACAGTATTGAATTTTGAATTTTGTTCTTAAACACTATACCAACCCATTCCACACAGACATACAGGCCATGTTTTGAGAAGGCAGAGTCAACTTTAGAAAAGGAAACTGAAAGAAAAGCAAGAAGCACAAAGTGAGTGTCTAAAGCACCTCAGAACTCATGCAAATTGCTGCAACGGGTACTTCCCTGTGCAGTTCCACTGTGCATACCTGCACCATATTTGGCTACTGAAACTGAACTGGTTTCCCACAGTAACAGCCTATCAGTCTCCTCTTGAGTATAAACAAGCCCTTTCTTAAAATATTCCATTTCTATACCCCTAACGGTCAGCAATCACTACTACCAATGTCTGTTTGAAATTACATTTCAAAGTGTGATTATTGAAAACTCGCCCATTCTCAGTTATTCCTTCTCTTTTTTTCTAAAAGTTTTTCTAATTGCTAAAGGACAAGGCTCTAAAAACTATTACTCTTAATTTCCTCTATAACATGTATTATGTTCTTCATTCTAAAAGGAAGTTAAATGTTCAAAATCAAATATTCAAAGAGAACTCAATATCCGATACTAGCAAGAATTTGCCAAACCCCTTCTAAAGTAACAATGTATATTTTTGGATTTTAAGTATTAAGACTGTAGAGGCCTGAGCCTTACGTCCCGGAAAATACCAGTGTGCAAAACATAATTGCTGGCACATAGAAAAACCATCACTACTAGTAAATGGCTAGGAAAGATGTTTAGCACTGAAGATAATTCCCCCACTTCCTGGAACCATGTTTCACATAGAATAGACTCTAATTTGCTTTACCAGGAAGTTACACCTTCCTTACCTGCCTTTTCCTCCAAGCCACTCCACCAAAGCCATGAAATTATACTTTTTGCTTTAACATTTCATTTTTCACAAAAAAGGAAAGGGATATTGATACTGATTTAAATCAGAACAGGCCACTCAGATCAACATGTACCCATGGACAATGAATTAATGAGAAAAAATGTAATAAAAATTAAGATGCCTAAACATTATTATTCATCTATTTCTAAGAATTTTTGAATGTGTAATATA
This sequence comes from Myotis nattereri, assembly GCF_964212035.1. Taxonomy (NCBI): domain Eukaryota; kingdom Metazoa; phylum Chordata; class Mammalia; order Chiroptera; family Vespertilionidae; genus Myotis; species Myotis nattereri. The sequence continues at coordinate 94,699,921 of NC_138076.1, read as the reverse complement.
GACTGACATGCACTAATATAAGTCTACGTATATCCTCTTATTTCTACTTATCCTTCCAAAGAAATGAGCTTTCATAATGCTTCTATCATGTAATTTAACAGCCACTGATAACTCAGTTCCACTTAACTGCTCTAATACTTATACAAACCAGTAGCATATCCCCTTTACTGACAATATTATAAAATCCACTTACTGCCCTAGCCAGTTTGGCTTGGTGGATAGAGCATCGACCTGTGGATTGAAGGGTCCTGGGTTCAATTTCGGTTGGTTCTCAACCTTCTGGCCCTTTAAATACAGTTCCTCAGGTTGTGACCCAACTGTAAAATTATTTTCGTTGCTACTTCATAACTGTAATGTTGCTACTGTTATGGATCGTAATGTAAATATCTGATATGCAAGATGGTCTTAGGCGACCGCCAAAGGGGTCACGACCCACAGGTTGAGAACCACTGTTAAGGGCCCAGGCCCAGGTTTCGGGCTTGATCCCCAGTAGGGGGCGTGCAAGAGGCAGCCAATCAATGATTCTCTCTCATCATTGAAGTTTCTATCTCTCTCTCTCCCTTTTCCTCTCTGAAATCAATAAAAATATGTTTTAAAAATCCACTTACTTTACTCAAATACCAGACCTTTGCCACTGTTTTTCTTAGCCCAGATTGTAATTCGTATGACATGCCACAAAACTTGATTCAACAAATTCAACAAACAATTCTTGGGTAGTTATTACAAACTAGTGGAGCAGTGCATGGATTCGTGAACACTGAAAGGAAATTAATTAGAAGAAATATTTTAATATCACTATTCGCCCTTTCTCTATAATAGAAGTGTCAGAGATGAAAGAAAATTTGTAAAATACATATTAAAATAATAAATTGATTAATAAACAATAACATAATATAACAACAACATAGGCATGACATAAAAACCAAAAAAATGACATAAAAACAATATTGATAAAAGTAATGACTGATAAATTGATTAAACTTATTCTAATATCTCTCTGTATACGACATTAAGAGCAAAAACACTTTCAAAGTGCTTGACTAATTTTCCTTGTGATGAACTATTTACAACTTTAACTTTAACGTCACATGCTCTTCGAACTCGAGAGAAAGCAACATATAACTGACCATGTCCGAAAATGGGTTGAGGTAGGAATATTCCTACTCTGTCTAGAGTTTGTCCTTGTGATTTATTAATAGTTATCACAAATGCTGGCATCACAGGAAACTGTCTTTGAATTAATTTAAATGGGAGGCCAGTGTCAGATGGGGACAAATCAATTCTTGGAATCAGAACAACCTCTCCTTCCACAGATCCTGCTAATACTTCAGCTTTGATTATGTTAGGCCGCAATCTTTTGATAATAAATCTGGTACCATTACAAAGACCCCACTTACTATTAAGATTTCTCAGTAGCATGATGATTGCACCTACTTTCAATTTTAATTTATGACACGGCATTCCCAAATAAGTAACACTATTAAAAAATTAGATGGGAAAATTTTCCTTTTCGGCATCATCTGTTGAATCGATGGAATCATCACTCAAAGTGTGAAAATCTTAAGGTGTGAAAAATTTCCATCGAAAATATCCAAGATTTCTTCATTTAATTTATGAACATGCTCATTTTTAGGACAAAGAATCGCACATTTAGATATATTTTTAATATTATCTATAGATATACTATTTCCAAAGGTAACTTCATAATAGATCCGTTACAAGTCATTTCAAGGGGGATTTCAATAATATCCATTCCGAGAGCATTATATGTATCGCACATGAGCAAGTCAACATTTATTTTTAAATTTCCAGTGCATCATATGTACCAGCCGGTTGGTCAGACTGTTGGACGGATGGATGGTGAGCCACTTAGCCTTTTATATTTATAGACTAGAGGCCCGGTGGACAAAAATTTGTGCACTCGGGGGGAAGGGGGGTCCCTCAGCCCGGCCTGTGCCCTCTCGCAGTCTGGGACCCCTCGGGAGATAACGACCTGCTGGTTTAGGCTTGCTCCCGGGTGGCAGAGGGCAGGCCCAATCCTTAGGTGCAGCCTCTGGTCGGCTCAGAGCAGGGCTGACTGGGGAGTTGGGGCACCGCCCCCTGTCATGCACAGAGCAGGGCGAATCGGGAGGTTGCGATGCCACCCTCAGTCACGCTCAGGGTAGGGCCGATTGGGGGGTTGGGGCACTGCCCCCTTTCACACTCAAGGCAGGGTCGATGGGGAGGTTGCAGCGCCACCCCCTGTCACGCATAGAGCAGGACCCATCATGGGGGTTGGGGTTCCGTACCCTGTCATGCACAGAGCAGGGCCCATCGGGGGTTGGGGAGCTCCCCGCTGTCACGCACAGGGCAGGGCCGATCAGAGGGTTGAGGAGCTCCCCCCTGTCACTCACAGAGTAGGGCCGATAGGGGAGTTGGGGCACTGCCCCCTGTCACCCACAGAGAAGGGCCGATCAGGGGGTTGGGGCGCCACCACTGTCACACTCAGGGCAGGGCTGATGGGGAGGTTATGGCTCTGCCTCATCACACACAGAGCAGGGCCAATCAGGGGGTTGGGGCGCCGCACCCTGTCACACACAGAGCTGCAGGGCAATCAGGGGGTTAGGGAGCTCCCCCCTATCAGGCACAGAGCAGGGCTGATCAGGGGGTTGGGGCACCTTCCCCTGTCACAAACAGAGCAGGGCGGATAGGAGGCTGTGGCCCCGCCCCCTGTCACACACAGAGCTGCAGGGCGATCAGGGGGTTTGGGCGCTGCCCCCTGTCACGCTGATCCCGGTGCCGGGAGGCCTCTCGGCTCCGCTGATCCCGGTGCTGGGAGGCATATTACCCTTTTACTATATAGGATAGAGGCCTGGTGCATGGGTGGGGCCGGCTGGTTTGCCCTGAAGGGTGTCCTGTATCAGGGTGGGGATCCCCACTGGGGTGCCTGGCCAGTCTGGGTGAGGGGCTGAGGGCTGTTTTCAGGCTGGCGGGTGACTGAAGCTCCCAACCGCTCCTTTTTTTCTTTTTTTTTTTAATTCTGGGCCAGCTTTAGCTCTGGCTCCAGCTCTGAGGCTTCCGCTGCTGAAAGCAGGTATCTGGTTTGTTTGGGTTCTATAATCAAAACACTGTATCCACTCCAGCTCTGAGATCCTGGCTGGCTGAAAGCAGGTTTCTGGGGTTTAGTTTAGCTTCTATATTTGTAACAATGTTTCTAAAAACTACAAGTTCAGAGGCCGGCAAGGCAGGCGAGGAACGTTGGAGTCCTCCATCACTGAAGCAAGCAAGTCTCATGTTCGCTTCAAGCTGCCTGGCTGCTGGCCACCATCTTGGCTGGCAGTTAATTTGCATATCACCCTGATTAGCCAATGGGAAGGGTAGCGGATGTACACTAATTACCATGTTTCTCTTTTATTAGATAGGATAAGGCCGTGTGTTAGACACTTAGACAATTATTTTATTCATATTCACAACAATCCTGTAATGTAAACATTAAACCTCCTACTTTTCAGACACAAAACTTGACATTGTTCAGAGAATTTAAATAACTTGCTCCAAGTTGCCTAGTTAGTGAGTTGCTCTGTGTTAAGATTTGAAACCAGGTGGTTCAGGCTTCAGATCAAAGTCTGTGATCTTCCCTCAACACAACCCAGCTTCCTCTCATTTACTTTGGAATAAAAAGTGAAGGTAAACCAAGAAACTAGTAGGAGGGCACCGAATTCCAAACAGAAGGCAATGAAACACTAAATTAGTAGTATAATGATTGAGTTATATAAAAAGGGAAGGAGGAAGGGG